>NC_045793.1:89978628-90622549 GCF_009873245.2 Balaenoptera musculus | reverse complement strand
AAACCACAAGCCAGGTGCACCCTGCAGACAAGACTCCACCCACACACTCGGTCAGCCAACCTCAAAGCCGTTTAGCTGCTCAGGGAGCTCTTTTACCCTGAAATCAACTCCCTAAAGAGAGTCCCTGGGTGCCTATGTGTGGCACCCATTGAGACAGATAATGGGAATGGGGGCCAACTGAGGGGAAAGGATACAAAAAGCACAGCACGGGGATGTTAAGAGCACAACTCCGGGGCCAGATTGCCTGGGTTCAAACCCTGGCTTCAATTCCTGCCCCTGTAAACTTGTGTAGGTGGGTCAGTATCTGGGCTGTAGTCTTCTCATCTGTAAAATGGTGATAATAGAGGTAGCTACCTAATGGCATTGTTTTGAGTATTAAATGGATAAATACATGGAAAGTGCCTGGTCCATAATAAGTACTCAATAACATTAGCTATTACTAAAGCTTAAGACATAGTTCTTATTACCAAATTCCTTAAAATCTAATGGGAAAGATGAGAAAACCAGCTGTGAAACAACAACAAAAACATAAGACAGCATGTAATTCAGTTCTAAACCGTGTGGTTCAGACTCTACGATCAGTGAGAATTAGCACAGAATCCATTTTAGATTGTTTCTGGAGGAAGCCCACCTGTGAAAAGGGAGCAAATGAGGAAGCATTACGGCAGAGTGTGGACTTGAGGGACAGATAGCCCTGGGTTTGAAATCTGGCTCCACCAACTACCAGCTGTGAGATCTTGGGAAAGATGCTGTGATGGTTCATTTCTTGGGTCAACTTGACTGGACCACAGGGTGCCCAGATATTTGGTCAAAGATTATCCTGGGTGATTCTGTGAGAGTGGTTTTGGATGAGATTAACATTTAAAGCTGTTGACTGAGAAAAGCAGATTGCTCTCCCTAGTGTGGGTGGGCCTCATCCAATCAGTTGAAGTCCTAAATAGAACAAAAAGTCTGACTCTCCTCTCGGTAAGAGAGGCTTCTTCCACTTGACTGCCTTAGGCCTGGGGCATTAGCTTTTTTCCTGCCTTTAGGGTGAACTGAAACATTGGCTCTTCCTGGGTCTTGAGCCTGCCAGCCTTAGGACTGGAATGATCCCATTGGCTCTCCCATAAACCATGGATTTTGAGTGATTATGATTCAGACTCAGACTGGAACTAAACTCTTGGTTTCCTGGGTCTCTAGCTTGCCAACTGCGGATCTTGGGACTTCTCAGACTCCAAAATCACATGAGCCAATATCTTTATAACAAATAATAAGCCTTCTCTTTCTCTCTCTCCTCTCTCCCTCTCTCTCTTTTTGGTTCTGTTTCTCTGGAGGACCCTGAACAGTAAGATGCTAATTCTAAGCCTCAGTTTTCTCACCTGTAAAATGAGGATGAATAGTACCTACTCATAGAGCTGCTACAAAGATTCAGTGGATTCTTGCATCTGAGCATTGACATGGAGCCTGACACATTAGGGTTAATAAGTGTTAAGTATCAGGGAGTATCAATGCCCTCCAGCCAGAGACCACCAGGAACACTCCGATAGTTGAACAAGTTGGGTTCCTTACTCATTGCAGTGAAGGAGAAGACGCCACAGTGAACTGTGGACCACATCAGTAAGAGAGTGTTAGAAAAGGCACAGAAGACTTAAGTTTGTGTTCGATATTTTGGAGAGAGTTAAGAAAGTGAGGCTTTGGCCTGGATTGGATGCTCTAGGAAGCTGGAATCATTCTATGGTTAGGGATCTGTAGTGGGTTGAATTGCAGTCCCCCAAACGGTAAGTCCAATTCCTAATCCCCAGTATCTGTGAATGTTACCTTATTTGGGTAAAGGGTCTTTGCAGATATAATTAAACAAAAGGCTCTAGAGATGAGGTCATCTTGGATTAACCAGGTGGGCCCTAAATCCAGTGACAAGAATCCTTAAAGGAGAAAGGACACAGAGACAAAGAGGAGAAACATGGGGGAGAAGGCAATGTGACCACAGAGGCCGACATTGGAATGATGCGTCTACAAGCCAAAGAGCACCAAGGACTACCGGCCGCCATGAGAAGCCAGGAGGTAGGCATGGAATGGATTCTCCCTCAGAGCCTCCGGAGGGAACCCATCCTGCCAACACCCTGACTTCAGACTTCCAGACTCTAGAACTGTGAGACAATAAATGTCTGTTGTTTAAGCCACCCCATTCGTGGTAATTTGTTATGGCAGCCCTGGAGAACTCGTACAGTATCTCAATAAATCTTCTCTAGAGGGAGGGCAGACCAGAGCGAGGCTAAAGCTGTGATGGGTAAGGAAGCAGCAGCCATTCCTATCGGCCCAGAGAGGGAGGTGCTTGGTGTCTTGAACAATGTTCAAGTTCTGTCTGTGTCCAGACGTCATTATGAAGTGCACTTATTTCTGTCTTGATCCGTCAGGATCACAGAGTGGCCTTGTCTCATGTTGATGTTCTGTGAAATTGTTTATGTTCAGCGAGGGAACCCGAAGACACAGCTGTGAGTGCCAGGCCGGCTCCAGGATGCCGGGGGCTACTTCCCTCTTTCTCAGGAGCTTCTAAGAGAAATCAGTAATTTTCTAAAAACCCCTATCATACCCAAATTGCCTTCTGTGGGGAGAGGGGTGCTATGAAAAGTGGTCAGTCTTCCGTTTTAGCCTTTCTTTGCTACTTATTGAGGAGTTACTATTATCTGTCAGATGAGAAAATTTATGTTTACTTCATCCCAAGGAATACATCAGTATGTGGTTCAGATCACACAGGCAGCACATTTATCTTGCGACAAATGAATTAAAGTGTGAGCAGTTCCAAGTGTCAAGAGTGTTTTTGTCATTCTGATTGTTGTCAAAGGAGCTGATGGCAGTGTGTTTCCACCACAAGCCAGGTGGTTGGTGCTTATCCAAGAGGACTGTAGCTTTGGACCACTCTCTGGGGACCGCCAGCTCAAGCCAGAAAGTTCTCCCTGCCAGCCAGAGCTGTGTGCAGAGAAGTTCCTTTGCTATCCCATAGCTGAACCATGGTCAGTGTGCATTCCTTCTGGGTCACCAGGACTGGGTGCTGCAATAGTGGAGACCCTACTTTCCCCATTGGATTCCATCTCTGCTGAGGTACACGCATGCATCTTCTTCCCAAATGCTGCGACAACCTCATTCTAGGCTTTCAGATAAAGATCTGAACCTCTGCATTTTCCTTGTGGGCTAACAAAGCCCTGGAGAGAAACTGCGGTAACAGTGGCTTTTTGTCCTTGACTCCCTTATTTTGAGCTCTTCAAAACTGAGGTCAGTTCAGGTGCTCCTAAGGAGGCTTCCTTTGCTGTACTAACCAACATGGACTTCCCAAAGGCAGTTCACAGCCCAACACATGTGCCTGCAGCCTTACCCATCCTGAAGTATGCAATAGTTTTGTCTCTCCAATGCCAAAAGTGTGTTTCCCCTTTAGTACACACTTAGTCATTTGTTATTTCTTATTCTTAACTAATATTAAGAATAATGACTTGCTATGAGTTGCAAGTAAGAGAAAATTCAACTAAAAGTGACTTGAACAAGGAAAGAAAAAATTCTTTCACATGACAAGAAGCACAGAGTTAGCCAAGTTCTAAGGTAGGTTAACTCAGCAGCTCATAATACGATGAACGACACAGATTTTTTTCTCTCTGTGAAAAAACGCCCGTCAGCACACTGACTTTCCCTTTGGACTGGCTCCCTTCATGGTGGACAAGACGGTGGCTGCAGGTATCACACCTTCACATAGAATCCGAACAACAGGACAGGAATGGAGAACACGCCTTCCTTGGAGGCCTATCAGAAAGATAGGAAACTTTTCCCAAAGTCCCATATCCAACTGCTGGCCCTCATGCACCAGAATTGTGTCACATACCCACTCTTGAACCAAATACTGACAAAAAGGATGAACTTTGATTCATTCACTTAATCAAGAGTCACCTCCTTGGGCCAAAGAACTGCCTGGTCTCCCAGTGAAGGAGATGATCACTAACTACTGATACATTAAAAAAAATCAGAGTCTCTTATCAAAGAAGTAAGGTGGGGAGTGACACCTGGGTAGGCTACAAATAGAACCTAGCATACCTAGAGGTTTCCAGAAGAAAGCACAGGTCCAATAGTGCCTGCACACATGTCACAGAGCAATGTAACATAGGGCCCCCCTTGTGGAGTTACCTGCTTCCGGCTTAACTCAGAAACACACAGATTTCACCTGGAAGCTGCTTGCAAACCCAACACAAAGGATGCCAGAGATGAGACAAAACAAAACAACAATCTTCTTTTTTTTTTTTTTTTTTTTTTTGTAGTGCAAGCTATAGAATGTGTTTCTGGAAGAAATACAAACTGGGCATTAAGTAAACATGGATTATTTGAATTGTGTTTCCTTGAGGATTTAACATACAAGGCTGTAGCATTTTAACTTTCTTGTAGTGCATTATAGTTCATGTGCTTATTGTAGTGATATTTGATTGAAGTCTGATTTTTCCCAGGGTTCAAGGTACATACAATTTTGGAGGGAAATGAAAGAGTCATTGGAGGGAAAAATTGTCTTTGGCTCCTCCATAGCCAGGAAGTAAAAGGATCCCAAGAATTGATTTCATTAGGTATAGGGAGCTGAGAGCTGAAGATAGTGAAGGGGTTTTATTAGTTTTGGTAATGATCCTGGGTCTTCTTTCTCCATGCCAGACTTCTCCTAGTGATGCTAGAGATCACTAGCATCTGACTGTGAGATCCTTTTCAATCTTGAATAGGTGTAAGTTACCTCTTATTTGAAGACTAGCTTTTGCAAGGGTGCTGAGTATGCCCAGAGCATCTACTCTGGGGTTCTTATCACCCAAAACTTTCTGCACTTACATAAAGCACTCAACATGGCTGCAACCAGATGTGTAGAAGCATTACACGTATATGGGTCCTTGCCCTTTGTTCCAGTTATCTATGCCACATAACAAACCATCCCCAAATGCAGTGGCTTAAAACATAATTTTATCTCACTCACAGTTGTGTGAGTCAGGAATTCAGGAAGGGCTCAGCAAGGTGCTTAGTCTGCGGTCCACACAGCATCAGCTGGGGCAGATAGGGCTGAAGGATCCACCTTTAATATGGCTTCCTACTCATGAGTCTGGCATCTTGGTGTGCGTGTCTCTCTCTCTCTCTCTCTCTCTCTCCCTCTCTCTCTCTCTCTCTCTCTCCCTCCCTCTCTCTCTCTCTCTTTTTCTCCTCTCTCTCTCTCTCTCTCTCTTCTCTCTCCCTCTCCTCTCTCCCTCTCCCTCTCTCTCTCTCCCTCTCTCTCTCTCCCTCTCTCTCTCTCTCTCTCTCTCTCTCTCTCTCTCTCCCCCTCCCTGTCTCCCCACACAGTACCTCATCCTCTAGGGCCTCTCCATTTGGCTTTGGACTTCTCACAGAATGGCGGTCTGAATGTACTCCTATTTCTTAAATGCTGGCTGGCTTTCAAGAGGCAGGAAGCAGAAGCTGTCAGGCCAGTTAAGCGCTGTGCCCAGAAGTGGCACAGCATCATTTATGCTGTATTCTGTTGGTCAAAAGTAATCACTGGTCCCATCTAGATTCAAGGAAGTCGAGAGATAGAGTCCAAGTCTTGATGGGATTTGACAAGACAACACTGTATGAGAGCATTTAGAAGATATAGTTGTGGCCATCTTTAGAAACTACAGTCTGCCACCTCCTCTTTGAAAAAAAAAAATTATGACATTTCTCTCTTCCTTAACTTCATAGGGCTTTCTTGCGGTTAAACCACATATGTTGCACTTATGAAAATCTCTAAATACACTGTGTCAGGTGTTACAAATAGTGGGTCCTCAGTAAGTCCCAACCAACTCAAAGGCTTGTAATCAAGTGATTAATTGATGAGTCAAAGAAGTTTTAATAACTGACTCTGTTCCACACAATATTCTTCAGTCCTTCCCACCCTTGCTGTTAGTATATAGCAAAACTACACTGCAAAGGCCGTCATTCCTTTTAGGACAAGGTAACTGCCAAGACTTGTGGGAGTTCATATTGAGTACAAAATCTAATCAGGGGGATGGACATGAAAAGATCAAGAGGAGTGATAAGACAGAAGATAAGGAAGATGAGAGAAAGGAAGAGATAAGAGAGTTTCCAGCTCAATGAATAATATATATATAAAATTTACAAAACAATACCTACTTTTTACATGCAATGGAATCTGGTATTCTCTATTCTCTTCCATTACAAAAAATGAATGCTAATTACAACCCACTAGCTGGATTTCATGCCTGTGAGGCTTTCCCCTCCCTTTTCCCTGAGTTACCAGTGCCTTCATATTGTCTGATTTCTGGGAGTCCTAATGAGTCATAAAGTGGGAACATAAATTAAAGCTTTCTTAATTCACGCCCTTGTCATTTTGCAAACAAGGAAACTGAGGAACAAGAGATGAGGTGATTTGCCTTTGATTCCTTTTATCCCAAGAAGTTGTTTGGTAACAGCCATGCAAAGGCTGTAAAATAAAATCATATTCTCCTCTCCTTAGGCATTTGCCTTTTAAAGAGGTGACTTCTAGAGAAGAACAGCTTAAGCTCAAGAAAGCCTGCCTAAGGGTGGATTTCAGGCACAGCTGCATCTGAGTGAGGGAGCCAGACAAGGGAAAAACCTTGAACAGCATCTTCTCATCCCTCTCAGGCTGCACTGAACTGCCTGTCTGAATATAAGATCACTGCTCTCCCAAAATTGATATGCTGGTTACTTGTGGCCAATTTTTGTTTCCTTCTTGATGCTTGTGTCTAGTATAAAAGCAGCTCTGTCTTTTGTTTTCTTGTATTGTCAATAACTAGGAGCTGGAGTGATGCTCCAGAAGACAGATCTTTTAGCCAGGAAAGGTTGCGTCCAAAAGTCAGGCAAGAGGCCGAATGGGTGAATGGTGACGCAAATCCCACCCTTCAATCTTCTGAAGTATAAGCATTTGAAGTGAGTCTACCCAACCCTTCGCTTCCTGCATGCAGATTCTGCCCACAGGGACCCCTCAAAATATAGTAAGATGTTACAATGGGCACCAATCAGCAAATGAGATGGCAGGTCATGGGCAGCTTTGTGCAGACTGACCTTCTAATGATCTGATCTATAGCTTTTTTCACTCTTGAAGGCAACTTGGCACCTCAGTGAAATGTGAGAAGTGAACAGCTTTTATCAGAAAAATTTTGTTTGCGTGCCTCCTCTGATTGATTGCACTGAAGCAAAACAAAAACAAAAAATACAAACAAAACACAAAAGCTCGACCCTTAAAGGAAGTGTGATTCCACCTCAAAAATACCTAAAATACCTACCATTTGGCAAAATGGTGAATTAAGTTTCTAGTGAAGGTTTGGGTCTGTTCTGAATTAGCTAGACCAGAAGACACCTTCACTCTAGGACAATTTCCTTTCTTTGGAAGAGACGTCACGGTACAATGAAAAGAGTTAATGCTTTGCGGTAGGTAGCAAGTCTGCATCTTCCTAGCCAAAATAAACTCTCAGAACCCAAGTTTCCTCATCTCTGTAATGGAGCAATAATCTCTACCTTTCAGGTTTATTATGAGAATTAGAGATAACGTATGCAAAGTAACAAGGCCAGTACCTGATAAGAAGTAGTAACAATCCTCATTATTAAGGTATTTAGAAATATCTTACCTGTTCAATAAGATTCCTTCCACTAAAACTGCAAGAAAAAGCTTCATAAAATGGAGAATTTGTTCTCTTGATATGAGACTTAAATTCTGTCTCCCTTTTTCAGAGCACTATCAAAAATAGCATTATGCTGATAATTTTCGTAACATAAAAACACTCCAAATTTTAGATCATACAACGCAATTGAGGAACCATCCAGTCTCAAAGCCAATTATGTCTGAGTAAGAGAACTCAGCAAAGTAGAGAGATTGTATATTTTATAGAACTGACTAGCTCTTTCCAGCCAGAGCTCGTATGCAGTGCAAGTGTCCTATGATTATTCTAGCAATTCAGAAGGAAAATGAATAGAATGTTTAATGCCAAAAGTTTTGGTGAATTTTTAGTTTGTTTTTGCATTAGTCTACAGAGAAGGATATTTATTTTCCAGCTTGAAAGCTGATCTTTGTCTTTCTTAGCCCTGGGTTCTTTCTTCCTTTAGGAAATTCAGACCTGCTGTGCAACGGGGGTGGAAGTGCTACACCCAGCTTCTCTTGGTTCTGGGCATCAGGAAAGACTCTTGAGGGTAGTTCTAACCTTTATGAGCTGATATAGAACTGAAGACCCTTCAGGAAACTCCTGGAGATTTGCAAGTTCTGAAGGTCCCATTGGCTCCAGAAAGGCCTAGACCTGAAGCTCCCCCAGGCATGCCCTGATGGAGTTGGAAACACAAGGGATAGCTAAGCATTTGCCTTCCACCTGCATTCAACCTCGAATATTCCAGAGTATTCCAGAGTATCTCTCGAAGCCAGAGTAGAACTGGTCTCCCACTGCCTTGGCCTGAACACTGCCCTGTGTCCTAAGCATGGTTCAGACCTGGCTGTCCAAATATCTCCGTACCTTTTTCTAGGGGATGGAGGACATGGCAAAGAGCCAAGCCTGGGTGAGCTGCCAGAGCTCTTTTTATGTAAGAAACCTGTTTGACTGGCTCATGCTAGAGTAGTGGTTTCAAAGTGCTGTGTCATTCCCCTGTTATAAGTGACTTGTAATTTAGTGGTTTCTGAAAGTGAAATTAGAATATGCAGAAGACACAGTCTCAGATCTGCAGAGGTCATTTTCTTGGTTTCTGATCAACATGCTCTGGAACCTTGTCTTACACAAAGTGGCTCCTCTGTCTAACTTTATGAGTGGCTGTAAGTGGCTGTCCTCAGGCTGGTTTACATTTCTCCACGGTGGACAGCGTGACCAGTAAACCCGAACTGCTAAATACGGCTCTTTTTTTTCAGATCAACCTTTTCATAGGGATATAGCGAACTCCCCAAACTCATTGAATTAATCGGAGTGAGCAGTGAATGGATAATAGCTAACAATAGAAACTAACATTTATCGAGCACCGAATAGTGTCAGGCGCCATTCTAAGTGCTTTACATATTTATGCTCATTCAGCCTGGCAACCACTCATTAGACAGATATTATTACTACCCCCGTTTTAAGATGAGGATGCCGAAGCGTGGAGTGGTTAAGTCAGGCATCCAAAATCATACAGCTGGGAAGTGGTCAGCTAGGAGTTGAACCCAAGAAGACTGTACTCAGAGTCTCTTAACCGTTAACACCATACTGCCTATCCTAGAGTTAGGGACCTAGGATCCAGCCCCAGTTCTTGATATGTTTGTGAGATCAACAACATAGGCAATCACCTAGTCATCCTAGCCAGAAACCTGAGAGTGGGACCAGATTCCACGCTCTCCTTCTCTCCCTCTCACCCTTCACAACCAGTAAATCATCAAGCCCTGTTATTCTGGGTTCAAAATGCACTTCCTATCAGTCCCCATCTAGTCACACATCATTACAATCCATCGTCCAAGCTCTTTTCTAATATTCATATGGGTCAGGTTACTTCCTGTCTAATTAACTATAGAAGAAATTTGTCATTTTTGACTGAACCCCTTCCTGTGTTGAAGAAACTGCCATTGCTTGAGTCTTAATGAGGGGCCATTTACTTGTTCTCTTGGTCCCCTGGATGCTAGGGCTTGGGTGCTAGACCTGGATTTGGCTAATCAGCTGCTTCTCCCTGAAACTGAGTTTAAGTGGTACAAAGGAGTAGGGAATGTTTAGGATTTGTACGTGTGGTAGAAGTGGCAACCAGCCTCCAGGAGAGGTGGTGGTAGTACTTGTGTTAACATTATAAACAGATTCTGCTTATCTCAGCTGCCCAGCCTCCATTCCTATCCATTTCCTAAACCCAGTTCTCTGGTCTTCTCATGATCTGTAGGAGCTACCAAATATTCAACTAATATAGCATTTTTCCTTTTAAATTAACCAGAGTGTGTTTCTGGGTTTTGCAACCAAGAACCCTGATGAAAGAACTTGGTTCCAGGAGTGGGTTGCAACCAACAAACATAGAATGTGAGACTGGTTCTCTGTCTTAGTTGTTGAAGACAACTACAGATCCCATCGCTAACCAGAGATGGTTTAACTGGCAGCCGAGGTCCTGTGGGAGAGGAGCTGCTAACTGAATGAATATCTGTGGTCACCAGGAGTCACGTATCCATTGAAGGCATGGCTTTGGGGAAACCAAATTGCTGCCAGCATAAAATGGTTTAAAGGACATGAGAAATTTGAGGATGATGGAATCATTTAAGGACTGAGAAGCTGAAAGAAAGGGAATGACAAATGACTGAACTGTGGGCTCATGCCTTGAACTGAAACTAGGGACTTTCTGTGACTGTGCAAAAAGAAATTTTTATCCCTTGCAACTCTAGAGCAGAGGGAGCTGCAAACTAAAAGCATGATTTGATCCTCTGGATTGCCGAATTACCTTGCCATTTGAATGGCAAGATCTTGTCAGATCTTTTGTGTGAAATTTAGGGCATCAGCTCTCATTTCTGTACCTGCAACACTTAGCAAAGAGCCTGGCCCTCACCCAGTAAATCCTTGTGAAATGAATTAATAGATGATCAAATTTTTTTTAAAAGGTACTGATGAACCTAGTGGCAGGGCAGGAATAAAGACGTAGACATGCATCTACAAATGGAGTTGAGGACTCGGTGGGGAGGGGGAAGCTGGGGCAAAGTTAGAGTGGCATGGACATATATACACTACCGAATGTAAAATAGCTAGCTGGTGGGAAGCAGCAGCATAGCACAGGGAGATCGGCTGGGTGCTTTGCGATGACCTAGAGACGTGGGACAGGGAGGGTGGGGAGGGAGGCTCAAGAGGGAGGAGATATGGGGATATATGTATACATATGACTGATTTACTTTGTTGTACAACAGAAACTAATACAGTATTGTGAAGCAATTATACTCCAAAAAAGATCTATTAAAAAAAAAAAGTAAAAGAGCTTATGTTAACATTCTTCTTGCTTTTAAATTAGCAAGGCAGTAATGATGCAATGACTATTATGATCATGCACCATATATTTTGCCTTCAGTGGCATTAAAAATTAGTGACTCTTCTGGTCCCATCACAGTTATCTCCAAAAAAAAAAAAATAGGGATGTGCCTTTTATTGTAGCCCCAAAGCAGAGCTCCATCCTGCTGCATTTGTCTCCTCGTTGAGAATTGTAAGCGTTTAGTAAACTGTCACAGAATGATTTGGCCATGACTTTTAAGAAACAGTGAGGGCTGCAACATTTCAAAAGACAGTTAGGTCTTCCTGTGGCTACTTACAGAGGATGGCTTAGTAATCCCCAGACAGAGTGGTGGTCTAGTCACGAGCTCTCAGAGTGTATGTCCTCCACGATCCAGATGGGCAAACAACAGAGGGAAGGTCAGTCAAAAGGGCAGACCCTCTCTTTCTTTTCATTGATGGAAAAATGAGCCCAGTCTCTTCACTGGAACCTCACTTCCTGGCTCCTGACAGGTGACAAGAGTTTATGTGGCCCCTTTCCAGACTTGGAGTATCTGGGCAGGCACACCTTGGACACCTGTTCTTACTCCGAATGCTGGTGAGGCTCTGACCCCTTGCCCTTACCAGGTTGTGTAGCGTTACTCTAGACCCCTCACACTGTCAAAGTCCCTGTCCTGTCCTAATCTGCAAGTCTGGGCATCTCATTCAGAACACACTTAGTAGGTGCTTTCCGTGCCAGGTCTGGATTTAAGTCCTAGACTGCCCATTTCCTAGCATGACCTAGTGTGACCATGGGCAAGTTACTTAACTTTTCGGTTCCTCAACCATAAAACAGGCATAATGATACTTCCTGCTGGAAGTATGGTGAGAGTTCAATATTATAATTTATGGAAAGTAGCGCAGTGTCTGGTTCATGGTCCGACCTCACTGTTATGATTTTTGATACTGATAAGGTGGTTTGACTACGTTCCGTCTTTGTTTTCACACCTCCACACTCCTCAGACCTCCCCTGTATGCGGGAAAGCTGTGTGACCCTAAAGTTCTTCCATACGGTGTGTGCTGTCAGGCTGGTGGATAGCAGAGACCTTCCCCCAGCCTGGGTTCTTTCCAGAAAACTGCAACTATTGTTCCTGAAGGATAGGAAAGGAGTCGGGTCTTCTCTCTTTATAACAGGTCGACTCTCACCTGAACTGATTGAGCTCTGCTTCTCTTTGGTGCTTATTCCACTGATTTTCCCAAAGACAGCTTTTCCTTTGAAGGTCTCTCCTTAAGGGCACATTAAATCCTGTGAATAATTGTTCCTTTCTTTGCTGTGGCTGCTGGAAAGAACAGGACCCTCTCTGACAAACAGAACTTAGGGGCTGTCTGCCTTTTGCTGAAAGATCTTACCCTTACATTGTTTCTGATTGAGTGAGCAATTCCACTTCTAAAATTTATCCTACAGAAATATACACAAAACTGTAAAAATATACATGGGTAAGACTGTTTCATTAGAGCACAGAATGAGTTGGGAATTATTTCCTCTTTACTTTTCTGGAAGAGCTTGAGTACAATTGATATTATTTCTTCATTAAATATTTGGTAGAATTAACCAGTGAAGACATGGGGTGCTGCAGTATTCTTTGTTGGAATAGTTTAACTACAAGGTCAATTTCTTTGACATAGATGGAGGTATTCAAGTTTTTCATTTCTTCTTAAGTGAACTTTGGTGGTTGTGTCTATCAAAGAACTTGCCTGTTTCATTTAAGTTGTCAAATGTATTGAGATAATGGATAATATTCCCTTTTTATCTTTTTGATAACTAGGATCTGTAGTTATGTTTCCACTTTCATTCCCGATGTTGGTGATTTGAATCTTCTCTTTCTGATCAGTCTGTCTAGAAGTTTATCGACTTTATTGACCTTCTCTAAGAATATGCTTTTGGTTTCATTGATTATATCATATTATTTTTCTGTTTGCTAAGTCATTGATTAATGCTCTAATCATTATTATTTCCTTTCTTCTGCTTACTTGAAGCTTAATCTGCTCCTCTTCTAATGTCTTAAGGTTCAAGCTGAAGTCAGTGATTCGATTCCTTTCTTCTTTTCTAATATGGGTGTCTAGCCCTATAACTTTTACATTAAGTTCCATTCAGATGCATCCCACAGATTTTGATATGTTGTATTTTCATCTTTATTCAGTTCAAAATACTTTGTAATTTCACTTTTGATCTCTCCTTTGTCCCATGAGTTATGTAGTAGTGTGTTAGTTTTTAATATTTGGGGCTTTTCCACGTAGATTTCTAATGATTTCTAATTTAATTCCAGTGTGGTCAGAGTATATATTTAGTATAATTTGGATCATTTTAAACCTATGAAGACCTTTTTTATGGCCTAGAACTTGTTCTACCTTGATAAATTTTTCGTGTGTGTACTTGAAAAGAATGTGTAATCTGTTGTTGTGGGTGACGGTTTATAAAAAGATCAATTAGGTCAGTTGGGTGTTAGTGTTCTATCAGTTTTTTCAGGGGATTTTGAAATCTCTTGCTGTATTGTAAATTAGTCTGTTACTCCTTTCAGTTCTATCAGTTTTTGCTTTATGCATTTCTGAAGCTCTGTTTTAGGGTGCATAAGTATTTACAATTGTTATATCCTCTTGATGACCCTTTTATCATTAGGAAATGACCCTCTTTATCCTAGCACTATTCTTTTCTTTTTAAAATCGACCTTGTCTGCTGTTAATATAGCCACTCTAGCTTGAATTAAATTAATGTTAGTATGGTATATCTAATTCCATCCTTATACTTATAACCCATTTTATATTTTTATGCTTAACATGGGTTTCCTCTAGGCAGCATATAGATGGATCTTGCTTTCATATACAATCTGACAATCTCAGCCTTTTAATTAGAGTGTTTAGATCATTTACATTTAATTTGGTTATTGATATGATTGGGTTTAAATCTATCATCTTGCTATTTATTTTTGATTTTCCCATCTGTTCTTTATCCCCTTTTCCAATTTTTCTGTATTCTTTTAGACTGAGTATTTTTATGAATCCATTCATCTCTGTTGTTGGTTTACTATCTATAATTACTTGTATTAATTTGTTGTTGTTGTTTAAGGGTTTATAGTATCCATATTTAACTTCCTTCCACAGTCTACCTTCTAGTGATACTGTACCACTTCACTCACAATATGAGAACCTTATAAGAGTTTCTATTTCTCCTCTCTTGGCTTTCTTGTTCTCGTCATACATTGACTTCTATATGTTAGAAACCCTATGATCTATTTTTATTATTTTTGCTTTAAGCAGTCAGAAATCTCCCAAACAAATTTAAATAATGAAAAGTCTTTTCTATTTATTCACCTAGTTACCATTTCCAGTGTTCATGATTTATTGGTGTAGATCCAGATTTCCATTTGGCATTCTTGTCTTTCTGCCTGAAGGACTTCCTTTAAAATATCTTCTAGTGAAACACTGCTGGAGATAAATTCTTCCAGCTTTTCTATATCTGAAACAAAGGCTTTATTTTACCTTTTTCATTTTTGAAAGATAGTTTTGCTGAGTACAGAAGTCTAGCTTGTCAAGGTTTTTCTTTCAGTACTTTAAAGGTACTGCTCTGTTGTCTTCTCCCCTGCATTATTTCCAAGGCATCTGCTGTCATTTTTTTTTTTTATAATTTATTTATGGCTGTGTTGGGTCTTCGTTTCTGTGCGAGGGCCTTCTCTAGTTGTGGCAAGTGGGGGCCACTCTTCATCGCGGTGCACGGGCCTCTCACTGTCGCAGCCTCTCTTGTTGCGGAGCACAGGCTCCAGGCGCCCAGGCTCAGTAATTGTGGCTCACGGGCCCAGTTGCTCCGCGGCATGTGGGATCCTCCCAGACCAGGGCTCGAACCCGTGTCCCCTGCATCGGCAGGCAGATTCTCAACCACTGCACCACCAGGGAAGCCCGTCTGCTGTCATTTTTAACCTTGCTCCTCTCTATATATATATATATGTCTTTTGCTCTGGATGGCTTTAAGATTTTCTCTTTATCACGGGATTTAATGATATAAGGTTAAAATGCCTTGCTGTAATTTTCATCATGTTTCTTACACTTGAGGATCGTGGAGCTTTTTAGATCCATGAATTTATAGTATTTATCAAATTTTGAAAACGTTTAACAGTATTTCCTCAAATATGGTTTCCTCAAATTTTCTTTTCTGCTCTCCCTCCTAAATCTGGGGACTCCAATTACACTGATGTTAAGTCTACTGAAGTTTTCCCATTTCTCTGTTTATTCTTCTTTTCTTTGCATGTTTTATTTTGGATTGTTTATGATGATTTGTTTTTTTGTTTTTTTATAAATTTATAATTTTATTTTTGGCTGCGTTACTGCACGCAGGCTTTCTCTAGTTGCTGCAAGCGGGGGCTACTCTTCATTGTGGTGCGCAGGCTTCTCATTGTGGTGGCTTCTCTTGTTGCAGAGCACAGGCTCTAGGCACACGGGCTTCAGTAGTTGTGGCTCGCAGGCTCAGTTGCTCCGAGGCATGTGGGATCTTCCGGGACCAGGGCTCAAACCCGTGTCCCCTGCATTGGCAGGCAGATTCTTAACCACTGTGCCAACAGGGAAGCCCTGTGAAGATTTGTTTTTAAACTTACTAGTCTTTTCCTCTGCAATGTCTGATCTGCTGTTAATTCCATCCTGTGCACTTTTAATCTCAATCATTGTAATTTTCATCCTTTGAAGCTACATTTGTATTTTTTTATGTCTTATTTAACGTGTTCAATCATTCCTCTAGATTTTTGAATTTACAGAATATAGCTATAATAGCTGTTTAAATATCCCTCTCTACCAATTCTATCATCTGTATCAATTCTAAGTTGATTTCAGTCCATTGAATTTTCTCATCATTATGGGTCATATTTTTCTGCTTCTTTTCATGCCTAGTATAGCTGGCACAATTGTAAGATGACTCCAATGACCAACACCATTTTATAATCCCCTTGCCTGATGAAAGAATATCACTCTTGTGATTACATTACATATCAAAAGAGATGAAATTTAAGTCCCAAATCAATTGAATTAACCGAGAGATAAATTGTCTTTTGTGGGCCTGACCTATTTAGGTGTGCCCTTAGAAGGAATCTAGAGGTCACAGAAAGAGGAAGTCAGAGAAGTGTGTTTCTGATGGCCTTGAAGAAGTTGAAATCTCCATGAATTCTATAGCTGCAAGGAAATGAATTCTGCCAATAGACAAATGAACGTGAAAGAGGACCCTGAGCCCCACATGAGCCCAGAGCCCTGGCCAACAAATTACTAATTTGTAAGATGGTGAGCAAAGAAGTCAACTGAGCCCTGCCCAAACTTCTGACCTACATTACTGTGAGGTAATAAATGGGTGTTGTCTTAAGCCAGAAAGTTTGCAGTCATTTGCTGTGCAGCAATAGAAAATTAATACACCTGCCAGGTAATGTTAATTTTAACTTGTTTAATCTGTATTCCTATAAATATTCTTGATCTTTGTTCTTAGACACAGTTTGGTTACTTGACAACAGTTTGATCCTTTCAGGGGTTGCTTTTAAGCTTTCTTAGGTGGAGCAGAGTAGTGTTTAGTCCAGGACTGTTTTTTTTTTTCCTCACTTCTGAGGCAGATGTCTCCACTCTCCCAGCTCCAAGTCCTCAACTCAGGGAGCAGCTGGGTTCTTTCTGGCTTCCCTTTCACTGCACCATTGCCTAAAACTCTTTGACAGTTACCCGGGGTAATTGTATAGCTTATTTCATTTGTTTCCCATCTCTTAGAGGTGGGAACTGCCTTTTATTTTTTGATACCCAATATCTTGATGTTACATTATATTTTTTTCTAGCTTTTTACTTTTTTTCAGGCATTATAATTTTAGTAACTGCTCTAGGATTGCAATATACATCCTTAAGTTCTCATAGCCCACTTGCATTAATATGGTACCAGTCAAATAAAATACAGAAACCATGGAGCCATTTGTTCCATATGCCCTCCATGATTTATTATACATAACTATTATACATAATACATCTCCATTTGTTATAAATTACACAAGACACCATTCTATTTTTTTCTTTAGTTAGGTGATTCATATAAACCAATTAATAGGAAAAAAGCAAAGAAAAATTATTCTTTTACATTTACAGTTTTTATGTTATTCATTCTTTTGTGACTACACTCAGCCTGAGGAACTTCCTTTAGCATGTGGAAGTCTGCTGGTGATGATACTTTTAGTCTTAGTTCATCTAAAAATATCTTTATTCTTGAAAGGATATTTTCTCTGGTTATAGAATCTGAGCTGACAATTTTTTTTCTTTCAGCACTTTAGAGATATCATTCCACTCTCTTCCATTCTCCATGGTTTCTGATGAAAACTTAGCCATTAATTAAATTATTGTTCCCTTGTAAAGAATGTGTTGTTTTTCTTTTGATGCTTTGAAGACTTGCTCTCCTATCTTTGGTTTTCACCACTTTGACCATGATATACCTTGGTGTGGGATTGTTTATGCTTATTCCATTTATGCTTATTTATGCTTATTCCTCTGAGCATGTTCTATCTATAAATTTCTGTTTTTTATCAAACTGGGGGAAATTTTTTTGTCATTTTTATTGAACTTTTTTCTCTCTTCTTCTGGGATTCCTATTACACATATGTTGGAATACTTGATATTTATATAAAAGGTTCTGTTCTTTTTTTCCCAGTCTTTTTTCTTTCATTCTTCACATTGGAAAATTGCTATTGTTCTTTGAGTTCACTTATTCTGTCATCTCCATCAAGCTGTCAAGACGGCTCAGTAAATTTTTTTTTCAAATATTGTATTTTTCAAAAAACACTGAATTTTTTCATTCAAATATTGTCCATTTGGTTTTTGGGTTTTGTTTTGCTTTTGCTTTTGAAATTTTCCATTTTTTTCATTTATTGAGCTCATACTTTGTTTTATCTCATTGAAAATCATTATAATATCTGTTTAAAAGTCCTTGTCTGCTCACCCTAATATCTAGTTCCTCTCAAGTTCTGATTCAGTTGATTTTCTTTTCTCTTGAGGATGTATTCCATTTTCTCAGTTAGTTTGGTTGGGAAATTTTGGATTTATCCTGGACTTTGTGAATGGTTGTGTAAATTCTTGATTTTGTTGTTTTTCTCTAATAAGTGGTTTTCTTTTGCTTATGCAACTCTGTTTCTTGAACAGCAACTCCAGTCTCAGTTGGGATCATTTATCTTTAGCTAAGATACCTTGAGTCTGTTTCATGCATGTGTGGTTCAGGAATTAGTCAGAGAAACTAGTAGAATTTGGGAAAGTCCTCTCTATCTCTTTCTCTTCAGGGAATCTCCGACTCTCTCCATCATCTGTGGATTACCCTATCAGAGAGACCATGGATTTTCTCCTGACACCTTCACCAACATGTGCTGGCCATGCACCCAGGCTAAAAGCCACAGATACAAGGAGCTTACCATACAGCTCCCCTCCTCCAAGTATTTATTTCTCACCAGTTTCTGTCTGCTTCTCTTCTCCCTCCAGTGCCTTCAGGTCATTGCTTTTTGCTTTATGTCCAGGTTTTATAGTTGTTTACTGCAGGGGAGTTTTCCAAGAGGGTCTTATTCCATCATTACCTGAATCAGAAATCCCTCTCAGTTACCTTTTAAATTCAAGCATCTTGTCATTTGAAGGCAAAACACTTTCTACAGAAACTTGTTCAACTAGTTCACACGATGAAAAGCATCTGCTGAGAAGGCTGCTTTCTGCAGCCATTGTTCATCTTCAAAGCACTTAACAAAATCTGGCCAATTTATCTTGAAAGTACTTCTAAATTTCACCTATCAGCTCAAGAACTCTACTGAAAACTCTTCCTCTGGTAAGCCACTAAATTTCTATGTATAGCAGAATATGTGGTCTTTGTCCAGATTTTCCTACAGTTTCAAATATTCTCGAGTTAATTAGCCTTTATATATCAAAGCCATTTTGTAGCATCATCCAAAACTTTCTTTCATTTTGTCTCTAAGAGTGTTTGACAGCAGTAGTTCTCTGTGAAGAAGGCAGTGTGTTGTGACAATGCGAGGAAATTTTAACAAGATACCAAAGCACTCGTAAAACCACCCATTGAGGGGCTTCCCTGGTGGTGCAGTGGTTAGGAGTCCGCCTGCCAGTGCGGGGGACATGGGTTCGAGCCCTGGTCCAGGAAGATCCCACGTGCCGCAGAGCAACTGAGCCCCTGTGCCACAACTACTGAAGCCCACGCGCCTAGAGCCTGTGCTCTGCAACAAAAGAAGCCACCACAATGAGAAGCCCACGCACCGCAACGAAGAGGAGTACCCACTCGCCACAACTAGAGACAGCCCACAGGCAGCAACGAAGAGCCAACACAGCCAAAAATACATAAATAAATAAATTTATTAAAAAAAAGAAAAGATCAAAACCAACCATTGACAAGGCTCCATCAGTTCAGAAATTAACACTGTTCTTCCAAGACAGACCTTTTGTTTATAGATATAAAGGCCAAATATTATCTATGTCCTGGCCTTTGATTGTTATGGGCAATTCTTTGTGTTCTTGAATTTCACAGTTATTTGCAAATCTTACCAATGTTGCAGTGTCACATTTATTGGTGAAATCTGCGGACTCAGTCTAGATAAAGAAGCCATGTGGTCTTTCAGTTTGTTTCACGAAACCTCTTCAAGATCATGTAACATGTCATCAATACAGTCAGCCCTCCACACCTGTGGGTCCCACAGCCGTGGATTCAACCAACTGCAAATCAAAAACATTTGGAAAAATTTCCAGACAGTTCCAAAAAGCATAACTTCAATTTGTCACATGCCAGCAACTATTTACATGGCATTAACATTGTATTTATAACTATTAACACAGCATTTCCTTTATATTAGGTATTATAAGTAATCTAAAGATGATTTAAAGTATTTGGAAGGTTGTGCCTAGGTTGTATGCAAATATTACACCATTTTATATAAGGGACTTGAGCATTTGTGGATATTGATATCCATGGGGAGGTCCTGGAACCAATCCCCCATGGATACCAAGGGACAACTGTACTTCAACTTATCACACTGACAGTGTGAAACCTTTTCAATTTCTCGTACTGCATTTTGTCCCAGCAATTTTCTTACAATAATTGTACCTGATCATATTATTAGGGTCTCACCAACCATGTAACTTCCTGTTTGGGGCAGTAAGTTCTGCTATGAAATAACTCGTTTTCTGGTCCTTTTTACTGAATGTGCCTGCTTTTAGCAAGATGTTTAATGTTGATTTTGAGATTCTAATCGCTGTTTAATCAGCACCTTTGCTTCTCAAATGGCTGTGACTTGTATTTAAGTGGTTTATTTCTTTTCAATTTTGTTGGAGCCGTTGCTACATTTGTAAGTTCTTTGATATAGCAGGGGTTTGCAAACTACAGTCCATGAGCCAAATCCCACTAGAAGCCAGTGTTTGCATGGCCCTCAGAGCTAAGACTGGTTCTTAAATTTTTAAAGAGTTGTAAACAAACAAAAACAAAGAAGAATATGTGACAGAGACTGTATGTGGCCTGCAAAGCCTAAAATATTTACTATCTTTAGTTGGGATCTGTTTTGAACCACAGTAAGAATATGGAACTCTTCCTTCCATTTCCTCTACTGACCAATGACATACACTTTGTAAGACAGTTGGGAGGGTTAGGAGTATTGCCTGTGCCAATGCAACAGAGTTTTTCTGTCTCACAGCAAATGAAAAGCATCACGGAAGTGAAAAGGGAATAAAGCCCGTGGATGGCCGAGTGGTCAGGCTTAGCCGAATTCTCATTAATGTCTCACTTGGATGAGCAGAGAGCTTTGTGTAACCTTTGTGTGGTGCTTCTGTGGAGTCAGAATGAAAAACTCTGTGATATCCAAGCAGAAGTCCCCTGACATCTGACATCACAAAAGGTGTCAATTGAGTGAAGAGTTGATAAAGCTAGAGAATAGCAAAGGGTTTCAGGGGTTGAAGATGTAAGGTTAAATTTTGGGATTCAGAGTTAGGAAATCCAGTTGATATTTGGGTTACATGGCTGAGGGTGCAGGAAGGAGCTGACTGCCAAGAGCTGGCTCTTCCAGCTTATGATGCCTTTAGCGTTCATTCTAGGTTGTTAAGCTAAGGCCAGGAGGATAAGAACGGAAGCAGGGATTCAGGACAGTAAGTCTGCCTAGGTATGATAGATGTTCTTGGTGACCTACTTAGATCCCATTTACTGGGCAAATGCACAATTTCCCCAGCTGCTGCATCCTTCTTCAGAGAACTGCTGTGGTACCCCCGCTACCCAGAAATGACTGGGAGGTCACACGCTCGCTCAGGGTGATCCGCAGCCATTAGCTGAGGGATACAGGGATACAGCGCCCTCCCCCAGGCTCAGTGTTGGGCAATTCTCTGGTGCTGCTCTTGCTCCAGACCTTCCCGTGGGATCAGCCCGAGGCTAGACTTTAGCTGAAACCACACCTTACGCAGCTTCCTCCTCTGTGCTTTTATGCTGCCCTCACTCCCGTACACACTTCACCAGAGGTCACTCCCTCAGTAAATCCCTTGTGCACGAATCCCTCCTGAAGGCTCTGCTGTGAGGAAACCCAGCCTAAGAACCAGGTTTAAAGAAAGTACATATGCCAATAGCATCTATTGCTCTGCATTTTTCAGACACTGTGCTGGCCTCAGGTAGAGTGCAGGGGTAAGAACCCCACCAAGAACTGATTTATACCATGAATATTAAACATTAGAGTCTCTTAACCCTAAGAGAAAAATGTAGGAGAATTAAGAGGATCTGGGGGCAAGTCCATAACAATTATAAAGACAAAGGGGGTGTGCAATGGTGATTATCTCCTACTTTTCAAGATTAGTTTCTGAAGGACTAGTACAGACCATTTTCAAACAAAATATTGATCTGTTTGCATTACTGGCCCTATGGGATAGTTTTATGGTTTTAGTATGTCTCAGTCCTATCCAGTTTTTTTAGAGTGTTAAGGCACACTGTATAATCAAATAGATACTGACACCTATGTCTGATGCTTCTGTCATAAAAGAAAAGACAAACAGGGCTATATAATGTCATCTGCCATGGGATACCCAAAGAGTTCCCAGGAAGCTTTAATGTAAAGATTAAAATGAATCTAAGAAATTAAAAATCAATTATACTTCAATTTTTAAAAACCCACAAACTAGGGGCTTCCCTGGTGGCGCAATGGTTGAGAGTCTGCCTGCCAATGCAGGGGACACGGGTTCGAGCCCTGGTCTGGGAAGATCCCACATGCCGCGGGGCAACTAGGCCCGTGAGCCACAATTACTGAGCCTGCGCGTCTGGAGCCTGTGCTCCGCAACAAGAGAGGCCGCGATAGTGAGAGGCCCGCGCACCGCGATGAAGAGTGGCCCCCACTTGCCGCAAGTAGAGAAAGCTCTCGCACAGAAACGAAAACCCAACACAGCCATAAATAAATAAATAAATAAACCCAAAGTTAAAAAAAAAAAAAGAAGAGCCTTTCTTTAAAAAAAAAAAAAACCCAGAAACTAACACAACATTGTAAATCAACTATACTTCAACTTAAAAAAAAAAAAAAAAAAAAGAAATTTGCACATTGGGAGGATGTCTATTCCTGGAGGAGAATATATCAAATCTGAAATCATAGCTTTTTAATCCTCTGCCCAAGCCAATAGCCAAGGAAAAAGAATCAATAGAAGAAGGATTTTTAAACTCTCTTGGAAAGAGCTTTGGGGGACATTCCTGTGTTAATTATTAACTTTGATAGCCTCCTCTTTGAGTGGTATGCCATCATTGTTTTGTAATTTTTCTCATCATTTTTTTAACCAGATGGGAATTTCTTCCATCTTTGGGCTCGAAGTATAGCAAGTGTAGGCAATTGCCTCAAACCCCAAGACTGACCCACTTAACAGCTTTTCCCACCACCCACTGCTGGCAACTGGGCTGTCACTGGCCCTTAGGGAAAAAAGAGAGGGTTCCACCAGTTGATAATCTACACACACGCACACACACACACACGGGCACACACACACACGCACGCACACACACACACACACACGATCGTCAACAAGACAAAGCCAGCTGGGCTTCCAGTTCCATCATGTACCCATCTGCCATTTAATACTTATTAATCAGGTCTAACTTCAGCTACATAGAAATGCTAGAGAGGTACAGAATCAATCACAGTTGCCGGCCCCAAATTAAACACCTCCCGAGGAATGGCCTCAATCCTTACCACTTACTACTAGCTTTTTATATTTCCCTTTTGGTAAGAACACTGAAGTCAGTAAACTTGGGTCTGGAATTGCCACCAACTCTCTGTGAGCCAGGGCCCTTTACCTCTCTGTGCCTCAGTTTCCTCAGCTTCAAAAAAGAGAGATTGATTTTGATCACTGTTTCTGCATCAAGAAACAACGGTTTAGGGGTCCCATCCAAGATGGCGGCATAGGAAGACCCTGGACTCACCTCCTCCCACAGACACCCCAAATCTACACCTACATATAGAACAATTCCTCCTGAAAGAGAACTTAGGGCTGATTGAATAGCTTCTGCACAACCGACAATAGAGGAACCACAGAGAGATGGGTAGGGTAGACAGAGGCATGGTATCTAGGGGAACCCCACCCCCAGCTTGGACGGGTGTCACTGAGGGGCCCACGCACAGACTCACCCACCCTGAGGGCAAAAGCAAAATAACAGTAGTTTAAAGGGAACCTAGACTGTACGAGAAGGAAATACATCTGCCAACAGGGCAGAGAACTGCTGGAACTCTCTCCAGGAGTGGAATCTGTATATATATGGGATATAAAAAAACAAATCAAACAGAACAGAAACAGACTGATAGATACAGAGAACAAACTGGTGATCACTGGTTGTGGAGGCGTGGTGGTGCAGGGAGGGATGGATAAAATAAGTGAAGACGATTAAGAGCTACAGACTTCCAGTTATAAAATAAATAAGTCATGAGGATATAATGTATAGCATAGGGAATATAGTTAATAATATTTTAATAACTTTGTACAGTGACAGATGGTAACTAGAATTATCTCAGTGATCATCTCATAAAGTATAAAAATATCAAATTACTTGTCGTATACCTAAAACTAATATTGTAAGTCAATTATGCTTCAATAAAAAGAAAGAAAGTAAGAAACAGTGGTAGAGAGGAGATGACTTTCACACAAAAAGATTATATGATTATAAAAATCAGAGATACCACAAACTATAGCCCCCTACTTGAGGAATTCCCAGTATATTGAGCATAATAAAGGCTTTCATCGATAAATAAATATGTTTGAAATTGTTGAAACAAAGAAGTGTTGACCGTGGAAACTTTTTGGGGGGAACACGTACTAAAAATTCCATGCAGTCTCTCTTTGGCAGAACTTATTCCTTTTCAACTTTCTGGGTCAGTGATTGTAGCTGGTCTGGTTAAACACCAGTCTGGTTGTTGCTATAAAGTTATTTTTTTAGACGTGATTAACATTTAAAGCAGGAGACCTTGAGTACAGCAGACTCCCTTCCCACAGCGCAGGTGAGCCTCATCCAGTCAGCTGAAGGCCATGAAAGAGAGGCTGAGCTTTCCAGAAGAAGGGATTTAGCCTCAAGACTGCCAGCTGAAACTTCTCGGAGTTTCCAGCCTGAGTGGCCTCCCCTGAATAGCTTGTACTTAAAATTGTATCAGCTCCTACCTGAATTTCCAGACTGCCAGCTTGCCCTATGGATTTCAGACTTGCCAGCTCCCACAATTGTGTGAGCCAATTCCTTAAAGCCAACCATTCAATTTCAATCTTAGTCTCTCTCTCTCTCTTTCTCTCTTTTTCGCTCCATATTTATATATATGTATGTGTGTGTGTGTATATATATATGGGGGGGGCCTGTGTGTGTGTGTGTGTGTATATATATATGTACATATGTGTGTATATTTCTATGTACATATTCCTATCGGACCTGTCTCTCTGGAGAACCCTAATATGGGGGCATTGCGTTTTGATTAAACCAAATACCTGTATATAGTTGTATAAATTTCCATTTTCTGATTTTTGTTTTCTCGTGTAATCTGAACCCTCGTGAGAGTTTTTTAGAAAAGAAATAATTCGCTTCTGGAGGAAATGAGGAACAGTGTGATAGTGCAGAAAGAGTACCATATTAAAAGACAAGATAAAGACAAAATAATTAAAAGGTCAAGGGGGGATAGTGACCCCTTGATCACTCAGGGCCTTGGTTGTGCCACCAACAGAAGTATTACAGTGGTGCCCTACCTGTCTGAGACCGTGACCTGTTGAAGTGATCTGTGTTGGTCCTTTCAAGTTCTGAAAGCTGTGTTTTTCTGACTTAATGGCTAGTGGGCTCAAGAAATTAAATCTGGATGGTCTCCCGACAAGCCTTTTAACAGCTCCACCAGGACCAGGTCTGTTTAAAGGAGAGGATTTCATTGTTAACCCGAGTTCCTGGCACAGCTTCTGGTTCTAGTTGGCCCTCACTGAATGCCTTTCCGTGCTAATGAACAGTTTATAAAAGCTACTTAATGGTGATCTTGGCTTCATATACTGTGTAGTTACTTTGGAATCCCTAGAGAACTCTTATTCTGGCATAGATATCCCATCTAAATAGTCTCTTGACAGAAGCAATTGGTACAAATAGGATGGAATCCTTTATGATTCCTAAATGAGCAAGATTTTTATCCTCTCAAGGACTCAATTTTCCCGTCTATGAAATACTAACAATAAGAATTTCTACCCTTTAAAATTATTATAAATTTTGAATATAATAATGCATTTTAAGTCCTTAGCACAATGCTTGACACAACAGAAGTGCTCACGAGTTATTATGAACAGAATAAGCAACAGTTTCTTAGATTTTCACTACAGATTTTAACTGAATATAGTTGTGTTTGGAAATACATTGTTTGCCCTAAATATAAAGTAAAGCGATGTAATAACAGGTAGCCATGTATGAATCTCAGTCCAGAAATTCAAATGAGCACAAAATATTCCTTCATTTTCTATATTGTTCCATTTAATTTCTCTTTCTGGCTTACATTCTGTAGGTTGGTGGAAACTTTCTCTTACCAATTTAGAGCCTCCATTTGCTAAGGTTTGTCTTAAGTTCCAGGGGCCTCCAGTGGAGCCAAGGCATTGGGTGGGCTGACGGAGGTGGTGGCATCTTGCCCGCGAGTCCTATCTCCACGCACGTCCACGGAGACACCTGTAGTTACGGTCGTGGGCATGGCCTTCACAGGTCAGGGTTGAGACGCCCCGTTCCTGTCCTCACAGGCCCCTTTAGGTCCAGCTGTCTTCTGTTCTACTTCCTGACATGAGTGTGGGGCATTGGCATCTTTCTGCTCTTTCCTTGCCCCTCTGGGGCATGCAGATCTCAGCAAAGATGTCTATGGCTGCCTTTCTGCCCAGACACACCATTTCCACATTTTTCCTGGGGTCTTGCCACCTCGCAGGGACTCTGCCTGGTAAATAAAGTTTCCTCTGCTTCTGGATCCCTCGGGGTGAGGTGGGGTGTTCCTACTTAGCTTTGATAAATTTCCCCAGGAGCACTTAATATCACCTCCTTTATGGGTTCAGTTTTTTACATATGTAAGACACGTAGCTTTTGTCGGAATACTGCTGAGGTTTTGCTTGAATAGGAGAGGGGAAATATTTAGATTAAAAAAAATTTAAAATCCCAAACAAGTGTTTTCCTGCCACATAAGCAACATGTCAATGACAGTCAACTGTAATTCAACATTTATGAAAGAAAATTTATTTCAGGTAAATATTTCAGTTAGAAACATGATCTGAGGAGGTAAGTTTTTGCAAGAGTATAAATTTCTAACTGGCAGAGGGGATAAAATGCTTTATGTAGGGGATGGTGCTAGATCTCAAAGCCTTACCCGGTAGAAAGCAGGGCTGGTTGGTGCTGTCACACCCCCTCAGTATTTGTTAGACTCTGGTTGCAAGTAACAGAAAGCCAGAAATAGCTTATACCAAAAGAAGGTTAAGATGTCTGCTGCAAAGCAAGGGCGGAAACAGCTGGAGCCAGGAACAGGAATGCTGTCCGTAGCTCTCCATCTCATCTGTTTCTTTCTTTCCTCTCTCTCTTCAGACCATCTACATCTATTTCTTCCATCCCTATAACAGCAAAAATAACCCACAGAATTTTACGTGTTACTGGTAGGTTCAGCAATCTGGAAAGAGACTGATGTGAGTCTCAAACCAAAGTCTAAATTCCCTGGGAAAAACGCTATTGACCCAGGCTGGATCTGGTGTCCACCTCTGGACCAATCAGTTGTAGCCAGTGTCTAAACTACATTTGAACTAACATGGCTACTCCGAAATCAACCATGTGGGTAAACAGGAAGAAGGGATAGCTTCTAGAAGGAGAAGGCAATACACAGAAAAGGAAGTGGGTGAGTTCTGGGCACACAAAATAATGGAATCCAGTCAATAACCCAGTGGTAAAATCCTTCCCTAGGTCCAACCTGCCTTCATATCCACTCAAGGACTTTCTTCCATCCCTGGTGAGGACAAGTGTGGGGAGAAATGAAAAGTAGAAAGTGCTCCTCATGAGAAAGTTTAGGAGATCTGAATCACTGTTTGGTAGTGAACTTTTTAAAGAGTAACATTCTTTCCCATAGTAGAGGAGAGAGGGAAACAAGAAAGAGATAGATCCCACCAACTTGAGTAAGGGACAAGCTAAAATTTTTCTCTCTTGATATGTTGTCAGAAAAACCTTTCGCCATGGTGACTTTGAAGATTAATAATATTGGAGAGGGGGATGGAAAATAACTTGGAGAGTTCCTGACCCAGTACAGTAATATTTGCTTTATTGTTTCTTCATGAAAACACTGTTTGTTACATTGTGAGCTATGCTCCCTTGGGACAGAGGGATAAAGAACGCAATGGTAATGGATCACTGCCTGTTCAGGGCTAATTGTACAAGTCAGAATATGGGAGATCAAAGCAGAAAGTCATAAAAGGGAAGACAGGGCTATGTCCCTTCCCCCCCCCCACAAACACACAGAAAACAATGTTAGTAATTACCCCATTCTTAGGAAAATGGAAATGAATTGAGATTTCATTGTTCATGCTTACACAAAAGATTAAGGAAAGATAGAGGAGAAACAAACAATGCTGGTTGCCTGTGGGAAAACTGGATGGCCAGGCTACAGTGAGGAGAGGGAGACTTTTCATTGTATACTCATATTTTTTACATTTTGACCCACATGATAATTAATAAAAAATAAAATGCATTAAAACATTTAAAATGGTAAAATCATTAATAGATAGCTGGAAAAAAGAGTGAACAGGGAGGGCTTCCCTGGTGGTGCAGTGGTTAAGAATCTGCCTGCCAATGCAGGAGACACGGGTTTGAGTCCTGGTCCGGGAAGATCCCACATGCCGTGGAGCAACTAAGCCCATGCGCCACAACTACTGAGCCTGTGCTCTAGAGCCTTTGAGCCACAGCTGCTGAAGCCTGTGCGGCTGGAGCCTGTGCTCCACAACAAGAGAAGCCACAGCAATGAGAAGCCCACGCAATGAAGCGTAGCCCCCGCTCGCCGCAACTAGAGAAAAGCCCTCACGCAGCAATGAAGACCCAATGCAGCCAAAAATAAATAAATAAATTTATATTTTAAAAAAAATGAATGGGGAACAAGTTTCTGGCCAGACTTTATGTGTAAATTTTATAATAAAAAGTTTTATAATAAAAATGAGGTTATTTTCCTATAAGGGAAAAGAATCTAAAAAAGAATTTATATGTATATATATATATCTATTTATATAGATATATATACCTATATTACTGAATCATTGTGCTGTACACCTGAAACTAATAGTTGATATTGTAAATCAACTCTACTTCAATTTTTTAAAAAAAGAGGTTATTTTGAAAGCGCAGAATTTGAATATGAGGATAGTGCAAGTTAAAAGCATAGTCCAAATATATCTTTCCAGAAACACTTTGGTAGGCATGTTACTAGTCAGTTCTGTGTTAAGGGCAATGGAATATGAACAGAAGTGCTGCACCTGTATCCAGCAGAGCCTTTCAAGAACACTGCAAAGTTCAATCACTGTTCTTTTACTTCTGCAGTGAGATCGGTATGTCCAGAGAGGGTCCGTATCTTCCCCCCGGGGGCCTGGAATGGATGAAATAAGAATCAGAGGAGCAGCTGACCCACCAAGGACAAGTAGCCCAAGCAAGAAGGAAACCTATGTTTCTGAAAGCCGCGGAGCTGCTGAGGGGCTGCTTGGTGCTATACAGCAGCTTAGCAACAGCTGACTAATAATACCCAAGACTGCTTTTCTCATGTGTTGACCAGCTCACAACTGGCTGATTGAAATCTCTAGGTCTGGACAAGTGTACTGCTGACATCTGAGAGTCCTGCAGAACGGTTTTGACCTGGAACATTTCAGGGCAG
Organism: Balaenoptera musculus; assembly: GCF_009873245.2. Taxonomy (NCBI): domain Eukaryota; kingdom Metazoa; phylum Chordata; class Mammalia; order Artiodactyla; family Balaenopteridae; genus Balaenoptera; species Balaenoptera musculus. Next base: position 90,593,226 of record NC_045793.1, on the reverse strand, counting down.
GCGTTACCAGTTAGCTATGCTACAAAAGAACACGACTTCTGCCAAACATGTGGTTTTGTGCAAGCTGGTCTCCTGGTTGGGGCCCCAGAAAAGGTGAGTTTGCACGTTGTACTCCCTGACAACCGAGTGAACTGGCTTGTTGGATGGAGTTATTTAGGCCAATCCATTTTGCTTTGTAGAGTTGCTGTCATCTATCCTTTGGATGCCAGTTTTCCAATTTTAGTTGTTTCTAGATGGCCTTTGTGTCTGTAGTGATAAAGCTATGCCTTTATATGGAAAAAAAAGTAGATTCTGCCTTTCTCTTTGTAATGAGGACCATGTGAAAAGGAAAATGTCATTTCGAACGCCTCCCAGCTTCTGCACCCTGCCTGACTCCCATGTGGTCAGAACCGATGCCCGGTGAAGGGAGCCATTAGCCGTGTGGTCATCAAGACAGGCCTCTCCATCCCCCCAACACGGAGAATCATCTTTGCCCATCCGTGCCACAGACACAGAAACATACACTACGGAATCAAAGATTTACAGACAGCCTTCTGTGTGCCAGGCACTGTACTATAAGCCAGAGCTCACAGATGAACAAAACGCAGGGGAATAAAATGTAAGTTTCTCCCGAGGAAGGACATACTCTGTCAGGGCACGTAACAAATAGCCACGTTTTGGCACGGTGGCGCTAAAGCCTATTTATTTATGTTATTTGCTGTTTAAGATACTTATTTAAAAAGAAGAGCCTCAGAAATTATCAAAGCTCAGTCATTTCCTTACCAAAAAAGAGATCTGTTCCTTAACACTACCAATTTCAAAATGAGAACAAATTGCATTAGCATAGTTTGTTCTTTGGGGACTTTTTTATGATGCAAAAAACACTACTACGGCTTGTTTCCATTTCAGAAGCACAAACCCTACTGATCCTCTTTAATTTTCTCCTGATTTTTCATCCTCCGGTGTCAATCCTAATCACTTTATTTCCTTTTCATATTTGGCCCTTTCGGGTGGTCTTTCATTCTTGCGTGAGCTTTCTACAGCCTTTCTTTTTCCATGGATCAATCAAAGAAGGGAAGATTTATTTCCTTAATTTAGTAGATTTCTTTTAAGGTGGCAGGGAATGGTGGCTGTCTTAAAAGATGTAAAACATTCTTATGTCAGAAGAAACATCACACAAGGCACAGAACACTGTGATCCGTGGGTGCAGTTATAGAGGTAGATTTCAGCACAATATAAAAGCACATGTCTAACCCTCCGGTCTACCTAGGATTGACACGGCTGCCTCGAAAAGTGTGGAGTTCCTCCTTGCTCTATGAGTCAACACAGAGACTGGATGACCACTTCTCAGGAATAGGAAAAGGAAGGGTTGAGACTCAGAGGGTGGCCAGGGCAGGACCATTACATCATCTGTTGGGCCCAGTGCAACATGAAGATATAGGACTCCTTGTCCAGAAGTTATTAAGAATGTCAAGATGGCGGCAATAGAGCATTAAACTAAGTGTAAGGCTCTTCTGAGCACGGGGCCATGTGAGATTGCACACGTAACATCTCAAGAAGCTGGCCCTGGGTCCAAGAATTGATGATGAACTCAAGGAGGGCTAACAGTCCTTCCACAGCTGGGGAGGTATGAAAGTTGTACCAAAATCAAGTCTCCTCGACCACAGAACTTAGAGGAGGAAGACAGAGAAAGCCAGAGGTCCAGGAATTTTAAACCTGGACTTAGAGGCCATAGCCCTGATATCATGTGGAAAATGTGCATGTCTGTGCATCTTCTCTGGGAAGAGCGTCCAGAACTCTTGTTTGATTATGAAAGAAGTCTGACAACCTCCCCACAAGAGTCAGGACCCTCTAACCCAACTCTCTCATATTGTCCATGAAGAAACTGACATTTAGAGGAGGCAAAATAACTTTTACCAAGTTGGAAAGCTAGTTCCTTTGGTATATTTTAGACTTCACATCTAAAGGGGATTTTTTTTATTACTATGACTTAGTCGGTCAATTTAGTTGCAGGCTTTATCCATTTTATCCTTCTATTCTCCTATCCTTCTATTCTCATTCTTCAGCAATAATCTCATTCATATTTTATACAACATTGGCTCACACTTTGTAACTTTAATTTTACGGCTTAAACTTCCAAAATACTTATACGATTTCTCAAAAAAGCATTGAAGATACATTTTTGGAACTCTGAAGTTGGCAGCTGGCTCCAGTCATGGGATTAATAGAGTAAAACTTCGGTCATGGGCATTTTGAACCAAGAGAAGAAGTTGGCACCATTTTCCACCCTCTCTTATTACTCAAGCATGAGTGCAAAAATAAGTAAATAAACAATTTTCATCAGAAATACTAGCATATGTAAAAACAACAACAGATTTATGACATAAATGTTATTTTCACATTTCCTTTACCGAGTTTCTGTGTATATTGCCTTTAAAGCTCAACATGGTAAAACTTGGGTAATTACTTTCTCCACCCATCTTCCTCTTCCATCTCTTCTCTCTAGCATTTTCCTGGCTTGGCCACAGAATTATTTCCAGTTCACACTGGTCTCCTTAGGGTCCCTCAGCTCATTCTGGTCTTCAGTTCTATATTATATCTTTGTAATATACTCTTTTGAAAAACTTCCCATTTAATCCTTACAAATACCCCACAAAGTGTGGCCAATGGCATTTTCAAAGACGGCCACACCAGTGTATCCCAACCACGTGTTCTTCTTACAGTTTGATGTTGCCACTCCTCTGTCTGTGTTTGCTCCTCTTTAATCGGGGTGGGCCTTGGACTATGGTGGACGTGACTCTGTATGGTGTATGAGGTTAGGCCATAAAAAATGTTAGAGCTTCTCCCCAGCTCTTTCTCCCTTGGGAGTCTTCTGCTGACATCTAAGGACTTCAGCTATCCTGAAGCTGCCATGCAGAGATCACATGGAGAGAGGGAGGGAGGGAGGGAAGGAGAGACAGAAGGAGAGAGACAGGGGAAGAGAGGAGGGAGGGGGGAGGGAGAGAGAATTAGAGAGAGAGAAAGGACCCCCAACTTCTCCAGTCCCAACTGTTTGAGCCTTCCCAGACCAAGCACCAGACATGTAAGTGAACAAGATTTTAAATAATTCCAGCCTTCATTGTTCAAACCACCACAGCTGAATACCCAGTAGAGAAGAAATAAGCTACCACCTTCAATCCTTGCCCAGACTGTGGCAAAATAAATGTTTTCTTCTTTTAAACCATGAAATTTTCTTGTTTTAAACCATCCTGTTTGGGGGTAAATTGTTACACAGCCATAGAAACTAGCCAAGAGATGATTCTACTTTTAGGATTCATTTCAGTACAGTTGAAAAGTCAGTTTATACTTGTTTAAGCTTAAAAACATATGTATCAACTTATATCACTGAGAGGTCCAGGGCTGTTGCTGATATGCTTTTAACAAGGGCCACATAGGATGTCCCCAAGGCCCAGACCCTCTGCATATCTCTACTGTGTCCATCCTAACCATGCTTTCAGGCTGTGAATGTGCAATAAGGGTTGAGCAGCTCCAGATATTTACACTGTCAGATTCAGTTTAGCAGCAGCAAAGAGAACTCCACTTCAATAGTTCAAACAAAGGTCATAAGCTTAATCCCAGTGGCTAAATTTGATTTGTCCCCATCCCTAAACCATGGAATGTGCTGATCAGTCAGGCTTGAGGTATATATATGGAAAACCAGGAATTCATTCAAATACACCAGAAGTACAGGAATTGAGGAGGCTATTTCCCCCAAAGAAATCTCTGGATACATAGTCCAGGAATAATTGGGTATTTGTTTTTTACTAGCTAGTGTTCACTGACCCTAACTAGTAAAAAACAAATACCCAATTATTCCTGGACTATGTATGAGAAAACAGATTTCAACAGTATTTGTTCAGCTGTAGCCCTACAGTTAGATGAATAACTTTGGCATTTGTTGCTCCACGATGAGCTGAGTCAGGATTTGCACACAGGTCTGCCTGATGCAGAACTTTCTTTGCCCCAAACAATGATGAAATAGCATTTCTACCCTCCTTTCTTTTCTTCTGATTTCTTGTACATCACAAAGAGTGAGTAAGAAAATTGAGAAATAAAATCTGTCTGTTGAGAATAGGAACGTTCTGTGACATCAGAGAGGTAGTTTTCAATTATACTGTTTACCTTCTCCTTAAGCTTCCTCCAGCTTTCTAGTGTAACGTCAAGCAATACTTCACTGTCAGCCTGCTGTCACTAGCATGGCTTGAGATTCTATGCAAGAAAATATCTTCAGAACTTGTTTTTTAAAGAATTTTTTCTATACCAACAGAACAGCATGTTTTCTTTTTTTATAACATCTTTATTAAGGTAAAATTCATATGTGGTACAGTTCACCCATTTAAATTGTACAATTGAATCGTTTTGTTACATAAACAGAACTATGCAACCATCACCACAATCAACTTTAGAACATTTTCATCACCATAAAAAGAAAGCTGGTGCCAATTAGCAGCTACTTACATTCCCCTCCCCTACCTCACCAGCCCTATGTCTCTACAGCTTTCCTTAATCTGGACATTTCATATAAATGGGATCATACAATTATGTAGTCTTTGTGACTGGCTTCATTCACTTAGCATAATGTTTTTTTGTTGCAGCATGTATGAGTACTTCATTTCTTTTTATTGCCAAATAATATTACATTATATGGATATACCACATTTTGTTTATCCATTTATCAGTTGATGAACACTTGAGTTCTTTTCACCTTTGCAATGCTTCTGTGAACATCCATGTACAAGTTTTTGTGTGAACATATGTTTTCATTTCTCTTGGACGTATACCTAAGATTGGAATTCCTGAATCACATGTCACATTTTGAGGATCTGCTAGACTGTTTTCCAAAGTGGTTGTACCATTTTACATTCCCATCAGCAGGGTGTGAGTGTTCCATTTTCTCCCCATCCTCGCCAACACTTGTTACTGTCTGTCATTTTGATTATAGCCATCCTAGTGGGTGTGAGGTACTATCCCCTTGTGGTTTTTATTTGCATTTTCCTGGTGGCTGATGATGTCAAGTATCTTTTCATGTGCTATTGATCATTTGTCTATCTTCTTTTGAAAATTATCTTTTTATTCTTTGCCCATTTTTTAATGGGGTTACAGTATTTGTCTTTTTATTATTGACTTGTAAGTGTTCTTTATGTATTCTAGGTACAAGTCCCTTATCAGATGTATGATTTACAAATACTTTCTCCCATTCTGTGAGTCAGCTTTTCACTTGCTTGATGGTGTCCTTTAAACTACAAAAGTTTTAATCTTTGATGAACTCCAATATACTATTTTTTCTTTTGTATTTTTTCTTGTGCTTTTGTTGTCATATAAGGAACAATTGCCTAACCCAGGTTCACAAAGATTTATGCCTGTGTTTTCTTCTAAGAATTTTATAGTTCTAGGCTCTTACATTTAAGTGTTTAAAATGGGTTCCTGGACCCAACTCCAATGTGGGTGGCAGGGGGTAGGTCCCTACACACCAGCAAACAATTATCAGACACCAGCAGGGTGCCCAAGAGTTCACCTCAATTCTGATATTATCTACCCAGAGATAGCATCATATTCCACAGGTTGAGGGCTCAATTCTCTAAAATTGCCCCACCCATCCACTTCAGATGCCAGTTGTAAGCCCAGGTTATTACTTGTATTTCTGATTGGCTGGCTATAAATCAGAGGTTCCCACAACCTCCTCCTCCTCAAGTTCGATTAATTTGCTAGAGGGGCTCACAGAACTCTGAGAAACATTATAACTTACTAGATCACTGGTTTACTATAAAAATATGTAACTCAGGAACACCCAGATGGAAAAGATGTGTAAGACAAGGTTACGTGGGAAGAGGCTTGGAGCTCCCATGTGCTCTCCAAGCACACCACCCTCCTGGCACCTCCATGTGTTCACCAACCAGGGAGCTCTCCAAACCCTGTACTTTCTGGGTTTTAACAGAGGTTTCATTACATAGTTGTGATTGATTAAATCATTGACAATTGGTGATTGATTCAACGTCTAGGTTCTCGCCCCTCCCAGAGGTCAGGGGGTGAGACTAAAAGTTTCAGCCCTCTAATCACATGGTTGATTAGCAAACAGGCCCCATCCTTAGGTCAAAAAGTCACTTCAGTAGCATAACAAAAGATACCTTTACTGTTCTCATCACTTTGGAAATTCCAAGGGTTTTAGGAGCTCTGCACCAGAAACAGGGTGAAGACTAGAATATATTTCTTACTATAAAACATAATATCACAGTGTTCCATCCATTTTGAGTTAATTTTTTGCATATGGTATGAGGTAATGGTTCAATTTCATTCTTTCGCACATGGCCATCTGGATGTCCTGTCATCATTTGTTGAAAAGACTATTCCTTTCCCATTGAATGGTCTTGGCACCCTTTTCAAAAATCAGCTTACTGCATGGTTTATTTCTGGACTCTCAGTTCTATTCCATTGATCTAAATGTCTATCCTTATGCCAATACCACACTGTCTTGATTACTATAGCTTTGTGGTAAGTTTTACAAATTGGAAGTGTAATCCTTCAAATTTGTTCTTCTTTTCCAAGATTATTTTGGCTATTCTGGGTCCCTTGAATTTCTATATGAACTTTAGATCATCTTGTCAATTTCTTTATGACTGTCTTTATGTTTGTTTCCATCTATTTCCATGCATAAATCCTGTTCATTATAATAGAGAACACCATTGATAACTTAAGCAAGTTCAGATGTAATTTTTGCCCTAGATTTGTGGTCACCTGTTTGGTCTCATCCAGGATGTTTTCTCAGGTAAAGTGGCGTCTCATTTATAATCAAAATCTTGTTTGGATCTTAGTCATCAATTTCACAGTCTGAATCATTATCAGACCAATCAGTAAATGTGTTTTTTCATCCTCCTATTTGTTGCATGTCTTCATCAAATAAAAAAAAAATCAAGTCTTGTTCTTCTGGAGGATGCAGTTGATTTAATGCCTCATCAGGCAGAGAAATTGACTCCTTCAGTTTCATTGGAGATGCACAACGTCCCTCTTTTTACTTCTATCCGAGGCTTTGAGTCTAAGTCAGCCAAACCAGAAGAAAATCTCTAGATGTTGCTTGAAGATTAGTTGTTTCAGTATTTTTCTTTGGACTCAGTAGACTTCCAATTCTTGAAGAATTTGGGGCAGACACTGTATATGAACTGGAGACTTGGTCTGATATGAACTCAAAACAGCAAATTTTTTAAGGTCTTCCATTCTTCCATCAAGAAATAAGTTTCTTGCAACATGTGAAACTACTCTTAATTAGAATAAAATGAATATCTGCTCAACCTTAACCCTTGCATTAAGCAAGTGATTATAACAGATGAAAAAGATTTTCATCCTTCCCATGTCACTAACATCTTCCCTCCAGAAGCGCTCCACTTACTGCTTACTAAACTGATGGCCCATTCATCAACTGACAGGATACCGCCTTAAACAAATGTGTCTATTTCTGACTCAGGAAATGGAAGCTTCTAGAGTGGAGGATCTCAATTAGTGGCATGGCTGAAGAGTAGAAGTTCACTACAGGAAAACCACATTTAAAGCATTGTCAAAACACGTGTGTCTGCTCACTATTTCCCGTGCTACCCCACTCCCAGAATATCAGGATAAGGGTAGAAGAAATAGGAAGGTGAGAAATATTTATCTGGGAAAATTTCACAGGTCAATCTGATAACCACTGTTCTACAGTCATGCAGAAAGAAACAAAAGTTTCATAAGCCAACAGGAGCCAATCCTCCATCCCTGGGGGAAGAAGAGAGAGGAAAAGGGGACTGGGCTTAAAATCAATACTTTGTTTAATTCAGACCATACAGAAAACGAGAAGCAGTAATGGGCTACTCAGTCTTTTTTTAAGAGCTTCTTTATTTCTTTATTTTTATACAATTTTTATTTTTTATTAATTTTTTTGATTTTTTTAAAGTCTATTGAATTTGTTACAGTATTGCTTCTGTTTTATGTTTTGGTTTTTTTTTTTTGGTTTCTTTTTTTCATTTTTTTTTCATTGCTTCTTATTGCTTTATTTATGTTTTGGTTTTTTGGCCACGAGACATGTGGGATCTTAGCTCCCTGACCAGGGATCGAACCCACAATCCCTGCATTGGAAGGCAAAGTCTTAACCATTGGACTGCCAGGGAAGTCCCTATACAGCTTTTAAATTCACTCCATTTACAGTTATTACAAAATATTGGCTATACTCCCCATGTTGTACAACACATCCTTGTAGCCTATCTTATATACCCAATAGTTTGTACCTCCCACTCCCCCACCCCTATATAGCTCCTCCCCTTTTCTTCCCACTAGTAACCGCTAGTTTGTCCTCTGTATCTGTGAGTCTGCTTCTTTTATGTTTTATTCACTAGTTTGTTGTATTTTTTAGATTCTACATATAAGTGATATCATACAGTATTTGTCTTTCTCTGTCTGACTTATCTCACTTAGTACAGTGCCCTCCAAGTCTATCCATGTTGCTGCACATGGCAAAATTTGATTCTTTTTTATGGCTGAGTAGTATTCCTTTGTATGTATGTGTGTATATATATATATATATATACCACATCTTTATCCATTCATCCGTTGATGGACACTTAGGTTGCTTCCATGTCTTGGCAATTGTAAGTGATGCTGAACATTGGGGTGCATGTAATCTTTTTAAATCAGTTCTTGGGTTTTTTCAGATATATACCTAGGAGTGGAATTGCTGGGTCATATGGTAGTTGGGCTACTCAGTCCTGCCAACCAAAAGGGCAGAAGCAATGAAAGGACCATAAGAGTGGAGCAAAAAGGTTGAAAAAGATAAAGAAACATATATCAGAAAAAAATTGATGACATGCAAAATAAGAAGAATGGTAGAAGAGAGAGAAAAGAGAGAACAAAGAGCTTGTCCTAGGGAGTCAGTCAGGATATGGGAATTTACACAAGAGACCACTGATTTAAAATGGAATTACAGGCACAGAACCAGGGAAGAACCCTTGGGGAATGGCTCTAATTTTATTTTTGAGGAAGTGAACAAGGATTTGAGAAGAAGCAGAAAAGAATAAGTAGCAAATTTAAAGAACATTTTTAAGAAGAGAAAATAAACTTTGGAGAAAGAAAAAAATGAAAGAATAGCATAAAATGTTCAGCATGAGAGACCCATTCAATTTAAGACATCTTATTTTCCAAGTACATGAGGCCAGCCTGTCTTTGATGGAGACTGTATAAAGTTAGATTTATAAACATCAGAGTTGTATCTGGCAGGGAGAATAAGAGTGAAATAAGGCAAGCAACCAATTAATTAGCCTCCAGTGCTCTTGCATAGAATTTCAAGAATCTACCGGGTAAGCCACTTTTTAAGGAGATGCTGTAGGAGACTTTGTTAATATTTCCCTGAGGGAAGCGACAGATCAGTTAAGGAATACAGCCAGACCAAAGGCATTGCTGAATTTTTGTGTGTACTTTCAACTCAGATAAAATCATGAGTGTTTCCAATTTTCTTATTAGGTACTATTTGCAATACTTAAAATTTTTCTTTTGCAGTTCCACAGATGTTCTGTTATGCAGTTAGCCAACAGGAAGTGATTTTCGTAACACGTTTTGTTTTTTACAACATCATTTCATTTTTTATTGACATTTCAGTGAAATTATTCATCACTGTATTGATTGGTCCACCTAGAAACTAGGGAGATTGTGGCACGGAGGAGCTGGAGTGAGATGGTTCCAGGTCCAAACCCTACTCTATCACTTGCTAGATGTGTAATTCAGGACAAAATATCTCATCTCTCTGTTCTAAGGTAATCCCACCTCAAAGGAGTAAATTAGGCAATTTTTATAGAACATTTGTTACAATGCCTTGTACATAGTAAATGCTCAATAAATAGCCATTATTTTTATTATTATTATTTTTTGGAACAATCCTTGTCCTAAAAACAAACAAAAAGCCTATATTCAAAAGAAAAGGAAGGAAATAGACACTTAGTAGCATTAGGAAGAAGAAACGGACTTAGTCTCTTATTTTAAAGTGGGGATAATAAAAACACCGAAGTGGCTGTGAACGTTAAATGGAACAGCACATATGAAGTACCCCCACACAATGATCAATCAGTGTACTTAATGACAAGCACCTGGTTGGTGCTGGCTAGAAACGGGCCTTTTCACTGCTCTAAGTTGAGAAGGGTGATTGTGCTATATCAATAACCAGCAGGGGAGTCTGGCCACACTGACACCAGGTCAAAAATGGTAATCTTACAATAGCACCATGACCATATCAAAGTACTGCAAAGCAAGCTCTATGCTAATGCAAAGATTTGTCATTATTAGAACGGAGATTCAGATCAAATATACATAATTGAAAAAAAAAAAACCTTTTGAGTGAGTGGTTTTGCTTCCAAGCAAAAAGATCTTGAAACCTTGAGATGGAAGAAGCGGGCACAGAGGAAGGAGAAAAGAACCCAGAATGGGGAGATTCGAAGTCCGTGTTGTCTATTTCACAACTGAATCGCAATTTACTTGAGCATTTGGAATCAGGGTGTGGACAAACAGTGTGGTTGCCTCCGGGCAGCTGAGTGAAGCAGACATGGAAGGGCTTTGGCACTGGGCAAGTGAGGGAAAGGAAGCCAAAATGGAAGTGGACCTGAAGGGGGATGAAGGAGCGGCAGTGCTCTTTACAACTGAGCTGACCTGAACATCAGGAGAGGTGTTTTCCTGAAAAACAGAAAATTTAACCATTAGTCGATGAGCTTTATGCCTGGATTTGGGCTTTTGTTGAGATGTGTTGGTATCACGTGGAAACATCTGACAAGTCCCTTCTCATGACCCAACATGGGAAGCCAGATTGATTTGGAAGGTTTTGCTGTGGTTTGGAGGCTATTTAAAGTTTAGTATTTTGTTTTATCAACATATAGAGCTCCAGACTGAAAGGTTTCTCAGTAAGTCCAACATAACCAGTCTTTCCATTGACATACGAACAGGAAGGGCCACTGCACTTGGGGGTGGAGGCTGTGCCTTGCCCACAGAAGGTCCCCAGAGGGGTGAGTGGGAATAGATCTAGCCTGATGTTTTCACCAAGATGCAGGACAGGAGCTTTTTAGTAACTCATACAGTCGTTCTACATGAGTTAACAGTGGGTATGGGAATTGATTTCTGTTGATTCGCTTAAGCCCAAGGTATGTTGTGTTTAGGAGCCGTTTGGATCTAACAAACAAACAAATGAACAATCAAACACTAGACCCATACTTGGCACAAGATGAGCACAGTATGAGAGGCTTATTTATGGACGTGGGACTGAAACTGACAGAGGGAAGGGGAGATTCATGTCTCTCCTTTCATCTCACACTTACGTCGTGGGCCTACAATCATCCCTGGGTGGAACGTAAATGGAATTCAAAGTATTGCCTCACTCTCTTTCTCTTGATGTTAGGATACTAGCAGATACTCTCAAAAGAGGTGATTGAAGAGAGTTTAATGAAGGGACCTTCTACAAAACTGTGGGCAGGGTTAAAGGAAACCAATAAAGGATGGTGATTCCCCACGGTTGGCAATCTGTAAGTCAGAAGCGACAAGGGAAGGAGTAGTTACCAGAATTTCCAGGGATGAGCTGCCCTTCATGAGCCATGACCTTTTGTAGAGAAGAAACACAGTCACAACCAAGAGTGCCTTTCTTCCTTATAGTACCGTCGTAATAACCCCTATGCCACTCAAAGAAGAATGTTCTGGAGTCAAGGTCAAATGGATTCTTCTTTCTTCTTCCTTTCCACCAATTTTCGAAAAGCTTTACACATTTTAAAGTGCATATTGAACTCTGACTTTCTTTTATAGTTTTTTGTTTTTCTATTATTTCTGATTGCTTTTAATTTTTCTTGTAGAGAAGCAGTACCTCCCTTCTTCTCTATGTTATGAATGTATTCCAGCTTCTTACTCATGCTAACTATTACATGGAAGTCATTCCATTTTTATTCTTCTTAAAGAACACTGACTCTCCCTTTTAATTTGGATTATTGATTTCTAGGCCTGCTGAAGAAATGTTGTTCTGAGACTTATTTGTAAAAAATGATTATAAGAAATGTAAGTAATTGTATTACTGGGTTAGTTTATCTTTTCTTTTATCCCACACTTTTTCCTAGTTTTTCACCCTTGATTAGATGAATAATATCACTTAGTGATATGCAAAAGAAGATATGAGTGACATCTGTTTTTTTAAGTGCTAGGTTTTGTTTTTACTTAATTCTAATTTATTTTATTTTTTTATTGAAGTATAGTTGATTTACAATGTTGTGCCAGTCTCTGCTGTACAACAAAGTGACCAGTTATACACATATAGACATTCTTTTTTTTATATTCTTTTCCATTATGGTTTATCACAGGATATTGAATATAGTTCCCTGTGCTATTCAGTAGGACCTTGTTTATCCATCCCATATGTAGTAGTTTGCATCTGCTAATCCCAAACTCCAAGTCCTTTCCTCCCCCACCCTCCTCCCCCTTGGCAACCACAAGTTTATTCTCTATGTCTGTGAGTCTGTTTCTGTTTTGTAGATAAGTTCATTTGTGCCATGTTTTAGATTCCACATATAAGTGATATATGGTATTTGTCTTTCTCATTCTGACTTACTTCACTTAGTATGATAATCTCTACGTCCATCCATGTTGCTGCAGATGGCATTATTTCATTCTTTTTTATGGCTGAGTGGTATTCTATTGTACATATGTACCACATCTTCTGTATCCATTCATCCATCAATGGACATTTAGGTTATCTCCATGTTTTGGCTATTGTGAATAGTGCCGCTTTGAATATAGGGGTGCATGTATCTTTTTGAATTAGGGTTTTGTCCAGGTATATGCCCAAGAGTGGGATTGCTGGATCTTATGGTAATTCTATTTTGAGTTTTCTGAGGAATCTCCACAGTGTTTTCCATAGTGGCTGCACCAACTTACATTCCCACCAACAGTGTAGGAGGGTTCCCTTTTCTCCACACCCTCTCCAGCATTTGTTATTTGTAGACTTTTTAATGATGGCCATTCTGACTGGCGTGAGGCGGTACCTCATTGTAGTTATGATTTGCATTTCTCTAATAATGAGTGATGTTGAGCATCTTTTCATGTGCCTACTGGCCATATGTATGTCTTCTTTGGAGAAATGTCTATTAAGGTCTTCTGCCCATTTTTCGGTTGGGTTGTTTTTTTGTTGTTGAGTTGTATAAGCTGTTTGTATATTTTGGAGATTAACCTCTTGTTTGTCGCATCATTTGCAAATATTTCCTCCCATTCTGAAGGTTGTCTGTTCATTTCTTTTATGATTTCCTTTGCTATGCAAAAGCTTGTAAGTTTGATTAGGTCCCATTTGTTTATTTTTGCATTTATTTCTATCTACTTAATTCTAGAATGGCTTATCTGGTTAATGTGGAATGGGCTTTTATATTTCTTGCTGGCTACTAACTGAGAGAATACCAACCTTCAGCTACAGGTTAGATCATCTTTAGATGTAATGTAATATGAAAACCAAGTCTTCAATCACCTTGAGATAAGATAAACTCTTGACTGTCATGTGTATTATTCCAACTGCTAACATGCTGTTGGTTTCACCATTTGGACCTATGCAAAAACCACTACCTGCAGGATAGCAGAGTGACATGAAGTATGGGGAGTGCCAGGGGAACCAGCACCAATGATGAAAAATGAGAACTGCCTGTACCTCGTCTTCCCCACTTATCTGTGATTTGAATCAGGCTTTAGGCAAAACACTGAAGCCCACAAAGGGAGCTAGGGGAGATGTAAAACAATCTTGGCAAAGAGTCCTTGATATGAAGGACCTCATCCCCTAAAAAGCACATGCCACAAATGTACTTTAAAAAGAAAAAGGCTGTGTACGTAATGTTAGAATAATGATGTCAAGAGCAAATGACCTAAATGGTCCTGCTCTGTTTCATTATTATTCACTGAGCCAAAAACTGTCCACAAAAACCAAAGACATAACGGTCCTAAGCATTGAGAAGACATGAGACAGAGAGGTCAAAGACATTTCAAGGCCTCCAAGGTTCACCATGGTCTGGATCCCACACTCTCCCATCTGTTTTAGGGACCTTATGTTTTTTATTATTTCTATTCTCTCCAGAATCTTTAACTTCTGCATCCTTCTCTCTCTTCTGTCCATTTTCTCACACTAAAAATAAAAGCAGGAAAAGAAAAAGAAAAGAAAAGCAAAAAGAAGAGAAGAAAGGAAAAATAAACTTTTTTTTTTTTTTTAATTTTTTTTCTTAACAGCGGATACTTTTTCTTTAATAATTTTTCTTAAAAACTCCAGTTCCTGTTCTCCAGGGGCATCCGCTTCTTTGTCCAGTCTCCTCCCCCTCCTGCGCCCACAACTCTCCAGATTTGGGGGTGGTGTCATCAATCCAATTTATTGATTACGTCCTCAGTGAGAGGGAGGAAGGAAGGGCCATGTCCTCCCACTGCAGACCTTTGATCATCTTGACAGCTTCGGCTCTCTCCTGTCCCCTCAGCTCTGCCTTGGTTTCCCCACTGAGAAGGGGGGCCTTCTGCTGTACTATGTGCCCTGAAACTAATACCCAAGAGGAGGCCAGAAATCTGCAGGGAGCTTTCCACCTCCGTGCAAGGCATAGGCAGGGACAGAGAGATCATGATGATTAGGACAAGGAGGGCAAGCTGGAGCAGGGGCAGGACAGACCAAAAGTCCTTTATCACAGAGGAGGGAACCATACTGTGGAAAAATAAACTATTTTAAATTCACTTCCCTTTTTGGAGATTCCCCTTCACCACTAAACTCAACGAGGAGATCATTTACATTTGCTGACATCGTTTTCTTACTTCCCACCAATTTCTGAACATATTTCCATCTGGATTCTTCTCTTACCAAAATATGAAACTATTTTAATAAAGATCACTAACACTAATAATTTTCTTGTCACCAGATTCGATCTATATTTTGGTCCTCATCTTCATTCAGTAGCCACACTGATGACCAACCCCTTCTTTAAACACTCTTATCCTTTGGCTTCCATGACACCATGCTCGTCCGGTTTTCCTCCTTCATTTGTGGCTGCTACTTCTTCAGCCTCTTTTTTGGTTCATCCTCTTTTACGCTGCCTGTAAGTTCCTCAAGGTTCAGTTGTAGGCTCTCTAGTCTACCTCCTTAGGCAATTGCAAACACACCCACAGCTTAAATACCATATATCTTAAATGTGCACCTATCTTGGACCTTTCCTGTGAGCTCGGGACCAAGATAGCTGTTTGAAATATTTGTTGGCATGTCTCAGAGGCACTTCTCCCTCAAACACCCCAAATTAAACATATGGAAGTCTGGTTCAAGATGGTGATGTAAGAAGATACTGAACCCACCTCTTGCCATTGACACACTGAATCTACAGCTATATATGAAACAGTTTCCGCTGGAGGCGGGGTGGGGGGAACTGGCAGAGCAACTCCTTCACATTGGGCAAATGAGGGAAATAGCATCAAAGTGGGTAGGAGAGGTCGAGACACAGTCTCACCGTAAACCCTACCTCCCGGCACGGTGACCCACAATCAGAAGGGAACTCAAAACACAGAGCTTCTCCCTGAGAAGTGAAGGGTTTAAACCCCACATCAGGCACCCTAACTTCTAAGACCAGCACCTGAGATATGAGGCCGCAAAACATCTGGCTTTGAAGATCAGTGGGGCTCACACCCACAAGACCCTTGAGACTCTGGTGAACTGCGATACGGCTCCTAATGGGCTCCCACACAGACCCACCCACCCCAGGGCCCGGTGCAGAAGCAGCCCTGTGAAAAGCGCCCAGGCTTTATGTGAAAGAGGCTCATTTGCTAATTTTAAAGTGTTGGTCTGAGTAAAAGGGGCCTGCTGCGATACTCTCTGGGGATGGAAGCTTGTGGGCACCGTCTTCCTGCTCTCCTCTGCCTTGCTAAACCTGGCAGGAACCATCTTCTTTTTTTTTTTTTTATTCCTTTTCTTTTCTTTTTTTTTTTTTCTATTTTTTTCTTTTCTTTGTTTCTTTTCTTTTTCCTTTCTTTTTTTGGCAGTTGCCATCTTTGCACTCACCCTCTGCTTCACTTCAGCCAATGGGAGCCATCTTCCTGCTTTCCCTCTCCCACACTCCACAGCCCTAGTATCTCCCAGAGGGGAGCTTCTACAAACATCTGGTGCCCTGGTCTTTACGTCTGGTGACCCAGCTTTGTGTCTGCCACCCAGGGACACTCCTTGACAACCTGGCTGTAGAGGCTGGGGGTGGGGCTTTCTTTGCTCATCCTAGAGCTTTGGCCTTAGGGGGAGGCTTAAGGTTTTGTACACATCTAGGGGCTACAGAGCTGCCCTCAGGGAACATAGGCTGGGAGACATCAACTTTCTGCTCTCCCTCTGTCTAACTGCAGCTCACCAGTATCTCCCAGAAGGAGCTTATACACTTGTCTAGAGCCCCGATTTTCGTGACTGCTGCCCAGGGGACACCTCCAGATCACCTGGCTCTGATGACCAGTGGGGATTGTGCTGGCAGTCCCATAAGACTACATATGTCTGCATTCTATAAAAGCTGCTTGAGTGTCTGGCTTCCAATAACCTGAATCTAGGTACTGACTGAGATCATCCCCTTTGGGACACCAACTGCTCTTGGCCCACCCTCAGCTACTGAGAGTTATTGAAAATAAAATAGGCTGCTTAAACAATCACAAAAGTTTGAAAGACAACCAAGAACTAGGGTAGGATTGAATGATAAGGTTCATCTCCTACACAAGGCCAACTCTTCAAGACTGGGAGAGGTGGCTACTCCAGCTAATGCACAGAAACCAACACAGAGGGTCATGCAGAATGAAGAAACAGAGGAAAATGTTCCAAATGAAAGAACAAGATAAAACCTCAGAAAATAGACCTTAATGAAATGAAGATAAATAATTTGCCTGATAAAGAGTTCACGTAATGATCCTAAAGAAGCTTGCTGAACTCATGAGAAGAATGGATGAACACAGTAAGAACTTCAACAAACAGACAGAAAATAAAATATCAAACAGAAGTCACAGAGCTAAAGAAACACAATAACTGAATTCAAAAAAATACTAGAGGCATTCAACAACAGACTAGCTGAAGTGAAGAAAGGGTCAGTGAACCTGAAGACAGGGCAGAGGACCTCACCCAGTCAGAGCAGCAGAAAGAAAAAGGAATGAAGCAAAGTGCAAATAGCTTAAGGGACTTATGGGACATCAACAAGTGGACTAAAATTCACATTACAGGAGTCCCAGAAGGAAAAGAGAGAGAGAAGGGGGAGGAAAACATTACGAAGAAATAACAACTGAAAACTTCCTTAACCTGGGGAAGGAAATAGACACCCAGATCCAGGAAGCCCAGAGAGTTCCAAATTGAACACATGATATATCCCCACAACTTAGTTCATCTATGATCGTGTTTTTTATTTTAGTAAATGTCACCAAAATCCATTCAACTGAGCAAGCCAGAAGCTTGGGAATTGTCCTTGCCACCCACCACTTAGTCATCCCCTATATTCAAATTATCACAAAGAGTTGTTCATGTTGCCTTCTGAAAATCCCTTTTTTTTCTGGCTGTGCAGCTTGCAAGATCTTAGTTCCCCAACCAAGAATCAAACTCGTGCCCCCTACAATGGAAGTGCAGAGTCCTAACCACTGGACTGCCAGGGAAATCCCCTGAATATCCTTGAATCAATCAAATTCCTTTAATCTCTCTTACCACCGTAGTCCAATCTACCCCCAGCTCTCACCTGGACCACTATAACAGCCTCTTAACTGGTCACCTCATATCCTCCATCCAATTTTCTATTCTGTTGGCAAACTGATTGTTTAATTTAACCTAAATATGATCATGTCATATTTAAAAGATTCCAGTTGCTTAAAAGATTCCAGTTACTCTAAAGATTAAGACCAAAATTCTCACATATATAATGTGACCCCTGCCCCTCATTTCCCGTCTCATTTTTCATTACTCTCCCTCATGGGTGTGACTATCAGACCCCTGGTCACTTTGGCCTTCCTCCAGTTCCCAGAATGTACCATCCTCAGTCCTGCCTCAAGGCATTTACATAGTGTTCTTTCTCCCCAACTTGACCTAGTTAACTCCTACTCCTCCTGCAGATTTCAATTCAAATACCACTTTCTCAGGGAAGCATGCTCAGAACTACCAGCCTGGGTCAGAACCATCTTTTAGACATTATTATGGCCTCTTGTCTTTTTTCTTTCACACCACTTACCCTGGTTCAATATTCAATTCAATATTTGATCAGTCTCTGTCTCCCCAACCAAACTGTAAACTCCATGAAATCAGAAACAGCATCAGTTTTTCCATCACCATTGTAGCCCCAGCACCTAGCACAGCAGTTGGCACAAAGTAGAGGCTGAATAACTAAGTCAGTAATGGTGTTTTACTGTGCAAGGCAGGCAATAAGAGGTAAAGAAAGATATTAATTCTATGCCTCATGTAATAAATGTAAAAGGACTCAGAGGAGGAAAAAATCAATATGAATAAAATTTCCAGTGACATATTTATGAACCTTTTAGGAACCAGACCAAAAGGTAGTTGGGAAAGGATAGATAACTCCATGCCATGTCCTCTGCAGTGCTGTCAGCTTTAACGTGAAAAGATAAACCTCCCAATAATAGATTCTATAAGAAAACTTTAAAAAAGGGAAGAAGAGAAGAATAGCAGTTTATATTAAAATGCTGTAGTTTCAACTGAATTGCCATTAGAGTTCTCTGTAAAATAGATCTACCCCCCTCCTATACTACCCAAATACCTAGAAAAAAATATATTTAAAAAAATAATGAATCACAAAATAAAAAGCATGTATGATCAAATTGACAGAGCGAGTACAAGGTAGAAAAGCATGGTCCATATCATGCACAAGAGAAGACTATTCCAGATATACAAACAATTTTAGAGTTACTCTTAAGCCAGGGGAATAATTGCAGTTAAGGGCCACATAGTAAATGTTTTTAGGCAGGGTGGGGAATAGAGTGAGGCTGGAGAAGTGGTAAGTGAGCAAAATTTAAGACGCTTACACTCAGGGTCAAGCAAGTGCAAGGTCAGCCTTAAAAAGGAGCACCTCCTTAATATTGCACCCAAAGCACCTCTCTCTCCACACCTTAGTCCCAGCCCTGATTTTAGGTTTTGTGAGTCATGCAGTCTCTGTAACAATTTCTCAATTCTGCCATTGCAGGGTGAAAGCAGTCATGGATATGTGAATATGTGAACATGGCTGTGTTCCTATAAAACTTTATTTATAAGAACAGGTGGCAGGGTGACTTTGGCCTGAGGGCCATAGTTTGCTGACCCCTGCCCCAAGCTCAGGAGCCACAAATACAAGGAACACAACTGGGCAAGAATAAAAAAGACCACAGTAAATAGAGCTGGACCAGAGGAGACCCTCCCTTTCAGGGTGGTTTTCCCTACTCCATACTGAGCCGTGGGCAGCAGTGGCATTTCCCAAGTCCTGCAGAATTTGTGACATGTTCCAAAATGTCTTTTTTGTTTTCTCTCACATTTGAATGTGGTCACATTTGACTGACTATAGAGTTTTGGTGTAAAAATAATTTCCCCTCAGAACTAGAGACACTGTCTGTTGTCTTTCAGTATCTTGTATTGATGATGGAAAATTCATTGATATTCTGCCCATATTTTTTTGTCAGTAACCTCTCTTTTTTCCTCTGGGAACTTTTAGGATTTTCTCTTGATCTTCAGAGGGAAGAGAAAAATCCACAAGAAAGAGTAGTGAATGGGAAACATAAAAAAAAAAATGTCAGGACAGGATCCAATAATATGAATGAATTAACTTCCTTTATCAACAAACAGAAAAAAATTATTTTTTAAAAAATCCAGTCATATGCTTTTCATAAGAGCCGTATCTAAAATAAAATGACCCCAAACAACTGAAATAAAGTTTTCAAAAAAAGATATCCAGGGTAAATGCTAGTAAGAAGGAAGCAAATATGGTGATGTTAATTTCACATGCAGTAAATTTCAAGATGAAAAATTTTGAATTTGGAAAAAGAGGAATATTTTATATTGATGAAAAGAACAAGCTACAAAAACAGAACAGTCAAAACTTTTACCTGACATAACTTGGAAAGTATAAAATAAAAATATTAATACAAAAAGAATTTGACAAATGCCCAAACACAGTGGGAAACTCATATATAGCAGAAGTTGATAGATCAAGTAAACAGAACTTAAGAAAGAATGAAAAGAATTTGAATAATATAATTAACAAACTTGATCAAAAATATATTTTAACTCCCCTCCAAAAAAAAGAGAGCATGCACATTGTTTTCAAACACCAATGAAACAGCTACAAAAATTGAACGTAAACCCAGTCAAAGAGAAATACCTCAAATTCCAAGAAATTCTTGAAAGCAGAAATCATAACCTTGATTCTCTGATATCAATGAAAAAAGTTAGAAATTAAAAAGATGACAAAAACGCTTACAATGTTTCTGAAAAACTCTTAAAGAGGAAATTAAAACTAAAATTAGAAACTGCTTCTAAATAAACTAAAAATGAGAAAAAAATTATCAAAAACTTAAGTAATATACCCAAAGTAATACTCAGGGGATAATGTATCAACTTAAATGATATATTAAAAATCAAGAACGATTAAAAATACATTAACTCAAGACACTAGAAAAAGAAAAACAGAATAACTCAAAGAAAATAAAAGCAATTAATAAAGAACTAATATAAAACTTATTAAGTAGACAATGCAACTTGTTCATTAAGATTACAAGTTATTTCCTTGAAAGAGCAATGAAATAGATCTTTGGCAAGTGTGGTGATAACAAGAGAGAAACACCAAATAAACCACATAAGGAAGGGAGACAGCTGTAGAGATGGAGGAGATTTGTTTTAACTTTTGGAGGTTATTGAAGACCAACATCTCTATGAAGTGAATGATCTTATTGGAAAATATACATAACAAAACTTTTAAAGGGAGACAGAGAGAGAAACTACATAGATGAAAAAAACAAAGTTAGAAGGTATCTAAAAATTTTATGCAAAAGAAATGCTATGGGGAAAGCTGACAGTGGCAGCATAGTTTTAAATCTCCACAAATCCCTTCCAAGAAATAGAGCAACTAGGATAGAGTTGAAATCTGCAGGAGGAGTAGGAATTAACTAGGTAAACTTGGGGAGAAGAAAAAGGCATCTGGGGAAGAGGAATAATTTATGCAAATGCCCTGAGACAGGACAGATCGTGGCATATATTGGGAACTGAAAGAAAGCCAAAATGCCCTGTGTGATCCCCATCTCTTGAATGTGGGTGGGAACTGGGCTTGCTTCCACCTAATAGAACATGGCAAAGGTAACAAAGATGGGCCTGATTACATGTGCCTGATTTCATTCCATAAAACTGCAACCCATCTTTTTTTTTTTTTTTTAATATTTATTTTTATTGATTGATTGATTGACTGCTATGTTGGGTCTTCGTTTCTGTGCGAGGGCTTTCTCTAGTTGCGGCAAGCGGGGGCCACTCTTCATCGCGGTGCACGGGCCTCTCACTATCGCGGCCTCTCTTGCTGCGGAGCACAGGCTCCAGATGCGCAGGCTCAGTAATTGTGGCTCACGGGCCCAGCTGCTCCGCGGCATGTGGGATCTTCCCAGACCAGGGCTCGAACCCGTGCCCCCTGCATTGGCAGGCAGATTCTCAACCACTGCGCCACCAGGGAAGCCCCCCCTTTTTTTTTTTTTTTAATTTATTTTATCTTTATTTTTGGCTGTGTTGGGTCTTTGTTGCTTTGCACGGGCTTTCTCTAGTTGCAGCTTAAGGAGCTAATTCGGTTCTCAAAACAAATTGTTTTCCCCAAAAGAACTGTATGATTTGTATGACAAGTATACCCTATAATTGTAAAATAACTTGTTATATTTCTGTTGTTTGACCTAATTTCACCAATTGTTTACTTAACAACTGACTTTTGCGGAATCTACGTGGAAAAAAAGATGCTCATTGAATAACTCACAGGCAAAAAAATTTGTGTAAAGAATTTCTCTATGTGAATAAATAACTTTGATTTTAAAAATTGTCCTAACTGGGGAAAAAAAAAAGAAACTGAAATCCTCAGTTCGACAGTCAGTCCAGGAAAATGGACAGCTGCCAACAGCCACATGAGCTTGAAAGTGGATCACTCCGCACTTGAGACTGTTATGAGACTGAAACCCTGACCAGTTCCTTGATTACAGTATCATGAGACCACGAAGCTGAGAACCTGGCTAAGCCATGTCCAGACTTCTAACCCACAAAATCTGTGAGCTAATAGACACGTGTTGTTTTCAGCTGCTCACTTGTGGTAATATCATTATGCAATACATAAATAAGTCATGACCAGAAGGCTAATCATCACTCTCATGAGGGAGAGGACTGTGGAAGTGATGGTGTGTGACTGCCAAGGCTAGGTCTTAAAAGGCAACGCAGCTTTTCATCTCACTCACTAAAATACTCTCTCTGGAAGCCTTCAGCCACCATGTAGGCAGTCTGGTTGCCTTAAGGTTGACACATTGAGAGTTGTCCAACCTAGTGCATGTAGAGGGACCACATGAAAAGGCCCTGAGATACAGAAAAGTGAGAAAGCCCAGCCATCCTCAGTTGTGCCAGCCCTCCACTGATCCAGCTCCAGCCTCCATCTGAGACCCTAAGCCGAGAGCACACAGCTAAGTCCTTCCTGAATTCCTGACCCACGGAAACTGAGAGAAAGAACATTTTTTTAAAGCTCGAGTGATTTTTTTTTTTTTTATACAGCAATGGGATAACTAGAAGAGATAAAAATAATAAAACGTATTGGTCTAAATTGGAAAATACTAGAAAATCAACACATTATTTTGAAAACTAGTTAATAAAAAAGGCAGAATCAAGCATTTATTCTGCTTTTCTTGTATGAACTATATATCCAGATACCCAAATAGTTTATGATGCGCAGTTTCCCTCTATAGACGTATTTCTGCTAAGAGCTGAAAGAGAGTGATCGAATGAGTTAATAGAATGAATGACCCCCAAATGAATTAATAGATGTAAACGTTAAGCTTCCATGGCTGTCAACATCACAAAAGGAGTGAACACAAGACATATGTGCCTCCTGTTGGAAGAACATACCACCTATGACGTAGTCTTGCCAAGAGACTAAATAAAACATTTAAGGATCAAGCCTCTAGATTTAAAGGAACTACCAATTGACAGGAAATACAGAGTCTAGAGGAAGACGGGAACCTACATCACAGGGATGCATTCAGCAAAAGCCAGACCTGTGGTGTCCAGTACAGTTGCTACGAGTCATATGTGACACTTTGAGCAACTGAGTCCAAATTAAGAAGTGACATAAATGTAAAATACAACACTGGATTTGTGTCCCAAAAAATAATGTAAAATATCTCAATAATTTTTATATTGATTACATGTTGAAATGATAATATTTTGGACATACTAGATTAAATAAAATATATTATTTAAATATATTTTACCTGTCCCTTTTTACATTTCTTATTGTGGCTACTGGAAAATTTAAAGTTACACATGTGGCTCTCATTTTATTTCTATTGGATAAAACTAATTCAGACCACAGGAAACTATATGGCAACCTAATTTCCTCAACAAGTAAGTTGAAAAGAATAAAAGCTATAAAAGAAAAACAAGATTAAAACAGACTTTAAAAATATATCAGACAGGGTTTCCCTGGTAGTGCAGTGGTTAAGAATCCACCTGCCAATGCAGGGGACACAGGTTCGAGCCCTGGTCCGGGAAGATCCCCCATGCCGCGGAGCAACTAAGCCCCTGTGCCACAACTACTGAGCCTGCGGTCTAGAGCCCGAGAGCCACAACTACTGAGCCCGCACGCCTAGAGCCCATGCTCCACAACAAGAGAAGCCACCGCAGTGAGAAGCCCACACGCCTCAGCAAACAGTAGCTCCCACTCACCGCAACTAGAGAAAGCCAGCATGCAACACTGAAGACACAACACAGCCACAAATAAAAATAAATAAAATAAATTTTAAAAAATATATAACAATTGCAATATGTGGACCTTATTTGTTTTTTTAAATTTTTAATTTTCTATTGGAGTATAGTTGATTAACAATGTTGTGTTAGTTTCAGGTATATAGCAAAGTGATTCAGTTATACATATACATGTATTCTTTTTCAAATTCTTTTCCCATTTAGGTTATTACAGAATATTGAGCAGAGTTCCCTGTGCTTTACAGTAGGTCCTTGTTGGTTATCTATTTTAAATATAGCAGTGTGTATATGTCGATACCAAACTCCCAATTTATCCCTCCCCACCTCCTTTCCTCTTTGGTAACCATAAATTTGTTTTCTAAGTCTGTGAGTCTGTTTCTGTTTTGTAAATATGTTCACTTGTACCATTTTTTTTAGATTCCTCATATATGCGATATCATATGATGCATATCTTTCTCTGACTGACTGACTTCACTTAGTATGATAATCTCCAGGTCCATCAATGTT
Source organism: Balaenoptera musculus (assembly GCF_009873245.2). NCBI lineage: Eukaryota > Metazoa > Chordata > Mammalia > Artiodactyla > Balaenopteridae > Balaenoptera > Balaenoptera musculus. Next base: position 90,568,757 of record NC_045793.1, on the reverse strand, counting down.
GCTGCAAATTATTTCATTCCTTTTAATGGCTGAGTAATATTCCATTGTATATATATACCACATCTTCTTTACCCATTCATCTGTCAGTGGACATTTAGGTTGCTTCCATGTCTTGACTATTGTAAACAGCACTGCAGTGAACATAGGGGTACGTGTATCCTTTCGAACAATGGTTTTCTCTGGATATGTGCCCAGGAGTGGGATTGCTGGATCATATGGTAGCTCTATTTTTAGTTTTTAAAGGAACATTCATACTGTTCTCCATAGTGGCTGTACCAATTTACATTCCCACTAACAGCGTAGGAGGGTTCCCTTTTCTCCACACCCTCTCCCACATTTATTGTTTGTAGACTTTTTCTTGATGGCCATTCTGACTGGTGTGAGGTTATATCTCATTGTAGTTTTGATTTGCATTTCTCTAATAATTAGCAATGTTGAGCATCTTTTCATGTGCCTTTTGGCCATCTTATATCTTTTTTGGAGAAATGTCTATTTAGGTCTTCTGCCCATTTTTTGATTAGGTTGTTTGTTTTTTTAATATTGAGCTGCATGAGCTGTTTGTAGATTTTGGAGATTAATCCCTTGTCGGTCACCTCATTTGCATATATTTTCTCCCATTCTGTGGGTTGTCTTCTCATTTTGTTTTTGCTTTCCTTTGCTGTGCAAAAGCTTTTGAGTTTAATTAGGTCCCATTTGCTTATTTTTGTTTTAATTTCCATTACTCTAGGAGACAGATTGAAAAAGATCTTGCTGCGATTTATGTCAAAGAGTGTTCTTCCTATGTTTTCCTCTAAGAGTTTTATAGTATCAGGTCTTACAGTTAGGTCTTTAATCCATCTTGAGTTTATTTTTGTGTATGGTGTTAGAGAATGTTCTAATTTCATTCTTTTACATGTCACTGTCCAGTTTTCCCAGCACCGCTTATTGAAGAGGCTGTCTTTCCTCCATTGTGTAGTCTTGCCTCCTTTGTCATAGATTAATTGACCATAGGTGCATGGGTTTATTTCTGGGCTTTCTATCCTGCTCCATTGATCTATATTTCTCTTTTTGTGCCAGTACTATGCCGTTTTGATGACTGTAGTTTTTTAGTATAGATGTGGACCTTATTTGTGATTCAGACAGACAAATTGTAAAATGTCATTTAGGAGACAATTGGAAATTTGAGTACTGATTTGATTATATTAAGGGATATATTCAAATAGTCAAGGAATTATTGTTATTCAAAGAATAATATTCCTTGGAATATTCAGGGAATATATTCAAGGAATTGATATATTTTGTTTGATAAAGGTACTGTGGTATGTTTTCATAAAGAGTTTTTAATCTCTTAGCAATCCATATTGGAATATTTACACGTGAAATCATGTAGCATCTAGAATTTGCTTTGAAATAAAATTCAAGCATACCTCATTTTTTTGCCCTTTGCTTTATTGCACTTCACAAAACCTTTTACAAATCAAAGGTTCATGACAACCCTGTGTTGTCAAGTGATAATTAGCATTTTTTAGCAATTAAGTTTTTTTTAAATTAAAGTATATATGTTGTTTTTTTTAGATATAATGCTAATGCATACTTGAGAAACTACTGTGTAGTGTAAACATAACTTTTATATGTATTGGAAAACCAAAATATTCATGTGACTTGCTTTATTGCAGTGGTCTGGAATGGAACCTACAGTATCCCTGAGGTATGCCTGTACTAGATTTAACAATTGACCGTCAGTTGACAATTGTTGAAGCTGAGTGATGGGAGCATCAAGTTGCATTATGTCATCCTCTCTATTTTTGTATATGTTTGAATTTCTCAATAATAGAAAAGTTATTAAAAAAGAAACAAACAATGAAAATGCACCAGGCCAAGTCCTTTCACAGAAGAATTCTAACAAGAAATTATTATGTTGTATGAATTTTCTAGAACATTGGAAAAGATGCAAAGCTTCTGAACTCATTCTTGGAGATTAGTATACCTCTAATATTAAAAGCATACAAGGATATAGTATTAAAAAAGAAAAGAAAACTCTAGGCTAATATTCCTGAACATACCTGTGAAAGTCCCACATATAAGAGTAACAAATTGAGTATGGCAATATATTAAAGAATAATACATCATGAGCAAGGTAAGGTTTATTCTAGGTAAACAAGGTCAGTCCACTATTGGGTAATCACTCTGTGTAATTTACGGCACTGAAAGATTAAAGGAAAAAATAGTATTTTAGAAAAATCAATGCTTATTCATGTTTAAAAAACAGATTTATATCGATAGCAATCTAGAACATAAAAATCAACTTATACTTTTTACCCTAGATACTTCTGAATTCTATAAATGTTCTAGATAACTTATGTGTTCAATACTTGTTAATTTTAAAAAGTTTAAGTCATGTACAAAAGTTATATGATCAAATTTATGGCATAATTTTCCAGCTCTCCACTTTTATATTTCTAGCAGCACAGCCTTTGTTGCAAGATCAAAAATAATATAAACTTCTTCTAAGTGGGTAAAAGTAAATAGGATAAATAAGTGTGATCTGTATAAATTTATTTCCTCTTTGATTTTGAACACATATCCATATACTAATTGGAATTCAAGGCGCCCATGGGGTATTTATTCCCTCCCAAATTATGTAAGTCATCACATTTCAGTAGATTCACACACATCATTAATTAGTTTGAATAATTTCATTGAGAAGAGCCTTGTGAATTCCTAGTAAATGTAATGATTCTGGCACACAGCTTTAAAGTCATTTTTTTTTTTTAATTCATTAATTTTTGGCAACGTTGCGTCTTCGTTGCTTGCGCGCGGGCTTTTTCTAGTTGCGGCAAGCGGGGTTTACTCTTTGTTGCGGTGAACGGGCTCTAGACACGTGGGCTTCAGTAGCTGTGGCATGCGGGCTCCGTAGTTGTGGCTCATGGGCTCTAGAGCACAGGCTCAGTAGTTGTGGCTCATGGGCTTAGTTGCTCCGTGCATGTGGGATCTTCCCAGACCAGGGCTCGAACCCGTATCCCCTGCATTGGTAGGCGGATTCTTAACCACTGTGCCACCAGGGAAGTCCCTAAAGTCATTCTTAAAACTTGAATGTTTTTGACACATGAAGGACTACACTAGAATATCCAGAATGTGGGTGTAGAATAAGGAAAAAGTCATCATCTGAAAGTGAAAACAGAATGTAATGATAATACCAATAGCTGAAGAGACAGCTTACAGATGTGTTGTTGGTAGAGTTGGAAAATGACCAATCCCTGTGTCAAGAAGACATGGCTCAAATGCCACTAATGTAAAATGAAACTGTTCCTTCTCTCCAACTGCACTGTAGCTTGCCTGGCACGTTGAAATGGTACCTGTGGAATTTGTCACTGTTTTCCAATACTCTCCAAGAGGAGGCTGCTTTGATTCTAGAAGACCAAGAGCTCTAATCTGGATAAAAGTATCCCCAGAATAAAGAAAGCTAATTGCCCAGACTTAGATGACTTAATGGAAATATCTTTTGAGAGCATCTAACACTCTATGTCCTATTCTGTGTCTGTCAAGCAAATTATTAACATGTAAACTGGTTTTAGAGGGAACTTGCTGTACAGATAACAGGATCCCATTGTTAAGTCAGGTTTATTTCACATGGCAATTTATTAAATTTTCCCTTGAGGAGACCAGTCTATTGTTTGTCAGTTTAGTTAGTGTTTCACAGTCCTCTATAGGTTGATCAGCTTTCAGCAACCTAATGGAACTACTTTTGGACTAGCTCTAGTACCATGGAGATACCCTTAAGCTATTTTTTTACATGAAGAACATAGTAGCTTCTCTTTTGCCTTTCTCTTCATTTGCAATAGATATTTATTATCAAAATAAGAAAATATCAGTAGTAAATATCCAACTTACTAATATTTATTTAGTGTTTGGACATTTTCTAAAAATGCATTTTATTTCTTTGTGTATCCCAATAAATGAACAACACCAAAAGAAGAAAATTATAGATGAAATTTTGCAAGAATTGGAAAGAAATTGTTTCTTTTCAAAAAATGATTTGTCTATTCCCAACAGCTTGATTTGTGTAGACTTGGTCTCAAGTTACCCTGTGACTATAGAAACACAGGATCAGAACTCACTCTGGGGACAGGAAACCAGCACCAGGCAGAATGAAGCTGGGGAAACTGAGATCTACAAAGACTGGTCTAAAACAAATGGCCAGGAAACCCCAGAAATAAAACTGAAGAATGAATAGCAACACAATTTTTTCTAATTATGGAAGCATTTGGGGACCAGGTATCCATGTAGGCATCAGGACACAGGAAGGAGAAATCCAGATAGTAGTCAAAACTCAGTAGGCAAACAGGTCGTCTCATAATTGTCTAATAGAAATCTTAAGCTTTAACTGCCTAAATTGAACTCTTATTAATTTGATTCCCCTAAAATTTTTTCTGAAGTTGTCCACAACTCATATAATGGAACCACCCAGCAGTTAAAGCCAAAGCCTAAGAATCATCATCAATTCCACTCTTCACACAGCCCTCAACAATCTTCTCCTGTCTTGCACACACATCTTATGTCTCAACAAGGCCTGTTAACTCTACTTCCAGGTATCTCAGATCTGTCCATTTCTTTCTCTTTCCACTCCTGCGACCTTAGTCCAAGCCACTTCCATTTCTCATGTGGACTACAGTGGTCATTTAGCTGGGTTCCTCACTTACTCTCTTACCCCTTACAGTCTGTTCTGCATACAGCAGCCATCCAATGCAAAGTTGATGAGCAGAGTTGAAATAGCCAATTCAGACCACGGGATCAAAGCCTCATGTCGAGGATGACAAAACAAGAAGACAGAGCGTGGATTTCTGAACCATTCTATCATCTCTGCACTGCTTATTCTCAGAGAAAGAAGTAAACTTAAATATTATTTAGGCCATTGTGTTTTTTTGTTTGTTTGTTTCTGTTACAGCCAACTAAGTCTAACTGCATCCTAATACAGATTTTATGTGGAATAATGTGCTCGACAAGGGACATGGATTAAAAGAGGTGACGTCTGTCCAGTGTTTCTCTGCATTCCATGGAGGACCCTGTAGACAGGGTACCATCAGCCCCCAGGGGGCTGCAGCCTGTGTATCCTGGGCCCTAAGAACAGCAGGTAAGCAGTGGTTCAGGGTGGGATGTCAGCAGAGCAAGGCTAAAGTACGGTTTCTGAAGCGATGTGAAATGACCTTCAGCAGGAGGGAAAACTAGTTCTTGGGTTTCCCCATAAGATTGTTTGCCCCTAGAAGGCACAGATTCTATCAGATCATTCTCTGTAAGCCCACGAAGATCTTGAGTATAGTAAGTACTCAGGAAGTTGAATAAAGGCCTTTCTAAGATGCAGCCATCCCTTTGAGCCCAGGCTGAGCTTGGCCTCCCTCTTTATCAGTGAAAATTATGAATATTTATATTAACTAAATCAATTACAATTCCTATGTTTACTATTCAACCTCTAGGCAAAAGGTATTGCCTTCTTTTGTTTATATACCAGCTAGAATAGTACCACATGGAATGAAATGCTTAATAAATGCTTTGGAATGATAGTGATAACAATTTATTGAACAGAAGCTCTTCTTAATTTTTTAAAGTCTAAGCATTAATACGTTTAAAAGCATCCAGATGCTGCCTGAAAACTATTGACAATATAAGAGCCAATACTGTATTAGATTCAGTATAATGATACAATGAGCACATAATGTAAGATTATAAAGTAATGAGAGTAGTTGAATAAATATATATGAGAGTAAGTCATTGTTTAGTGATTACGCCTTAGAAATACTCATGATCACTCTGGAAAAAAGTATAAACATTTTTGCTAGCCAACACACATTTTTCTGAGCCTGCATAGGGAATAAATGTGGCTTTGCTTGCTTTAAAGTAGCAAAACTGGGGAGGGTGGGGGAAGGATGGGAGGGTGGGTGGCAGAAACAGGACTTTAACCTACATATCCTGCTTGGGCTGCTTCTGAGTACCAGGAAGGCCACTAGGAGTTCCATTTACATTACGATTGCCTCGGGCTGTTGGAAGAAATTATGACGAGAACTTTAGGAATGGTGAGATTATTACCCTCTAATAAGGAAGGAGACAGAAGAGGCCAAGTCTAGGTACAGATTCCTTCATGTAGAGAGAGAATGAATTCACTCTGAGACAGGAGACCCCTGAGGCACCTGGACTTCTAGCAGGTAGTGGTAAGGAGATTATTGTCATTACCCACTCAACAGTCATTTCTTTTTTTTAATTTTATAGGAGTATAGTTGATTTACAATGTTGTGTTAGTTTCAGTTGTACAGCAGAGTGATTCAGTTATACATATAATACATATATCCACTCTTTTTGAGATTCTTTTCCCATATAGGTCATTACAGAGTATTGAGTAGAGTTCCCTACACTATACAGTAGGTCTTTGTTGGTTTTCTGTCCTGTATATAGTAGTATGTGTATGTTAATCCCAAGCTCCTGATTTATCCCTGCCCCCCTCTACGTTTCCCCTTTGGTAACCATAAGTTTGTTTTCAATATCTATAAGTCTGTTTCTGTTTTGTAAATAAGTTCATTTGTATCATTTTTTAAATTAGATACCACATATGAATGATGTCATATTTGTCTTTCTCTGTCTGACTTACTTCACTTAGTATGATAATCTGTAGGTCCATCCATGTTGCTGGAAATGGCATTATTTTGTTCTTTTTTATGGCTGAGTAATATTCCGTTGTCTATATGTAATGCATCTTCTTTATCTACTCCTCTGTTGATGGACATTTAGGTTGTTTCCATGTCTTGGCTATTGTAAATAGTGCTGCTATGAACATTGGGGTGCATGTGTCTTTTCAAATTGTGGTTTTCTCTGGATATATGCCCAGGAGTATGATTGCTGGATCATATGGTATTGATAGTTCCATTTCCAACCCCCTTCTTCCTTGATGGTGGAACTTTCCTCCTATTCCAGAAACTGAATATGCCAACATTCTCACCTTTGCATTCTCCCTTGCATCTAGGGCATGGGCATACATCCAACTCTGGGCAGCAGGGCCCAAGGAAAGTCTGTTGGCGGCTTCTGCGAAAGATTTTTCCATCTAATAAAAAGAGAGACGTGCACGTGAAACAAAACCCCACTTTCTTTTCTTGCTTCTGCATGTTTTTGTGTGAAGTCATGACACCTGGAGCTCTGGCAATCATCTTGTGACTTGTGTGACAAAGACACTTCTATAATAACACTGAGGATAACAGAGGGGGAAAAAAGAAAGAGCCAGGAATCTCGATATTTTTGCGTTACTGAACCCACCCTCGAAAAACCTACCCCAAGACTTCCTGTTGTAGATGAAATTAAGCCCCCATTCCTTAAGCCACCTTTAATAGCAATAGTGTCACTCCTGCCACCAAAAGTATCCTATCTGAGAAAAGTGAGGGGAGGTCTGTTTATTGAAACAGGGTGGTACCATCCCAACACCCTCTGGGAAAGGCCTTGGAAAGTTGTCCCAAGTGTCTGAGATGAGAGGACAATGAAAGCCAGAATTCTTTTTGAAGGTGTATTACGAGCTCTAATCACTAGTGGGCCAAGAGCCTTCCCCAGCACTACCATTTACAGAAGTACAAAGCCACTGCATGAGCACACTGCAGGCCTGTGGCTGCAGAAGGATGACAAGCAGGCTGGAAGAGGCTACCATGCATCAGAGCAAAGAGCAGAGAGAATGACCCCCAATCCAAGAGGGGCCAGTGCGTTGAAATGAGTGTCTTAGAAACCTTGGGAAGGGAGGAGCTGTAATAATTTGGAAGGGGAAGAGAAGACTGTAGATACTAAACCATTTTGTTTGTTTCCCAAGTTCTTGATTATCCCACAAGGTTGGTGTGACTTGGAGAAACAAAAGGAAATCTAGAACAATGACTTCTTATACGAGTGTCTAATGTATCATAGGTGTGGCTCAGCAGAACAGAACACTTAAAAAGCCTTGGCAAGAGCCATGGGCTTTAATTAAATCGGATTATTTTAACTAAGTACTATATAGAGACATGCTGCTCAGTTTTCAGGGTAGCGCCCCTGTTCATTCTTACTGAGTCTGGATGAATTTATATGCAACTTAGAGTGTGAAATATCTCTGGGGAATTCAGCCCATGTGCCCAACTCCAGAATTCTAAGTTTTAGAGCAGGCCACAATGAAAAATGGGGACAAACCCTTTGGGACTGATAGTTGGCCCCAGGATTAACAGCCCTGGACAAAGATGGGATCCAAAATGTTCCCTAGCCTCTGATTAACAGGGGCTATAGGTGAATGGTAAATTCACCATTGGGAAAGAAAGAGGGAACTAGCCCAGGCTCAGATAAATTGTAAGGTAGATAACAGGTGGTCTCTTCCTGTTCTGTGGCAGATGGAACTGTGAAATAATAGGTTCAGACTTCCTTTGGAGAAAACACTCTCAACCTTATGTCACAGGCAGAAACAAGAGGGATAATGGTTAAATGAAGAAAAGAGATTATTTCTGTTTTTACTGGTGTTACTAGCCAACATCTGTGAAATATAACCATTGGGTCTTCCAGCTTATCTGGCCAAAGTGTCAGTGCCACACAGACTGAGGAAACAAAGTAGAGATGGGAGGTGCAGACCTCTTTTTCTGGAACAGGAGAGAGACACTGCGATATCTGGAAAAGGAAATTGGTCTTTCAGTTTTGTTTTAAGATGGGAGAGATTGAATTATGTTTGTACACCAGGAAGAAGTCAGCAGAAAGGGGGCATTTGAAGGTTCAGAAGAGAGAAGGGTGATGACTAACAGGAATGGGACCTAAGGAGATGGCGGGGGGGAGGGGGCAGGAGGCGGATCCAGAGCACAGGTGAGGGAGACTAACCTGGGGCAGAGAGAAGGGCACCTCTTTCCCTGAGCCTGGAGAAAGAAGAAAACGTGTGTAGAGGCTTATATCTGTCAGGATAAACCTAGTTATGCTGTGGTAACAACCTCGAAAATCATCACGGTTTACAACGAGAAAGGTTGATTTCTCACTCACATTACACGTCCAGTGCCTGTTGGCTCTGATTTGGTTCGGTGTCACCCACATTTCAGGATTTAGGCTCGTGGCTCAGCCCCTATCTGGAACCCTGCAGTCTTGGTGGCAGAAAGAAAAGAGAGAATGGCAACCACGCCTGAGTTAAAGCTCCTGCAGGGAAGTGATGCCTATCAGCTCAGTCCACATTTCATGGCTAAAGCAATTCCTGTGGTCATGCCTGAGTTTGATAGGACGACGACGTGGAAGAGGGACTTTGAATACGGGTGAACAATGCAAAAGAGAGGGACTTTGAACATGGGCAAATGATATAATCTACCACAAGGTCCATCCTGCTTTTGTTGGTGATAGAAATAGCTCCATTCAGCCAGTAAATATTTACTAGACCCCTGCTGTGTGCCTTGCACTACACGTGGCTCTGAGAATAGACTTCTAAAAAAGACAGACCACTGCTCTCATAGCTATTATAGTTTAGGGAGTTCCTATTGATGACCTCGGTTTTTGTTACATAGGGGACTCTATCCTCTGCTAAGAGGAAGAGAGTTGTTTGAGGGTAAAGAGTTTGAGGAGAGAGGTAAACATTTCAAAAAACTGCTGAGCAAAATGGGAAAGACTGCGGAATGGGGGGAATAAAAGGACTGCCAGGCAGCACCGCATTGTCCTGCTGTGGATGACAGATTCATGGCTGTGTGACGTTTCCTACTGGTGCTCAGCAGCCTGGATAGTCTAAGGGCAAAAAAGGTAAGGATCTGAGGGCCAACTAGGAAATAAGGGGGCCACAGATGATGCTGACACTAGAAGGAACAGGGCTAGGTCTAGATAAGGAGGAAAGTGAAGTCTTATGGGCAAATGCTGGGCAACAAAGTTCCAGGAGGAGAGTGAGTGAGTGAACGAGAAAAGCAGGATATACTGACCAAAGAAAGCAAGGCTGCAATTTAAGGTTTCACAGGTGGAGCAGTTCTTGGTAGAGAAAAAGTCCAGGGTGTGGACGTTGGGTGGGAGGTGGTTGATCTTTATCCAGGCCTTGATTGTTCCTTAGAAGTTGTTCCTGTATTTAAGGGTCATATGTATATGCAGTTTTATCTTGATTCTACTGTCCAATGCTGAATATACTGGGGATTATGAATTAGCTACCTGTACTGTTTTATTTCCCCCAACTCCAGATCCCAGTCACTTCGTAGCTGCTTTGGAAAAGAACAGAGGACAAATGTGACATTTCTTTTTGAAGTCTTCATGCTTCTTTGTACATTACTATGTATATACTAGGTGTTTTTATATTCCTATTGAACTTAATTGTATTCCTTTTCCTGCTTCCTACTCAATAGCAAGAAACTCCTTTTGACATTGGGCTTCTATAAATGTTCAGCAACTTCAACAACTATCCTTTCTTGTTTTTTTTCTAAATTTTTCTTGGAGTATAGTTGATTTACAATGTTCTGTTAATTTCAGATGTACAGCAAAGTGAATCAGTTATACATATACATATATCCACTCTTTCTTAGATTCTCTTCACATATAGGTCATTAGAGAGTATTGAGTAGAGTTCCCTGTGCTATACAGTAGGTCCTTATTAGTTATCTGTTTTATATATAGTAGTGTGCATATGTCAGTCCCAATCTCCCAATTTATCCCTCCCCCCCTTTGCCCCCTGGTCATCATAAGTTTGTTTTCTACATCTGTGACTCTATTTATGTTTTCTAAATAAGTTCATTTGTACCATTTTTTTTAGATTCCACATATAAGCAATATCATATGGTATTTGTCTTTCTCTGTCTGACTTCACTCAATATGACAATCTCTAGGTCCATCCATGCTGCTGCAAATGGCATTATTTCATTATTTTTTACAGCTAAGTAGTGTTCCATTGTATATATGAAACACATCTTCTTTATCCACTCCTCTGTCCATGGACATTTAGGTTGCTTCCATGTCTTGGCTATTGTAAGTAGTGCTGCAATGAACATTGGGGTGCCTGTATCTTTTCAAATTACAATATATGCCCGGGAGTGGGATTACTGGATCATATGGTAGTTCTATATTTAGTTTTTTGAGGAACCTCCTTACTGTTCTCCATAGTGGTTGTACCAATTTATATTCCCACCAACAGTGTAGGAGGGTTCCCTTTTCTCCACACCCTCTTCAGCATTTATTGTTGATTTTTTTTTTTGATGATGGCCATTCTGACCAGTGTAACGTGATACCTCATTGTAGTTTTGATTTACATTTCTCTAGTAATTAGTGATATTGAGCATCTTTTCATGTGCTTTTTGGTCATCTGTATGTCTTCTTGGAGAACTTTCTATTTAGATCCTTCACCCATTTTTTGATTGGGTTGTTTGTTTTTTTTTACATTGAGCTGCATGAACTATTTGTATATTTTGGAGATTAATCCCTTGTCTATCACTTCATTTGCAAATATTTTCTCCCATTCTGTGGGTTGTCTTTTCGTTTTGTTTATGGTTTCCTTTGCTGTGCAAAAGTTTTCAAGTTTAATTAGGTGCCATTTGTTTACTTTTTTTATTTTCATTACTCTAGGAGGTGGATCAAAAAAGATCTTGCTGCGGTTTATGTCAGAGACTGTGCTGCCTATGTTTTCGTCTAAGAGTCTTATAGTATCAGGTCTTACATTTAGGTCTTTAATACATTTTGAGTTTATTTTTGTGTACGGTGTTAGAGAATGTTCTAATTTCATTCTTTTACATGTAGCTGTCCAGTTTTCCCAGCACCACTTATTGAAGAGACTGTCTTTTCTCCATTGTATATTCTTGCCTCCTTTGTCATAGATTAGTTGACCATAGGTGCATGTGTTTATCTCTGGACTTTCTATCTTCTTCCATTGATCTATATTTCTGTTTTTGTGCCAGTACCATACTGTTTTGATTACTATAGCTTTGTATCAGTAGTATAGTCTGAAGTCAGGGAGCCTGATTCCTCCAGCTCTGTTTTTCTTTCTGAAGATTGCTTTGGCTATTCGGGGTCTTTTGTGTTTCCACACAAATTGTAAGATTTTTTTGTTCTAACAACTGTCCTTTCTCTAAGGAGGGCAAAATGGTGCTCATCTCCAAATCCTGTAAAGTAAAATGGGAACATGGAAATGGAAACATAAGAAAACAGAATGGGAAAAGAGGGGGAAAATATTTTAAATGATTTCAAGAAAACCAGTCTTTAGTTTTCTTGAGATATAATTTATACACAATACAATTCACCAATTTTAAGTATAGACTTCAATTAATTCTGACATATGTGAACAGTTGTATAGTCACTATCACACATATCATTTCCTTTACCCCAAAAAGTTTCCTCATGCCCCTTTGCATTCAGTCAGCTTCCCTTAGCCTCAGCCTCTGACAATCACTTTCTTTCACACTAGTTTTGCCTTTCTAGAATTTTATATAAATGAGATCATACAGTATGTAGCCTTTTCTGTTTAGCTTCTTCAAGGAAACCAGTCTTCTGCTGAAGATATGAAAGCAGCTGACAGGTTAGGAAAGGCACGGAAAATAACCAAGTTCACCAGTCCAAGTGCCCATCAACTTTGGCTTCATCCTAAGTAATGATTCCCAAGAAAAAATTGAGTTTTGTGTGCTAGTTATATTTTTCTAAAACTCATTAAAAATAAATACATAATGATTGAAATAAAAATGCATATCTGTGTACCACTGATATGTACCACATACTACCATCAGTGATAAAAACTCTCTTAGGAGAACGCTGCATGAAAATATCTCGACAGTCTTTTATAGTCCTCACAGTCTCATTCTCTCAGTCATTGATTGTGGCCATTGAGTCTAAAAGTGGCCATCAGCAAAATTTATAAGTAATTATGACATCCAAATCCCCACTCATAGCATCATAACATGTACACATTTTCCTTACTTTGCCCAGGAAAATAATTGGTTAGGACAGTGTAGCACAGTCAGACCACAAGACCATAGAAAGTGTACCAGAACATTTTGTAATGGAAGGTCTATGAACAATCCATGTATGTGTGCTAATTCTTCCTGTATGTGGGTTACATTTACTCTATCACTTCTATACTTTTAGACTAAGACTCAGCAGTTTTCTGTGCGTCTCTATGTGATTGTAGAGGACCCAGCAAACTGAGTCAGGGTTGAGCAGCGCCGATAATCAGATTCACAAAGACCCATGTCTTTCTGTAGATGAGACCTTTTCCTTACAAAATTAGAACTCTGGGGTGTCCCCAAAGGGCCATGGAAGTTTGAATAAGAAAAAGGTTTAAGTTTAATTTAAAAATTCCTGTTTTACATTTGTCTTCGTGACAGCTTTTGCTCCTTGGTAAGGCTAGAGAAAGTTATGTAGGGTAATGGCTAGGACCATTGTCAGGAGTTCCAGGTGGGTGAGTCCCACACCTACATCTCCAGTGTTATTACTGAGGTGAACTCAGGTTTGATTAGAATATCCGAGGCAGCTTTGAAATACAAAAGTGTACCAAAGGCTGTCTGGAAGGGTGTGTGGAAACAGGCTGGTGCAGGAAAACCCGCTTTGATCAAATATATGAGTCACAGGCCTTTCATAGCTCTCTGAGGAAGATAGACAAGGAGCTGGATGCCCAATTCACCAAGCTTGACTGGCTGTTTGGTAGGAATGACAGATTAATCCAGGACTTTGAACAAAGTGAGGGGGGGCCCATTTGAGTCTTTGTTTTCGTCATTATTTGTCATGTTGCGGGGACCTATGAGAAACAGTTTCTCAGATCTATTATATGCTACTAGATAAACATACTAAATGCTAGCTGTTAAATTGTCCTTCAGGGGAGGCCATTTCAAAATGAAACCTTGACTTTGTATTTGGTGATAATTTCATAGTTGTAAATCCTGACTAACTCAACATTCTTCCTGCTTAGCCATGTAGTTACATATAGAGTGTGCCTAATTCTACCTTAGACAAATGGTGATTTTCTATTGGTAACATGACTTCTTTTTCCTCTCTGGAGACTGCTGTGAGGGTTTAAGTTGCTAATATGGGTGCAGGCTTTATGAGTTTCTGCGTTTAACAAGCAATGCCAATGTAATATTAACATTTTTACTTGCACTGATATTAAGCCTTTTCACCTTAAAACTGTAAATTCAGCTCAAAGAATGCAGTTCAAATTTTATTTTGCTTTTTTTAAAAAAATGCTACCATAAACAAAGCCCTCTTTGTAATCAGAATTCTTTTTTTTTTTTTCCTGCATAAGGTGCATAGAACAATGGTCAGTTATATACATACATGGATTCCAGGAAGCTAAGCAAAAAGCATTTGTCATTTAAGTAAAGTAGGTTATAGAAATTTTAAATGAATGAAGGGAAAAAAGCTCCAAATTAAGAGGAGCAAAAAGGATCATTTTTCTTCTTTGAATGGCACTGCTTAAACTAATATAACAGAATCTCCCCTAATAAAATTTTTAATATTTTAATTATTTAAATAGTTTTAAAAGTAATTTTCCATAGTAAACACACGTAAGGTCAACCAAAAAAGCCTCGTTTGTTTTAAACCTTGTTGTTGAAAATAATTCTAAATGCATTAGCATTTTTCACTACCTTGGTGAGTGCCTAGGGATATCTCAGTACCTTGGTGAGTGCCTAGGGATATCTCACTACTTCTGTGATCTTTGCTTGTACTGCATCTACCTATAGATGGAGGCATTTGTCAGGAATCTGTACTGACTCCGTGACATTGTCTGGACTGAAGTTGCTTTTAATTGAAGCGGTGTCAGTTTTCGCGCAATGAAACTCTAAATTCACAGCCTCCACCCCGACCCCCCACCCCCATAAAATGAGACTCTCACTAATTTGAATGACAATCTGTAAAGTTCCCGTACTGGTTTTCATTAAATCGCTTTTTCCCAGCTACTTGTATCTTGTAAAACCTAAATCTTAAAAAAAAAAAAAAGAGAGAGAGAAGCAGCTATTGATCATGGGGACAAAGGGAATCATAGTTTTACGCAAAAATGCAACCACGTATGAGAACTGCGCAAATGGATGGTCCGCATTTGGCTGAAGTCATCCGACGTCGTTTCACTCGCTTTTTTATTTCCAGGTTGCCAACCCGTTTCCCAAGATTGAGCGATTACAACGATGACTAAAGTCAGTCTCGCATCCTGTCAAAGACTTGGCTCGTTGCCGTTTACTTCTCGGCAATATTAGATTCAACTAGGTCTTGTCCTCTGATTATCTGTGAGGATTGAATTCAACCCCCGACTTTGGGCGCAGGCTATTTTCTCGGGGAAAGTCTAAACATCCTCAGAGGATCAAGAGCTCAGCCATAGCGCTGGAGGAAAGCGGAGTCGATGCGTCAGATTAAAGGGGCCCCCCAGACCTATTCCTCACCGCAGCTCTTCAGATTTTAAAGCGAGGGTTAGGAGGACCAGGAGGGACACGAGGGATGGAGGCAAAAGGCTCGATCCTTAATCCGAGCCAGAGACAAAGGTGAGTAACTGCGCGAGGGGGACGGGGAGACGGGGAGAGGGAGGCTCCTTGGGCCCCTAGCCGGATGGCGTGACTTCAAGAGGACTCAGAAAACGGGCCAGGACTGGGTAGGATAGGAAGGTGCCAGCGGGGCGGGCGAACCGGCTAATCGCAGAGGTGGCGAGGCTGGGAACGCCCCCTCCCGGCCCCGCCCCACTGCGCCGGGCAGGGAAACGAAAGCCAAGCCGGCGCCCGGGTCACGGGCCGGGGCGGCCCCGCAGCCTCAGGCTTCCCGGGATGGGCGACTCCGAGAAGGGAGCGTGCCTCACGTTCTACCCGCCCCGCCCCCTGCGCGCTGCGCACGCGCAGCCGCGCCCCGCCCCTCGCGTCCCTGCCGGGGCGATGGGG
This sequence comes from Balaenoptera musculus, assembly GCF_009873245.2. Lineage (NCBI taxonomy): Eukaryota > Metazoa > Chordata > Mammalia > Artiodactyla > Balaenopteridae > Balaenoptera > Balaenoptera musculus. The sequence goes on along the minus strand of NC_045793.1, from coordinate 90,552,957 downwards.
CGGGGGCGGGGAGTCGGGGTGAGGAGGCCGCCGGAGTCCCTAGACTGCGAGCGCGCGCACCGCCTCCCCCGCCGCGTCACTGCTCCCAGGCCCGCCCTCTTCTGGTCCCTCCTCCCAGCTCCGTTTCCCCCTCCTCTCACCCACCCCCTCCGACAGAGCGGTGACTTAAGCAACGGAGCGCGGTGAAGCCCATTTTTCTCCTTCCTCGCAGCCTCGCCGGGCAGACCGCGGCGCGCGGCCCCTACACTCCGGCCCGAGATGAATGCTGCGGCAGAAGCCGAGTTCAACATCCTCCTGGCCACCGACTCGTACAAGGTAGAAGCTCGGGGCGGGGGCAGGTGACGGAGGAAGAGAGGGCGCGTCGGGGACCAGCGCGAGGCTGCGGGGCAGGGGCGGCCGGGCTGGGGTCGTGGCGCGAGGCGGCCCCGAGGGAAGGCGCGGCGGCGGCGGCGGCGACTAGGGGCAGGTGAGGCTGGCGCCGCAGTGGGGAGGAGGCGGATGGAGGAGGGATGGAGGGATAGACGGCAGGAGGCGGGGCCTGGTGGGTGCGTGGTTGTGGGGGGGGGCGCGGCGAGGGGCTGAGGCGGGCCCGAGCTGGTGCCGCGCGCCCGCTGCCCGGGGCTCGGGGCGGCTCAGCTCGGCTCAGCGGGCCGGCGGCCGGGGTGGCTGGGGCGTCACCGGCCGAGCTCACGTCTTCCGCAGGAGCGCGGCCTTTTGGCCCCGGGCCGGGCTGGGCGAGGGCTCGCCCGAGGAGCGGGTCAGTTAGGTAACGGCCCCTTGGGTTCCACGGTGGAAAGACTGAGCCGGGTTTGAGAAGTGGGGTTTCCCCCGCGGAGCTGAGTCGAGCGCGCTCACCCCTTAGCCGGCAGGTACGCCCCTTCCCGAGGAACGGGCGGGCGAAGCCCTAGTAGGGGTGCCAGAGCAGCCAGCCACGTTCCTCTGCCTGTGGCCCGGGTGCGGAGGACACTTATCTGTCCCTGGTAGCCCTGCTAGATTCCCCCGTCCCACTCCACTGGGCTCCGTTTCAAACTCCTTTGCTCCTGGTGATCACTCACGCTCCTTATCTCTTGTTGGAAAGGCCGATCTGCCCTTATTCCATTAGGACCACTACAAGATTTCTGTGAAAAGGAAAGTGAAACACGAGGTGTTAAATGAACTGTAGTTAACCTTGGAGAACTTGTTGAGAGAGAAGCGACACAACATTCTCTTACTATGGCTATTGGACGCTTGCATGTATAACTGACCCGTTAATTTTATTTGAAACTCACATTTGTAAAGGGAAGAGTGATTAAAGAGAAATCCGGCAAATATCCTTTCCCCTAGTTTCCAAATTATATGAAATAAACTGGATTATACTTTGCTAACAAGTTTTGTTAGGCAGGACACCTAAAAGATGACATGTCAGACTGGAAACTCCACTTTCGCAGAATAAATGTTCGTTTTTACTTGAGCAGCATCGTAGTTTAGAATATAGTGATTAAAGCATAATGTTTTCAGATTTTGGTTTTTGTTGTGGTTTTTGTTGCTTTTTGTTTTTTCTTAAATTTTCCAGTAAAGTATTTTGGAGAATCCTATTTTACTTAAGTTCTCTGTTGAACTTTCCTTCCCAGCTGGTTTAAGATTCTACGTATGATAGTTTAGGTGGGTTATTATTTAAAGTAGAACCAGGTTTCTTTAACAAGTGGTCTTTTAAATGGAATTTTAAAGTGGAAATCTACACAATTGCAAGGATATCATAGTGCTATCAAGGATATTTTTACTTGTGCTCCTCTGTGGTCTCTTAGTTCAATTATAGTGTTTTGAGTATTTTTAATAGTGATTTTAGAATGGTCTCATGCATAGTTTTCTAGAACTTTATCCTTAACTAAATCTTTAAAATAATTTTCAAATTTTTTAATGTAGTAACTTATTTTATTGAAAATGGGAACTGTAAACGGAGGTTGATTGGTTCAACTTTTAAAAACAAAACAGACGTTTAAAGTATATATTCAGGGCTTCCCTCGTGGCACAGTGGTTAAGAATCCGCCTGCCAATGCAGGGGACATGGGTTCGAGCCCTGGTCCGGGAAGATCCCACGTGCAGCGGGGCAACTAATCCCGTGGGCCACGACTACTGAGCCTGCGCTCTAGAGCCCACGAGCCACAGCTGCTGGAGCCCGTGCTCTGCAGCAAGAGAAGCCACCGCAATAAGAAGCCCGCGCACCGCAACGAAGGCCGAACACAGCCAAAAATAAATACAATAAATAAATTTAAATAAATAAATATTCATTTCTGTAATCTCATACGCTATTATACATAATGATGAACTAAGGAAATAGGTAAATGTGGTTGTTTCTTCTGTTTTTATCCTGGGTTCTTGTTATAAATGAAAAGGACCCTTAAGTGTTAACCATTTATATTTTCAAAATGGTTTAAACATTACAAAACAGTGTGTAAGCTTCTTTGGTTTGTAGTTCCTCTAGCCATTATATATAAGGAATGTAAATTGCTTTAACATCAATTTCCTGGGATGAAAGGTAAGAGTGGTTACCTTAAAGTTTTCTAATCTGCTAGCAAGGCATTCTTAACTACACTATCAGAATTTGCATCTATTTAATTAAGTTTATTCCTGTCAATTTGCAAGTCAGACTGGTGTATGTTATCCCCTTTCGAATATAAAACCTTTTAAGAAGATTATCATCTTTGTAAGATATTTCATTTCCCTCCCTCCCCCACAAAAAAACCCTCAAGAGGATTCAGTCAGGATATGTTTTATACCAGTGGTTTACAGCAGTACAGTAAAATAAGTAGTGTATTGCAGACTCACAATTTAGTCTTTTAAGTTTCATTTTCCTTACACTTTTAGTGGTCCTTATAGCCTGTTTATCATTTTCGGCTTTTTATCTTCTTAGATGAAGAGGAGACAGAAATGGTAATCTTGAGTCTAGAAGTGGTGAAATTACACTTTTATTAGGAAATTACATGAGAATGTTACATGCATATCCTTATCAGTACTTGCATACTGTTGGCCAGTTAAAGTAGGTAGCTAACAGCTTTAGATGTATTGGTGGAAGAGAGCAGAATATTGTTGATTTATTTTTTCTAGAACTGAAGCAAGGATAATTGGCTGTCTAGGCACTATAGAAAGGTGTTTTGCAAGTAGATGGGATAGTGTCCAAGCGCATGACAACATGTGGGAATTTTGTTTTCACTTGTATCCTTTCCAGAGGGATTGGGACAATTTGGGCCAAAGGAGAGGCATTTAAGATGCATATTCATTTCTGTAATCTCATACTTTATTATACATATTGATGAACTAAGGAAATAGGTGAATGTGGTTGTTTCTTCTATTTTTATCCTGGGTTCTTGTTACAAATGAAAAGGACACTTAAGTGTTAACCATTTATGTTTTCAAAATGGTTTAAAGGAAAATTATCTACTGTGTTATATTTACATTGTGCTAGGCCAGCTAGAGAAAGGTGCGTTTGGGCTGGCCTTAGCCATTGCAGTGCTTAAAAAGCATTTGGAATGTTTTTTTATAAAAGAGACAGGTCATTTTTTTCACTTATTTCTGGGATAGCCATTGATCAGTTTCTGTATAACCGGATCATTAAAAGATTCATTTCTGTTCCATTCTTCCTTCCCCTCCTATGTAGATAATGTTTGTAACAAACTACAGCAGAGAATCATTTTAACATTTCTGAACATTTTACCTGTTAGCAGATTAAAATGGATGATGTTGTCAATTGAGCCCTAGTTGGAAAAAAATAATGTATAGCACAAGAAAGTAATCCCTAAGCAATTTACAGTTTAAACCACATCACACGTTAGTTATAAAATGTGCTGTCCAGTGTGGGTTGCTTCTCAAAAGGTCATTTAAAACTGGTTATCTAGAACTCAGCACATTTTCATGCATTAATTTAATAAATATTGGAGGCCTACTAGATATTATAAAATACGAAACATGTCCCTTACAATCTAAGATGGGTGAAAGTTGATTTTAGAAAAGTTATAAAAGGCTGTATAATTCATGTATGATGATTAAGCACCCAAGTTAGCTTTTTTTTAAAAAAGAGCTTGCTTCCTCATTCGTAGCGGAATAACAAATCTTAATTTGGGGCTTTTTGGAGGAAAAGATTTGGGGATAAATGAGAATCTTATGGGCAAGTTAGTCCTGCCTTGGACTTTTAGCTACGCAGTGTCTTCCTCTGAGCTGTTCCTATTTTTCATAGTTGCTTCTCTTTCACCGCTTCTGAACAGGCACTTAAGTATGGTCACAGCGGCAGCCTAAGCCTTGTGAGACATGTGGCCCTGCTGCAGTTTGTATGTCAGAGAGTACCTGTTCATTCTTAGGACAGAGTTTTTCCAGTAAGTTTTATATTATAAATTATAGGAAAAACCCAGGCAACAGAAATAAAATCCTGTATGTAAATCATGAACATACCTCATAGGAAGATTGGATTAGGTCAGTAATAATTGTAGAGTATCTTGCAAAACAAAAATACCAGAAACTGGTATCCTTTTTGTCAGTTTATGAAATCTCTCTTAAAGGTGTGGCAAAAAAAGGTACAAGTTGCCGGGAACTCTGCCTGATTTAAGGGAAGAGGCAGCATAATGATAATGGCTGGTTTTACAATTTATCCCCTTCACCAAAATAATGTAATCCAAAAATCCTTAAGTTGTATTTTGAAGTTATTATTGCTTCAAAAGCCAAATAGCAATGAATTATTTTCTGGGGCAACAGAAGTCCAGGGCTTGACAAATCTTGAATAATATTGAAAAGAGGAAAGAATCAGTTATGATTTTTGCTGTTTCTGGCATATTACCTTTGAAGAGGCAGAGAGTCTTAGCCAATGTAAGTGCCTCTTATGAGTGCCCTTAGATATTACATAGGTAACATAGCTTAGTTTGTGACTTTGGGTCCGTTATTCCATGTGCTCTTCCATACACATGGTGTTGTTAAAATGTTGGCTTGTGATTATTTCTTAGTGATTAACTGTAAAAGGAGGTTAGTAGTAGTTGCCTTTGGTCATGTGATCCCATTGTGGGAGGAAAGCTCTTGGAAATATTATCATGTCACCCTTATGGGAAATCTAGAGAAACTCAGGAGAAAATTATACTTCGCTCTCACAGAAAGATTCTATGCAACTTAAATATTTCTCATACCTCTCTTGAACTGTTATACAGGGATATCTGGGACTGCAGTTTTTAGAAGCTTATTTTTTCATTAAGTAAATCAACCACATAACTAACCGTGAAGCTAAGTTTTATTAGAAGAGCTACATTTTTCTGTGTGCCTCTGTTCTTTACCACACATATATTTATGTACTGGCAGTACTCTGTTAGTTGCAGGAAGGCTGTGCCACTTGAGGAAACATTTTTAGGGGTAATGTTTGCTGAGGATATTATGAGAAATTTGTTTTTTTCTCTTCATCTTATAAATAATTTTAAATTTATTGTACAACTATTTTCTCTAGTTATGTAAGTCAAAGCAGTGCTGAAAAACAACATGATTTAAGGGCTCCCTTTTGGCAGGTCACTTTAATTTTGCATATTATGAAACTTTTTGTTAGTGTTTACTTAACATATTTAAAACTAAGCTCTTGATTTCCCTACCCAGTCCTTCCATGGCTTTCCCCATCTCAGTAAATGGCACCATTATTCACTCAGTTGCTCAAGGCAAAAATCTAGGAGACATCCTTAATTCCTTCCCCTCTTTATTCCCAAATCTAATCTATCAGCCTACTTCTCCAAAGACACTGAGCCGGTCTCTCACCTAACCTAGTCTTTGGCAATAGCCTCTTAATGCTCTGTGTCCACTCTGGTCACCCCGTAATCCATTCTCCATCTCTGCCAAGCTGATCCTTGTCAAATGTGAATCAGATCATATTCACTCCAGCTTAAAGCATGCTAATGGCTTCCCACTGCACTTCAGGTAAAATTCAAGCTCCTTGGTAGCCTGTGAGCCTTACATGATCTTGTCCCTGCATCTCTCTCTCTCTGACCTTACCATGTACCTCCTCCCCATTCTCTAAGCGCCAACCACAGTGGTCTTCATTCTCTTCTGTCCCTGAAGTCAAGATATTTCCTATTTCCTCGTCATTTAGACCTTGCTCACATGTTACTATCTCAGAGAAGCCTTCTTGGCCTCCACTTTAGTCTCCCAGGCCCCTTCTGGTCCATCATTTTCTTTTAATTTTTCATAGCATCCATCTAGCTCAAATTATTTTGTTTATGATCTCTCAGCCCTCACTAGCCCTATGAGAGTAAGGGCTAGTCAGTCTATTTTACTTCCCCATCCTCAGCATCTGAAACAGTGCCTGATACACAGTTGGTACAGAGTATATATTTGTGAATGCATGAACTATTTATAAAATAACAGTTTATTGATTTGTATTTCTGCTATAGCATCTCATCTTCTGGTGAAAGTTCCAAGGGGCTCAGGGTGATAAGTTTAGCAGAAAGTAAAATGAAGAGGACAGTAAACCTAGCAAAACTAGAATTATCTATTGGCTGTATTCTTAGAAAATATTTACTAAGAAGCTCTGTTTAAATTTTTTTCCCATTAAAACAATGTGTATATGCCAATATAAATAGATTTGAATAATACTATTTTATTCCTCTTTAAACATATTGGGTGTGAGTAGGGAGTTAATAGTAAATTACGTTTCATAGTTAATTGCCAGAGAGTTTGCCTTACGTGACTTAGATTCTTTAGCTAAATTCTGAAACAGTTTTCTTAAGTTTCTCCAAAGAAGATTTTAGAAGTCATACTTCATTTCTAATCAAGCCTAGACAATTTTGTATTTTTAATAACGTTTGTTTTCAGAGAGGCATTCTGAATATTTATGCAAGGGTTTTAAGTACCATAATTAAAGAATACAACTGAAGTAAAGCTTTAAAATTATAAACATATTTAATTATTGTCCTGAACAGGAACTGTATTTGTATGATGGAAATTTTTTAATATACTTTTAGACCAAGATGGAGTTAAATAGCTTAGGGACAATTTCCATTCAGCTTTTGACTGCTTGGTCTACTCAGAAGATGAAAATAATTCATTTGCCTTCTAATACTTTTAAATCTGATACAGGAAAAATAAATTTATAAAGATGCACCATTAAGTATCTGAACTGTAAAGAAGGTCACATGTAACTGTTGAGACACAGCTATGAATCTGACTTTTTTCAAATTTTACTTCATCGTGGTTGACTTTTCTTCCACCTCACTGCTTATTCCCACTAAGGGAGTTGGAGTTATTTAGATTATAAACTGGACATTTTCGTTTTTATATACATCTTGGGTACATTTTCAAGTGGTGATATCTTTTTCTAATCAGTTTCTTAAGTAGTTAAAGTAGTAGTCATTTATTATTATGGTATCGTTCATATATACACATGTTTTTGCATTTTAGTGAATCGGCTAGTGGACTTAATTGCTCTGGATTCTGTATTAGCTACTTCACTTAGCTACTTCTTAAATCTTAAATTTACCCTGGTATCAGTCCCTGGGTTCTGACTTTAAAAAAACTGACATATACTTGTAGATTTTGATGAGGCCTCCGTATACCTTGTAGTATATAGATATGTGTACCTGAGCAAAACAGAAAGTTCCAGCTCTCTTACCTGACTTAGGCAATCAAACCACATATTAACATAAAGATTCACCTGCAAGATTACCTATAAGCTGCATCAGGGTGCTATTTTTATAGAGTTGCAAGTTGCTTCTATTAGAAAGGAAACATATTTTAAACACTTGTGACTTTTTTCTCTCTCTCTGTATTCGTTTTAGAATTTTTGTGCAAAGCCACAAAGTTTCTTTAGGTTAAAACCAAGTTTTACTAGGATTGAGATTGTGCAGCCAAACAAGGAACACAGTAGTTTTCCTAAACTTGAGATCAGAGCTAAACAGAAAAAATGGTTTATGTTCACAGTGGTCATCCATGAAACTTGGTCTGCAAAGATTTATTCCACCATTACCCTGACTCACCACCCTATCCTTAAGCTTTAAGGCATTATTATTCCTCTTCTTTCAAATGGGAAAATATACACTATTCTTCCAGTTATTTTTTATTGGTAAAATGTTGTAACCATATTAAAATATAATAAAATTCACATTATAATGAACACTCGCTTTTTTTTTTCTTAAAACAAAAACAGAAAAATATTCAACAGTGGCTCTTACCCAAATTCATGGAAGAGAAAGTTGTGATAATGCCTCTTCATATCTTTAAATTCATAAGGATTTGATGTTGCATTGGATAGGCATTTATTTCCCAATTCAGAGGTAATTTGAGAAAAAGAAAGATTACAAAACAGGATATTTTTTCCACTGCTGCTGCTATTGCTTTCATCCAGGTTTTCACAGTGTCATTATGAAGACTAGAAGGGGTCATTTTCAGTACCTCATTATACAGATGAAGGAGAGTCGTGAGAAGTCATTGACTATTGACTTGTCAAGAGTTCCACACTTAAATAGTAACAGTACCAAATTCTGCTTTCAGTTCATTCTTTTATATCATGTGTTTGTCCCCCAGGCAGCTGCTTCTCTTTCCCGAATGAAGGCTGTTCCCCAAGAGTAAATGAGATCTTTCTTGGCATTTTTTTTCCAAGTGTCCAGCTTAGAGGCCTTGTACTTCCTTAAGTTCAGTCCGTTTGTTTATAAAATTTAATACTCTCCTGCAGTTTTGAATTTAAGATACTGAACTATTAAAAGTATCTTAATAAGCATGATACTTACTTTTTGTTCCTTATAGCCAGGAGAAGAAGCTGATCAACAGCAAATAAGTGTAGTTTCTCTGGTTTTAAATAATTTCAGGCTCTTTTTATCATAATTTACATTCTATTCTTCTGGTATTTTCTAATTCAGGTATTTTCTCTTTCATATAGGTTACTCACTATAAACAGTACCCACCCAACACAAGCAAAGTTTATTCCTACTTTGAATGCCGTGAAAAGAAGACAGAAAACTCCAAAATAAGGAAGGTGAAATATGAGGAAACAGTATTTTATGGGTTGCAGTACATTCTTAATAAGTACTTAAAAGGTATTGTTTTTCCTAATATGTTTAAAACACTGCTTTTATATACCTCATTATAGTTTTCCTCCGATATTGTTGTATTATTATTTTAAGTACCTTTTTGAATAGTCTAATTTTGATTTTTTTTTTTTAATTTATTTTTGGCTGCATTGGGTCTTTGTTGCTGTGCTCGGGCTTTTCTCTAGTTGCGGCGAGCAGCGGCTACTCTTCGTTGCGGTGCGGGGCTTCTCATTGCGGTGGCTTCTCTCGTTGCGGAGCACGGGCTCTAGGCGCGCTGGCTTCAGTAGTTGTGGCTCGCGGGCTCTAGAGCGCAGGCTCAGTAGTTGTGGCGCACAGGCTTCATTGATCCGCGGCATGTGGGATCTTCCCGGTCCAGGACTTGAACCCGTGTCCCCTGCCTTGGCAGGCGGGTTCTTAACCACTGTGCCACCAGGGAAGCCCTAGTTTGATATTTATTTAATTACCCTAACTACTTTAGGGGTTCTTTTGGAATTTTTAGAAATATGTTAATTTGAAAGCATTAAATTTTATAATTTGATGTATGTGCTTGGTGTTCTAAATATGACAAAGATTTTCCAAAACTAGTAAGACTGGGAATAAATTTAGAAAAGTGAGTAATTTTCTGAGGCTAATCTGGTTTGTTAATAGACTTTAGTCATTAATTCAAAATAAAGGATTTGTTACTGACCTGGGATCTCATTTTGAATTGTGGTAGCAATTATAATTAGAATATGTTTTGCTAGTCAGTTTTACCTTAAAGGCCTGTTTTTCAAAACTACCTGTAACGGTGGACTTAGTCTCAAATGCATTTTTTTTTAAGTTTTTGGCCGCACCCCATGGCATGTGGGATCTTAGTTCCCAGACCAGGGATCAAACCCTTGCATCCTGCATTGGAAGGCAGAGTCTTAACCACTGGACCACTGGGGAAGTCCCTCAAATGCATTTTAAAGAAGAAAAAAATCCCTGAAATAATTTCTGTGCTTTCTTATTTGAAAGTCCATTTCTAGTCTTATTTTGTAATGGTATTTGGGGGGGGAAACAGTTCCCAAGGTTTTTATACATTTTGGAAAATTTCATTTCTAACCTTTTCAAATAAAAGTAATCTCAGAATTGAATACAGAATAACTTGAATTTTATGCAGATAATGACGTTTTTCTATAACCTTGGCAATTTTAAGATCAGATACTTCAGATATGTTATACTATTGAAAGTCTACTTGGATATCCAAAGTACTTCACTGCAACAAGATTACCCAAGATATTATAAATGAGTTTACTAGCGATCTTATTTAGAGAAAGTTACCAAAGACTAATGTCACACTTCAATTTTCTACAGCTTAAAAACTTTATAAAATGTTATTTATTATTAATTACAGCTAAAATATATTGTTTGTTATAGGCCAGCATTATTCTAAGTGCTTTAATTCAGATGTCTTAACTCATTTCGTCCTCACAACCACTCTAAAAGTAGGTACTCTACTGTTATCTTCATTTTACAGATAAAGTTAGCTAAAAGTGTATTTGGGGGGCAAAAACTTAGGCATTGTAAAAATTATTGGATTATCAGCCCCAAAGACATCCTTTATGAATAAAGTGAGCAGATTCACCTGGAAAGCCACCTATCAAAAGCTTACTCTCAAATCTGAAGACTGTATAAATTAATAGAGATTTTTAAAAAATCTCCCAAAAGTTAATTTATTACTGTGATTTTTTAAAAATACTATACATGTAATAATCTCTTCTTTTGCAAATTTGCTTTTCAAATAAGAAATTAACATTTATGCTTAGAGCGAGTGGTTAGAAGTGCAAGTTCCTTTTCTGACTCTGCTGTTGATTCTGGGTGAATCATTTGACCTCAGTTCTTGGGTTTTTTTTGTTTTTTTTTTGGTTTTTTGTTGTTGTTTCTTTTTTATTTATTTATTTATGGCTGTGTTGGGTCTTCGTTTCTGTGTGAGGGCTTTCTCTAGTTGTGGCAAGCGGGGGCCACTCTTCATCGTGGTGCGCGGGCCTCTCACTATCGCGGCCTCTCTTGTTGCGGAGCACAGGCTCCAGACGCGCAGGCTCAGTAGTTGTGGCTCACAGGCCCAGCTGCTCCGCGGCATGTGGGATCTTCCCAGACCAGGGCTCGAACCCGTGTCCCCTGCATTAGCAGGCAGATTCTCAACCACTGCGCCACCGGGGAAGCCCAGTTCTTGTTTTTTTAATCCACTGAATGGGCGAAATAGCTAGAGACATTAATCCTATGACAACTCAGCAACTCACAGCATGCCTTTAGAAATGTAAACAGGAGATGTTTATTTTTTTAGGTAAAGTAGTGACCAAAGAGAAGATCCAGGAAGCCAAAGAGGTGTACAAAGAGCATTTCCAAGACGATGTCTTTAATGAAAAGGGATGGAACTACATTCTTGAGGTAAAAAATGGTTTCATGTTTTGACCTATGTATTTTGGTTTTGCTTTTAGTTCAGAATTTCTTGCCGTGGAATTTGAATAGAAGATTAGACTATACACAGCACAGGTATTCAAACCTTGAACAACACAGGTTTGAATTGCATGGGTCCACTTACATGTGGAGTTTTGTCAGTAGTAGATACTGCAGTACTACACAATCTGCAGTTGGTTGAATCCGCAGATGCAGAACCACAGATACAGAGGAACCACAGTTACAGAGGGCTGACCGTAAGTTATACATGGATTTTTGACTGTACAGAGGAGGGTGGGTGCCTCTAACACACGTATTGTACTAGGGTCAACTGTAATTATAACTCTTTTCTGTCTGTGACCCTATAAATATAATGGCTATTTAGACATTCTTGTGAAAAGTTAATGGTAATGTTTAATTTTTTTTTTTCCTGGTAACACATCATTAGTATCTAAAATCTATAGCATATCTAAGTAATTTGTTGTAATATGTATTACAATTTAAATAACTAGCATTTTTCAGAAAGGTAATTTAATCCTTTCTTTGAAAATACATTATAATTAAGAAAGGGCATGGTTATTTGGCAATTTGAAATTTTAAGCCTATTTTCTGGACTGTACATTATCTAAGAAAATAGATGCTGTGAGTCTGTCACTATGCAATACTTCTAGGACATTTCCCTTACTGAATAGTTAGAAGAATGGTTTGGTGCAAATCTATGAAGTTAATTTTCATTCTTTATTGTACTGTAATATTCCTACCTAACATGTTTGGATTCCTTGCTTAAACTTTTGGGCATCCAAAGACATGGGAATTGAGTCATAAGTGTTGAATGTCCCCTGGTGGTTTTCTCTGTTACAAAGATAGCTTGGGAATGGGATCTATTGGCATCTTGCTATGTTAAGTGTTCATTATCTTTAAAATGAATGTCTTTTTCATTGTAAACTATCAAACACAAAGTAATTAGAAATACTTTAACTTCCTGCCTATATCGTAATATTGAATTTTACTGTTTGGTAATTATTGGTCTTTGAAGAAGTTGAGTAAGCACACTGCTAGTTTTCCCATATCTTAAGTAAGGTCAGTAAAATATGTTGGCTAACATATTTTGGCTGTGTTGGCTAACTCATTTGGTTGACACTTAACCCATTTGGTTTGTTGTGAGTATTATAGTTATAGGTAAGTTAAGTGCTGTGCTTAGTAATAGAATTCTCAGTGGTCAGGGTGGTAAATATTTTTATTTTATATTCAGAGAATCTTAGGGATTCATAGATTCCCTAGAGATAATCTTGTGTAACCCCTTTTACAAGCATGAAGTCTGAGACCTTGAGATTCTAAATGACTTGCCCACAGTTTCCTACCTGCTTTTGCATCCAAGCTAGGATTTTAAGGCATTATTCTTTCTCCTCTAACATGATTTTTTTTTTTATCTAGTTACCTTGTCCCAAATCACATAAATAAACCTTACTAGCCAAAAGTTAGCCACAGCTTTTATCTTTAAAAAGGGGGAGGCGTAATTAAATATCTAGTAACATACCATGTAGCCACTATATATCCTCAGCCTAATTTGGGAGAGAATTATTGCACTTGGATATTGACTGCCAGAGCTCTAGAAAGTATACCTATGATTGGTCTGTCTACTGCCAAAATGGTGTCAGGTCTACTACCAGTGTAGAGAAAACCTATTTAAGATTCTTCTACTGGCAAGGAGTGCTCTCTTTTACTTTGTTTATTCATTTTGTTGTACTCTCTAATAGCAGTCCATTATTTTATCTTTCAGTCTTTAGCCTTTCTTTTATGAAAATGACCTACTTAGAAGAAAGGTAGTGCTCTTAGAATATGTTGGAATAAACTCTTGTCTTTTTTTTGGAAAGAATAGGAAAACAACTTTTTTGTTTTGAAATCAGTTTGAAATTCTCTTCAAGTGACAAGTTTTCTTAGCAGAAGTACTTTTACAGCATAAAATTTAAAAATTAATGCTAGTACTAAACTGTTAATCATTTTAGCTAATTTTATTTCAGGAGGATAAGGATATTCTGACCAGATTACTAGCAATATAATAAGATCTACAATTGCAATTTCTATGACAGTAAGTTTAGCTTCTGTAAAATATAAAGAACCTTATTTAAACAGGTAATGGCATACCACCTGTTGAATTAATAATTTCATTATTGTCTCTTACCAGAAATATGATGGGCATCTTCCAATAGAAGTAAAAGCTGTTCCTGAGGGCTCTGTCATTCCCAGAGGAAATGTTCTCTTCACAGTGGAAAACACAGATCCAGAGTGTTACTGGCTTACAAATTGGATTGAGGTGAATTGTTTTGTTTTGTTTTGCTTTTCACTTTTACTTAACATTAGTTGTAGATGTAAAAACCATTCAACTGGGATTCTAGTTTAAAAAATGCTACCAATAAAGTTATGTAACCTCCTACAATTTACTAAACCTTTCCAGGCCTCAATTTCCTCACCTATAAAATGACAGTTGGACTAAATAATCTTTAAGTTTCCTTCCAGTAAAATCTAGTCTTCTGAGATTTTAAAATCAAATTGTAAATAATTATTACTGTTAAAGCTCAGTTGGCCTCCATCTTATTTGTTGCAATCCTAAATATATACCATCATAGAGAAAGATTACAAAAACAGCACAGGTGTATTTTTAGTAACTTAAGACATTTTATGGCTATTCTGTTCCAGTTAGACTAAAAGAATTTTGTTCAACTTCTTAGTAACTGTTTTCTTTATTCTTATCTAATCAGTTTAGGGCCTAGACTCTACCACCTGGTATTTCTCATTTAAATATATTCAAGATTCACTGATTGTTTTAATTTCTAATCTCAAAAGGAGAGTACATTATAGACTGTGAGTTTATATTACAAGGCTTTTGTTTGTTTTCCTGGTATCTATACTTAAACAATCGTGTTTTCACAGCCTCATCGCTTTGATATTAATAGTCTATATCTTATTAATGTATTGGTTAAACTAATTTGTTGTTCTATTATAAAATAACACATTTGAGGTTCATTTATAAAGACTGGAAAAAGTTTAGAAAAAGTAAGAGGTCAGGAATATTTCTGAAATACATTTTTGCTAAGTTGACAGGAAATTTAAAACTTTCTTTTTAGACTCTGGGTGGGCCATCAACTAATAGTAGCCTAACAGGCTCTGAAACAGTGAACAATTAACTAAAATAAAGATTTAAAATAGTTTACTGCTATGTCTTAAAACTTTGAATTAACTCATGAACTCAGAGTAAAAGGAAACATATTATTAACAGTCCTCATACTATTTTACTGGCAGATATTTTATTTTGAGGGGAAGGCATTATAAAAAGAGTAGAAGAGTTCTGAACCGCATCATCTAGTGTATCCTTTACGTTCAGTGCCAAAAGATCCCAAATAGATAAATCTTATTTTGAAAATCATCATCTGTGAATCACCTTTCTTCACTTTTTTTTCTTTTTAGTTTTCTGATTGAGGATTTAGTCAATAAGTACTCTTCCCCTGTGTTGAATTGGAGTTTCATAAAGCAGATGTTTAGCAGAGAACTAGTTCCAAGTCTGCCTTGCTTTTCATGTATGTTTTTCTTTATCCTCTTAAGAAAGTGAAAAACACTAGCCTTAAAAAAAATTTTTTTTTAACTACCTGTTTTAATAATTGGTATTTTGGTGTATTTCACTAAAAAAACCATAAAGTAAAAAAGTTTATATATGGCCATCTTAGCAGTAGCTTGTTAGCAAATATAAAAATATTTTTAGTTTAAAAATTATTAAACATAAAATCCAATATGATACTATTAGATTTTGAAGAAAAAAAATTCCCTGTTTTCATTTGTTTATTGAGTTTACCTTCTATTCTAATATATATTATTTAAATAATTTCATTCCTTGGTAGGTATTTTTATCTAAGGCACAAAAATATATGTTCTGAAACAATCCCTTTGTGATAGATCCTATGTTTTATAAAGAACTGTGTGTAATCTAAATACCAGGTCTCCGGAAGACGCTTTCTCAGAGTCACTTTGCCTCTTGCGTGGGTTTCTCTGTGGGGTTAGAGGAGGTTCATCTTCCTCTTATCCATCTCCAGCCCAAGTTTACCACCTTACAAATGGAATCTGTTACCAAATCCAACAAACTTGTTATTTAAAAACTTGAGATTTTCTTCAGGAAATCTTTGATTTAAAACATTTTAAATAACAGTACTAAGTAGTATTCCTTCCAGTTCCCTTTGCCAGTATGTGTAAAGTTTGTGTGTGTGTGTGTGGTTTTTTTTTTGGCCGCACTGCGCAGCTTGCTGCATCTTAGTTCCCTGACCAGGGATTGAACCGGGGCAGTGAAAGCGCTAAGTCCTAATCACTGGACTGCCAGGGAATTCCCGGTGCAAAGTTATTAATAACATTCTTTGATTCACCGTACACTGAATTTTAAAACCCACTAAAATTATTGAATTGCTTTATCAATTTCAGTATCAGTGCTAGAAGAAACCTTAGTCCTCAAATCAGATTTCAAAACATGTTTAAGAGAGCCTAAGTGTTCTTCAGAGGTGTCTCAGACTTATGAGGGGCTGAAGAATGAGCATATTGGGCTAAACGTAACCGTTTCTTCCAACCAAAAAAACAAAACAATACCTTTTTGCTGTTAAAAAGAAAAGATGACTTTAAAACTATTACATTGATCAAATGCCCTCATTTCACAGATGAGGAAATTGAGCCCTGAGAGGTGAATGGGCTAGTTAACAGTGTAGGTCCAGTCCCCTTTCTACTATACCACACCATTTCTTATACTTTAAAATTCCTTATCCTGCACAGTAACGTTATAATGAACACTTCTTAAATAAAACTTGCAGGTTCATTTACTTTAGTCTTAGTTTTCAGCTAAAAATTTTATCTTGATTTGTGTGGGCAAATTGCTGTTTTACAGAAGTTTCCAACAAGGCCACTTTGTTAGACCTTGGATTAACCCAAACTAACTTGCCTTTTTTTCCCTTGCTTACACCTACAGTGATCTTTTTTAAAGGGGAGTGATTTTATTAAGAGTATAATTTAAGCTGATTTTGTTGGACTATGAAAAGGAAATGGTGATGTGAAGGATCACTGTGTCTCATAGTTATTTCTCTCCTTCCCTGGCATTTTTCGAGGGGTAAGGTCAATCTTCTACCTTTATAACTCAACTAGAGTTTTTCACATTATGTTTTCTATCTTTCTCATACTCCTAGATAATATCAGTCTAAGTCACATTAAAAATGTGAGAGTTGATTGAATTAAATTCAGCAAATGAGTATTGATTACAGTTATATACCCAGAAAATCCTGGGCACAGAAATTAGAGTAAGATATGTCTTACTTAAGGGCCTTTGGAGGAGGAGCGACTTATTCTTAACTAACCACTAATATAAGTAAGAATGCTGAATTGGTAGCAAAAATAGGGAATTCTGTCTAAGAAATCATGAAGTGGAAAATAAGCTTTTAATAAGGGACAGGAAGAGCTGAGGTATTCTTAGAATGGCAAGTAGCCCAAGGGAGACTATAGCATAAAAGTGGAAAATATCGTAAGGGATAAATCTTTAGATGGTAAACAAGGCAAGACTGTAAAAGCCCTCAAATTTCAACACGAATTGGCCTTCTTCCTCTGTGGACAATAGATAGCCATTAAAGGATTTTAAGGAATGACAAAACCTGAATAAAACTCTTAACTTTAGAAGGATAACCAGTGGCAGTATAAAGAGTAAGTCAGAGAAGCTCAAAATTAGAAGTAGGATAATCATGGGCAGTGGCATTGGAATCACTGAAATTACGAAAGAATAATTTCAGGAGCAGAATGCTTAGATAGAGGTGAGTTGTCACAGAGTTCAAGTTAGGAGTTGCGTCAGTTTTCTACTGTTATGTAACAAACTACCCCAAAATAAAACAACTGCTATTTCTCATGATTCTGTGGTTGACTGGATGGTTCTCTGCTGGTCTTGCTTGGACTTATATGAGTCTGCGTTCAGCTGAGGGTTCAGCTCGGATAAAACAGTCTGAAATGGCCTCACTCCCATGTCTGGGCCTCAGCTCAGGTAACTGGGACTGCTGGACCTCTTTTCATGACTTAGGCTTCTTTATAACACAGCAGTCTCGAGGTTCTAAGAAAATGCGAGTAGAAGCTATAAAACCTCTTGAAAGAGAAGCTTGGAAGTCATAAATATGGCTTCTGCTACATTCTGTTGGTCAAAAGCAAATCAAAAGGACAGCTCGGAATCAAGGGATGAAGAGATAGATTCCATCTCTTGATGGGAGGAGCTGCAAAGAATTTGGAGCCATAGTTAATCAATCATAGGAATCTAATGCTGCAGTTTTTCTTAGGTGACTGAGTTGGGAAGTCCAAGGGTAAATAATCTTTTTGTTTGTTTTTACTTATTTTATTTATTGGTCACTTAGCTGGTATTCAGTAAAAGATTGTTTTGTAAAATTTAATTAAGGAAGTATAGCTTTTTGAGTGAGCACAGACATTGTTGTCATCTTAGCAGCTCTTTCTAAAACAAATTTGAAGCTGCTTGTAATAGCAGACTATCTGGTTTACAAAATAAAAGATAGAAAATTATGATCCTAGAATGGAGGAGTGAATTCCTAAGCCATAATAATTAGTATAGTTGCTGTGATTAAGCATCAGCCTTTCTTTGGAGTTTCCTGGCAGCCAAGGGAAAAAAGGGAAACCAAGGGACAGTTCTTAGCAGAAAGTAGGAACCCAGCAATTCTTTCATTTCCTCATTTGGGAACCTGTGTAATAGGAACTGAGTTATAAAATAGACAGCGACCTCACAAGTTTATAGCATATGCAGAAATGTTTCATGTGGCTCTTATACTGACTTTTGATTAAAACCAAGGACATAAAGCATAGCTCAATGAATAGAATTGTCTAGTGCTATGCAAAAATACCTCAAGTACATAACCTACCAGTAGTCATGTTAGATCCAAGGAAAAATTAGATCCAGTACTACCTAGAGGAGTAAATAAATAACTTCTTTAGATGTAGACTATTCAAGGTGTAGTCCAAGGACCAGTGCTGGTCCATGAACTCTTTGATGCAGGTCCACATTAAATACAGAAATCAAGGATAAGCATTTAGAAACTTTTATGGCAATTGCCTCAACATCCAAGTGTGAGTATATTTTATAAAACTATTGGTCCACAATAGATTGAAAATAAAAAAATACATTGGTCCTTCATCACAGATAGTCTTTCTAAATATTATTTGCTTCATTGGAGCTTTGGATGGAAAATAGGTAATTTGACATTCTCTACTGTTCAGGACCGAGTTTGCTTATCCTTTGTGTTGCGGATTTCAGAGCTGAGCTCGGCACTGTATCTGAAATGCATGTGGTAGGCGTCCTGCCATGCAGTTGAAATGTCCAATTGGTATTTCTAGTAGTATGGAAGTCCAGGACATACCTCCAGAGAAGGCTAGGATTTTCCTCAGAAAGAACCCAATTTTTTATGTATTAATGTTTGTGGTTGATTTTATTACTACAGACTATTCTTGTTCAGTCCTGGTATCCAATCACAGTGGCCACAAATTCTAGAGAGCAGAAGAAAATATTGGCCAAATATTTGTTAGAAACGTCTGGTAACTTAGATGGTCTGGAGTACAAGTTACATGATTTTGGCTACAGAGGAGTCTCTTCCCAAGAGGTAAGAAACTGAAGTGAACCTCAATTAATAAAATGTGGATTGTCGGTTAGGTTACAGTTACCACTGTAAAGTTTTTGGGAAGTTACTGGGATCGATCTTCCTTCTAAGTAGGCCACATTTTGAAATTCCAGAGATTCAGTCAGAGATATACATTAAATACCTAAGATGTGTTAGCCTCTTTTAGAAATACCTGAAATACAGCCTTCAGTAAACATCCTTGTCCTTTATGTATTGGATGGATGGATGGACAGGTGGATAAACAGGTAAAATAAATATTAGCAGATGTCAGATAATGCTACAGGGAAGCCAAGGCAGAGTAAGGGAAAAGGAGGTGACGGGAAGTGGGGGGTGGATCGCTATTAAATAGGTCTCTTTGAGGAGGTAACAGTTGAATCCTTAAATATTTAGGAAAAACTGGATCTTTGTCATAAGAAACTATTATCTCTCATAATAGTTAAATATCTCTTTAACTGAAGACAATAATTGCTTTGGGGGCTATGCTCTATACCTCAAGTATGGGTCTTTTCTTTTTTTGGATTTTGGTTTATGGTTTATTTTCCAGACTGCTGGCATAGGAGCATCTGCTCATTTGGTTAACTTCAAAGGAACAGATACAGTAGCAGGAATTGCTTTAATTAAAAAATACTATGGAACGAAAGATCCTGTTCCAGGCTATTCTGTTCCAGCGGCAGAACACAGGTAAAATTCTGTTTTCATCCTCCTATTATCTAACCTTGGTTTTCTATAACTAAATTTTTTCATTCTTGTAACTCAGTGATGTTTTGTTTAACTACAGAGCCAGGTAGCACAGTAAATCTTCATGAATTTAAGCAATACTAATTCAGTATTTATACTCTGTATAAAGACTGGTCTCGGGGAGGTAGAGAACTTTTAACTGTCCTAATAGAAACAATTTAGGAGCTTTTTTCCAACTCTTATATATATTGCTCTATAGGTTTTATTTTAAGGATTTTTTTTAGCTTCTCTATTGCCGTGTGCAGATAGGTTGTATTCATTAAGTCTAGAAGCACTCACTGTGAAGCCTGGTCAGTGTTTTCCCTTTCCCTGCTTTCTACATGACTTCACTCATCTTTGTTCTGGAAGTTATCTTCTGAACCCAGTACCCTCAATTGTAGATGAGCAAGTTAGCCCTTTTGATGAAAGGAAGAGTGTTCAGAGTCTTCTTACGCTTCCTTATCAGATTTTACTAAAGCATCTCAAGTTAAACTAGAAGACAATTATAATCTAGGCTACAGCTGCTCTGGTCCTAGAGTTAATTTTATTGAAAGTTAGTGGAGTTTTTAAAATGTATGCCAAAGCTTATTTCTAGTTCTTATAACACAAATTATTTAATGTAATTAGTTCGGGGCAGTTTATTAAATTCTCCTCATACTTGAATATTGCAGGGTGCTAAAACCAGCAGTGAGTAAAGCTGAGCTTTGATCCCAGGCAGTCTCCTGGGTGCTACAAGGGATAGAAAGATATAAAGAATTAATCCTATCTTTTGGATTAAAAATAGTACACTAGCAGCCTTGTGCTCTGTTAAGTGCTTTTAAAGAGGTACAGTTAAAGTGCTGTAGCAGTGCAAAGGAAGGAAAAGTAGGGTCACATTCCACCGGTAGGGTTGGATCAAGGAAGGTTTTATAGAGATGGTATGCAAATCTTGACTTCTTGAATGATTGGTGAAATTTAATGGCAGACATTAGGAGATTATTCATTCTCTAAGTATTTATTACATGTCTACCATGTGTTAAGCATTGTCCTGAAAGAGCAAGAATGAAAGAGGCAGGTATGGATGTGTTTAGGGAATAAGGGCTGAAATGTATTTTGTAGGGAGATTTTGTAGGGAATGTAGGGTAGAGTGGAAAGACAGGTTAGTAAATGCCCTCAAATTTATTTTGATATTGGATGTTAACTATTTGCTCATCATGCTAGATTATTCTAATTCCATTTTCAAATGGGAGTGGGCGTTGAAGCTTTTGAGCAAATAAGTGATGTCATCAGAGAAATACTGTAGAAAGATTACTTTAATAGTGGACTATCTTATGAACTGAAAAATAGAGAGAAATGAAACGTTAGGAAGCTGTTGCAATAATTCTGAGAGATGACGAGGTTCAGAACCAAGTGGCTAAATAAATGGAAAGAAGGGGGTAAACACGAGCATTGGCTTGGGAGATGAAATTGCTGCAGCGTGATGATTTGAATTGGGGCTCAGTAGAGGGTAGATTCAGCTAACATTTATTAGCATTGCTTTATTAGTAGGGACTTGAATTCTTTCACATATAAGTTTCAAGACTGGTGAAACTGGAAAAATAAGAGTGACATTAACAGACCAGGATTTTAGGGCTGCAGTATTTTTATTTTTGGTCTTGGATATATGTACACCTTTTAAAAAGCCTCTTGTAGTACCCATAATTAGACTCTTCATTGATGCTTTTGTTTCAAAGTAATAACATCATGAGTATGATACTATACATCTGAGAATAAAGATGATATCTTCTTTAGGGCTTTCATGTTAAAACAGGTTGAAAATCTATTGTATTTTTATAGTCTCGAAATATTTACTACATCTGCAAATTTGACTCCTTAATGTGTCAGGTGTTCTTAAATAGACAAGTCGTTTAAACAACAGCAAAGTATAGTGAAAAGAGCTCTAGACTGAAAGTTGGGAAATCTGAGTGACCTTACAGCTGACATATACTGGGTGGCCTTGGGCAAGTCATTTATCTCTCTGTTCTTCAGTCCCTCCATCCAACCCAACAAAAGGAGGAGCTAAAATTTTACATCTCCTACATCAGAAGGTCATTGAGGGAAAATGAACTAACATCCAAGAGAACTTTAAAATAAGAAAACGCTAAAATTTAGAACATTGTCATTATTGTTATACATATTTTCTTAAAGAATATATATGAATCTGGACTTTAAAATATTCAATTACATAACTCTTCCTCAAACTTTGGAAAGGTGTCAAGTTAAATTTGATGCTGGAAATTGGAACAGTAGCATAAGTAGAATTCATTGAACAAATATTTTATGATCTCCATATACCAAATATTATACTAGATGTTATTATGATTAGATTATGTGGAGGGTGCTATGGGAAATGTCTGTGGGAAGATGAGGTGAAGAAACTCATTTTCCTCCCTAACAAACAAAATGGATCTGTAGTCCAGAAAAAAAAAACCTGGGCTAAGGTACAGATTTGTACAGGTACAAATACCTCACTACAAAGGTATTTTTTAAAAGCTTTGAGTGTTTTTCACATAGGGAGGTGTAGAGAGAGACCAGTGCCCCAGGTCATACTGAGAAAGGAGCGCATCTAGGGGAAACTGAAGAGGACCCATAGAAGTATGGGGAAAAAATCAAAACGTGGGATATGTCATTGAAGTCATTGGGAAAGAAAGCTTCAGGAAAGTTCACATGCCAAAGAGAAAGCAAGTAAGATAAAGACTAAAAATGAACCATTAAGTTTGCTAGACGTGATACACACAAATAGCAGAGTTAGTTGACTGTATTGATACAACGCTAGTAAAAAATAAGTGCATAAACAGTGACCTCTAACTCTAAGAGTTTGTTCTTACATTGCAGAGCTCTCCAGTGTTGGTACTCTTTGAGCTTAATTCTCTCCATTATGAAGGGGACCATGGCAATTCTTGATATGAAGAAGGGGCTTCTCTTGATCCATTTCTCAGTTTTCCCTTTAGCCTGCAGACGCTTGCATTGAGTGGAGAGTTGGCATCAAAGCTACTTTGTTCACTGTACAATGAGTTTTATATAAATATGCTATCTCGCCATTTCAGACGAGAGTAGTTCTGGGTAGCTAAGTCTTGATACCCCTGAAATGCGCGTGCTCTGCCATCCCCAGCATAAGAAAAGTTGTTTATTTCAGTCCTTTAGAAAAAAAAATAAGAATAAAACAACAATTTCAAAAATAAATTAGTATGACTTTTCAAACAGTTTTGAGATAATCTTGTATCTGCATGGGGTTAAATGAATCGGTTGTTTTACTTTCCATCATTTTACTTCGGAAAATGGGGTAGAGGCAAAGAGTAGCAAATTAGGGAGAAAGAAAAATTGCTTGGCATGAGAAAATGGTAACAATTCTAAAATTCATTATGAAGTTTTCTTTAAGAATTTTAACTAATATATAATATAAATAATTTTTAACCAGCAAGTACTTAGGTTACATGTCATTAATCTGTTCAAAAAGAACCACCATTATTGAGGACAGTGTAAAAATCACTATAATCATTCTTGCCTAATAGAAACTCACACACTTTATTTCCCATCTTAATTATGTTTTGCTGAAACTAAATATTATAATTCTTATTCCCGGAGCATATATTAAGTACTAGTGGATAATCTGTAAGTGAAATAAATGACTACCTGTTGCTGGCCAATTGAAGATATAACAGGTAAAGAGTTAGTTGACTATATCTATGCATGGTATAGTATAAATAATTGCCTAAGTACTTGCTTTTAAGTGTAAGATTTTGAAATGTAAGAAAGATAAAATGTGTCCCTACTATTATTGGTATATGGTTTTGAAAATGCACAGAAGGGAGCCAAGTGCTTGCATGGCCTAGCAGAATAGCGGGAGTATGGGTTCATTCCTTCTAACATCTCAGTGTAACGTAGAAAGTGTCTGCAGCAGGTACTTTTTAGCTCACTCATTTTAAATGGGTAGGTTCAGGAATACTAAAAAAGAAAATAACATAGTTTATAGTTGGTTGAACATGACTTAAGAGTTTAAATAACTACTGGAGACGAATGAGATTACTTATAGTCTTAAAAATTGGCCAAGGAGTGGTTTGGCTCAGATATTCAATTAACCTTTTGATGTGCATTTATTAAACTAAATCACTCACCTTCTCTGCAGTGTTGAAGGTGTAGTATAGTAAACATGAGATATGATTCAGGAACATATAATGTGTCTGCCTAAGTAAATCTGTATTTTCATTTTGTTTTCTAGTACCATAACAGCTTGGGGGAAGGACCATGAAAAAGATGCTTTTGAACATATAGTAACACAATTTTCATCAGTGCCTGTATCTGTGGTCAGCGATAGCTATGACATTTATAATGCGTGTGAGAAAATCTGGGGTGAAGATCTAAGACATTTAATAGTATCAAGAAGTACAGAGGCACCACTCATAATCAGACCTGATTCTGGAAATCCTCTTGACACTGTATTAAAGGTAAATTTTAATACGTAAGTTGACTATTAAAGTGCCTATAGACCAGCTGCATCGACACTACTTTTAATTTCATTTATACACACATCATTTCAGAACTCTCTGGACCAGTCCCCTTATTTTAGAGTTGCAACCCAGAGAGTAACAGATTTGCCCAAGGTCACGCATTAATAACAGAGAAAGGATATCCAGAGTTATGGATTATTTATATACTGTCAAAGAAACAGTTAAGTACTGTTGAATGGATATTTTTTCTTTTTACCTTCAAAATTAATTAATAGTGTTACCATTTTAACCAGTCCTGTGATTTGGTTACCAAGTTTGTGGTTTCTTTCTTTTTCCTTTATCATTGCTGTACCTTTGAAGGTTTTAGTGCAAAAGAAATACGTGCAATGTAATGTGGAATAAAAATAATTTGAAAATAGTTTTCAAGTAGAGATCCTTTGGAGATACTATTGATTGTCAATGTAGCCCTGTTGCATTTTTTTAGTGTCTAGGACTTGGCTTACCTTCTTTGAAAAGCACTAATAAGAGCAGGTTATTGATGCTTACTACTAGAAAAATATAGTGCTATGTGTGCTTTGCTTTAGCTGTGTCATTATTTAATCTCTATGAAAACCCTATGATCAATATTACAATCTCTTTTTTATAGACAAAGAAACCAGCTTAGAGAGGTTAAAATAAACTTGCTCAAGGTCACACAACATGTAAAAATAAGCCAAGTATCCAACGTAGGTCTTTGTGGCTATCACCTTCCCTCTTTACCACACTGTTTCCCAGCTGATGATTAGGTGATGAATTACCCCTTAAGAAAGTGGGGTGTAGAATCAAGGAGGTCTTTTCCTATCCTGTTAAGTACATAGGCCAATCTGAAGGTCTGATCTTAGCCTGAAATATGAACAGATTTGGTTTTAGCAAACTGAACAGGTTGCATGTTTTTCCTGTTACCGAATAAAAATATACAAACCTAGTTTCAAGAATCAACAAAGTTATCAGTATGGAATGTTTTCATTGTTAGAATTTTAAACCAATTTATTTAGGAAAAGGGAGTGATTGTTGGGTAGATCTTTGGAATCTCTGACCAAGCTTTCTGAGAAATTTTCAGTCAGTGTTGAGGTATTTCAGCTGCTCCCAAACTTGCAGTAGTTAATGAATGAGTGGGACAGCTTGGCATATTAAGCAATTTGGTTTTAAAAAAATGGGTGTCATCGTTAAGTGAGAAGCACCTCAGAGAAACTATGGGTTATATATGCTTCATTTCCAGCTTTATCTGCATATCATGATTTCTCTGAACTTTGTAATTCAGGTGGATTCATGTTTGAGTTATATCAGACAAATTAAATTATTGGGCACAAGCAGAAAAAAATCCAAATCAAAAGTATAATCATGTTTTTTAAATGATGTTTTATATACCTTTGAAAAAGATTATATTTACCACTGTAAGCTCCTAATGTTAAAGGGTTTTTTTTTTTCCTGAATCTAATTTGAAAAATGTGAGGGAAAACTACTTGTGTTCTGAGCCACTTTACAGTATAAGTTAAGTTTACTTGGTAGAAAATTGCATGCCTGTTTCTAACATAATCAAAAGGAATTGAGACAAAATTTTAGAAGGCTTATACATAGTATTGTAAAATTTAATTTGATTAATTTTTATATTCTCGACCTTGCTTTGCTAACAATCTTGTTTTTTTTTTAAACTTTGGAAAGCTTTAACACTTTTTTTTCAGTATTAGTTATTTTGTGTTTGGGTGTGTATTTTTCCATACAGGTTTTGGATATTTTAGGTAAGAAGTTCCCTGTTACTGAGAACTCAGAGGGCTACAAGTTGCTGCCACCTTATCTTAGAGTTATTCAAGGGGATGGAGTAGATATTAATACGTTACAAGAGGTACGTATTTTATATTAAAAGTTTCAATAAAGCAATCCTTATAATTAAAGAACACATTAATAATTTAAGTACAGTTGTGATTCTTTTAATAAGTGTTTAAGATGGTTTATGTCTTTTCTGTTAATTGCTTAAAATTTAAAATATAGAAGTATATTTAAAATATATTAACTTAAAATACAGAAGTACCGGCCAAACCATGCTGCCAATCCTCATTGGCCACCCTGGATGATGAGCCCAAAGAAGTGTCACTAGGAAACAAGAAAATGCCAGTCAAGGAATATTTTTTGTATATAAAACAAAGTCTTGACACTGTACAAATAGGTCTCAGTTTTAATAGAATGGAGCTTCATATACTCTAACAGTGTGAAACTTGAATGATATTCATCTGTGCTTTTTTAAAAATTATCGAATGGTTTGTCACCTCTTCTAAATTTAGCATTGACTGTTACCACTATTACTGTTAGATTTATTAGCCAAATAGCGTTAAGTTTTATGCTATCTTAAAACTTTTTCCTCTTTTGTTTCTCGGATAAGCTTCTGAGGAACTCAATTTTTATGGAGTATTTTAGGTATTAAAATTAAAGACTGTCAGCGATACCATGCTGTAGACTGTCAGCTACTATAAAGCACTGAAATTTTAATGTATATAGTTTCAGATGGAACCTTCTGTTTGAAAGAGTTCAGTGTGGTTAGAGTAAGGTCAGTACCCAAATTATAAATAGTTTGTTTTCCAAAGGTTCATTTAGAAGTAAGAACTATTGGGACCTCCCCAGCAGTCCAGTGCTTACGACTCCATGCTTCCACTGCAGGGGCCAAGGGTTCCACCCCTGGTCGGGGACATTCCACATGCCGCACAGGGTGGCCAAAAACAAAAAAAATTAAACTAAATAAATAAAAGTAAGAACTATTGCATATAACTATCAGTACTTCTGTGGCGATATGCATTTAGAGTTCGAACATGATGTCTGGAATAGATGTCTTGCAATAACAGAAATGAGGTTTCTTCTACCAACTCTCCCAAACTGCCTTGCCTAAGAAAAGTGGAAACTTCCCCTGCTCTTCTAAGGCTTTGATGTGAAAAGGAAGGAAGAAATAAATAGAAGAAAAATCTGCAGCAAGGAGGAGGACCTGAGCATTGAAATCTCAGCTGGCATGTTTAATTGCTGTTGTCCTGTCGCTCAGCTGAATTGAAGGTTTCTGACCTTGGTATCAGTTAAGAACTAGTACCCATACCTCCACTTTAGCAGGTACCCTCACACATACTTATCGCCCTTTCAGATGAAGAAGTGTGGGCAGGGTACTGTATATCAGAATACGCATTAGCCCAGCGCGCTTCCCGTTGCTTATACCTACCCTTCCTTGTTCTTAGGGGCAGCTCTTTAAGTTTGGTTGTTCCATCAGGTATTTGAACTTCCCTTTAAAAACTGAAGCTCTTTGGCTTTCCTCTTTTTCTTTTTTATTTCTTTTTGTTTTTCTAAATAAACTTTGAAAATGTGTATGCATTTTTAAAGTTGAGAATCAGTTCAGAACTTGAACCTTTTTTTTTTTTTTTTTAAACTCCATGAGCAAGAAGTTAAATATTGAGACAGATATTCTCTGGCATTGGTGAAACCTTAAACAGAGTAGTCAGAGAATGAATAGTTGGTGTTAATACGGATGCACTCATTACCTAAAGGGTAATACCTGCTTTCTTCATACTGGGGGTGGGTCAAAGTAAGTCTTTAGAAGCAAGAAAAAGAATTCATGTAGCATTTTTGCTATGTCTAGTCAGATTTCCTTCTGATTTGTATGTGCAAATATTTTTAAAAAGTAATTTTTACTCTAATTCCATAATTTCCTGTAACATTAATAGAAAAATTCACTTAAACTTTAAATTGTCTATATTTCACAACTTTCGGCAAAGCTATATGGGAAGAATATCTTAAAGAAATTGGTCCTAAAATACAGAGATATGACATTAGGTGATACTGTTCTTTGTGATTTACTCCTTCTTGTGCTTCTGAGGCTTACCTAAAATCAGGTGACAGGTCTGAAACTATTTTCTCTATATATTTTACCCAAATCTCCTTACCCTCCATCTTTATCTGTTTCCATTTCTTATCCTCCATTTTTTTTGTTCTACTCCTTGTATTTCTTCCGTACTGAAATTCACTTTTTAGAACATGCCTTAATTTTGTGTTGTTTTATAAGGTTTTTATTATTATTTTAGTTATACTTAGTTTACAGTTAGTTCAGTGAAAAATAAATCTGAATTCAGGGCCCTTGAGTACTTTTGGGTTCAGGTATAATAATAAAAGACATGAGTCTGGGTTTATGTACAGCCTAAGGAATCACTTTAAAATAAATTATATATGTTTCCATCTTGATTCCTGACATATACCAGGAGAATTAGATGGCTGAGATTTTTTTTTTAATGTGGGCTTGTTGAAAGATGAAGGTCCTTGGAGTTTATCTATTTGTGTCTTGCAAGGTTGAAAATAAGGCATAGATAAAAGGTCAGTTTGAGACTTTTGGTATTGGGAGGAATATGGCAAATTTATATTAATGATTCACTTAAAACTATTAAACTTGCTTATGATTTTTCTGATCACTTCTGAAAGTTCTGTTTAAATAAAATGAAACCAGACTTTCCAATTACTTCCTTTCGACTATTCTTATGAAATTAAAAATGGTTATTAAATTTTATTTGCCACCTTCTACCATAAAAGTGATGGAATATGTTAAATAAGAAGACAGATGCTAGATAAATAAGTAAGTCCTGCTTAGGAAAAAGAAATACAAATGATATTGATAATAACGTAGATTAATAAATTAATGTAACTTTTAAATTATGTGTCCCTTGAAAGAACTATTCTAGTTGCTGGAACTCTGTGTTCATATAGGTCTCTCTTTGTGGCTTTTAGATGATCATTCTCCCAAAAAATGATCCAATGATAAATCTTAACACCCAGTCAGTTCATAATTTTGCTTATGGCACTGGAGTACCAGCCAGAGGAAGATGACTGCCAGTGTCTCAACTGTTATGCAGGAGAGGGTATTTTATACTGTTTTACCACCAATATCCGTTGACTTTTAAATGCCCCATTACATATGACATGCACTATGACATGTGATAACATGTATTGAGATTTATTAGTGATGAGGAGTGTCATTTCTAGAATCTAGTAATCTGGGGCAAACGTCCAGGCCCCATTGCTTGTGCTACTGGCATCTGGGCAGTAACTGCAAGAGGTAGATGAGAGTTTACTCAAGTAACCTTAGGTATTTATAGCTGTTCTTTTTCTCCCTCTCATTTCCTCCATTCCCCCAACCTAAACCACAATCACTGTGACTACAACACAAATTCAGGAACTTTGAATGAAATCCCCTCCTTCTACATTTATCCCTTGGGCTGCCCTTTTTGGGGTTGGTGGGTCTTTTAAAAGAAAAGAGTGGAATGTAACTTTGTGTAGACCTTATTCTTATCTCATTATTTACTGTGTTATAAAACAGCTTTGGATGGTTTATTCATCAATATGGCTCATGGAAAATTACCTCCTTCCTCTTCCAAATTACTTGGCTTACATTTATTTATTTATTTATTTATATCTTACTTTTAATCTAGATTGTGGAAGGCATGAAGCAAAAAAAATGGAGTATAGAAAATGTTTCCTTCGGTTCTGGTGGAGCTTTGCTACAGAAGTTAACAAGAGATCTCCTGAATTGTTCCTTTAAATGTAGTTATGTTGTAACCAATGGCCTTGGGGTATGTCACTGAACTTTTACTCTTGTGTTGTTACTATCTTATGTATGTATGTTGAATGCACTTATTGAACGCAATAGTCCAAGGATAATATGGTCCTGAACTGTTACTGTATTGTCAGGTACCCCTGACCTTGAGGCAGAAACAAAGAAGGAAAAGAGACAGGGGGTGATAACTTGACTTCAGAAAAAAATGGAGATTTGGGAAAATGAGAGATTATTTAAGAGAGATGATGCAGGTCAATTCATTTCCACTACTTCAGTATATACCTTTGAATCAAAAAGGTGACCATATTTGAGCGAGAATGTCAGCTAACCTAGCCATCACGTATGTAAACTCTGCAAATATGTAAACACTGTCAAAGAATGTTTTAGGAAGGTGAACTATGACGTTTGAGTTGTGTTACTAGAGTCATGTTCTGGTAGCCTTAAAACAAGGGAACCCAAGCTGCAAGCAGCTGAACAACAGTCTCCCTGGCTCTTCAAAAGCTCTTGAGAGTCTGTGTACTAAAGGGTGTGTGTAGGGGATCCTAAGAAGACATGGGTTGGTTCCCTACCTTAGTTCACCACCATCTTTCTTTGGCGAGTTCTGGGATTGCCTCTTCTGCTTCTCCTTTTATAGCCGTCTCCAGTTGCTTCTTCCTTTCTGATCCTGGAACATTGTGCTCTAGGTCTCTAGGTTCTCTAGGTCTTCTTTGCTTCTGACAGTAACAAGGTAATAGAATAAAAAGTAACAAAAGGGAAAAGGTTATGAAATAGGAAAGGCTTTATCGCAGTAAACTCCTCCTTCCCTTGCCACAGATTATATAATTGAGTTGACATAGATTGATTTTTCAGTAACACACATGTGCTATACTTAGATCAGTTTAAGGACAAGGCATAATACAAAAGGAGATACCTTAAGGATCACATTGTTAACCTCAAAGACTTACTACAGATGGAGTATTAGTATTCTACACTGGTAAGAAAGGATATCCAGGATTTGGATTTTGTTCATACCTTTTTCATCACAGAGGACTCTGTCCTCCAAAACAGGCTAGAGTCTTGTCTCTAAAAGCCAGGTGTGGATTGGTTTAGTTATACGTACAAAGTGCCTTAAAATTTATATAAATTATGTACACACTTTTTTTTTTTTTAAATGGGAGTTGAGTGAACATTTCTGATGATTAGTCTTCTATTTCTCCAACTTTCTTAATTTGGATTCCAGATTAATGTCTTCAAGGACCCGGTTGCTGATCCCAACAAAAGGTCCAAAAAGGGCCGATTATCATTGCATAGGACACCAGCAGGGAATTTTGTTACACTTGAGGAAGGAAAAGGAGACCTTGAAGAATATGGTCATGTATGTATCTATGCTGATTTGGGTTTTTTTTTTTGGTTTGGTTTGTTTTTTAAACAGTAGTAGGTTGACTCTTCAAATTAAGAAAGGAAGCTTTTATGTTCTATTTTATTTAAAGTGTTTACAGTTGCTGACCTAGCCTTCCAAAATACAATGAAAAACAAGAAATGGCTAGATAGTAAATATGAGACTTTTACATACATTGGGTGAAATATTTTGTAACATTCCAAAAAAAATTACGGTTTTCTACATAGTGACCAGCAGGGAGTGATTGATGAGCTTCAGTAAGTTTGCATGTATTTGATCTTAGCTCTTATTGCCAATTAGCAGTGAATCGTTTCTGAACAGGAATAGTTAAGAATACTTAAAGGATGCTGTTCTTAGACTACTCATAGCTGTTTATGTTATAGTAAAACTTTGGTAATTTTATTAGATAAAAGAAGGGCTATCCAAATTCTAAAATGTTGTTAAAGATAATTCCCTTTTTCAAAACAATAGAATCCAGTTCAGATGGTTTTCTTTAGTCTCATTTGATTCTCCCAGCAGCTCTAATGACTAAAAAAGGCAAATTACGTTATCTTAGTAGTGTAAGATGTGAAAACAATGAGACTTGATTCAGATTATATAACTAATAAATGGTGAAACCTAGACTTAACCAAGTTTTCTGATTTTAGTCAACGAAACTAGAAACACATATAGTATGCTAAAGTAGTCTCTATGCTTGTTAACATACAAAAGTACACTTATATTCCTGAACTCAATATTTATAAAATTTCTGTTTTTAAGTCACTGGATTGAAAAAGAAAGTACTCCTTTTTAGAGGAGAATTCCTCATGAATATTCATATTCTCAGAGGAGGGTTTACACTAAACATAAACACACTTATTACTTTAGACGTTTTTAACTTTTGATCCTTTATACCACATCACATATTTTGCTTACTTTTATTATATTCTTTTAAGATTTTGAGCCAGAATTAATACAATATGATTTTTCTGTTTAATGAAAAATATGTATAAGTCCCTAAAACTTTTAGAATTAGATTCCTTTATATAGCCTGTTATGCAGTTCTTTGCATAGCCTTCACTTAATTCTTGTACTACCAAGACTTTGCTGAATTGGTTTATCACACATGGACAAAAGTCACTTTAGACATGGTCATAACTATGAGTAAAACAAGGCATTGATTTTAAGAGTATGTGAATGATACTCGAGAACATTTGAGTCACCAATCAATTTATGATCATCTAGACATTTTGATTTAATAGGAACCACCTTTCCTCAATAGATTAAAGTTAAATTCATAAAGAAAATGTCACAGCAAGAGCAGTGTGATTTGAAACAACACAAGGACAGATGATAAGATTGTTTCAAGATGGTGGAGTGGGAAGACCCTGAGCTCAACTTCTCTCATGGGCACACCAAAATTACAGCTATTTACAGAGCAAATACTGACGAGGAAGACCAGAATCTACCAGAAAAGATCTACAACTAAAGCTATAAGGAAGGAACTATGACGAGGCAGGTGAGAGGGGCAGAGTCACAGTATAGTCAAGACCCATACCTGCAAGTGGGCAACCCATCAACAGGAGAAGAATATAATTTCAGAGGTTCTTCCAAAGAAGTGAGGGGTCTGAGCTCCACCTCAGCCTCTCCAGCCTGGGGCAGGTCCTGCACCAGGAAGATAAGCCAGCAGGGCTTATTTCGGGACACCCAGGGGGCTGTGGGAAATAGAGACTCTACTCTTAAAGGGCACACACAAACTTACACATGCTCTGAGACCCAGGGCAGAAGCAGTAGTCTGAAAGGAGCCTGAGTCAGACCCAGTAGCTGACCTTGGAGACACCTTGGGCCCCTCAGCTAGCTGCTCTTGGATCCAGCCCCACTCACTAGCAAGCCAACACAAGCTTCAGGACACCCTGGACCCCAGAGCCAGCTGTGTTAGCAACTGCCCCTACCTACCAGCTGTCTGACACCAGCCCTCAGGACTTGGCTGTGCCCAGCAGTGGGCTGACACTAGCCCCGGGGTCCCACAGCTAGCAGCCTTATAACTCAGCCCCACCAACCAGCCGCGAGCAGTCTACACACAAGGCCTGGCAACCAGCGAGACTGGGGGCCAGCCGCATCTACCAGACTGCCTGCTGTAGTCACTCTGCCACAACAGAAGGACCCAAGCAACCCACATAGGAGGAGCCCTAGAGCAGCATAGAGCTCTGGTGACCAGAAGGGTTTCACTGCTGGGACACAGAGGACTTCTACAAAAGGCAACTTCTCAAAGGTCAGAAAACGTAACCAGCCTACCATGTACAAGAGTTCAAGATAATGATCTCAAAAATGATCAAAGAACTCATGAAAAGACTGGCTAACCAGAGTGAGAGGTTAGAAGTTTGTAACAAAAAGTCAGAAAATATAAAGAACCGGAGATTAAGAATACAATAATTGAAATTAAAAATACACTAGAAGGAATCAACAGATTAAATGACACAAAGGAATGGATCAGTGAACTGGAAGACAGAGTAATGGAAATCACTGAAGCTAAAGAGAATAAAGAATAAAAAAAAATGAGAACAGTTTAAGATACCTCTAGTACAACATCAAGCAACTAACATTTGCATTGTAGTAGTCCCAGAAGGAAGAGAGAGAAAGGGGCAGAGAACATATTTGAAGACATAATAGCTGAAAACTTCCCTAACCTGGGAAAGGGAAGCACAGAGAGCCCCAAAAGGATCAAATCCAAAGAGGACCACACCAAGAAACATTGTAATTAGATTGGCAAAAATTAAAGAGAGAATATTAAAAGCAGCAAGGGAAAAGCAACAACTTACAAGGGAACTCTAATAAGGCTATATAATCTGACTTTTCAGCAGAAAGTCTGCTGGCCAGAGGGATGGCACAATATATTTAAAGTGATGACAGGGTGAAACCTACAACCAAGAAAACTCTCTACCTGGCTAGGTTTTCATTCAGATTTGATGAAGATATCAAAAGTTTTACAGACAACCAAAAGCTAAACGTTAGCATCACCAAGCCAGCTTTACAAGAAACGTTAATAGGAGTAATCTAAACGGGAGAAAAATGCTGTAACTAGAAACATGATAATTACAAAAGGAAATACCTCATCAATAAAGGCAGATATATAGTAAAGGTAGCAAATCAAGCATATACTAAGGAAGTTTAAAAGACAAACAGTAAAATCACCTATATCCGCAATAAGTAGTTCAGGGATACACAAAACAAAAAAGATATAAAATGTGTCCAAAGCAGTAATGAGCCTAAATGTAAGACATGATACCACGAAACTCCTAGAAAAGAACATAGGCAAAGCACTCTTTGACATAAATCATAGTAGTATTTTCTTAGATCAGTCTCTCCCAAGGCAAAAGAAATAAAAGCAAAAATAAACAAATGGGACCTAATTAAAAGTTTTTGCACAGCAAAGGAAACCATCAACGAAACAAAAAGACAGCCTACATGATGGGAAAAGTATTTACAAATGATATGGCCAGCAAGGGGTTAATATCCAAACTATCCAAAAAGCTAATATAACTTAATATCAAAAAAACCAATCCAATCTAAAAATGGGCAGAAGGACTGAATAGACGTTTTTCCACAGAAGACATCCAGATGGCTAACAGGCACATGAAAAAATGCCCAACATTTGCTAATTATTAGAGAAATGCACATCAAAACCACAATGAGGTTTCACCTCACACCTGTCAGAATAAGTGGCCATCATCAAAAAGTCTACAAATAACAAATGCTGGAGAGGGTGTGGAGAAGAGAGAACCCTCTTACACTGTTGGTGGGAGTGTAAATTGATACAGCCACTATGGAGAACAGTATTGAGATTTTTCAAAAAACTAAAATTAGAGTTGCCATACGACCCAGCAGTGCCACTCCTGGGTATATACCCAAAGAAAACAAAAACATTAATTTGAAACATATATACACCCCAATGTTCATAGCAGCATTATTTACGATAGCCAAGATACGGAAGCAACCTAAGTGTCCATCAACAGATGAATGGATAAAGAAAATGTGGCACATATATACAATGGAATATTACTCAGCCATTAAAAAAAAGAAGAATGAAATTTTGCCATTTGCAACAACATGTATGGACCTGGAGGGTATTATGCTATGTGAAATAAGTCAGACAGAGGAAGACAAATACTGTATGTTATTACTTGTATGTGGCATCTAAAAAATAAAACAAATGAATATAACAAAACAGAAACAGTCTTACAGATACAGACAGCAAATTAGTGTTTACCAGTGGGGAGAGGGAAGCGAGGAGGGGCAGGGTAGGGGAGTGAGAGGTACAAACTACTGTGTATAAAATAAATAAGCTACAAAGACATACTGTACATCACAGGGAATATAGCCAGTATTTTATAATAACTTTAAATGGATTATAATCTAAAAATATTAAATTATGTTTTACACCTGAAACTAATATTGTAAATCAACTATACCTCAATAAAAAAAATTTTTAAATCGTAGGATAAAAAGGAAACAACATAATGACAAAAATGTTAGATAACGTTGTATGCGCCTCACCTTCAGATGAGATGGAAAACTTCGGCACAAAACTTCGGTAGATTACTTCTATGGATTTTTCGAGAGAAACTAGAGGCAGATAATTCCTTAGTGAGACAGGAATGGCTTTACCAGACTCAAAAGGGAATTTAGTCCTAATTCTCTTAATTTGTCTTTGTTTTATCCTTGTGTGGATCAAATGGATTACACGTATCAGTGACTTTTGGAATATACACAGAGTTTTTAAAATCAGTGGCTATGCATTAGTCAAGAAATCAATATTTATGTTTCTGTTTTGGGTTTGGTTGCTTGTTTTTAGTGTTGGCTTTGTTTGTTTGCTTGCTTGTTTCTTTAAGGCCAAAACTTGTGATTAGAAAGTTTAGTAAATTACAAATTGAGAAGTTTAATCGGTGTTGAGTCTTGGCTAGGAACGAGGGAAGGTCTGGCAGGCTTTCCTTGCTGATCTGTCAGTCATGATTATCAGTGACAGCCATAGTTCTTCTGGGCAACCAAAGCAGTAAGCATCTTCCACCTGAAAAAAAAGAGATGGGTCAACTAGATTTTTTCATTTTTCCTTTAAGGAAAACTGTTTTAAGAATGTACTTTTCAGATCATTCCTTTCCATAAAAGTTAAATATCTCTACATCCCATTTTAGATCATGCCTGCTCCACCAGCATTCTTTATGAATAAAGTCATTTCATAATTTGAACACTATCAACATCTCTGTGTATTTGACTAACCTAATTCATCAAAGCATTACTTAAGAATTTCGTTTGATAGTCTAATATCATTAAATTTTAATATTGTTATATTTGTGCAGGATCTTCTCCATACTGTCTTCAAGAATGGGAAGGTGACAAAAAGCTATTCATTTGATGAAGTAAGAAAAAATGCACAGCTGAATATCGAACTGGAAGCAACACCTCATTAGGCTTTGTTTTATGACTGGGTATGTGTGCGCGTGCCTGCGTGTGCGTGTGTGTGTGTTTACGTGCATGCACACACGTATACACCTGTGTGTGTGAGTATGTAATACATAATGTTTATTGTACAGATGTGTAGGGTTTCTTTGTGTTTTATGATACATTACAGCCACATTATTTGTTGGTTTATGGACATACTGCCCTTTACATTTTTTCTTTTTTTCCAGTGTTTAGGTGATCTCAAATTAGGAAATGCTCTTAACCATGTAAAAGATAATTGCTAAAGTAAGCTTTTTAGGGCCCTTTGCCAATAGATAGTAATTCAATCTGGTATTGATCTTTTCACAAACAGAACCAAGAAACTTTTATATATAACTGAAGATCACATAAAACAGATTTGCATAAAATTATCATGATTACTTTATGTTTATATTTAACTTGTATTTTTGTACAAACAAGATTGTGTAAGATATATTTAAAGTTTCAGTGATTTAACAGCCTTTCCAACTTTTCATGATTTTTATGAGCACAGACTTTCAAGAAAATACTTGAAAATAAATTACATTGCCTTTTGTCCATTAATCAGCAAATAAAACATGGCCTTAACAAAGTTGTTTGTGTTATTATACAATTTGAAAATTATGTCAGGATATACCCAATAGAATTACTAAACCTCACTGCCCCTTGTAGAATATGTATTAATCATTCTACATTAAAGAAAATAATGGTTCTTACTGGAATGTCTAGGCACTGTACAGTGATTATACACGTTGGTCATTGTATTGTACCAGTGAAATGCCAAATTTGAAAGGCCTGTACTGCAATTTTATATGTCAGATATTGCCTGTGGCTCTAATAATGCACCTCAAGATTTTAAGGAGATTTTTAGAGAGAATTTCTGCTTACACTCTAGAATATATACATAAATGTAAAATATTGACAGAAATGGAAGTAGTGTATTTTAAAGTAATTACACTTCTGAATTTATTTTTCCTATTCTATAGTTGATATGACTTAAATGAATTACTGGAATGGGTAGTGAGTGTACTTATTTTTAATGTTTTGATTCTGTTATATTTTTCATTTTTTTCAAAAATTAAATTGGATATTCAATTTTATGGACATCATTTATTAATTTTAAACTGACTCCCTCAGTAAATAATGCTCAGGCAAGTTCTTAAATGAAGATAAATTATCCCAAATGAAAAGCATGATGACATGAGTTTGAATAATCTGAACCAGAAGCGGAAAGTTGGCTAAATTCGGTGTTCAACATCAACGTGTTCTAGAGTGATTGATTAAACTGCTAAATTCTGAATCAGTCATCACATTTGACTAGAGACCAGGATTTTTTAGATGTCCTTTCTGTTCTAAGGCAGAGATTGGCCAGCTATGGGCTTGCAGGCCAAATTCGGACTACTCTTTCTATAGATACATACTGTCTATGGTTGCTTTCTCACAAGAACAGCAGAAATTGAGTCATTGCAATAGTGACCCTGTGACCCACAAAGCCTGAAATGTTTATTATCTGGCCCTTTACAGAAAAGTGTGTCGACCTTGTTGTAAGAAAAGGAGTGTGCCTTGAGACGGAGTTTTTCGCTCTTTTGTCTTTTCTCATTTAAGAATCTGATATTAGAAGAGTATTTAGAAAAGCTTTAACAACATGACATTAAAAGTGAAATTTTAAAAATGGAAAAGCCATCAATCATTTGGCCTAAACAGTTACATGAGAAAATATTTTATCACTAGAGTAATCTAATTAGAGGTGAGTTATCTTTATTAAACATCTTTTATACGCATTATTATTAAGAAGAATATGGGTTTTTGCAGATGATTCTAAACACTTGTCTAATGAGAACAGTAGGCATCATTCACACTTCTAGTAAGAGTTTTCATCCTGTAATCCCTGGTAGAAAATCATTTTAAGCTGATTTATTATTTTTTAAATCTAAGTAAAGAGTAGGAGTATTAAGAACACACCTTTCTTCACAAAGTATGCTAAGGGGCTTATAGAGAAGGAAAAGAAACTATTACCAATAACAACTTTGATAACCACCCATAATTTTGATTTTGCTTAAACACTGCAATTATACTACAGATAACAGTCTTTATACACTCTGAACTTCAGCCATTTCAGAGTATCTAGAGGAGTTTTATTTTACAACTTTCAGTGAATGCTAAAATCTGTACATTTGTACATGGCCATAGATTGGGGGATGGAATGATGAACTCTGTTATAGCTCTTAGCCACTTGGAATTGATTAATCCTGAATCCCCATCACGTAAGC
Source organism: Balaenoptera musculus (assembly GCF_009873245.2). Classification (NCBI taxonomy): domain Eukaryota; kingdom Metazoa; phylum Chordata; class Mammalia; order Artiodactyla; family Balaenopteridae; genus Balaenoptera; species Balaenoptera musculus. The sequence continues at coordinate 90,513,944 of NC_045793.1, read as the reverse complement.
ACTTAGTATTTGGCCATCCCCATTCTGAGTAGCAACTGGGTGACATAGATATCAAATAGAACTCTGTTGTGTCACCCTTAAATCAGCCTGACTCTTGCAGACAAAAGCAAATGGCAAGTGTGGGTTTGCTCAAGTCATTAGATTTGCAGTTTACAACAGTCAGTCCCCCTCAGTTCATAATATCCTGAAGTATTATTTGTATTTTAAATAGGAGATAGGAGTTCTGCATTAAGACTCTTTATTTGTACTCTATACTTAAAGTAAAATGGTTTTAATGATTATCCCTTATTTCCTTTCTTGAAATGAATTGTTATGAACAACATTTTATAATGAAATCCATCTTGGAAAACTAGAAAGAGAAAAATGGCAAGGTAATTATTGTTCTGTTTGCCATAATTTAGAATTCAAACTTAAACAAGTATTTTGTAGTTTTACATTCCTCTTTAACCCATCTAGTGGAGAATGTCAGCTTTTCTCCCAAGTTGTATGTTAAATCAATCTAATATGTATTCAACATCAAAGATAAACATGTAATAAACATGGAAATAAAGTTTAGCTCTATTAGTGAAATGTTAAATTTGACTGTGTGCTTCAAATAATGGCATTTACAGAGTTACCTTTTTTAGGTATTCTTCCAGTTCAAAGAATTAGAGAATGAAAGAGGGAGAAACATCTAGGATGCCTCTTACTTTCTGCCTTGTGCACTCTATGGCAGTGCCTTTTACTAAGGACACTGGAGGAAGATCAGATTTGGGGGCAGAGAGCACAATTCCTCAGGTAAGATTTGAGATGCCTTTGAGACATTTAAATGTGGATTTTAGGTAGCTGGAGATACCGACTTGGATATGAATGTGATGTATAGATGCTCACTGGAGACACAAGAGAGGATGCTTCTCTAGGCAGAGTATAGAGTATGGCATGGCAAACCACAGGCTATAGGCCAAATCCAACCCACCATCTGTTCTTGTAAATAAAGTTTTATTGGAACACAGCCATGTCGATTAGTTAAACTACTGTTCATGGCTGCTTTCATGTCACAGTGGCAGAGTTGAGTAGTTGTGACAGACCTTATGGCTTGCAAAGCCTAGAATAATTTATTATATGGCCCTCTAAAGAAAAAAAAAATGTGCGGATCTCTGCTAATAAAGAAAAGAGGGCCCAGGGCAACACCATAGGCACTCTCAAAAGTTTTAAGTGGCAGATGAGCAGGCAGAGGAGACTGACAAGCAGTAGCTAAAGAAATGAAAGGAAAACCAGGAGGATGAAAGTCATGGAAGCCCAGGGAAGGGCTTTTTTTTTTGCACAGGTGTTGAATACTGCTGAGAAATCAAGTAGAGTGAGGGATTCGAAAGCATCTATTGGATTTGACCTCCTGGAAATAACTGGCAGCTTAGAGACATGCCCTTCCAGGTAGTAGAGGAGGTAGACGTCAGAAAGAAGCTACCTTGCGTAGCTCCCAAAAGTTGGAAGTGTGAAGGAAGAGAGAATGAGGCAACAGTGTGTCTCCCTTTCCCTTTTTAGGTACTGCTTTATCTCTGAGAAGGACCCAGGAAAGAGGGAGAAGTGGAAGACCAGAGAGTCAAAGGAATCAGCATGGTATTGGGTTCCAAAGAAGGTGGAGGAGGATGGGGTCCAAAGGATTGGCTTCCGATGGACAGAGTGCTTTTAATCTAGAAGAAAGGAGAAGCTAGTGCGTATGCAGGCTTTGGTTTTCTCTGTGAAATTTGAGACCAGGGCAGATGGTTGAAAATGCAAGTTTTAAAACAGTTATTGTGGAGAGTAAAGTGCCCAGAGGTGTTGGGTCCTCCACACCATTCTGTAGTTCCCCAACTAGTTGGTGATTGAGAACTTATACTGAAAATTTGCCTCTTGTGGTTGTATTTTTGTTGCCCTCCCTAGTAACACCCTGATGCCTAGGTACAGACGCACAGAAAATTGAGATACTTGGAGTTTTGCCAGATAAGTCTGATAGAACAAAGGACAATAACTGAATAATTATTAAAATGGAGTTGTTGAAAAAGGGTCCTACGGTACTTAAACTGAATAGGTGAGGACGTGAAGGCAACACACAGTGTTGGGAAGACAGTAGAGAGCCCAATGGACAGCCTGACGACAGCTCTGATCTACTGGGAGTTGTTGAACAAGCAGCTTGGGAAGGACGGAAAATGCTAGCCTGAGACCAGGATGCTTGGATTAGTGATCTGAGAGGAGCAGGTTCGCGGTGAAGTACGATCCAAGGCATGACCTTGCAGTGGCTACATGAAGTTAAGGAAGATCATTGGAGACGAAACAAGATCACGAAACCTAAAAAGACAAGTGGGTTGGACAGGTGGACATTAAGATCATCCAGAGTCGTAGTGGAGAGGGAAACTAAGTCAGGTGGCAGTGTGTTCAGTGAATGAAGGGAAGGGAGCAGGAGGCAGCAGCAAGGAGGGGCGTGAGCCTCAAATGGATCAGGCAGTGGAGACGGCTGACGCAGGCGAGCCTGCAAGAGGAGGAGCTCCGCCTCCTGGAAGGGTCCAAACATGCGTGGACAAACTGATTAAAAAGTGCTTTGGGGCTTCCCTGGTGGCGCAGTGGTTGAGAATCTGCCTGCCGATGCAGGGGACACGGGTTCGTGCCCTGGTCTGGGAAGATCCCACATGCCGCGGAGCAACTGGGCCCGTGAGCCGCAATTACTGAGCCTGCGCGTCTGGAGCCTGTGCTCCGCAACAAGAGAGGCCGCGATAGTGAGAGGCCTGCGCACCGCGATGAAGAGTGGCCCCCGCTTGCTGCAACTAGAGAAAGACCTCGCACAGAAACGAAGACCCAACACAGCCATAAATAAATAAAAATTAAAAAAAATTAAAAAAAAAAAGTGCTTTGTGTATTGCCAAAGGCTTGATGTCCTTTACCAGATGCTTAAGCAATATTTGTTGAGTTAATGAATAGACGGAAGGAAGGAATAATCTCGGTTTAAAATTTCTTGGTTTTGCTAGCTTGCTGCAGCATCCCCTTTCAACTGACATAGGCCCAAGTGTTCCAGCCTTTAAATACATTTTTGAATTTTTGTTTTTAATGTTTTAAGAGTCACATTTTCTTTTTTAAAGAAACCAGCCAAAGCATTCTGCGCCAGTTAAAATCAGTCACCTCTTATTCAGGTATTCAGGTTATTCCCACCTCAAATTATTTTATTTTATTCAAAAGTTTCTCTAATTATTATTTATTACCCCCCGGAGACAACTCTATCTTAATTGGTTCACAGTTCTTCATTCCATTAAAACTTATTTATTTGTTATTCCAGCAAAGAGAAATATATTCTTGAATGGAATTTTAGACTCACTCAAATTACCGACTTCACCAAAATTTTTTTTAACTAACATGAAAATGGGTCCTTGGTAATCAAGAATTTTGCCTGCATGCTCTCACATGGGCTGACTGACCCCTCACCTTATTGGTATATAGGACTCTTGGTGACTTAGTTGGTATATTCACAAGGGATCTTTTTACCACTTTTCAGGGCTCATACTGTTCTCTTGGCGAGTAGAATAAGCTGTCAATTGACTTTTCTACCAGTTTATAGCATAATCTCTGCAGAAAAATACAATTTTGGTTTACATTGATTTACGTTCATCCCAGAGAAAAGAAGCATCTTTCTTTGGTTGGCAGCAAAATAGTATTAAAAATATAGTTATCCTGACTTACTTTATTTTCTTATCTAATTTTGTAATTGCCTACTGAGCTGTTACTTCTTTGAGGTAAACTAGGGAAGACGTTCTCTAGTTTTTATTAAGATGGATGGTTCAGCTGTTGGGCTGAGGAGCCCTCCTGATGGATTGACTACACATTTAATTCTTTTTAGGTCTTCCTAAGTAGCCTGAACTCTGAGCCTGGGCAAAAACAACTCTTATCTTCAACCTCTCCCTTTCTAGTCCTTCCTCCTCAGCCAGCAAACATGTTCCTGTTTCTCCAGTCCTTAAAAAAAAAAAAGTCACTCCCTTGATAGCACCAGCTTAGTCGCCCCTCTCCTTTTCATATCCAAACTCTGTGTACACTTCCTCTCCATTTACTGCCTCACTTGCTGTTCATCTCCCATCTGGTTCTCATCCCTCATTAAACAAAACAGAGGCCTCTTGAGTGTCAAACGAATATGTTTAGTTCTTATCTTACCGGAGGATCTCCCCTGTATTTGCCACTGTTAGTAATTCAGTCCTTGAAACTGCTTCATCTTGTGCTGGAACAGCTCGGGTGCCTTCTCTCTCTGGGGCTCTTCACACTCTTACCTTTTCAATTTTGGCGTGTCCTACTTATCTCCATATTTATCTCGGCTGATCTCAGCCACTCGCATGCTCTCAGCAATCACCTGTTGACTCAAGCCTCCACGCATTTCTCTCTCTAGCCCAGACTTTTCTACCTGTGATGCATTTCCACCCAGATACCTACTCACATACGACAAGGCCAAACTTAGCATATTCCTCCTGATTCTCTACCTCATTTGGGGGTTCAGCCAACCGCCCGAGCGAGAGTTCCCTCTCCATTACCCTACGCCTGTCCTCAATTACACATTCCTATCGATTTACCTACTAAATAATGTTATAATCTATCTTCTCTCCCACTCCCACTTTAGGTGCACAAATCTCTTCCTGAAACAATACAAAAAATATCTAACTAGATTTTCCGTCCTTAGCCCCCTCCCCCTCCTGCTGTGTACTACCAAAAAAGTGTTGTAACAAAATCGAGTCATTTCAGTCCCCTGCTTAAAGCATTTGGTGCTGTCTGTAGCCCACGACAATGCTCAGAATCCAACCTAACCCACAAAACCCTCCCTGATCTGGTCCCTGCCACACACGCAGCCTCATGTCTTGCCCTCTGTTTCTGTGCCAGCAGCACCTACTTGCTCTGCCTACACACAGTCCTGCACGTGCACACGCATCACACCATTTCCCCACTCCTCTCCTTACTAACGCTGCCTTTGGCTAACTCATTTTAGGTGTTAGGTGGTAACGCCCCCAAGAATTGTGCAACTACTCGCTCACCTGCCATCCCCACCCCACATGCCCTTCCTCTGGCCTCCATAGGTACTTGAGTGTATTTCTAAAACAGCTCTTACGATCCATGGTTCTGGGTCCTGCATGAGGCAATATAGAATGGTGTTTTATTCATCTGTATCTCCTGCATTCAGTATATTTAAATGTTTGTTGAATAAATGTCATTAAGATGAACACTTTTCTACAGTGTTTTGGTACCCTTTGCAGTACCCTGAACACTTTAATAAGTGTTTAAAAAAAAAAAAACAGAAAACGAGTAGAACGTTTTACTAAGTTGTTTTCTTAAACACAGATAACTTTTTCAAAGCATGTTCACATATTACTGTCTTTTTGGAAAACCCTTAGAGTAAATTCATGAAGTGTTTGTTTCATCAAAATATAGGTTAGAAAACTAACATATAAAGAGGATAAATTATTTGCCTAAGATTTCCTTGTATGTACTTAAGTAGTTCATAACTTTCCTTGGATCTTAGACCTCTGAGACTGTGCTTACGGCTGTGGACCTTCTTCAGAGAAAAACTCTCATTTGCAAATAAAACAATTTGCATATAACTTAAGGGGGTTGCTACACAGACTCCACCATGAGAGCTCCTAGTTACGGGCAGACGTCGGAGATATTGCGGGTTCTCTTCCAGACCACCTCAAAAAAGCAAACATCACAATAAAGCGAGTCACATGAACTTTTGGCTTTCCCAGTGCCTGTAAAAGTTATGTTCACACTATACTGCCGTCAGTTAAGTGCACAATAGCATGTCTAAAAAGACAATGTATGTACCTTAATTAAAAAATATTTTATTGCTAAATTCTAACCATCATCTGACCATGCAGCGTTGCCCCAAACCTTCAATTTGTAAAAAAAAAAAAAAAAACAAGCGCAGTAAAACAGTGCAGTAAAATAATGACGTATGCCTGTAATTGCAGAGCAGAGATTAAGGGTGCGCTCTACCAAATGCCTTTCCCTCTTTATTTGAACGTCTAGTGGTGCTCTTAGATATTTTAAGGTTTTAATCACCTTAAATTGTTTTCGGAACAAGGCAAAGTAAGTAAATATGATTTTAATTCAACTCGCAAGGGATTCTACAGACTTCACTGATGCAGATTCCAAAATTGGTGGCTATTTTAAACGTCTCTTTTACAGATGGAGAAACAGAATCTTCTCTGTAAACCAAGCAACACCAAACTTTTGACAAAAGCTTTCTCTGTATTTTTATAACTAGACGATTCTGTTTCCAGAAATGTAAACAGACTAGGTAATTCTGACCGGCTTTCACTAAAAACCAACAAAAACTAATGGGTAACTTTTTTTTTTTTTTTTTTGTATTGAACTAACAAACAGATCAGTAAGAAATTACTAGGTCAAAATCCAAGTGAAAAATGGGATGTGGAATAGAGAACCAAGTACTGAAGGTACTTTTGTCCTGGGGTATCCACCAAACCTGAGGACTATGAACTTCAGTTTCTAGGGCCTGACAGGACATGTGAACAGAAATCAAAGACCCTTTATAAAGCAGGTCCTGCAAAGGGCTACTTCAGGATGAGGGTGAACCAGTAGTAAACCTTTACCCCAACACCACTAGGGCCCTGCAAGAAAAGTTGCTTTAGCTCTGGGCAGACCGAGTTAAGAAAAACCTCTGACAAGCTGTCACTGCAAGCTAGCCCTTGCACCTAGTTGCAACCCAAATTCACACCCCGTACGTGTTACAAAAACCTCAGGCTGTAAATTTAGATTAAACTGGACTGGGAGAATTCCCTAAATGCTTGACAGAATGCAAATCCTCTCTGAAAGGATACTGTTTCATCCTAAGCCTCAAAGAATTCCCAAAATAATATTCTAAGGAAAATGAGCAACTCAAAAAGTAATCACACAAGGAAACAGGACACCATGAATGAGAGTGACAAAAAAAATCCAAAAGTTTCAGATACAAAAATTATGAGACATTATAAAATATGCATAATATTTTTGTTAATGAAATAGCTTGAAGCTACACGGAATAGGAAATCTTTTTAATAACAGATTTGAAAAAGGGATTAACAGAATTTGTATAAATAAAAAATACAGAAACTGAGATTAACAATCAGATTAGACAGCCGTAGAGGGAACCCAAGGGAAGACAGGTCAGAAGGAATTATTCCGAACGCAACACAAAACAAATGGACAAAATCAAAAAGAAGGTAAGCAACATGGGAGAGCGGAAGGGCCTAACGTATGTCTAATCAGAGCTCTAGAAGAAGAAGAAAGAAAATGGGGTAGAAGCTATATTTCAAGATCTGAGGGTTCAGGATTTACCTGAACTGATAAAAAGCAACAAGTGAAAGATTAAAGAAGCTCAGTGAATCCCAAGCAAGATAAATTTTAAAAAGCCACACCCAGACATGTTATAGTGAAACTGCAAATCAACAATAGTACAGAAAGTGTCTTAAGAGCAGCCAGAGAAAAAGATTGTGGGAATTCCCTGGCAGTCCCGTGGTCAGGACTCTGTGCTCTCATTGCTGAGGGCCCAGGTTCGATCCCTGGTCAGGGAGCTAAGATCCCACAAGCTGCAGTGGAAGCCAGGAGACAACGCGATGACCTAAGAGGAAATAATTACCAACGTAGAACCCTATTCCCTTGAAAAATAATTTTCAAGAATGAAAATACAGACATTTTCAGATCACGAAACTCAAAGGTTGTCACTAGCAAACCTTCACTAAAGAAAATTCTAAGAGATGGATGAAGAGCAATAGCAGTAGTAAATATATGTGGGGCAACTAAACAAAACTGTATGAAACGATGATGTCTTATGGATTTAAGTTAAACAATATTTAAAGTCTACAGGTATAGCATAACTCAGGAGCAAGGTAAATGGAATTCAGAGTGTTCTACGGCACTTGAATCGTCAGAAGGAGGTTAAACTTATTGATCAATTTTAGACTTTGGTTAAGTATGTATGTTGAATTAATAGGAATAGGAACAAAGTATGTTACTTTCAAACTAACAGGAAAAGATCAAAATTTTTCAAAAGGTGGCCAAAAGTGAGAGAAAAGGTAACAAAAACAAGTAGGACAAAAACAGCAAAAGAATAATAATAATAATACGATACATACATTCAATATATATAACATATATGTCAATAGTACATAAACATATCCTACACAAACATACAATCAGTTAAAAGAATGTTTTTTTAATCCAACTATTTGCTGCTTACAAGAGACATGTCTAAAGTATAAGATGCCAAAAGGATGAAAATTTTTTTAAATTAAATAATTTACTGAAAATAATTGCTGTTATTTTCCTTTAAATCAGAGGACTTGTTTGCTTCGGATTTCTGAACAAGGCAGGCTGAAACTACACATTACATCACTGGGCTCCCAAGCCGTGCCAACAAAGTGTGGCACTCACAAGGAGGAGAGCCTTCCTGCTCTGGCTCAGAGCTGTATTTACCAAGCTTTGGGGATAATATGTACCTCTGCCAAAGAGCTGTCTCCCCTCAGGTTATGCTGATGCCCGGGAAGCCACATTTAGGGATGTCAGTGGACGCTTTACCGCAGGAAAAGATGCATCTGAGAAATAGTGCCTCCTGTTTATTTTTGTCCGGAACCCCTTAGCTTCCACTGTTTATATTTTTCAACTCTACTGTCTGTATCTTTGAGCAGGGTTTCCATGCATTCCCCTTTGTATCAGTAGGTGGAGTAGGAGAGGGATAGGGTAAGAATTACCTGTGGGGCTTTTCTGAAACATACACTTACTCCTGAACATCTGATACGTTCCTGGATATGACAGTTAAAAGTGTCTGTGTAGTTTGTTTCTTGTTTTGTTTTTGTTTCTAATTTTTTTTATTAGAGTATAATTGCTTTACAATGTTGTGTTCATTTCTATTTTTTTTTATTGGAGTATAATTGCTTTACAATGTTGTGTTCGTTTCTGCTGTACATGAAATGAATCAGCTATAAGTATACCTATATCCCCTCCCTTTTGGACCTCCTTCCCACCCCACCCCCATCCCATCCATCTAGGTCACCGCAGAGCACCAAACTGAGCTCCCTGTGCTATACAGCAGGTCTGTGTAGTTTGGATAAACCACCAGAGAATTCGTAAACACCCATCATCTCTGGTTGAGACTCACTGCTCTATATAAACCACTACCCAAATATTGATGCAGGACTATAAGCGCTTTACAAACCTTGTTACTTCCATCTTAAAACTTCACCAGCAGTGTCCTCCTTTCTGCTTAGAGAACAAGACACTGTGAAAGATGGCCAAGAATGGTTCTGTGAGGTTTATACAACTTGTCCCCACCCTAGCCTGCCTGAGGAAACAAAGGTCACAGCATTTTTCCTACAGGGAGGAAAGAGGAGAATGACTTCAAACCATTTCCATCTAGTAATGGCAAAACACGTCCTTTCGCAATTGAAATAAAAGCAAAAATAAACAAATGGGACCTAATCAAAACTTAGAAGCCTTTGCACAGCAGTGGAGACCATAAATGAAACAACAAGACAACCTACTGAATGGGAGAAAATATTTGCAAATGATGTGCCTGAAAGGGCTTAATTTCCAAAATATACAAACAGCTCATACAGCTCAATAGCAAAAAACAAACAAACCAATTTAAAAATGGGCAGAAGACCGAAATTGACATTTCTCCAAAGAAGACATACAGGTGGCCAGTAGGCACATGAAAAGATGCTCAACATTGCTAATTATTAGAGGAATGCAAATCAAATCCACAATGAGGTATCACCTCACATCAGTCAGAATGGTCTACAAATCATCTGTCAATACAATGGTCATCAGAAAGTCTACAAATAATAAGTGCTGGAGAGGGTGTAGAGAAAAGGGAACCCTCCTACAATGTTGGTGGGAATGTAAATTGGTGCAGCCAATGTGGAGAACAGTATGGAGGTTCCTTAAAAAACTAAAACTAGAGCTACCATATGATTCAGCAATCCCACTCCTGGGCGTATATTCGGAGAAAACTCTAATTTGAAAAGATACATGCACCCCAATGTTCATAACAGTACTATTTAAAATAGCCAAGACATGGAAGCAACCTAAATGTCAACAGATGAATGGACAAAAATGTAACGCACACACACCCATGTACACACATAGACACAATGGAATATTACTCAGCCATAAAAAAAGACTGAAAATGCCATTGGCAGCAACATGGATGGACCTAGAGATGATCATACTAAATGAAGTAAGTCAGAGAAAGACAGATATATGATAGCACTTATATGTGGAATCTAAAACGTGATACAAATGAACTTATTTACAAAAGAGAGACATAGAAAACAAACTTGTTACCAAAGGGGAAAGGGGGTGGGGGAGGGATGAATTAGGAGTTTGGGATTAGCAGATACAAACTACTATATATAAAATAGATAAACAACAAGATCCTGCCGTACAGCACAGGGAACTATATTCAGTACCTTGTAATAAACTATAATGGGAAAGAATCTGAAAAAAAGTAGATGACATATATAAAACAATCACTGCTGTACACCTGAAACTAACACAACATTGTAAATCAACTATGCTTCAATTTTTTAAAAATGTTCTTTCCTCTCCTCTTCACATATGATAACCTGGAAAAAATTAACCTCTAAAGAGGTTTCTAACAATAATTTCCATGTACAAAAGAGTTCTAGGTCTATACTTTTCTCTGCTATCTATGTTCTCCACAAGGGGCAAGTATTGCTGTTGTTACCAAGAAATGACAAAAAGCATTTTTGATAAACAGAATTACAAGTGCTGGCCTCATCAGCGAGGTGCCCAGGACTCCTCTGGAAATGAGTTTCTCCAACTGCTGGAGGTAGGTGAGGAGAGCTTTCTGCCATTGGGAGTCACTAGCCCATTGAAAAAACTGAGGATCCCAAAACTCACAAGCAACTTAATTTAGCATTGTGTATGTATGTGTACGTGTGTGCGTGTGCACGTGTGTGTGTGTATGTATATACACAGAGAGGGAGAAATACCTCATTCCCTGTCAGCTAGTTTTGAAACTAGGAACAGAGAACAAAGTAATATATGTGCCACAAACAGTTAAAAAGCTATTTCAGTCCCATGTTACATCCAGGGACACATTAACTCTTAATAGGCAAAAAAATATAACTCACTGGAATAAATATTTACTGCGGCAGGCCCTTATCTGTTTCCCCACTAGATGCTATTATCTGTGAGGGCAGGCACAATGCCTGACCTTTTAGCCGCACATGCATGTCTCAGTTCTAAGTTGGGGCCTGACCCCCGGAAGACATTTACTAGGTGCCTGTTGAGCTAATGGCGCTTTATAATCCTACAACACTCGCTTCTTCCTCCCTGCATCCCTCACGGTCCAGCCACGTCTCACCCTCCACCTGCCTCTCCTACTCCATGCCCCCAGGTCCTCGTTACCTGGAGCCAAATACTCATGCTTTTAAAGGCAAAAAGATCAGTGGGAATGGGTCAACCATTCAAGCAGCCCTCATTCATCTGCATCTTGTGGGGAATTCCGGACTAGAATTTCCAGCTGCTTTATGCAAAAAACGGTCAAATGAGATCGTTCCCCAACAGACCCCCAGATTACTACAAATGGTACAAAGATCTCCTCAGGAATTCACTGGTCAGAAGGCCTGAACTCCCAGGGTAGTCAGAACTCCCTAAATAAAATCTCTGATCCTCCACACCATAATTTTTGCCTGTTTGTTTTTTCCTTTTGACAACAACCTTCAGTAAGAAACACATTTCATACTGCAACTCCGTCACGCACATATACATATGTTACTGAAACCCTTACTTGGTGCAGTGCCCTCTGATACAGCCAAATCTGTTCTGTTTGGTTATATCCTACACTACTGGGTTTTTTTAATGCTGGTTCTAGCCCACAGAATTGGGATCTTGAACCACTAACGGTCATGACCTGCAGCTGAAAACCACTGGCCGAAATGGACCCAGTACAGAATCACCCACCCTGGTCTTATACGCACAAGATCGTAACTCTCCAGGAAGCCGCACATCATGTGGGCTCCTAAGCCAAACTTAGGGGCTCCAACTATAACCGGATGAGCTTCAGGAATGTGGTGAGTAAACAAACTTTCTCATTGTGCCATTTCCTAGGTGAAGAAAGAAATGAAAAATTACGCTCGCTAACTCTATGTTATGCTAGGTACTTTGCATGAATGGCCTTCCTGAACCCCCTCAGCAGCTCTCTGTGGTAGTCGTCATCCCCACTTTGGAGGTGAAACAACTGACGAAAACAAAGAGAAAGTAACCAGCTAGTGAGGAACAGAGTGAGACTTCCAGCCGGGGCTGCGTGACTCCGCAAGCCACCATGCTCGTCTTCCTGACTGCACTGCATCAGCCATGATGAAGAGTCCTTCCTTCTTTCCCTCACCCCTGTGCCTGTCCACATGCAGCACCTCACTCCAGATCTGGCCTTCTCTCATTCCTCCAGGAAGGCCCCTCCAAGAGCTACTCTCTGCCAAACTCTAGATGTACAACTGGCACTTTATTTTTCCACGAGGTTCTGCAGTGTTTGGTCAATGTGTGTGCAGTGTGTGTGCAGTATGGGTGTGTGTGAATGCGTGCGTGTCTGTTGCTCTTCTGCTGCCAGAATCACACACCGGCTTTCCATAAATCAGCACCTGCAGGTCTCAGGGCTGTACGTCAGTCTCTATGATTCTTTTCTTCGGGTGCCTCATCTGACCCAGCTACTTGAGAATGACTAGCTAGGGCATTTCCAGCTGTTTTTAGTGCCTTCTGACTCTGACCTAGGCTGTTCACTGAGGAGCCGGTAGGAGATGAGAAGGGCTGTATCAACCTCATCAAAACAACTTCTCAGGCAGCTGACTGCCTGCAGGTTTGGGACAAGGCGTGAAAAATAAGAAATCATATGTGCAAAGCTTTCCAAGTGGGGAAAGAAAGAGCAGGCAATCCAGAAGGTCCACCAGCAATCCAGACTGCCACCTCAGCCAGCTCGGGCTGTGGGTGAAAAGAGAGCAAAGAACATAAAGAGGGAGGTGACGGCACCCTAACAAATCTGCAACCAACCAACCCCTAAGGGAAAAACCATGAAAAGAACCAGAGGTGGGCTCTCCACCCTGACCTCTTCCTTAAGCTCTCAAAGGTTTTCCAGTGTACGTGGTACCGTGGGAAACTGGGAGCAACTTGCGTAGACTACGCACTTGGAGATCCTGCACTCACACCCTGGTAAAGGGGGCTGAGCCTATTAGACACAGGACAGATTCCTTTGATCGGAATATGTCCTTCTTCAGACTGGAACACTCAAAGCAATCTAACTGCCCAGGTGCCAGTTCAGCACATATCCTGACCCAATCTCACTTTCGAAAACTTTTCTAAATCTACTGGTTTAAGACTATGCAGAGGGAGTATAGATATACAGAGATATATGGAATATATAGAATATTCAAAGAGATTATACTTAACACTTTCATTCTAAGAGACCCACATTAGGAGTGATAATTAGTACTTTGCAGAAAAACAGTCTTTCAGTTCTTCTATTTGTATGAATTTACACATTTGCTTAAGAAGCTCTGATTTGAAAGAACAAATCAGGTCTTTTCAAACAATCTGAACCAGTATTTCTGTTTTGATTTAAGTAGACTAAAAAGAACTAGTTTCTCAACCTATCTCTGTTTTTCAGAGTAATGTGAGAAAGAGAGCATTCTGTAGCATAGTCAATGACTTCTTTTTTGTTTTCACAGCTTATCACATATCTGAAGATTTATATGTCTGTGTTCAGAGCTAGCTCCTTTTCCAAAGTTTTTGACACTTAAATAACCCATATATCTATAAGCACATTTCTTAATGAGGAATAGTAGCATCTATTCCAAACAAATTTTTAGCATTATCAATGAGCTGATTCCTATGATAGAATATCAGAAGTGAGAAGGAATTCATTTTCACCCCATTCTAAATGAAACCCAAATTTCATTGTTTGTAATATATTTCATTACACCTAAAAATAACAATGTTTAATATCATCAAATATCTATCTAGTCAGTGTGCAAATTTCCTCAATTGTCCTGCAGTTCTTAAAAGTCTGTTGGAGGGAATTCCTTGGTGGTCCAGTGGTTAGGACTCTGCGCATCCACTGCAGGGGGCCCAAGTTCAATTCCTGATCAGGGAACTAAGATCTCGCAAGCCACATAGCACAGGGGAGAAAAAAAAAAAAAAGGTCTATTGGAAGCACATATGGAACATTTTTCAGGATAAATCCCATGCTAGGCCACAAAAAAAAGTCTTGATAAATTTAAGAATACTGAAATAATGTCAAGCATCTTTTCTGACCACAATGGTATGAAACTAGAAATCAATTACAAGAAGAAAAGTAGAAAATTCACAAATATGTGGAGATTAAACAACATGCTACTGAACAACCAGTGGGTCAAAGAAGAAATCAAAAGAGAAACCAAAAAATATTGAGACAAATGAAATTGAAATACAACATATTAAAACTTACAGGATGCAGCAAAAGCAGTTCTAAGAAGGAAGTTCATAGTGATAAATGCCTACATTAAGAAACGAGAAAGATTTCAAATAAAAAGAGAAAGAGAGACAATAGAAAAGATCGATGAAACTAGGAGTTGGTTTTTTGAAAAGATAAACAAAATAGACACACCTGTAGCCAAACTCACCAAGAAAAGAGAGAGGACTCATATAAATATCAGAACTGAAAGAGGAGACATTACAACTGATAACCACAGAAATACAAAGGATCATAAGAGACTACTATAAACAATTATATGCCAACAAATTGGACAACTTAGAAGAAATGGATAAATTCCTAAAAACATACAACCTACCAAAACTGAATCAGGAAGAAATAGAAATTCTGAACCAACTAATTGCTAGTAAGAAGATTGAATTGGTGATCAAAAACCTCCCACAAAAGAAGTCCAGGACCAGATGGCTTCACAGGTGAATTCTGCAAACATTTAAAGAAAAATTAATACCAAATCTTCTCAAACTCTACCAAAAAATAGAGGGGGAGGGAACAATTCCAAACTCATTTTATGAGACCAGTATTACCTTGATACCAAAACCAGACAAGGATACTACAAGAAAAGAAAAGTATAGGCCAATATCCCTGATGAACACAGATGTAAAAATCCTCAACAAAATATTAGCAAACGAAACTCAACAATACATTAAAAAGATCATACACCATGATCAAGTGGGATTTATTCCAGGGATGAAAGGATGGTTCAACATCTCCAAATTAATCAATGTGATACACTGCATTAACAAAATGAAAGATAAAAATCGTATGATCATCTCAATAGATGCAGAAAAAGCATTCAACAACATCCTTTCATGATAAAAAGTCTCATCAAAGTTGGTATAGAAGGAACATATCTCAACATAATAAAGGCCATATATGACAAACCCATAGCTAATATTATACACAAGGGGAAAAAACTTAAAAGCTCTTCTGCTGTGATCAGGAACAAAATAAGGATGCCCACTCACCACTTTTACTCAGCATGGTACTGGAAATCCTAGCCAGAGCAATTAGGCAAGAAATAAAAGGCATTCAAATCAGAAAGGAAGCAGTAAAACTGTCACTATTTGCAGATGACATGATATTTTATATAGAAAACCCTAAAGACTCCATAAAAAATACTGTTAGAAATAATAAATTCATTAGAGTTGCAAGATACAAAAGTCAATATACAAAAATCAGTGTGTTTCTTTACACTAATAATGAACTCTCAGAAAGGGAAAATAAGAAAACAATCCATTTACAATTGCATCACAAAGAATAAAATACCTAGCAATAAATTTAGCCAAGGAGGTGAAAAATCTATACTCTGAAAACTGTAAGACATTGATGAAAGAAATTGAGGAAGACACAAATAAATGGAAAGAACATCTGTGCTCATGGACTGGAAGAATTAGTATTATTAAAATAGTCATACTACCCAGAGTGATCTATAGATTCAATGCAATTCCTATCAAAATTCCAATGGCATTTTTTCATAGAAATAGAACAAATAATCCTAAAATTCGGATGGAACCATGAAAGACTCTGAGTAGCCAAAGCAACACTGAGAAAGAATAACAAAGCTAGAGGCATCACACTGCTTGGCTTAAAACTATATTATAAAGCTACAGTAATCAAAACAGGATGGTATTGGCATAAAAAGAGACACATAGATCAGTGGAACAGAATAGAGAGCACGAATATAAACCCATGCATATATGGTCAATTAATTTATTACAAAGGAGCCAAGAACACTCATTGAGGAAAGGATATTCTCTCCGATAAGTGGTATCGAGAACATTGGACAGCCACGTGCAAAAGAATGAAACTGGGCTACTATCTTCCACCATACACAAAATCAACTAAAATGGATTAAAGACTTGAACACAAAGCCTGAAACCATAAAGCTCCTGGAAGAAAACATAAGCTCCCTGACAATGGTCTTAGAAATAATTTTTTAGATTTGACACCAAAAGCAAAGGCAACAAAAAGCAAAAAGGCTACAAAAGCAAAAATAAACAAGTGAGACTACATCAAACTAAAAAGTTGCCACACAGCAAAGGAAACCATCAACAAAATAAAAAGACAATCTAAAGAATAGGAGAAAATATTTTCAAATCACATATCCGATAAGGGTTAATACCCCAACTATATAAAGAACTCATATAACTCAATAGTAAACAAACAAACAAAAAACCCCAAACAATCTCATTTTTTAAATGGCAGATGATCTGAATAGACATTTTCCCAAAGACATATAGATGCTCAACAGGTGCATGAAAAGGTGCTCAACATAACTAATCAGGGAAATGCAAATCAAAACCACAATGAGATATCACCTCATACATGTTAGAATGGCTATTATCAAAAAGATTAGAAATAATAAGTGTTGGTTAGGATGTGGAGAAAAGGGAACCCTGGTGCACTGTTGGTGGAAATGTAAATTGGTACAGCCACTATGGAAAACAATATGGAGGTTCCTCAAAAAACTAAAAATAGAACTACCATATGATCCAGCAAATTCCACTCCTGGGTAAATATCCAAAGAAAACAAAAACATTAATTTGAAAAGATATATGCACCCCACCCCATAGTTCACAGAATTATTTACAATTGCCAAGATATGGAAGCAACCTAAGTATACATCAACAGATGAATGGATAAAGAAGATGTGATATCTCCCTCCCTCCCTCCCTCCCTCCCTCCCTCTCTCTTTCTCTCTCTCTCTCTCTCACACACACACACACAATGGAATATTACTCAGACATAAAAACGAATTAAATTTTGCCTTTTACAACATGGATGGACCTGGAGTGTATTATGCTAGGTGAAATAAGTCAGACAGAGAAAGACAAATACTGTATGTCATTTCTTATGTGTGGAATCTAAAAAAATAAAACAAACGAATGTAACAAAACAGAAACAGACTCATACAGAACAAACTAGTGGTTACCAGCGGGGAGAGGAAAGGGGGGAGAGGCAAGATGGGGCAAGAGATTAAGAGGTACAAACTACTATGTATACAATAAATAAGCTACGAGGATATATTGTACAGCACAGGGAATATAGCCAATACTTTATAATAACTTTAAATGGACTATAATCTATAAAAATATTGAATCACTATGTTGTACCCTGAAACTAATATAATATTTTAAATCAACTATATTTCAAAAAACAGCAAAAATAAATATATAAAAATAAATAAAATGAATTATATGTGTTTATTTGCTCTTATATTCAGTATAGTTTAATCTTTATTTCTGAAATGATTTTAAGTTTCCAATACTTGTCTGAGGTAGTTCTGTCACCTTTATTTTCAAATATTCCTATTTTTCCAAATACTTCATGTATGAGTTTCTGTACCTTTGATTTATGTTGTTCTTCCATGCTTCTATCATTTTCTTATTTCATTTTAGCTTTTTTTAAATTTAGCTTATCGTTTTCATCTCTTTCGTGACCATGTCCTTCTTGTGTGCCTTCATTATCTGAAGGAACGTTATTCTGCTCCTTATATTTTTTCTTATAAGAACGTTGTATGGACATTAACCACAGTCTTTTCCAGTTGCTCCTATTTAAGTGAAATGAATTTTCCTTTTACTCTCATAAAGGGTGGATGCCAATAATCATTTTTCTAGCCTCACAGCTCTAGAGCTCATTTTGTTCTTTTGTAATAAGGAATATGGCCTTAATACTTTCTAAATTATGCTCCAATTTACCCTCACCCATTTTTTCTGCATTCCCTCTTTTCCTTTGTCCCTATTTTCCTTTTTCTGCTCAATTTTGATCCTACTCCCAGTACTTTTTCCTCAGTGTGAAAGAAAGCTTAGTAGGAGAAGAAAAAGAATATGCAGCAGTGATTTATGTAGCCCATAAAGCCTACTATACTTACTCTCTGGCCCTTGAGAAACCAATTTTGCTAACCTCTACTCTAGAGCAACGTTTTCTCTGGAGGGTTCCTCCGCATTCCATATAGTCTAGGTGGCGCTGTCAATCACAGTGCACCATCACAGCAATGAGATGGGACCCAAGCAGGGGTAATAAATGGAGTCGTCCATAGAATTAATAAGCAGACATTAGAAGAGAGGTCTTTCTATTAGGGTACGTGGCTATGGGTTTGTGAATCTCAGGCTGCTTGTGGACACTGCTTTTAGCCACATGGAGGAAGCCTATGTCCAAGGAGAGAAAAGAAGGCTCAGATCATGAAGGAAGTTGGGGTGATTCGAATCCTCTGAATCAAGCTGACACAGCTGCATCCCTGGACTTTCCAGTTCCATGAGCCGATAAATTCACTTTTCTGCTTGAGCTCATTTGAGGCAGACTCTGATATTGCAACCCAAAAAGCCCCAGGCTAACACAGTTACATGCATGAAAACACATGTACATGGCCACTTAAAGGATTTTTCTCAAATTATTCACTCCTCTTGTTTTTCTTGGGGTTTTTTTGTTTTGTTTTTAGCTAGAAGAGGATTAAAGACAAAAGAAATAAAAGCTTAACAAGGGATGAAAGAGAAATTACTTTGTGAGCAATAGAATTCCTTAGCTAAGATTTTGTAAGTTAGTCTAAATGTTTTAAAAGTATGCAATAGGGACTTCCCTGGTGGCGCAGTGGTTAAGAATCTGCCTACCAATGCAGTGAACACAGGTTCGATCCCTGGTCCAGGAAGATCCCACGTGCCACGGAGCAACTAAGCCCGTGCGCCACAGTTACTGAGCCTGAGCTCTAGAGCCCATGAGCCACAGCTACTGAGCCCACATGCCACAACTACTGAAGCCCATGCATCTAGAGCCCATGCTCTGCAACAAGAGAAGCCACCACAATGAGAAGCCTGCACACCGCAATGAGGAGTAGCCCTGCTCGCTGCAACTAGAGAAAGCCCGCACGCAGCAACAAAGACCCAACGCAGCCAAAAATAAATAAATATTTTTTTAAAGTATGCAATAAATAAGTTCAGCTTATGGTTTATAACTAAAGTGAAGGGAATTGAGTTAGTGAGAACAACTAACAGCACAAGGGCCAGTGGTGACAGAGTTTGAATTTAAAAATATAAAAGACTATTTTGTGGAATGGAGCCTATCAGAATCATCAGTGGAGTTTTTAAAAAACAGATTTTGAAAGGCTATGCCAAGGACCTACTGCAGTAACCCTGATAAATAGAAAAGTTTGAGAATGACTGCTCTAATATGGGCACCTTAATCTTTTAAAAATTATGTATATTTTATATTTTGCTTACTTTAGGGTTTTTTTATTTTTTAATGATAAAGTTTCAAATTCCTTAGTTCTGTCATCTCTAAATATACATTCATACCACTATCAGGTGGTTTCACCAATGCTACATAACAAGTTTTCAGCTGATTACACGTAGAGGTAATAAAGATTTGGGTAAATTTTGTAGATTTTTTATACCAAGGTCAGGTCCCAAACAAAAATTAACAATCACTAGGGTATCAGAAATGCACAGAGCAAACATGGAAGATTCGTTAAGAGGTTTTGTGATACTATCAGAGCAACAGTCTCTTCATCTTGAATAAGAGAGTGAACAAAAATCTGACCCAGACAAATAATTTAGGAATGGCTTTAACTAGCTCCTGATGTGATTCTCTGGATACTAAAATCATTCGTGTGTAAGCATGACAGATGCGAAGCCCTTGGGCTCTTGAAAGCAACCTCTCTGCTCTCTTCATTAGAGTGACTGGAAAGACCACCAGATGCTCTCTTAGACACTAGGCGACAAGAAGCCCAGGATGGCTGCAAACTCACCCTGCAAACCCCAAGGATGAAATAACGCTCAGTGGTTCCGTGGAAAGGACCCAACTGGCCATCAGTGCTACCCAGTGGGAGTCTCTGAGCCACATCCACGAGCGAGGGCCCATTCAGTTCTATTGGCAAGTGCACTGTAATCTGTCCACACAGAGTTCTGTTGTTCTGCTTCACGCCAGAAGAGAGATGTGTGAGAAAGAGGGCCAGCCAGGAAGATACAAACCCCTATTATTTTCTTTTGTGATTTTTTTTTTAAACAAAAGAACTCATTTCTGTACCTTTTTTCTTAAAGTCTCTGAAATCAAAGGGAGCTAGTTCTTGATATGCATGAGGGACGGGATCAAAAGGATGCCAGTCATCCTGTGTTTTGCTTAATTTGTTCCAAAACAGTGAATGCACTTCTTCCAGGTTTGATCTTCTAAGAATTGAACTTGGCCATTTCCCAGACAGCTCTAGAAGTTGGCTAACAATCAGAACTTGGGTCACAGGTTGGAAATTATTCTGATTTTTTTTGGAAATAATTCTTTGAATAACCCTCCTGGCTTTCCCACACATCCTGTCCCCAACCACTTCCTATAAGCTCAGGGTGACTTGCAGCAAAAGTTTTTTATTTACTTCTGCTGTTAACCCAGCCTAGAGAGATGAACTCCTGCCAGGCCCTTTATAGTAGCAGCAGCAGCAGTAGTTACTAGCAACAACAACAACATCAACAGCAACAAAATAGACAAATACTATCACCTTTGATTTCACAGCAGTCCCATGAGGGAAGGTAAGTACTATGATCTTTTTTTTAAAATAAATTTATTTATTTTTATTTATTTTTGGCTGCACTCGGTCTTCATTGCTGTGCGTGGGCTTTCTCTAGTTGCCCCAAGTGGGCGCTACTCTTCTCTTGCAGAGCACGGGCTCTAGGCGCTCGGGCTTCAGTAGTTGTGGCACACGGGCTCAGTAGTTGTGGCTCGTGGGCTCTAGAGCGCAGGCTCAGTAGTTGTGGCTCGCGGGCTTAGTTGCTCCGTGGCATGTGGGATCTTCCTGGACCAGGGCTCAAACCTGTGTCCCCTGCATTGGCAGGTGGATTCTTAACCACTGTGCCACCAGGGAAGCCCCCAGTACTGTGATCTTCTGAGATTCAGAAAAGTGAAGCTAGACAGGAAGAAAGCAGGCCCTTTAAATTCAAGTCTTTTAGCTGTAACTCAGTTCAAGGATGTGGACCCTGATGCTCAAAGAGGTTATATCACCCACCCAAGTTACCTCAGCTAACTAGTCCCAGACCCTGAAGCTGACTGGCTAAATAACTAGCAGAACCAGAGAAAACTACCTCTCAAATGTTACAAGGAGTCTGAACCTGTGTGGCCGGTGTTGCTTCCAAGGGCTTCCCATGGGAGATGCAATGGCTTCGCTCTGTCACACTCTAGAGAGCTCACTGGCGACAGAACGGGGAAACGGATTTTAAATTGACATAAGAAAGAGATATCTAATATACTTGAAAAGCGGAGAGATGGTCATGCCCAGCCTAAAAATATAGGCCATTCAAGGAGACCCAAGCCACCTCTGGGCTCAGAAAACATCTCAGGCCCCTTCCAGGCCCAAGGTTTCTGAGTCCCTGGAAAAGTGGGGAGGAAGAAAAGAGGCTTTGAAAGCAGAAGTCATGATTCAGTGAGAATGATGGCTACATTTTTACTCTGGATGGTGAATAAAGAACAGATATTCCCTTATTTTCTGAGATCCAGGTAGGGTGATGAAGGAGAATGGAGTAAGAATTAATACAGTGAGAGTTGGAGACACAAAAGAATGAGGGGAACAAGCAAGTAGGGAGGAGAAGAAAAAAAAAGGAACGCGTAAAATTTCCTTAGAGGGGAGCATTTGAAAGGACACTGCATCTCAAACCCGATAATACCTGACAAACTCAACTTCAGGTATTCCAGAGAAATAAGAAAAAGGTATCACCTAATTGAAAAAATTCAAAGACCTATTTTTAGTCCACTTCTTCATTCCTTCCATACAGAAATATTTAACCACGTATTATGATTGCTGTTATGGGCTGGCGGAATTGTGTCCTCCAAAAAAGATATGTTGCAATCCTAACTCCTAGTACCTCAGCGTGAGACCTTACCTGGAAATAAGGTCTTCACAAGGGTAATCAAGTTAAAATGAGGTCATTAGGGTGGGCCTAATCCAATATGACCAGTGTCTTTATAAAAAGGGAAATGTGGGCATAGGGACAGAGAGACACACAGGGAGAATGCCACGTGAAGATGAAGGCAGAGAAGACGGGAACGCGAAGGCCTGCTGGTAAGCCACCAGTGGCGAGGAGAGGGCTGGGAGACACGTTCTCCCTCAAAGCCCTCACAGGAGCCAACCCTGCAGACACCTTGATCTTGGACTTCTAGCCTCCAGAGCTATGAAACTGTACATTTCCATTGTTTAAGCCAACCAGTTCCTGGTACTTTTGTTATGGTCTCCCTAGCAAACTAACAGAACTGGCTCTTCTGAGTTTCACCTTTCCCGGACACACACTTTCCAGTAAAGGTCCGGAGTGCTCTGAAATTGTGAAGCTCAGAAGCAAGTTAGAGCAGGAACTAATCACAGAGGTCATTGAGTACAACTCTTGTTTCACAACAAGAAAATCAAAATCCAGGAAGAGTGAGTCACTTGCCCATGTTTTCACAGTGGCAGAACCATGACTAAAGCACAGGCATTCTGAATTTTTTTTTTAATAGATTTATTTTATTTATTTATTTATTTTTTGGCTGCGTTGGGTCTTCGTTGCTGCACGTGGGCTTTCTCTAGTTGCGGCGAGCAGGGGCTACTCTTCGTTGCAGTGCGAGGGCTTTGCATTGCAGTGGCTTCTCTTGTTGCGGAGCACAGGCTCTAGGCACACAGGCTTCAGTAGCTGTGGCACGTGGGCTTCAGTAGTTGTGGCTCGCAGGCTCTAGAGTGCAGGCTCAGTAGTTGTGGTGCACAGGCTTAGCTGCTCCGCAGCATGTGGAATCATCCTGGACCAGGGCTCGAACCCATGTCCCCTGCGTTGGCAGGCAGATTCTTAACCACTGCGCCACCAGGGATGCCCCAATGTCATCATTTTGATTTTATAAATAAGAAACAGGCTCAGAGAAGTTGGGTGTCTTGTCCAAGGTCACACAGCTAGGAAGTGGCAGAGTTAGGCTTTGAACCCAGCTGATATCCAGGTTGGCTCTTTCCGCTACTTTGTATTTATGCCGGGGTACGCACGTCGCTGCCTGCATTTGGGTTTTGAGATTTGCTATTTTTTGGCTGTAATTGATTTCATCCGTGTAATTGCATGACTTTTACTTTATGACATCTTTATCCAGCCCTCCATCCCTTACAGCCTTGTCCATTTTTTTAATAAATTGTGGCAAAATATTCATAACCTAAAACTTACCGTTTAACCATTTTAAGTGCACAGTTCTCTGGCATTAAGTGCATTCTCATCATTGTACAACCATTCACTGCTATCCATCTCCAGAACTTTTTCATCACCCCTGAAAAAATACAGGATGTTTCACGCGTTGCTGTGTCATCCTTGCACAGGGGCCACACTAATTGTCTCTGTTTTATTCCATGTGCTGCCCAAGTGAACACAGCGGGTGTGCGACTCAGCCATTGGTTTTCTAATTCTTGGCTCCTCTCCAATTTTTCTTTCTTTTGTTTCTTTCTGTGACCTGCTGCCTGCTGCTCGGTAATGAAACGGACTGTCCTGTTCATATATGTGCCTGTTCAGAGTCCCGAGCCAGAGGAAGGAGAAATCAATGTGATTCTCTGTAGAATGGCCGGGCTTGGATCCTGCCTTCATCTCTGCCTCACCAATCCCCAGGAGTGAGCAAGGAACGAGGAAAAGATTCACAAACTGCCTAATTCAAATCTGAATCAGTTAGTGACTCTGATCTGCTCTACTTTGGGATCGCTGGGGTGAGACTCAGAGCACTGCCCAGTGCTAGAGCTGGAAGAAGAGATGGGGTTCATCAGGTCTGTACCCACCTTGATTCACAGGTAAGACCACTGAGGATCCAACAGGCAGGACTTGGGACCCTACCCAGACCTCTCTCCACCTTGACATCTGCTGGCAAGTCTCACCCAATACCCTCCCTTTTCCTCTTAAGTCTGTTTGAAAGCCCTTTCTCTCCCTAAAAGCCAAAAGTCTATTTAAAAGCCTCAAGCCCCATCAGCTTCTCACACAGGCCACTGACCCCTCTGCCCCCCAGGCCCAGTGCTAGGGTGCTACGAGAAGACCTTAAAAATAATTGACACTGCCGTGGATGCTGTGTTTGGCTAACTAGAGCCCCACGTCAGGACAACAGGGTTGTTTCTCCAGCTGCTGGGAACATCGCTGGCTAAAGCCCTCAGCCACTGGCCCTCTCTGGACAGTCCCTCCCAGGGCAGATGGCAGCCTGCATCCAGCGACCGGTGCCCCAAACTGGACAGCATGAAGACCATCCTTGCTCCGAGCTCTCTATGCGGCTGCTGAGGCGGGTTGTGACAACCCTACAGCCCAGCCTCTGTCCAGTGTGGTTCCTTCCCCTCCCCCACGGGTGCTAGCCCAGCATCTCCTCTAATAAACCTCCCGCACACCAATCACGCATCAGAGCCTGCCACCAGGAGCCCACCGGCCGCAGCCCCGAAATAAAAACAACGAGGAGGTTTTAGCTAATAAATGTTTAAAGGACAGTTTACAGATGCCACTTAAGTCAACGCCACTAATTACTCCCTTTCGTACTTACGAGCATCTAAAGTGTCATTACCTCGAATAAT
This sequence comes from Balaenoptera musculus, assembly GCF_009873245.2. Lineage (NCBI taxonomy): Eukaryota > Metazoa > Chordata > Mammalia > Artiodactyla > Balaenopteridae > Balaenoptera > Balaenoptera musculus. The sequence continues at coordinate 90,488,913 of NC_045793.1, read as the reverse complement.
AATCTGTAGGTTACACGTTCTCAGTTTACGTAAATTCCCAGCCTCTGTGTAGTAGTTGCAGAGAAATCTTAGCTAATGGTAAATTATGATTTATTGATTTATTTTGGCTTGCAGGATCCTAGTTCCCCAACCAGGACCACTGCAGTGAAAGCACCAAGTGCTAACCACTGGACCACCAGGGAATTCCAAATAATGGTCAATTAAAGGCAGAATTTACAGCCAAATACTTTCAAAGACGAAATTATTAGATTGAACAATATGAAACCGCTAATGTGTGACTGTTCTGGGGGTCTGTAAAAATGGCAATTTCCTATGGTTCAACGTAGTATCCTGTCAAAAATGTTTACCAAAAAATTATATTTAATTTGGGATGTAGATGTATTCTAACAAGTTTGCCTTCCAACAGGAAGCATGTAGGAGCTATGAAGATGTTAAAAATGGCCTTGCCCTTTGGAATATAGATGCTACAAGCAGAACACAGAGATGAAAGTCAAGATAATGCCAAGACCTGGGGGCAAAGAAAGGAAACTGACCCACAGACCTATGCGTCACTCGATGACTCATGGTCCAGTTTGAAGTACTCACTGCCTCTCGGGGCTCCCATGTCCTCTCTCCATTTTCTCCTTTCCCCTTTCTATTCTCACTCTCTCTGCTAGAGGCCTTCCTTGTCTGCAGGAAAGCACGGCAAGGAGAAGAATCTATGGTTTAAGGGGAGGAAACACATTTTGTGCTAGTCTCTCTCCTTTCCATGAAAGGCTTTTTCACGATGATACCAACATTGGGCGTTTCCTATGTTCATTACCCTTTCAGGCCCTTGCGACAATTCCCCACATCTCTACAGATAAATGAGCTGATTCACTTCTCCAAAAATGCTTTGTCCCCACAAATACTTATTCATGGGAAGAGGCTCTGAGTTCAGTCTGTTCCTCCCAGACTATTTTGTTTATTGATTACTTTGTTGATTGTGCTGATTCGACATTAGTAAGCATTTGGGCCTCTGATTTATACTTTATGCAACTCTGAAAGTCTAATGATTGGTACAGAGAACTCGAGGCTCTTGCAATGTGGGTTCCCATCACCATGTTTACCCGAACCTGGACCAGCTGCCTCCCCTTCTCCCTCACCCCATGTGGGGTGCCCATGAGAGTGCAGGGATCAAAGGGCACAGGACCAAGAGGCTCTCATCTGCCCAGGACACCCTCCAGGACCTGGTGGGGGCAGCCTGAGGCTGGGCGAGCCAGGCCAGAGGAAGAGGAACAGGGTAGACGCCTAGGCCTGGTCCTTGAGAAACTAAAATCTTGTAGGCAGGAGCATTCAACAAGAAAACCTACACCTGCTACCAGTAAGTAGGCGAGCTCCCTTAAAAAAAAATATGAGTCTGCAAGTGTGAAAGCAATGACTAGTGGAAAGTGGGGCATCAAGAAGGAAACTATACACACACACACACACACACACATATACACACACACACCATTCCAATCCCACAATCCAAAGATAACTACTGTAAATATTTCTTTAATGTTGAATCATTATGTTGTATACCTGAAACTAATAGAATGTTGTATGTCAAGTATACGTCAATAAAAAAATAAAATTTCTAAAAAATTCTCTCATTTCGTTTTACTTGGATTGAGCAGGAAAAAAGTGAAGTGAAACTAGAGGAATGGCTGAATTTTATACATATTTTTTTTTCTTCAAAACAAGACCTATTAGTTACTAAGGAACACTTCAAATAGATTACAAAAATATGAGTCTGACATTAAGGTTAATGGGTATTTTTTTAAGCTTATGCTTCTTAATGTCCATAAGTTTAAGTTTCCAGATGCTGAGCTTAAATGACTGTCTAATCAAAATCTAAAGTCCTCAGGCTCCCTGACTTCAGACTATATGACAAAGCTGCAGTCATCAAAACAGTATGGTACCGGCACAAAAACAGAAATATAGATCAGTGGAACAGGATAGAAAGTCCACAGATAAACCCACACATCTATGGTCACCTAACCTATGACAAAGGAGGCAAGAATATACAGTGGAGAAAAGACAGTCTCTTCAATAAATGGTCCTGGGAAAACTGAACAGCTACATGTAAAAGAATGAAATTAGAACATTCTCTAACACTATACACAAAAATAAACTCAAAATGGATTAAAGACCTAAATGTAAGACCTGATACTATAAAACTCTAAGAGGAAAACATAGGCAGAACACTCTCTGACATAAATCACAGCAACATCTTTTTTCATCCACCTCCTAGAGTAATGAAAATAACAAAAATAAACAAATGGGACCGAATTAAATTTAAAAGCTTTTGCACAGCAAAGGAAACCATAAACAAAATAACAAGACAACCCACAGAATGGGAGAAAATATCTGCAAACGAAGCTACCGAAAAGGGATTAATCTCCAAAGTATACAAACAGCTCATGAACTCAAGATCAAAAAAAAAAAAAAAACCAATCAAATCAAAAAATTGGCAGAAAATCTAAACAGACATTGCTCCAAAGAAGACATACAGATGGCCAAGAGGCACATGAAAAGATGCTCAACATCACTAATTATTAGAGAACTGCAAATCAAAACTACTATGGAGGTATCACCTCAAACCAGTCAGAATGGCCATCATCAAAAAATCTACAAACCACTGATGCCGGAGAGGGTGTTGAGAAAAGGGAACTCTCCTACACTGTTGGTGGGAATGGAAATTGATAACAGCCACTGTGGAGAACGGGATGGAGGTTCCTTAAAAAATTAAAAATAGAGCTACCATATGATCCAGCAATCCCACTCCTGGGCATATATCCAGAGGAAACCATAATTCAAAAATATACATGTACCCCAGGGACTTCCCTGGTGGTGCAGTGGTCAAGAATCCACCTGCCAATGCAGGGCACACGGGTTCAATCCCTGGTCCAGGAAGATCCCACATGCCACAGAGCAACTAACCCTGTGTGCCACAACTACTAAGCCTGTGCTCTAAAGCCCGTGAGCCACAACTACTGAGCCTGCATGCCTAGCGCATGCTCCGCAAGAAGAGAAGCCACCACAAAGAGAAGCCCATACACTGCAATGAAGAGTAGCCCCCGCTCATCACAACTAGAGAAAGGCCGCATGCAGCAACGAAGACCCAACACAGCCATAAATAAATAAATAAATAAATAGATAAATAGATAAATAAATAAAAGATAGGATAAGATACATGCACCTCAATGTTCATTGCAGCACCATTTACAATAGCCAGGACATGGAAGCAACCTAAATGTCCATGGACAGAGGAATGGATAAAGAAGATGTGATATGCATATACAATGGAATATCACTCAGCCATAAAAACTGAATGAAATAATGCCAACTGCAGCGACATGGATGGACCTAGAGATTGTCATACTTAGTGAAGTAAGTCAGACAGAGAAAGACAAATATCATATGATATCGGTTATATATGGAATCTAAAAAACGGTACAAATGAACCTATTTACAAAACAGAAATAGAGTCAGAGATGTAGAAAACAAAGTTATGGCTACCATTGGGGAATGGCAGGTGGAGGATAAATTGGGAGATTGGGACTGACATATACACACTATTATATATAAAATATATAATATATAAAATAGAAAATAGAAAACTAATAAGAACTTACTATATAGCACAGGGAACTCTACTCAATACTCTGTAATGACCTATATGGGAATAGAATCTAAAAAAGAGTAGATATATGTATATATATATGTATATGTATAACTGATTCACTTTGCAGAAACTAACACAGCAGTGTAAATCAACTATACTCCAATGAACATTAACTTAAAAAATAAAAAATATAAAAAAGATAGACAATAAATATAAGCTTTGACACGAGAACAAAAAAGCAAATCCAAAGTCACCAATACTATGTTAAAAACCATAAAATCATCTTTTTTTTTTTTTTTTCTTTTTTTGAGAGGGAAAGAGAAACAAGGAGAACAAAATTTATACCTAAGTTTATTCTCTGGGTGATTCTTCAAAAAAATTATTAGGGAAAAGCTGATATGTAAAGAAAATGTGCTATAAAAACGGCAAATCACTTTCAGGAATAAAAAAGCACATTCAACACAGGCAAATGTGTATACCGAGTACCCATTACAAGTTCAAACAGATTGTATTGACAGATTGTATTGATATTTAATTCAGAGGGTGTATCACTATTTCTCATATACACTAACTGCTCAAAATCTGACTTGCTTCATATTCAGACCATGACTTTCTTGTAGAGTGTTTCCTTTTATTTCTCAGAATATCTAGTGGCCATTCTTTTTCTTGTTGAGGGGGAAAAAAAAAGACTTCTGCCACCATCTCATTGATCGAAGGCTGTGGTGAGACTTCTAGATCCTAATCACAAGACTTGTGTTATATTACCCACTTTCTTCCTGAAAACTGTTTCCATGGAGCCCTCTGAGTTCCTGTTCTAATTTGGACTCACTGCTGTCTAGGTGTGCGATGCAACTGTCATTGTCTTGGGATGTCATGTCATTGTCTTGGGATGTCATGTCATTGTCCTCCTAGACTGGTTTCTTGGAGCCCATGTTTTTCTCTTTCTTGGGTTCCTTTTCTGCTTGGCTCTAGTGCAGTGCTGAGTAGCTGTTCTAGAAAAAGGATAGAGAAGACAATCTTTCAGAGTCCTTGCCTGTGTCTGAAGGTATTTTTAGGCTTAGCCTAGCTTGGGTATATCTATATGTTCAAATCATTTCCCTCAGAACCTGGAACTTGGTGCTCCCTTTTCTTTCAACGTCCAGTGTTGCTGATTGGAGTCTTCTGATCCATTGTGACTTTAGTCAGGCAATTTTATGTTTTCTTTCTGAAAACTTTAAGGATACTCCTTTTTATCCTTGTAGGGCAGAAGTGTCACCAATATGTATCGAGATGGGCCCTTTCAATCTGAAGACGAAGTCATTTCTCTCTTTTGAGAAAAGTCACATCCTTTCTCCGTGTTCTCTTTCCATCTTCTGAGACTCCTATTAGAGGAATTGGAGGGTAAACTGCTTCGATCTTTTCCCAACCTTTTTTTATCTCTTTTGACATCATGTCTCTAAGTTTCAGAAGATTTCTTTTTTCAACTTTATCTTCCAGATTTCGAATTCAGTCCTTGGCTGCATCTATTTTATTTTTCAGACTTTTGTGGAATTTTGAAATTAATTTTTTTTTTTTGTCACATCACACAGCATGTGGGGTCTTAGTTCCCTGACCAGGGATCAAACCCACACTGCCTGCAGTGGAAGCATGGAGTCCTAACCACTGGACTGCCAGGGAAGTCCCTGAAATTAATTTTGATAATCATATTGTCAAGATTTCAATTTCAAGAATTCTAGTTTTCTGACTATCCCTTTCAATGGCAACTTGCTTTCAATTTATGGATATAATGTCCTCTTGAATCTCTCCCATCTCTACTGAGACCACCTCAAAAGTTCTCCTCCTCCCCAGCATTATCTCCTTTTCCCCTAGCAGAAGGTTGTTCTGCTTGTTCAACTCCTCCTTTGCACTGATGGTTCTCTTTGATTACCTGGTTATCTTTAGCCTTACACATTGACAAATGGAGAGCCAGATTGTCCTGGGCTTCCCCTGAGCTGTGTTCTGAGTAGTATTTTGCAAGAGGTGAGGACTAGGGATTGGGAAAGTCTGGGTGAAGCATCCCAGGTTGATTTATGTGTGTTTTATGTTTATCCTCCTTCAACTGTGTGTCCTGTTAATAATAGGTACTGTATGGGGTTCCAGGTAAGTGTCACTGGGGTAGGGCCTCTATTTTAATACTGTTCCTAACACTTCATTGCAGATTTGCAGAAGTAAGCAAATCACAGTCAAGACCAAGAAGTTACCATGACTAGGAAAAGAATGTCGTGCTGGGGATAAAAGAGAGAGAGATGAAAATGGAACATTTAGAGTGCGTGTAAGATGACTGACAAAGGATTTTTAATGGAGGGAGAGAGAGGCCAGTCTGATGGCAAATGAGAACACAACCACTCCCACCATCTGCTGCTATCTTCCCAAAGAGAGACTTGAAGACTGACTTCCACTTTTTACTTGCCTCTCCAATGAACAGAAATATCTGCTCCTGCCTCTTCACGGGGTCCTGCAGAACTGAGAGAGAAGCCGTGAAGCAATCGGAAAGAGAGGAGGCCAAGGGTTCAGGGTCCAAGGACCCAGCACAGCCCTGGCAGGCTGCTCGTGCTCTGGCTCAGCGCCCACATGGGCGGCTGCACTATTGCTCAACACCACCATGAGGAGGCCACGTCCCTTCCTAGCTGAACTTCCAAGTCGATTTAACATCTCTGCTGCTTAGCCAACTCTGATTAGGACAGCAATTTTGATAAGCTTCACACGCTATCAGAACTTCTTCTTTTAAGGTTACTGCTTATGGATATTTTCAAACATATTCAAAAGTAAGGAGAACAGATAATGAATTCTCAAGTGCCTGTCACCCAGTGTCTTAGTTCATTTGGGCTGCTGTAACAGAAGAGCATAGACTGGGTGGCTTACAAACAACAGAAAGGTATTTCTCACAGTTGTGGAAGCTGGAGGTCAAAATCAGAGTGCAAGAATGGTTGAGTTCTGGGACTTCCCTGGTGGCGCAGTGGTTAAGAATCCGCCTGCCAATGCACGGGACATGGGTTCAATCCTTGGTCCGGGAAGACCCCACATGCCGTGGAGCAACTAAGCCCGTGTGTCACAACTACTGAGCCTGCACTCTAGAGCCCGGGAGCCACAATTACTGAGCCCGCATGCCACAACTACTGAAGCCCACATGCCTAGAGCCCGTGCTCCGCAACAAGAGAAGTCACCACAATGAGAAGGCCGCACACTGCAATGAAGAGTAGCCCCCACTTGCCACAACTAGAGAGAGCCCACACACAGCAACAAAGATCCAAGGCAGCCAAAAATTAATTAATTATTTTTTTTAAAAAAGAATTGTTGAGTTCTGGTGAAAGCCCTCTTCCTGGTTCACAGACAGTCCTCTTCTCACTGTAACCTCACATAGGGGAAGGGAAGGGGCTAGGGAGCTCTGTGTGGTCTCTTTTATAAGGGCACTAATCCCATTTAGGAGGGATCCACCCTCATGACCTAATTACCTTCCAAAGGCCCAATCTCCTAAAACCATCATACTAAGGGTTAAGATTTCAGCATATGAATTTCAGGTGGATCCAAACATTCCATCTATAGTGTTGGGAGGAGGAAATTCCCCCTCTACCCCTCTTGAGTTCTTGTGGCTGGACTAATAAAATTGGCACAAGACAGATTAAGAGAAAAGAAACTAATTTTAATTGTGTGCACAGAGGTCTCATAGAAATTGAACCTAAGAAGTAGCCAAAGTAGGCAGCTTTTATACTTTTTAGACAAAGAAGGAACAAATTTGTGAGGAATTGACACAACAAAGAAACTTGGGTTTGGGGTGCTCAATTAGTGAAAAATCTAAATGGAGTTTGGGCTTGGGGTAGTAAATTAAAGAAGTAACAAGATTTACTTATACAGGCTTCTGGGCCCAAATTCCCTACCTCTGGCAATAAGGGTGTCCTTCTACCTATAGGTGTAAGGAGTACACCTTTCACATGAGAGATTGATTTCCTGCTTTGAAGGAGACAGCAGAGGGTCACAGTGTCCCTCTTCCATTGGCCATTTCTTAAATAACTTTCATTCAAAATTATCAGTATGCCATTGAGGCACATCTTGGGGCCACCTACTGGGCCCCAATAACAGCATCCAACTTCAACAACTATATCAACATTTTGCCAATTTAAGAACCTACTTTTGGGGTGGGGATGGGGGAAACAAAGAACCTACTTTTAAGAAGGACTCATTTTTCAAAATGAGACTCTCCTTTTTCATAAGCATGCATCTAAGCTCCACTCCTGGAAATCCCATGATCAAGCCCAAGAAAACACAGTTTTAAAGTGCTTCATAAGTGATTCTGATGCCCACAGAAAATTGAGAGCCTTTGCTGTAGTGAAATGAGAACAAGAGTATGATTCTAGGATATACACGGCACTCAAACATCTTTGATAAATAAGAGAAGACCCAGGGGCTTCCCTGGTGGCGCAGTGGTTGAGAATCTGCCTGCCAATGCAGGGGACACGGGTTCGAGCCATGGTCTGGGAAGATCCCACATGCCGCGGAGCGACTAGGCCCGTGAGCCACAACTACTGAGCCTGCGCGTCTGGAGCCTGTGCTCCGCAACAAGAGAGGCCGCGATGGTGAGAGGCCCGCGCATCGCGATGAAGAGTGGCCCCCACTTGCCGCAACTAGAGAAAGCCCTCACACAGAAACGAAGACCCAACACAGCCATAAAAATAAATAAATAAATAAATAATTAATTAAAAAAAAAAAAAAAAAAGAGAAGACCCAGGAGACATAAAAGAAAAATGGTTACATTGCTCTATATAAAAAAATGTAAATGGCAGTATAACAAAAGATCACAAAAGAAAAGGAAGACAAATAATAGGATGAGAGACATATTTTCAACATAGATAATATCCTTAATTCATGGAGATTTCTTATAAATTAGTAATATTTGTTTATTCAAAATAGCAGTATTTGTAAAATCCCATAGACAAAAGCTGTGAACAGACATAGACTGTTCAGACATAGAAGAGAGTCCGAAAATGGCCAATAAATCTACGTATAGATGCTCTGTCTCTTTAGAGATCAGGAAAACGCAAATTAAAATAATAAGAAACGGTTTCCACCCATCAAATTAGCCAAAATTGAGATGATTCCTTATGTCCCAATGTTGGTAAGGTTTGGAGAAGAAGGTTACTCTGTTTGCTAATTAATAGGACTATAAATTGCTGCAAACTTTTTAGATAGTAATCAGGCACCGTGATTTAAAATGTGTAATGCCGCAGAGCAACTAAGCCCGTGTGCCACAACTACTGAGCCTGCGCCGTAGAGCCCGTGAGCCACAACTACTGAAGCCCGCGCACCTACAGCCCATGCTCCGCAACAAGAGAAGCCACCGCAATGAGAAGCCCGCGCACTGCAACGAAGAGTAGCCCCTGCTCGCTGCAACTAGAGAAAGCCCGTGCACAGCAAAGAAGACCCAACGCAGCCAAAAATAAAATAAATAAAATAAATAAATTTTAAAAATAAATAAATAAAACAAAATGTGTAATGCACACACTCTTGAACCCAAAAATCCTACTTGGGGGCATCCAGCCAGGAGAAATAAAAGTACAAGTATATTAAGACCTACGTTTCATAATAGCATCTACAGCTAACGTTTACTGAGGACCTACTATGTGCTGAGAGCTGTGCTAAGTGAATTACAAAGGATGCTTTAATTTATCTGCATGACAACTTTATGAAGTAGTTCCCATTATCTCAGAAAAAGACTAAAATTTAGCAAACTTAAATATGTTGCCAAAGGTTTAAAAAAAAATGTTCTAGTAAATGTTGGAGTTGGAACTTGAAACCAGTAAACATGACTGCAGAGTTCATGCTCTTGGCCATTGCAATGTGCTGCCAAACTAGAAACAAATAGCCAAAAAAAAAAAAAAACTAACCCCCAATGCCCTGGATAGAGGAATAGTCTTTCCAATGAGCTCAACCATTAGAAACGCAAAATGCCCCACTTTGGTATCACAATTAAAATCCACTTTGGGGGCAGGGAAGTTAGAACAAATATATTTTCCATAGACACAGAAAGAAGAAGTTGTGATGAGGAAGAAAGAGACAAGTATGAAAGTCTTCCTGGATGGGAAGAAATTTCTCTGCAAGGCAACCTCAACTTCTCCCTGTAAATGCCTGGTTAGAGGACTTCTAACCAGGCCACGGGCAAGGTGCATTTTCCCCAATTTCCCTTCAGAAGCAGCTGCGCTGGCCTCACCCCAGCTGGCCCTCCCAAGCAAAAGGGTTGAGGGTATGAGCAACTTTTTAAATTGGCAGATGAATGCTGAGTATGAGGATTCTCAGGGCACTGGAAGCATGGCCTCAATTTTCCTGGAAAATGACCGCTTGTTTGTTTCATCTCCTTGGAATCTGCGGAGGATGTCATGAATACTCTGTCTTTACCAAGTCCCTGGCTGACCCTGCCCTGAGACCTTAACCCCTGGTGGAAAGGAGAGAAGCTTCTTACCAATGGCAGGGTCACTGCCCCCACCCTCTTGGTTTCAGGGCTGATGCTCCAAAGCCACTTCCTTCTAGGTTTTATGTCCAGAAAGTGGGAAAAGATTCCACAGATAAACCATGCACCAGAGCTGTAGCTCTGGGTCCAGAGTACCTAGAAGCACTAAACTATGCTTTAAAATAGAATTATTTAAAACAATGATCAGTATAAAGAAGTTGCAAGAACCAGTGTAGTGTGTTACAAAGCAGGATTACATTAATCCAATTCTGTGCACCTGAAACCAATAACAAATATAAAATAAACATGTAGTATTAGCCTGATAATCTATTTAAGAGACTGTGACAACCATGGTCCCAGAGTAGTTTTTTTTGCTTATCGTCAACTGTTATTGATAGCTACTTAACCTAAACTTGTTCTCTCTTCAGACTCATGGGAGTAAACACACTTCCAACTGGTCCAAACCCCTGCCTTACAGTGAAAATCTTTGAAGCATATTTACTGCTCAAGCCCCAATAATGTGGTATTTCCAGACAGACTCTCCCCACATCAAAGTCCTTGTAAAAGTTCCTATTAAGTTCTTCCTTTTCTTGTAGGAAAAGGTGGCTCATTACCAGCCTGTCCGAGACGGTATGATGCTGCTCCCGTGACATGCCCAAGAGCCCTGAGTACCCTGAATGATCACACATCTTCCCAACCTTTGACCAAAACAGAATGAGAAAAGACTGGCCTGCAGCATTAGCTGGGTGGGAAGTGCCCAGATTCTGGGCAGAATACTATTTGGATTCAGATCCCAGCTCTGCCACTTACTAGCTATGTGAACCTGGACAAGATACTTCAGTTTCCTGTGCCTTGATTGTACCATCTATAAAATGGGTTTCTCCTTCACAGATTTAAGGAACAACTCAGAAATTGTATGTAAAACATATAGCAGTATGACTATGCAGAGGAAACCCTCAGTAAACATTATTTTTAGTTGTTTTTCTCTCAACTCTTTCTTCATCTAGAAAATCAGAAGCGACTATATTTCTCCACTTCTTAGGGTTGTCAGGAGAATTAAATGAGATGATGCATGTACTTTTCAATGCCTAGCACATGGTAAGTCATCAATAAATGTGAGTGGCTCATTTTAAATTTTATACTTTTTATTTCAATTTCTGCTTGAATCAAGTACTTAGAAATTAGAACACAACTGATTTCCCTATTAAGATTCGCAGGTTTACTGCAGTGTTATAGTCAGTCCTTTTTTTCTTTTCTTTCCTTCTTTCTTTTTCTTTTCTTTTTTGAGCAAACCTTGATATAGGAGTCAGACTATAAAGGTATTGGACATGACTCTGTGAAATGCTAGCTAAGTGATCTCAAGAAATAGCAGAATCTCAGGTTTCCTAACTGTGTAATCAAATAAAAATGTCTTCCCTTTAGAGTATTAAGATTTCCATAGGGTAATGAATGAAACATGCTTTGTAAGCAATAAAACAACGCAAAAATGTAAGACTTCATCATTTTCCCAGGATCAATGAGGACTCAATAGAATAAATATAAATAGAGAATAATATAGACCTATAAAGTGGTTTCTCCATTGACTAGAGCGGGTTTTTATTTCTGAATAAGTTTTAAATGGTTAAGAGTCTCGCTGTTGAAGCTAAAGAGAAAGACAGAATTCCACCACAACCACCAGTGAATGAGTGTGTGTGCTTTGGGAAAATGGTGCCAAAAGAACAGGAAATAGATGTGCCTTCTTCATACGGAGAAAGGGGCTAAACTTTACCTCTAAGTGCCAGGCCAAGTCTTTTGGCCACGGATTAAGCTTTGGCATTTTGTGGATAATATTTGCTTCTTGCTAATTTTTATTCTAAATCTCAATAAACTCTCTAATGTAGACAAGGAGCTAAATGTCTGACAGTCTCTGAGTCTATCTTCCTCTATTTTTCTCCCTCTCTCTAAAAATAAATCCACAAACGTCAACAGAATGTGGTAGGCACGTGTTCACACTTCTACTAAAAATGAATATTAATTAAGAAAAAAAATCCATAATATTTCCATTCTTCAAAACTGTAGTTGGTAGGGATTTTTCTTGTTTTTCCCATTTTTCTTTAAAGCATGTACTTTTTTCTTCTATTTGAACTTATGAATTGATTTATGTCTGAGAAAATTAAAAGAAATCCAGGATGCAAGAAAATGAATCTGTTTTACCTTTTCCCCTTTACCTGTATGCAGGCAGTAGCATTGGTAACCCAAATAGCTAGCCATTAGGATCTCCGTGTTAATCCACTCCTAAAATATTCTACTATTAGTTCCATACCAAATGCATTTGTGCTGATGAGGAAGATGCTCGGAGCAGTCAAAATTTTGATAAAACCCATGAAAAAGTAAGAGGAGGAAATGCGTTCATCTCACAATGAGCGCATCAGTGTGCAAAGAAACTGAAGCCTATAGCCCCCTGCAGTCAGTGTGAGATCAGAGAACTTCCTCCTGGTGTCTGAATCTATTCCTAATTGCCCTACTTAAAAGAAAAATAAAAAAGAGAGAAATATAAATTGGGGTGTGTGTGTGTATGTAAACAGACCTTTTTTTCACTGTGTATTTACTGATTGTCTACTCTAAGCAGAGCACTGCCAGGCACACAAGGATAAGTGAGAAATGGTCTGCTCTGTGGCAGAGGTTTCCTTCCAGAAAAGCGGATTAGACGGATTAATGGGCCCTTATTCCCCGCCCCCCCCAGCACCTGCAGACTGTAATCTGAAGCAGGTCGCGGATCCCCTCCTTCAAAACCTTCCGTGAGGGTTACAGTGTCATCCGTGCCTCTTCACAGTTGGAATCCAAACACTGCAGCTCACCCCGCCCACACTGAGTTCTCTAGCATCCCCCAAATAAACCACATGTGACTGTACCCAGCCCTATCTCGAGCTCTCTTCTTTGCTGCTAGAATTGCTGCTGCTTTTCCCTTCCCACCTGCACCCTGCACTTCACCTTCCCCGGGGAGTCTCCCCTATGCTGGGCAGACGTGTCCCGCCAGCCTGTGCTGCAGCAGGGCTCAGCTCCTGCCTGCCAGCCCAGGAGACGCTGTCTTTGCTGCTGTGTCGTTTTCCATCATTCTCCCTGCCTCTACCATGAGCCCGAGGAGGCAAGGACCGTTTTGATGTTTTTATCCTCTGTGCTCTCAGAGCCGAGGGCAGAAATACTCAAGAAACCCGTGGTCTTGAATTAAATAGACTACTATAAGGCAGCCCGGGGTTCCCTGGTGGCGCAGTGGTTAAGAATTCGCCTGCCAATGCAGGGGACACGGGTTCGAGCCCTGGTCAGGGAAGATCCCACATGCCGCGGAGCAACTAAGCCCGTGCACCACAACTACTAGAGCCTGCGCTCTAGATCCCGCGCTCTGCAATAAGAGAAGCCACCGCAATGAGAAACCTGCGCACCGCAACGAAGAGTAGCCCCCACTCGCCGCAACTAGAAAAAGCCTGCACACAGCAACGAAGACCCAATGCAGCCAAAAATAAATAAATTAATATTAAATAAATTTTTTTAAAAAAAGGCATCCCTGCTGACTGCCTTCAGAGGGACCGCTAAAGAGTCATAAAAGTCTGATGGAAGGAGAGAGGAAACAGTCTTTGAAGTTACAGGAAGGATTCTTTCCACCAGCCTTAAGAACTGGCGATGCCAACACATCAGCAGATTCTCAAATCTCAGAAATGCACAAGGATAAGGGGCACATGCTCCCATAACTGCCAACAGAAACCCTTAGCTAAATAAACAGTGAAGTAATAGTAGTAAAATCAAAATAAACCTTTTTAAAAACAAATAGTGTGTGAGCCACAGCTTTAAGCTTGTAAACTGATTTTTAAAGAAGCATAGGACAGAGGTTAAGAATCATTAGGAATGTCTACACTATGAAGCAACAATGTACTGGCTAACCACAAGACCTTTGAACTAACACAGCTTTAGTTCAAATTCCGGTTCTGCCATTTGGTAGCTGTTAGAATGGCTACCATCAAAAAGACAAGAGATAAATGCAGGTGAGAATGTGGAGAAAGGAAACACTTGTGCACTGCTGGCGGGACTGTAAACTGGTGCAGCCATTATGGAAAACAGTGTGGAGGTTCCTCAAAAAAATTAAAAATAGAACTGCCATATGATCCAGCAATCCCACTTCTGGGACTATTTCCAAAGGAAACAAAAACACTAACCCGAAAAGATATCTGCACCCCCATGTTCATAGCAGCAATATTTACAAAAGCCAAGGCATGGAAACATCTATCAAGAGACAAATGGATAAAGAAAACATTATATATCCATATATATATATCCATATATATATCCAATAATATTCCGTTGTGTGTATGTATATGTATGTATACATACACACAACGGAATATTATTCAGCGATTAAAAATGAGGAAATCCTGTCATTTGCTACAACATGGATGGACCTTGAGGGCATTATGCTAAATGAAATAAGTCAAGCAGAGAGACAAATACCATTTGATCTCACATATATGTGGAATCTAAAAAATACAAACAAATAAAAACTCAGACTCATAGAAAAAGAGAACAAATTTGTGGTTACCCAAGCCTGGGGGGTGGAGGAAGGGGGAATAGGAGGAAGGCTGTCAAAAGGTACAAACTTACAGTCTACAAGATAAATAAGTACCAGGGGTGTGATGTGCAGCGTGATGACTGTAGTTAACACTGCTGTATGATGTAGAGGAAAGGCGTTGAGAGTACATCCTAAGAGTTCTCATCATAAGAAAAAAACTTTTTTTTCTTTTTTTGCTTTCTCTTTTCATATTTTCTCGTTTTGCTATATCAAATGATAGATGCTAACTAAACTTACTGTGGTAATCATTTCACAATACATGTAAGTCACACCATTACGCTGTACATCTTAAACTTATACAGTGATATATGCCAATTATATCTCAATGAAAGTGGGGGGGGTAGGTAAAGGGGATCCAGAATGTGAAAGTTTGCAACTTTAAATAGAGTGGTCATGGTAGGCCTCCCTGAGAAGGTAACTTTTAAGGAAAGAAGGTGAGGGAGGGAGCTCTTCAGATATCTGAGGGAAGAGTGGTCCAGGCAGGAAGAACAGCCAGTGCAAACGTCCTGGGGCAGGGTCATGCTTAATGCATTCCAGCAGAGCAGAGAGTGAAGTGTGGCTGGAGCAGGGCAAATGAGGAGAGTTGTAGAAGAAAAGGTCTGGGGTAGGCCACTATAAAGACTTTGGTTCCTACTTGAAAGATGGGGATCCATGGTGTGGATTTGAGTACAGGGTCACTTTGACTGCTGAGAATAGCCTAGAGGTGAGAGGAAGGGAAAACTTGTAAAGACAGAAGCAGGAAGAGCCTTAGGAGGCTATTATATAAAGCCAGAGGAGTGATTATGGCAACCAGAACAGGGCTGTAGCAGCGGAGGTGAAAAGAAGTATAACGATTCTGGCTACACAGTTGACCTTTGAACAATACGTGTTTGAACTGCTTGGGTCCATTATATGCAGAGTTTTTTTCAATGGTAAACACTACAGTGCTACAGGATCCACGGTTGGTTGGATCCCAGGATGCGGAACCATGGATACAGAGAGCTGACTACAAAGTTATAATGCAGATATTTGACCACACAGAGGGCCTGCACCCCTAACCCCTGTGCTGTTCAAGGGTCAACTGTATTTTGAAGCTGAGCTAGTTGGATGGGTATAAAAAACTAGAGAAAGGGAGAAGGCAGGACGCATCTGGTCTGAGCAAACTGAAAGGATGGAGTTGCCATTAACTGTGGTGCCATTAAGGCTGGTGGAGAAGCCTCCTAGGAGGGCCAGGTAGGCAACTGGGCATTTGGCTATGGACATGTTGAGTCTGAGAAGCCCAGTACACATCCCAGAAAGAATGTCAAGGACACAGTTGGAAGTCAGAGGCAGCTGGTTTCTGGAATTCAGGTGAGAAGATATGGGTCAGCTGTGATTATGTGTTAGAAGCTACAGTCCCCTTGAACCTGTGGTTCTCGAATTTTAGTGTTCACAAAAATCACCAGAAATGCTTATAAAATACTTATTCTTGGGCCCCATCCCCAGAGAGTCTAATTCAATTAGTTTGGGGTTGGGGGACATGGGTGGGGAGGGAAAGCAAGAAATGTACATTACTGAGCTCTAGGTATTCTGATAGAGTTGACTCATGGACCAACTTCTGAAAAATCTCAGAGTCTCTTCCCTCCTTCCCAACTCAAATATTCCAACCACCTGGACAACATTCACTTAATTTCTCCAACGACCCAGAAAAATATACCCTCCTTCAAAATATTAAGGAGGTAGGGGACAGTGGTGCTGGACAAAGAGTGGTGACACTTGTTGAAAGCACGTTTCTCTTTTTATTTCACTATGGAGAGTCTGAATGTTGGTTTTGTTCCATTCCCAGCAGGAATTGGAAAGTGGACCCAGTGAGGTCCCCTATCCTTCACATTTGTGTCCCTTCCCTTAAGTGCTATTCACCCAAATCCTACATGCTTTCATGTTGTCCCAGATTCCTTCTGTCTGTCATAGAATAAAATAACTAGGATAATTTGTTCATACTAAAGTGTTAGTAACTCAGTATGTTACTTCTCTCAGAGTTGAGCTGGAAGAGAGGGCAAAAATTAAACAAGGGGATCACTTTCTTATGGAGGAGTTTCAGACAGTATGGCAGACAAAGGAGGAAGGATAGATCTTAGTATCTCGGGGTGAGTTACCTCTGGTTTCCCCAAGTACAAGACTTGTTGCAACTACCTGTGCTGTCCATGCACAAAACTAATGGTGGCTGCCAGGAGAATATGCCTGAGACCTGACTGAGGGAGCATAACTGCCTGATGGCCAAGCTGAGGTGAACCCGAGGCCACGCTGCACACAGGCTGCACACGAGGCCATGCTGCACAGGGGCTGCACACAAGGCCATGCTGCACACGGGCTGCACACGAGGCCACGCTGCACACGGGCTGCACACGAGGCCACGCTGCACACGGGCTGCACACGAGGCCATGCTGCACACGGGCTGCACACGAGGCCATGCTGCACACGGGCTGCACACGAGGCCATGCTGCACACCAGGACAGGCATCCTGTGAAGCCCAGGATGGTTTTGATGGGAGATTTTGGCTTGAACCGTTCTTAATCCTGCCCCACAATCTAAGACTCTTTCTACCCAACCTTTCTTCCTTCCCTTCTCCTCCCCAGAGCTCAGACTTGCATTACTGTCTGATGGCTCTCCCAGTCTCTTCCAGCTCCCCTCCATCTTCCTCAAGGCATATTTCCCATTAAATTCCTTGCACATCTAATCTTCTCTTGACATCTGCTTCTTGGGGGAGCTGAACTAACACATCCACTTAAGCCCCAGCTCCTGCTAACCTGGTGTAGCAAACGCCTCTGGGGTCCACGTCACACCCCTCAGCCCACCTGTGAGCTCACACTCACCTTGTGCTGACAGCATCCCAGCTCCAGCAAGAGCTGAGGTTTCCATTTTATCTCAGAGCCTTCCCCAACACTGTAGGGGCCTCTTAGCCTGACTGCAGGTACGGATCTGACATGCAGGGAAGTTCACCTCCCGGGGGAAACCCTCAGTCAGTGGGAGTTGGAAGCTAGTGTATGCTCCCTTCAGGAGGATAATGCTGGGAGGAATTCTGCACCCTACTCAGCAGCTCCCAGAGGAATCAAGTCCACACTCACCACAGCAAGCAACCTCCATAACACACCCTTATATTGGCTTTCCCTTCTTCCCTGCCTCACATCCCCACTCCCTCCCTCCAGCTTCCTGGAATCACCTCCCAAATAAATTTCTGGTACCCAAGTCCTTGTCTCAGGCTCTACTTTGAGGGGAATGCAAACCAAAACCCCTGATAACGTGAGTTATAGCAATGGAGTCATGTTAACAAAACCCTCCTTTGAGAAAACAGTGCTGAGTATCTATATGGACTACATGATGTTAAAATTTTCCGTAAAATTTTCCGTATTTAAGGGCTTCCCTGGTGGCGCAGTGGTTAAGAATCCGCCTGCCAATGCAGGAGACACGGGTTCAAGCCCTGGTCTGGGAAGATCCCACATGCCACGGAGCAACTAAGCCCGTGCGCCACAACTACTGAGCCTGCGCTCTAGAGCCCGTGAGCCACAACTACTGAGCCCGCGTGCCACAACTACTGAAGCCTGCGCGCCTAGAGCCTGTACTCCACAACAAGAGAAGCCACTGCAATGAGAAGTCTGCTCACCGCAATGAAAGAGTAACCCCCAGCTCGCCGCAACTAGAGAAAGCTTGTGCGCAGCGACAAAGACCCAAAGCAGCCAAAAATAATTAATTAATTTTTTTAAAATTTCTGTATTTAAGTATCCTATACCTAATATCAGTCACACAGTAGAACACAGTACTTCCTCGAAGGGTATGGCAGCCAGCCTCCAAGATGGTCCCCACCGATGGTCACCTCCTAGTAATCATGTCATTGTGTAGTCCCCTCCCCATTGAATAAGAGTAGAATAAAAGAGAAGTGACAGTGCGTGACTTCCAAAGTTAGGTCATAAAGGTCATAAAAGGCATTGCAGGGACTTCCCTGGTGGTCCAGTGGGTAAGACTCCACGTTTCCAATGCAGGGGCCCTGGTTTCGATCCCTGGTCAGGGAACTAGATCCCACATGCATGCTGCAACTAAGAGTCTGCACGCCGCAATGAAGACCCGGCGCAGCCTAAATAAATAAATAAATAAATAAATAAAATATTAAAAAAAAAAAAAGACATTGCAGTTCCACACTGGTCTCCTAGAGCTCTTACTCTAGGGGAAGCTTCCAGCCATGTTGTGAGGACACTCAAGCGACCCTGTAGAGAGGCCCACCTGAAGGCAGATGGAGACCTCCCAGCAACAGCCAGCACCAACTTGCCAGCCACATGAGTTAAAGTGAATTCTCAAGCTCCAATTAGGTCTTCAGATGACCTCAGCCCCAGAAGACATCTGCTGCAACTGAACGAGAAATCTCAAGCCTGAATCACCCACCTAAGCTGCTCCTGAATTCCAGATCCACAGAAACTATGAAAGAAAGTAAATGATGATTCTGGTTTTTAAGCTAAGTGTTGGGGTGATGTATTTTATAGCAATAAGTAAATAAAAAGGGATATCCTGAGTATTCTCAGTTTTCCACATAGAACCTCATTAACACTCATAGCAATACTGTGAGGTAAGCACTTTTTAGTAGCCCCATATTAAAAGAAGGAAGGAAGGAAAGAAGGGGAAGGGAAGGGAAGCAAAGAAGGAAGAAAACAAGGCATTGAGAAATTAAGTACTTAGCCAGGGTCACTCTCTTAAGAAGTGGAAGACAAGAGTGGAAACCAGGCGGTCTGGCTCCAAAGGCTGCGCTCTTAGCCACCACACTGCTCTGCCTTGGGTGTGGGAGTTGCCTTGAGAAGAAAATATTTGTGTTTCTTAGCTTATTCTGAGTAATACTTTGTACTCTAAAAAAACTTCTTCTCTGTTTTGGCATTTACGCATAGTACTTTTTTAGAAATTCACTCCAGTTCAGGACATGATTTTTGACTCGGAGTAAACATTATTTTCTTCCAGAAAACACATTTCTAATACTATAGAATATCACCGGGAAAAAAATATTCAGTGATCAAAGCTTCACTTCACCACCAAGCTATAGACTCTTCAAAGCAAGGCATGTCTCTTTCAGCCCATCAGCAATGTTTACTCATCCTCACTGGATATATGGGATATTGTGCAGAAAATACAAAAACAGCCAACAGTGAATCTTCCTCAAATCCTTACCACCCTACTTAATCTGCCTAATTGATGCTATGTTGTATTTTTGGCCTTTTCTATTAACCATCTCCCTAGTTCAACAATCAGCGTTTTGCATACAAGACTAATGGCTTACATCTCTTCTACCCTCCATAGTGCCTTGCACATAATAGGCTTTCAAACTTGTGCTTATTTAAGACATTTCAAACCTTCAAAAATAAAAATCATTCTAGTTTTTCCTTGAACAGCTCCAAATTCCACAAGCTTCTCTTGCCCTGGCATCCATCATTTCTGTGCTTAGAGTCAGTTAACCCTCACCCCCACCACCAGTCAGGTCGAAAATAAAATGGCAGAATGACAGTGTTCCGAGGGTTCTAATTGTGTTCAATGGAACCAACCCAAAGACTACCACAGGGCTATTATATTCAGTTGTGAACCACATACTTTAGAGGGGACATTGGCAAACTGGAGAAGGGTGACCAGAGGGAGAAAGGTCTGAAAACCTAACCATGAAGGAAGCTGAAAGTTGCAGAGATGTTTAGTTTGGAGAAGACTATATTTGGAGCACAAGCCCAAGCATTTGAAAAGCTGGCCTGGGAAAGAAGGATCATGCTAATTCTAACTGAGAGACATCAGAGCCTTACTTCCCCAGCTGTTTCCAATGGGATGTAAATACGGGCCTATCAAGAAAAGAGTTGGCAGGGTGAAAAAATTTGGAAAATGCCACAAAGGCAATCTCCCTCCTAGATTCACAAAGCACATTAGCATACAAAAGGTTCTGGGGCTTCCCTGGTGGGCCAGTGGTTAAGACTCCCAGCTTGCAAAGCAGCAGGCGCAGGTTCGATCCCTGGTCGGGGAGCTAAGATCCCACAGGCCGTGGCGTGCAGCCACAAACAAAACAAAACAAGATTCTGAGAAAATCCTCTAATATAGAAACCTGTGTTAGAATTTATTTACCATATCTATTGTGTACACAACTCTCTTCTATTTCCCCATATGATGTCTATTAACATCCCATTCACAGAAACGTAAGAAAAAATGCCCTAAGGAACAGAACTAGAGTTGGTTTTCAGAAATTATCAGGAGGTAGATTTTGATAAAACATAATATTTCCCACCATTCAGGCCTGGCCAAAGACAGAATGGGAGGCCTTGTGAGGTCAGGAGTGCTTTGCCACTGAAGCTGTTGAAAACAGGCCAAATGCTACGAAAAGTCACACACAGGCGGACCTCAGAGATATTGCGGGTTCAGTTTCAGACCACCTCAATAAGGCAAATACTGCAATAAAGTGAGTCACATGAATTTTTTGGTTTTCCGGTGCATATAAAAGTTATGTTTATACTATACTGTAGTCTATTCAATGTACAATAGCATTATGTCTAAAAAATGTACATATCTTAATTTTAAAATGCTTTACTGCTAAAAAATGCTAACTATTATCTGAATCTTCAGCGAGTCGTAATATTTTTGCAAGAGTAACATCAAAGATCACTGATCACAGATCACCATAACAACTATAATAATAATGAAAAAGTTTGAAATATTACGAAAACTACCAAAATGTGACAGAGAGAGACAAACTGAGCGGATCCTATTGGAAAAATGGTGCTGACCAACTTGCTCCACGCGGGCAAAATCTTCCATTTGTGAAAAACACAATATCTGTGAAGTGCAATAAAGCAAAGCACAGTAAAACAAGGTATACGTGTAGCAGGCCCAAGATTCTGTGATTCTGTGATAATTCTCAGGAAAGAAAAGGAATTTCCATGTTGGGGTTTCCATGCTCAGTTGGTCTTCCATCTGGAATCAGGGATCCCCGCTTCTTTAGAAACAATTAGTCTCACTATTCTTATGTTCCAATTACACTTATAGCATTATAATTACTCATAAACATGCCTGTCCCTCTAGACAATGACTCCCATCCCGGAGAACACAGTCCCCCTGCTCCTCAGCTGTGTAATGGAAATAATAATAGTACCTACATCAAAGAGTTGTTGTAAATATTAAATGAGTTATTTCATGTCAACCACTTTGAACAATATCTGGCACTGCTCATAAATTTAGCAAATACGTTGTAATTATATATGTTGCAGCAGGAAGAACTTTGAGAACTCCTGCACTAGACATTAAATTCCTTGAGATCAGAGTCCATTTCTTATCCATTTTAGTTTTCATCAAGTATTACTATCTTAGATACACAGGAGGCACTTAATAAAGGCTTATAAGATGGATGGATGGACTGATGTTTGGTTGATTACTTGGATGCATGGATGGATGGATGGATGGGTGGATGGATGGATGGATGGATGGATGGATGCGTGGATGCGTGGATGCGTGGATGCGTGGATGGGTGGGTGTGTGGGTGGGTGGATGGGTGGGTGGATGCGTGGGTGGGTGGATGGGTGGGTGGAGAGGGAAGGAGGGATAGATGGTTCAATACTTGGATGGAGGGAAGGAGGGATGGATGGGTGAGTGAGTTGATCTTGTCCCCATTTTGGTAGCTCTTGAGGGTGTCTGCATGGGTTCAGTCCATCAACATCTATTTCCATGCCCCCTGCACAGTGGCAGGCCTCCCATAAGGGGCTCTTCTCTCCTCCTTTGTAGGGGTACTGAAGTTTTAGAGCAAGGCTCCTCAATTTTCCCACTGAAATAGCCCTATCCATGAAGGAGAATGATCAGAACCTCCACTGCCTCCTGAATTCTGAGGGCATGGCCTAAGGTAACCCAAGGCTCAATATTTTTTCTAAGTCTGATTTTTACCTTAAAATCCTGCAAAATTTGCATTTTATATCATAATATATCTGTTTACTTTTAAACCGTGTTATAAATTTTTATCAACATGTAAAATTGATGAACCACAATATGTTGTGTTCATCCTGTGGCTTCCAGCCCCTCTGACACTCTGATATGTACCTTCAAGAAGTACATCTTCCTCCAGTGCCAGAAACCTAACAAATGTCTCCAGGTTCCATCACCCAAATCCATTTGCTCTATTTTGTTTGTTCTGTGTGTAGACTCATACCCTAGAACTTGATGCTTCAGATCCATTTTTGTTCTTGCCAATAATACATCTCTAGCAACATTCTGGAAGGCAAGGAATTTATCACGTTTATTGATATACTTGCCTTGGGCATAAAGGGAGAAGATACAAACATGGAGTCTGAGGATTTTTTGTCTGACGAAGAAAAATGACCATTTATATAACTTTTAAAGTAACAGTTCTCAATTTGAATATCACTGCCCTGAAGCCCAATTAGCACAAAAGGTCCTTAGAGGTTTTTAAAGGCTATATTACACAGGAGATAAAGGCTTAAGCTTTTTTGAGCCAATCAGATTCTTTACCTCACAGAAATGTGTTATAATTTCAAAATACAGGCCACAACTTCAGGAATATAGTATATAACTACTATAAAACAGTAGTTATAACTATATTCCTTATGTCCAGAAAGCTGGAGAAAATAGTGAACATGTTAAGTAGTGACATTGGAGATATTTTTAAAAGATCCAACTTCTAGTGATGAAACTTACAATATTTGTGGTACCAAAAAAATGAGATTAAAAGCACATTAAACATTATGAGAAAAAGATTAATGAATTTAAAGACATAGCAGTAGAAGTTACCCAAAATAAAACACAGGGAGAAGACTAAAATATAAACAGAGCATCACTGAACTGTGGGAAAACATCAAGCGGCCTAATACACATATAATTAGAGACTCCAAATGAGAGAAAAGAGAGGGAGAAACAAAAATATATGAATAATTCATAGCTGCAATTTGATAAAATTTGATAAAAATTATAAACAGATCCAAGAAGTTTGACAAACTCCTTGCACAAGCACAAGAAACATGAATACAACTATACCAAAGCACGTAATATATCAAATTTCTGAAAACCAGTGTTAAAGGGAAAATCTTAAAACAAGACAGAGAAAAAAGACATTTTACATTCAGAGGAACAAAAATAAGCAAGATGTTAGAAACGATATAAGTTAGCCAAAAATGAAGCAACATCTTTAAAGTACTGAAAGAAAAAAATCATCTATACCCTGTGCAAGTATCTTTCAAAAACGTAAGTGAGGGCTTCTCTGGTGGCACAGTGGTTAAGAATACGCCTGCCAATGCAGGGGACACGGGTTCGAGCCCTGGTCTGGGAAGACCCCACGTGCCGCGGAGCAACTAAGTCCGTGTGCCACAACCACTGAGCCTGCGCTGTAGAGCCCTCGAGCCACAACTACTGAGCCCACATGCTACAACTACTGAAGCCTGCGTGCCTAGAGCCCATGCTCCGCAACAAGAGAAGCCACCACAATGAGAAGCCCACGCACTGCAAGGAAGAGTAGCTCCCACTCGCTGCAACTAGAGAAAGCCCACGTGCAGCAACGAAGACCCAATGCAGCCAAAAATAAATAAATAAAAATTTTTTTAAATAAAATAAATAAAAATGTAAGTGAAATAAAGACACTGAGGCATATAAAAGTGATAAGAACTTCTCATTGGCAGTTCCACACTACAAAATAAATGGTAAAGTCCTTCAGAAAGGTAAGAATGAGGAGGGAAGGGAATGGAAATGATGCCAAGTGAAAATGTGGATCCATACAAAAGACTGAAGAACACTGGAAATGATCACTATATTGGTCCAATATTTTTTCTTCTTATTTAACTCTTTAAAAGACAACTGCCTGTTTAAAATGGATAATACATCATGACCAATGGAGGTTTAATCCCAAGAATGCAAGGTTAATTTAACATTCAAGAATCCACCAATGTTTTAAAACAACCCAATCCAAAAATGGGTGGAACACCTAAATAGACATTTCTCCAAAGAAGACATACAGATGGCCAACAAACACATGAAAAGATGCTTAACATCACTAATTATTACAGAAATGCTAATCAAAACTACAGGGAGGTATCACCTCATACCGGTCAGAAGGGCCATCATCAAAAAATC
Organism: Balaenoptera musculus; assembly: GCF_009873245.2. NCBI lineage: Eukaryota > Metazoa > Chordata > Mammalia > Artiodactyla > Balaenopteridae > Balaenoptera > Balaenoptera musculus. Next base: position 90,464,142 of record NC_045793.1, on the reverse strand, counting down.
TACAAACAATAAATGCTGGAGAGGGTGTGGTGAAAAGGGAACCCTCGTGCACTGTTGGTGGGGATGTAAATTGATACAGCCACTATGGAAAACAGTATGGAGGTTCCTTAAAAAACTAAAAATAGAACTACCATATGACCCAGCAATCCCACTACTGGGCATATACCCAGAGAAAACCATAATTCAAAAAGAGTCATGTACCACAATGTTCATTGCAGCTCTATTTACAATACCCAGGACATGGAAGCAACCTAAGTGTCCATTGACAGATGAATGGATAAAGAAGATGTGGCACATACAGACAATGGAATATTACTCAGCCATAAAAAGGAACGAAATTGAGTTATTTGTAGTGAGGTGGATGGACCTAGAGTCTGTCATACAGAGTGAAGTAAGTCAGAAAGAGAAAAGCAAATATCATATAATCACGCATATATGTGGAATCTAGAAAAATAGTATAGATGATCTTATTTGCAAGGCAGAAATAGAGATACAGACACAGAGAACAAAGGTATGGATACCAAGGGGGAAAGGGGTTGGGTGAGAAGAATTGGGAGACTGGGATTGACACTTATAGATTATTGATACTATGCATAAAATAGACAACTGATGGGAACATACTGTATAGCACAGGGAACTATACCTAATGCATTATGGTAACCTAAATTGGAGGAAGTCCAAAAGGGAGGGGATATCTTTATGTGTTTGGCTGATTCATTTTGTTGTGCAGTGGAGGCTAAAACAACATTGTAAAGCAACCACACTCAAATAAAAATTAATTTAAAAAAACAATCTATCAATGTTTTATAAATATAATTCACCATATTAACAAACTAAAATGAAAAACCACATGATCATCTCAATAGATAACAGAAGAAATGTTTGACAAGATCCAACATCTTTCTGATAAAAAGTCTCAGCAAACTCAAAATAGAAAGGACTTTTCTTAATTAGATAAAGGGCTTCTATGAAAAACCTATCACTAACATCACACACAATGGGGAAAGACTGTATTCATAGAGAAATGCAAAGGACATAGAATAGACAAACAACTTTGGAAAAGAAAGTTGAAGGAGTAGCACCACCTGACTTCAACGTTATTATAAAGCTGCAGATATCAAGACAGTGTGGTATTAGTGTAAAGATAGACAAATAGACCAATGGAACAGCATAGAGCCCAAAAGTAGATCCACACTAGGGACAACTGATTTTCAACAAAGGTGCAAAAGCAATTCAGAAGAGAAAGGACCATTTTCTCAATAAATGATGCTGAAACAACTATATACATATCCCCCCAAAAATGGACATTAATCCACACATCACACCACATTCAAGAATTAAAATTGATCAAAACTGATCATATAACTAAATGTAAACCTAAAGCTATAAAACTTCTAGAAGGAGACCTAGGAGAAAATCTTGTGTTAGGCAAAGATTTCTTAGCTATAACACTAAGTACACAATTCGAATAAATGGAAAAAATTGCTAAATCGTACATCATTAGAAATAAAAATAAACTTCTGCTCTATGAAAGACACTCTTAAGAATGAAACGACAAGCCATAGATTGGGATAAAATATTTAAAAATCATATATCCAATAAAGGACTTATTTCCAGAATATATAATGAACTCTCAAAACTCAGTAACAAGAAAACAACCAACATAAAAATGGGCAATGAATATGAACAAACACTTTAGCGAAGAAGATATAAAGATGGCAAATAAACACAATTTTTAAAAGATGCTTAACATCATTGGGCATTAGGGAAATGCAACATCAAGTAACAAAGAGATAACATTACACACCTGTTCAAAAGTCTAAAAATTTAAAAACTAAACATAGCAAGGTTGTTGAGGTGTGAAAGAACTAGAACACTCATACATTGATAGTGGGAAAGTAAAATGGAGCAACTATTTTAGAAAACAATACAAAAGTGTTTAAAAATGTTAAACATACTCAGACCATATTCTACTCCTAGGTATTTAGCCTAGAAATGAGGGCATTCATCCACACAAACACCTGCACATGAGAGTTCATAGCAGCTTGATGTGTAACAGCCAAAAACTAGGAATAACTCAAATGTTCATGAAGAGGCAAATGGATAAACCAACTGTGGGATATCCATACAATGGAATACTACACAGCGATAAAAAGGAATGGACTACTGATACACTCAACAACGTTGATGACTCTCAAAACAATAATGCTGGCTAAAAAAGTCAAACAAAAACACGTACAAGCTGTATGATTCCATTTCTATGAATTTCTTTAAAGTGCAAACTAATCTATAGTGACAGAGAGTTGATCAGTGGTTGCCTGGAGATTAAAGTGGGTGAGGGGGGGACCTTCAAGATGGCAGAGGAGTAAGATGTGGAGATCACCTTCCTCCCAAATACATCAAAAATACATCTATGTGTGGAACAACTCCTACAGAACACATACTGAACGCTGGCAGAAGACCTCAGACTTCCCAAAAGGCAAGAAACTCCCCACGTACCTGGGTAGGGTAAAAGAAAAAAGCAAAAACAGAGACAAAAGAATAGGGATGGGACCTGCACCTCTGGGAGGGAGCTGTGAAGGAGGAAAGGTTTCCACACACTAGGAAGCCCCTTCACTTGTGGAGACGGGGGTGGGCGGCAAGGAAGCTTTGGAACCATGGAGGAGAGCGCAGCAACAGGGGTGCAGAGGGCAAAGTGGAGAGATTCCCGCACAGAGGATCGGCGCCAACTGGCACTCACCAGCCTGAGAGGCTTGTCTGCTCACCCGCCAGGGCGGGCGGGGCTGGGAGCTGAGGCTCGGGCTTTGGTCGGATCACAGGGAGAGGACTGGGGCTGGCTGCGTGAACACAGCCTGAAGGGGGCTAGTGCGCCACGGCTAGCCGGGAGGGAGTCCGGGAAAAGTCTGGAACTGCCTAAGAGGCAAGAGACCATTGTCTCAGGGTGCATGAGAACAGGGGATTCCTTCCCTGTCTGCCCACAGAAGGCAAAGCACCACCTAAACAAGCTCCAGAGACTGGCACAAGCTGCAGCTATCAGCGCGGACACCAGAGACGGGCATGAAATGCTAGCGCTGTTGCTGCCGCCACCAAGAAGCCTGTGTGCGAGCACAGGTCACTCTCCACACTTCCCCTCCCGGGAGCCGGTGCAGCCCGCCACTGCCAGGGTCCCGTGATCCAGGGACAACTTCCCCGGGAGAACGCACGGTGTGCCTCAGGCTATTGCAACATCACGCTGGCCTCTACCGCCGCAGGCTCGCCCCGCGTTCCAATTATAACTACCGTACCCCTCCCTCCCCCCTGCATGAGTGAGCCAGAGCCCCCTCATCAGCCGCTGCTTTAACCCCATCCTGTCTGGGAGGGAACAGATGCCTAAGGGCAACTAACATGCAGAGGCGGGGCCAAAACCAAAGCTGAACCCCAGGAGCTGTGCGAACAAAGAAGAGAAAGGGAAATCTCTCCCAGCAGCCTCAGGAGCAGCGGATTAAATCTCCACAATCAACCTGGTGTACCCTGCATCTGTGGAATACCTGAACAGACAACAAATCATCCCAAAATAGAGGTGGTAGACTTTGGGAGCAATTGTAGCTTGGGGTTTGCTGTCTGAGACTGGTTTGGTTCTGATTTTCATCTTAGTTTAGTTTTTAGCATTTGTTTATCTTAGTTTAGTTTTTAGCACTTGTTATCATTGGTGGATTTGTTTATTGGTTTTGTTGCTCTCTCCTTTTTTTATTATTATTACTGTTTTTATTTTTTTATTTTAATAATTTTTTTAGTTTTTATTTTAATATATTTTTTAAATTTTTATTTATTATTATTTTTTCTTTCTTTTTTTCTCCTTTTCTTCTGAGCTGTGTGGCTGACAGGGTCTTGGTGGTCCGGCCTGGTGTCAGGCCTGAGCCTCTGAGGTGGGAGAGCCGAGTTCAGGACACTGGACCACCAAAGACCTCCCAGCCCCATGTAATGTCAATCAGCAAGAGCTCTCCCAGAGATCTCCATCTCAACGCTAAGACCCAGCTCCACTCAACGACCAGCAAGCTACAGTGCTGGACACCCCACGCCAAACAACTAGCACGACAGGAACACAACCCCACCCATTAGCAGAGAGGCTGCCTAAAATCATAATAAGTTCACAGACACCCCAAAACACACCACTGGAAGAGGCGCTGCCCACCAGAAAGACAAGATCCAGAACACAGGCACTACTCCCCTCCACCAGGAAGCCTACACAAGCCACTGAACCAACCTCACCCACTTGGGGCAGACACCAAAAACAACAGGAATTACGAACCTGCAAGGCTGCAAAAAGGAGACCCCAAACACAGTAAGTTAAGCAAAATGAGAAGACAGAGAAACACACAGCAGATGAAGGAGCAGGGTCAAAACACACCAGACCTAACAAATGAAGAGGAAATAGGCAGTCTACCTGAAAAAGAATTCAGAATAATGATGGTAAAGAGGATCCAAAATCTTGGAAAAAGAATGAAGAAAATACAAAAAATGTTTAACAAGGAACTAGAAGAACTAAAGAGCAAACAAACAATGATGAACAACACAATAAATGAAATTTAAAATACTCTAGAAAGAATCAATAGCAGAATAACTGAGGCAGAAGAACGGATAAGTGACCTGGAAGATAAAATAGTGGAAATAACTACTGCAGAGCAGCATAAAGAAAAAAGAATGGAAAGAATTGAGAACAGTCTCAGAGACCTCTGGGACAACATTAAACACACCAACATTCGAATTACAGGGGTCCCGGAAGAAGAAGAGAAAAATAAAGGGACTGAGAAAATATTTGAAGAGATTATAGTTGAAAACTTCCATAATATGGGAGAGGAAATAGCCAATCAAGTCCAGGAAGTGCAGAGAGTCCCACACAGGATAAATCCAAGGAGAAACACGCCAAGACACCTATTAATCAAACTATCAAAAATTAAACACAAAGAAAAAATATTGAAAGCAGCAAGGGAAAAACAACAAATAACATACAAGGGAATCCCCATAAGGTGAACAGCTGATCTTTCAGCAGAAACTCTGCAAGCCAGAAGGGAGTGGCAGAACATATTTAAAGTGATGAAAGGGAAAAACCTACAACCAAGATTACTCTACCCAGCAAGGACCTCATTCAGATTCGACAGAGAAATTAAAACATTTACAGACAAGCAAAAGCTAAGAGAATTCAGCACCACCAAACCAGCTTTACATCGAATGCTAAAGGAACTTCTCTAGGCAGGAAACACAAGAGAAGGAAAAGACCTACAATAACAAACCCCAAACAAGTAAAAAAATGGCAATAGGAACATACATATCGATAATTACCTTAGATAAACCCATGCACATATCGTCACCTTATTTTTGATAAAGGAGGCAAGAATACAGAGTGGAGAAAAGACAGCCTCTTCAATAAGTGGTGCTGGGAAAACTGGACAGCTACATGTAAAAGAATGAAATTAGAACACTCCCTAACACCATACACAAAAATAAACTCAAAATGGATTAAAGACCTAAATGTAAGGCCAGACGCTATTAAACTCAGAGGAAAACAGAGGCAGAACACTCCATGACATAAATCACAGCAAGATCTGTTTTGACCCACCTCCTAGAGAAATGGAAATAAAAACAAAAATAAACAAATGGGACCTAATGAAACTTAAAAGCTTTTGCACAACAAAGGAAACTGTAAACAAGACAAAAAGACAACCCTCAGAATGGGAGAAAATATTTGCAAACGAAGCAACTGACAAAGGATTAATCTCCAAACTTTACAAGCAGCTCATGCAGCTCAATATCAAAAAAACAAACAACCCAATCCAAAAATGGGCAGAAGACCTAAATATACATTTCTCCAAAGAAGATATACAGATAGCCAACAAACACATGAAAGGATGCTCAACATCACTAATCATTAGAGAAATGCAAATCAAACCCACAATGAGGTATCACCTCACACCGGTCAGAATGGCCATCATCAAAAAATCTGCAAACAATAAATGCTGGAGAGGGTGTGGAGAAAAAGGAACCCTCTTGCACTGCTGGTGGGAATGTAAATTGATACAGCCACTATGGAGAACAGTATGGAGGTTCCTTAAAAAACTAAAAATAGAACTACCATACGACCCAGCAATCACACTACTGGGAATATACCCTGAGAAAATCATAATTCAAAAAGAGTCATGTACCACAATGTTCACTGCAGCTCTATTTACAATAGCCAGCTCATGGAAGCAACCTAAGTGTCCATTGACAGATGAATGGATAAAGAAGATGTGGCACATATATACAATGGAATATTACTCAGTCATAGAAAGAAACGAAATTGAGTTATTTGTAGTGAGGTGGACGGACCTAGAGTCTGTCAGAGTGAAGTAAATCAGAAAGATAAAAACAAATATTGTATGCTAACACATATAATATGGAATTTTTTTTAAAAATGGTTCTGGTGAACCTAGGGGCAGGACAGGAATAAAGACGCAGACATAGAGAATGGACTTGAGGACACAGGGAGGAGGAAGGGTAAACTGAGATGAAGTGAGACAGTAGCACTGACACATATACAGTACCAAATGTAAAATAGCTAGCTAGTGGGAAGCAGCTACACAGCACAGGGAGATCAGCTCGGTGCTTTGTGACCACCTAGAGGGGTGGGATAGGGAGGGTGGGAGGGAGATGCAAGATGGAGCGGATAAGGTGATATATGTATACATATATCTGATTCACTTTGTTATACAGCAGAAACTAACACAACATTGTAAAGCAATTATACTCTAATAAAGATGTTAAAAAATAATAAATAAAGTGGGTGAGGGAAGAGAGGAACAAAGAAACTTGCAGGGGTGATGGTTATGTTCCTTCCCTTGCTTCTGGCGATAGTTTCATGGACATACATATATGTATGTCAAAACTTATCAAATTGTATACTTTAAAAAGTGGCCCTTATTATATGTCAATTATACCTCAACATAACTGGTAAAAATTAACAGATAATAATAATAAATGCTAACTTGATCGAACTAGTGAAAGTAAGACAAGGGATAAAGAGAAACCAGCAAAGTAAAATAATGTAAGTTGGCAGAATAAAATGAGCATTATCAATTGTCATTAAAAGTAAATAAATGGAATTAGCCATTAAAAGACAGAGACGGTCAGATTGGCTTAAAAACAAATCAAGCTCTGTACTACATACAAAAAGCAGTTGTAATCTGCTGGGTGCAAACTTCCCTGACTTGGAAGAATTAAAATGTTAGTAAATTAACTATTTCTCTTGAATAAGTAGGAGTTAAAACTTAGGATACTTACTAACATGATTTTACATAAATGATGATTCAAGAGACGGGCCAGTGTTGATTTTTAAATTAACAATCTAACAGTCTAAATTAACAAATTTTTCATAAGTATGTTGTCCTAGTTGGAGATTCTTGGAATAACACTACTTGCTTTGAGGGCTTGGTTATATGATACATTGTACTGGTCTTCAATCTTTTATTCCCAAGGTTTCTAAATTGTTGCTTGTAAGTAACTATACATATTGAGAGTCTTTGTGGGGCAAATCATGATTTGCAATTTAACCGATCAGTTACCAGCATTTTTTCATTTGTTTAAAGACTGGAGGATACTAGTTTAATGTATTATTCATTTGTTGATCCTTGGTGGCCAACAGATGTGACAAATCTTGGATAAGAAACATATCTCCTGATTCTCCTTTCTTGTGGAAATGGGATTTTTGGCCAGTGTAATGACTGGCCCTGTACTTTGTTGTTCATTACTTGGTCCAGAGTTTCCATTAGGGTGGGGGAAGAGGGAGACAAGGATTGTGTCCAACCTATTTTGTGCCTTGATTGGCCCTCTACAAAGGACCAGAACTCAGTAACTGCTCACTGAAGGCTTTCATCAGTCCTGCCAGTGGGACAGTTTGGAGGGAACAGTGGTTGCATCAGAATCACCTGAGGCTTGTTAAAACAGGCTCCTGGGCCCCTTCCCCCAGAATGGCTGACTCATGAGTTCTGGGATGGGGCTGAGAATGTGCATTTCTTTTTTTTTTTTTTTTAACATCTTTATTGGAATATAATTGCTTTACAATGGTGTGTTAGTTTCTGCTTTATAACAAAGTGAATCAGCTATACATATACATACATCCCCATATCTCCTCCCTCTTGCGTCTCCCTCCCAGCCTCCCTATCCCACCCCAGAATGTGCATTTCTACCCAGTTCCCAGTTGCTGCTGCTGCTGGTGACTGGAAGACCACAGTTTGAGGACCATTCTTTGTTTCATCCGTTTCCCATTCTCAACTTCAGCCTCTAGCCATTTCTCTTGCCATCTTTGGGGTAAAAGTGTCTGGTAGTGCATGCCATGGTGCCTCCCCCACGGTCCCCCTTTAAGACCTAGCCCCTCATTCCCTGCCTGCAGGGAGTGTTAGGCACCTCTGCCTGCATTAGCATCGGAAAACTAGATGCTGGGAGACCTCCTGAGTGGCCCTGGGTGTCAAGAACACAGCGAACACACACAGAAAATCCTCCAAGGCAGTGGTGAGGCACGTAAGAGGATACACTGCCTTCCTGGCTTCTGGCTGGTCACAAGGGTGAAGCTGCCGCCGTCACCAGGGAAGTCAGCTGATGCCTGGCGTACTCATCAACCTGCAGGCAGGCTCCAGAAGAACGTGCACAGGTGCGCACAAGCACACAGGCAGGCAGGTGAGGCGGCGGGGCTGGGAGGGAACAGGGCAGGAGGCGGGAGGACTCCTACCCAGGTGAGGGTTGCTGGGATCTCCCAGCCTGCTGCCCCCCAGAGGCCAGCACGTTCTACCCTGCACTCACAACCCCTCAGAGACATTAGGTCTCAGAAATGCAGGGCAAGGAACAACGGTTTAACTAATGCTTTGGGTTTTTTTTTTTTTTTAATAAATTTATTTATTTATTTTTGGCTGTGTTGGGTCTTCGTTGTTGTGCACGGGCTTTCTCTAGTTGCAGCAAGCGGGGGCTACTCTTTGTTGCGGTGCGTGGGCTTCTCATTGCGGTGGCTTCTCTTGTTGCGGAGCATGGGCTCTAGGCACGTGGGCTCAGTAGTTGCGGCACACAGGCTCAGTAGTTGTGGCTCGTGGGCTCAGTAGTTGTGGCTCGTGGGCTCTAGAGCAGAGGCTCAGTAGTTGTGGCACACAGGCTTAGTTGCTCCATGGCATGTGGGATCTTCCTGGACCAGGGCTCGAACCCATGTCCCCCGCATCAGCAGGGAGATTCATAACCACTGTGTCACCAGGGAAGTCCATGCTTCTGTTTCTTCATTCACTCATTCAACCAACATTTGTTTGAGCTTCTACTATATTGGGCTCTAGGTTAATCTTGGGATCCAAAGGGGGTTAAAACATAATCAATCCCTTTCAGGTTGTTCACAATCTGGTATAAGAGCTGGACAAGAAACAGGCAGTCCCAGTGAAGCACCTTGAGAGGCAGTATACGCCGCGGATAACAGCTCTAGAGCCAGAACACCCAGCTCCAAATCCTGTGTGACCTTGGGCAAGTCACTTAACTTCTCTGAGTCTCCACGTCCTTATCTGTAAAATGGGGATGATAGCAGTGCCTACCTCATAGGTAGGTCTGGTGTCAGGTCTACACGAGTTAGTGTTTAAAATGTACCTGGTGCAGAGTCCTGATCGCAGGCTCTTGTCAATATTGGCATGACAACGAGAAAGGTGCTGAGGACAGCAGGGGAGGATAGGTCAGGAGCCCAGGCATAAAACTAACCACCTCAGAGTGGCAGCTTGCCCTCTGTAACGTGAGCAGATCCAAACAGAGGATCCCAAGGCCCCTTCCAGTGTGAGAGCTGTGGGCTGGTGGTGCCATCCAGTAGGTACACTGGACACGAGAAATAGTCAGGAGAGGTTCTCCTGCCGTGGACATGGTGGAGTTAGCGAAAGAGGGAAGATCCTCTCTGTTTCACTTGGATTTGTAGGAAGTTTGACAACATCTCACTCACAGCCAAGGGCAGCAGTTGAGAATAGCCAGGGTTGGTTCCCATGCTCGGGCAGACCCCTCCTCCACCCAGGGCCCCCAGGACCCTGGGGGGCTATATCCTCCCTCTCTGTGTATCTCCTCTCCTCCCCACCCCTTCAGTGCCATCGCTCCATCTCTGGGCCCATTTTCCTGTTCTATTTGTAATTGCCACTGAGAACCTGCCGTCATGCACGTATACACACCTGCTCTCTTGGCCAGAGGGCCTACCAACCCCACAGTACTCGCCGGCTGGGAACTTTCAGAGAGCCCTGGGCCAAGGCTTTTGGGAACACAGCCCTGTCCACGAAGACCCAGGTCAAGAAAGGACACCTGATGACACGAGTGCTGGAGCTCAGAGCAAGGGTGGTGTCTCCCTGGAGAGTGACTCTGGGGCGAGCCGGCCAGGAGAGAACAGACCAGCAGACAGCCCTCACCGTGCAATACAGACCATATCCTGCTCTCAGCTGCCAATCGGGGGTGGCCCCGGCCACGTGCATCACCCTTGCTGGACATGGCTGGAGAGCACGGTCTCCAGCTCCTGATCTTCCGGCACTCACGTGCCATGAGGGCGACTGACTACGGAGAAGAGAGAAATGACCGAGCAAATACAGAGGGTCCCCAGGGCCTACCTTGTGCTGTCCTATTCTCTATCACTTCTTGCTTTCTCCCTTCTCCTGAACTCCAATTAAGAAAAAACAGGGGTCGGGGGTTGGGGGGAGGGACCAAGCGCTTGGAACAACCTGGATGCTAATTTCAATCTAAAACACTGGGTCTGAGCCCTGGCCAGCCGCCCTCAGCAACTTCCAGCTCAGCCACCCTATGCCTCTATGGCTGAAAATACCCAAGCGTCTGATGAAGCAGCTGCAGTTAAATTTAGCCCTGGCAAACCTAGGGCTGGTCTGGGTGCTAGAAGCAGCAGAGGGGACCCACAGATGCAGCCAACGCAGGTGGGAGAGCCTCCAGCTACAGACAACAGCCAGAGTGGTGACAATGACAACACCTAGAGGCAAGGAGAGCCAGGGAAGGGAGATGGAGTGGGGTGAAGTTCAAGGCCCAAAGGGTCTTCTACTGCCATCAGCAGATACCCGGCAGGTAGCGCGGATGAGTAAAGCATAAAGATGGAAAGAAAAGGGAATGGTAGGGACTGTGCTGAACTGAAATTTAGACTTTTTAAATAACACCACGTCAGCCAGATAAAATCCTGCCTTAGGTCTGCAGACGTTCACTGTGACACCCGGGCCCAGCTTTGCAGAGGAGGAAACCCCAAGGGGATATTCCACCACCAGCCATTCATTCTTTGCTTCTTCAGTCTCCTGTTAAAATGCAGACTGTGGGCTTTAAGATTTTTTTGCTAACGCAGTTATTCTTACTGATCCCTTTGGTTAAGAGAGAAGGAAAGAAGAAAAGAAATAATCAGCATGCATGAATAAATTATTTGGCAAATTCGCATTTATTAATTCGTTCAGAATCAAATGTTACCTGTATAAAGCAGTTGTTGAATGAAAAGAATATTTGGCTTGCAGTCAGACAGGCTTGAGTCTGACTCCTGGCTCTCCCACCTGCTAGGAAATTAATTAACTTCCCTAAGCTGCAGCTTCCTCTTTGGTCAAGAAGAAATAATATGCCTACCTTGGATTGCTATGAAGATTAAATAAAACAATACAGGACGGTGTTTGGCATGAGATCATTCACACTCAATAAATGTTGCATGAATTTTAATCATCTGAGAGCCAGGTTCTGTAGGACAGGGACTCAGAGTGGAAAGGGGACAGCCCTTCACCCTGCCAGAGCTCTCCCAGAGCCTGCGTCGGGCCTCAATTTGAGTTGGCTTCTGAGCCACGTGGAGCCACACTGCCCCCTTGTGCCCATTTGCCCCACTGCAGCTGCACTTGAGTTGTGCCTCACACCTTTCTCTCTTCCGCCATTGGAGAAGGGGTATCAGGCCTACAGACCTACTGCACCCTTGTTTCTACTCCATGTGAGCCCCTCATGCTGTCTTATGCTGAGCTGGTTGGTTGCTGAAGGTCATTAGCTGAGTCTACAACAGCCTAGCTTGTCCAATCTCCCGAGCACACCGGCCACACTGGGGAGCATTTGTTTAGCCTCCCTGATCTAGTGCTTTAGCAGATTTCCAGCCCCGGTGCTGTACTGGGATCCCCTGGGGAGATATTAAAATAGACATCCATTTGTACATTACACCTCTCTCCAGACCTATGGAATCAGAATCTCAGAGGGTGAACTGGAGAAGCCGTATAAAAAGAAAAAACTCAAAGGATCTCAAATTTAGCCAATTTTGAAAATGCATTGTTTTAACCCCGTATTGTGCTGCCCTCAGTCACCTCTCGCTTCTGTCTTGGCTTTGTAAGTAACGCAAGCAAGAAAATACACTGCTCTCTGCACAGAAAATTAGTATTCTTATGGAGCGGGAAAAGGGGGGGGTGAGCGGCCAGTGACAGGGGGTAGACAGAGAACAAGAGGCACGAAGAGAGACACAGAAAGGCAGAAAGAGGGGAAGGAAAACAGGTGTGCACGCACACACACACACACGCACACACACACACACACACACACACACCCCACACATACACAGAGAGAGAGAAAGATGGGGAAGAAAGGAAGAGAAAGAGAGAAATGAGAAAGGAGGGAGATAAAGGGAAGCACATTTTCATGACTGTGACAACATTTTGTAAGGCAAGAGGTAACTTAAACCCAACCAACGAACAAATCCTAGATTAAGAAAAAATTGTTTAATCTAGGCATAGGGTTAACATCTGCATCATGCAAATGCTCTTACATATTGGCAAGGATACAAACAACACAATAGAGAAATGAGCAGAGATATAAAGAGAAAATCCAGATAGCCAAGTCAGGAAAAGGTGTGTGAGTTCACGATTGGTTTGGGAAACGCAGATTGTTACTTTGTACCCATGAGGTTGGCAAAAATCAAAAAGCCACTTACTGATAGCTATGTAGGAGAAATGATTTCTTTAAATCTTCATGATAAAAATGTAAATTGTCCCAGAACCTTGAAAAGTTCTCAGACACCATCTAACAAAATTTACCTCTCATCATTCAGTCTACCTGTTCCATTCCTGGGACTGGATGCCCTAGAGATAAAATCACCAGGACACAATGATGTATGTTCAAGAATGTTCATGGCAGCATTGCTCATGGTAACAAAAACACTGGAAACAAAGGGGAAGTCCACTAATAGGGTACTGCTGGATAAATGTTAATACACTCAGCCCACTTAATATGTCTTATACAGCAATTAAGAAGAATGAAGAAAACCATATCACAGTTGGAATTTAAGGGATTGTATAAAAAACAATAATAAGGCAAAATGTTTATAATATGGTTCCATTTTTGTAGAACATAAACAGTGACAGAAATTCTTATCATGTGTGTGTGTGTGTGTGTTTGTGTACAGGGTTGGCCTTTGGCCAGCATAAACTGATACAGCCACTGGATGTTTCAGCTAGTGTTTATTCTCACTGGTTGATACTGTGCATACTGGTTGCTACATATTTTGAATGTCACTGGTACGGACATGTGGTCATATCATTGCATGTGAGTACATAAATATGGAGAAAATACAGATAGGTACATACTAAGTTGTTAACATGGATTACTTGGGAAGGAAAATGGGGCATCAGTGGGATGGGGGGAGAGGGGTAGCCAACCTAATAAGGAAAAGAAAAATAAATTTTAAAAAAATGTGTAACATGATCATAATTATGTTATGCACTTATGTAAAATTGTACCTATATGTTTTCATGTATACAGAATTTCTTAAAATATAATCATTAAGAGTTTATGTTAGTCAACTATTGTTGCAGTAACGCTGTAGAATAAACCAAACCCCAGAGAAGCTATACAAGCTTAAGAATTCTGCCACAAGAGGGAGCAAGAAGTGTGGAGGAGGTATACCCACACAAGGTAGGAGAAAACCTCAGCTATAAGAGGTTACAGCTCTTTATCCCACCTGAAGGCAAGTAAAGATTTAAGGAGGTATCTGCTGCTTCAAATGCAAAAGCAGCAACACAAAACTACAAGTAACATGAAGAATCAAGGAAGTATATCATCACCAAAGACTCCAATAATCATCCAATAAGTGAACTGAAAGGCATGAAATTCTGTGATCTAACTGACGAAGAATTCAAAATAGCTTTTTTGAGGAAACTCAATGAGCTAAAAGTAAGCAGAAAGACAATTCTAATGAAATCACGTAAACTATACATGAACAAAATGAGAAATTTAACAAAGAGGTAAAAATCATAAAAAACAATTCGGGAGCTAATGAATTCAATAAATGAAATGAAAAATGCAACAGAGAGCATTTACAGCACAATAGACAAAACAGAATAAGTGAGCTCGAGGGTAGGAACTTTGAAATAATGTGATCAGAGGAAAACAAAGGAAAAAAGAACAAAAAATAGCCAAGAAAGCCTACATGACTTATGAGACTCCACCAAACATACAAATACCAGAGCCACTGAGGTTCCAGGAGGAGAAAAAAAGCGAATAGCAGGCAGAAAGTTTATTTAAAAAAATAAGAGCTGAGAACTTGCCAAACCTGGGGAGAGACTTGGACATCCATGTTCATGAAACTAAGAGATCACACTATTATCTCAATGCAAAAAGACCTCCAAAACACATTATAATGAAACTGTCAAAAATAAAAGATAAAGAGAATCCTAAAAGTAGCCAGAGGAAAAAATATTGTAACCTACAAAAGAACCCCCATTAGGCTACTAGCAGATTTCTCAGCAGAAACTCTACAGGAAAATGACATACGGGATGTCTTGAAAGAAAAACAACTGCCAACCAGGAATATTCTATCCAGCAAAGTTATCCTTCAGATATGAAGGAGAAATAAACTTTCCCAGGCAAAGAAAAGTTGAAGTAGTTCGTCAGCACAAGATCTGCCTTGCAAAACACAGAAAGGAGTTCTTTAAGCTGAAATGAAAAGAGGCCAAATAATGACATGAAAACATGTGAAAGTATACAACACACTGGTAAAGACAAATATACAGTCATATTTACAAACCCTAATTCTGTAATAAGATGGTGTGTTAATGAATTAACTATACTATAAAGGCTAAAGGAAAAGAGTATTAAAAATAAGTACAGCTGCTATAAGTTGATAAAAAATATACAATGTAAAAAGAGGTAAATGATGTCATCAAAAATATAAAAGAGTGGAGGAAAAGGGAGGAATTTTTTTTACACCATAGAAGTTAAGTTGCTATCACCGTAAAATGAACTATTTTATTTTAAGGATGTTTTATGTAAGATGCATGGTAAACACAAATCAAACACCTAAAGTAGATTCACAAAAGATAAGGAAAGGGGAAAAGAGCATACCATCACAGAAAATCACCAGTTTACAAAGATGGGGGGAAAAAATGAAAAGAGAACAATAGGACTACGAAAGCAATTAATAAGGTGGCATTAATAAGTATATATATATATCAGAACTTACTCTAAACGGCAACAAACAAACCCAATAGAAAATAAATAGAAGACCTAAATAGACATTCCTGCAAAGAAAAAATACACATGGCCAAAAGGAACATGAAAAGATGCTCAACATTGCCAATTATTAGAGAAATGCACATCAAAACTACAATGAGGTATCACCTCTCTCCAGTGAGAATGGCTGTCATCAAAACCTCTAGAAACAGGAAATACTGGAGAGGGCTTAGAGAAAAGAAAACACTCCTACGGTGTTAGGGGGAATGTAAATTGGTAACAGCCACTAAGGAGAACAGTATGGAAGTTCCTTAAATAGCTAAAAACAGAGCTACCATATGATCCGGCATCCCACTCCTGGGAGGATATTTCAACAAAAAAATAACTCGAAAAGACACATGTATCCCAAACTTCATTGCAGTGTTATTTACAATGGTGGAGACATGGAAGCAACCTAAATGTCCATCGACAGAAAATGGATAAAGACGATGAGGTCCATATATACAACAGGATATTACTCAACTATAAAAAAAGAATGAAATAATGCCATTTACCACAACGAAGAAGGACCTAGAGATGATCATACTACGTGAAGTAAGTCACAGAGAGAAAGATGAGTATCATATCATTTATAGGCAGAATCTAAAAATTGATACAAATGAACTCATTTACAAAACAGAAAAGGGTAACAGACTTAGAAAACAATCTTAGGTTACCAAAGGGGAAAGCTGGGAGGGGAGAGATAAATAAAAGGTTGGAATTAACATATACACACTAATGTATATAACATAGGTCATTAACAAGGACCTACTATATAGCCCAGGGAAATCCACTCACCACTCAACAATAACATATATGAAAAGACTCCGAAAAAGACTAGATATTTATCTGTATGTACCTGAATCAAGTTGCTGTACACCAAAAACAAACAAAACAATGTAAATCAACTACACTGCAATATAAATCAAACACTGAATTAAAAAATAAAACAAAATGAAATGACTACTATAGTCCGTTCAGACCTCAATGACACTGGCTGTTGTCACATCCCTGGAGCCTGAGCAGCCATAGGTCCCAAGACTACACTGTCTGAGGGCTGAGGGAACTGGGAAGTGTGTGCCAGGAAATGAGCCCACATTGGACCCATAGTGTCTGAAACTCTCTGGATGAATCTCCAGACTCAGGCAAGCCCTCCACAGCTAAACCAAGCCTAGTGCACCCAAGCGATGGTGGACCCTTTGGTCTGGAAGAGCACTGAGAAGTCACCTGGTCCCCACATCTCCTGATGCTGGGGTTCCCACCTCCAGCCTTCTTCCTCAGATTCGCCCCACCTATGGACGCCAGCACCCTCAGCATAGCAGTTTCTCATGGGTTGGGATTTGGGGAGAGGTGGGAGAGGGTGAAGGGAAAAGGGGACAAAGTAATGAGACACAAGCCCTTGGGTGTTTCTTGTGGCACACTCCACTCTCATTTACAACTCAGGAACATGACTTTCACTAAGGCTCTGGTGCCCCAGTAACCAGAATTGGGCATGAAGAAATCCTGCCGCTTTGTGGCCATTTCTCGTAACAACAACTTTAAAAGTGGTGCTTATTGGCATTTAATACTCTCAAGGCCTACAGGGCTGTAAATGACGCCTGCCCTCAGAAATGGCCTACGGTAGGTAATCGACTACAAATTCAAAACAGGGCAAGTTTTCAGGAAAACTCTCTCAAGAGGTAAATTTTACTCACACTGTTTAAAAAGAAAAAAAAGCACATGAAAACTTCCTCAACATTGCTCATTATTAGAGAAATACAAATCAAAATTACAACGAGCTATCACCTCCCAACAGTCAGAATGACCATCATCAAAAAGTCTACCAAAGGTAAATGCTGCAGAGGGTGTGGAGAAAAGGGACCCCTCCTAAACTGCATGTGGGAATATAAATTAGTAACAGCCACTGGGGGAACAGGATGGAGGTTCCTGAATAACTTAAAAACAGAGGTAGCCTTTAATCAGGCAATCCCACTCCTGGGCGTAATCCAGAGAAAACTATAATTGGAAAAGACACATGCACCCCCGCGTTCATGGCGGCACTATTTGCAATAGCCAAGACATGGAAGCCACCATAAAGTCCATTGATAGGAAAATGAATAAACAAGATGGGGGTACATATACACAAGGGAATATTACTCAGCCATAAAAAAGAATGAAACGATACTACTTGCAGCAACATAGATGGACCTAGAGATGATCATACTAAGTGACAGAAGTCAGAGATAGAAACACAAATACCATAGCGTATCACTTAAGGGTGGAATCTAAAAACGGATACAAAGGAACTCATTTACAAAGCAGAAACAGGCTCACAGAATTAGAAAGCCAACTTAGGGTTACCAAAGGAGAAACATGGGGTGGGGGAGCGATAATCAGGAGTTTGGGATTAACATATACCCACTAATATAAATAAAATAGATCATCCACAAGGACCTACTGTATAGCACAGGCAACTCTACTCAACACCCTGTAATAACCTATAGGGGCAAAGAATCCGAAAAAGAGTAGCTATACATCTATGTATACCTGAATCAAGGAGCTGTACACCTAAAACCAACACAGCATTGTAAATCAACTATGCTCTAATATAAAATGAACATTACTTTAAAAAATACAAGGAGGGGACTTCCCTGGTGGTCCAGTGGTAAAGAATCTGCTTACCAATGCAGGGTACGCAGGCTCGATCCCTGGTTGGGGAACTAAGATCCCACGTGCCGCGGGGCAACTAAGCCCACAAGCCCCAACTAGAGAGAGAAAACCCCGCACATCACAACTAGAGAGAAGCTCGCGCGCCGCAACGAAAGATCCCACACGCCGCAACGAACACCGTACGCAGCCAAATAAATAAATAAATATTTTTAAAAATACAATGAAATGCCTATAATGTTCCCCTGAGGCCTCGATGACCCGGGCTGCTCTCACACCCCTGGAGCCTGAGCAGCTTTGGGTCCCAGGGCTGGACTGTCCTGGGGCTGAGGGAGCTGGAGACGATGTGCCAGGAAATGAGTCCCCACTGGACCTGTCGTGTCTGTCCCCTCTGGCTGAAACCACAGTCTCCAGACAGCTAAACCAAGCCAAGTGCACCCAAACGATGGTGGACCCTTTGGTCTGGAAGAGCTTTTTAAAGTCACCTGGTCTCCATGTCTCCTGGTGCTGGGCTCCTACCTCCATCCTCCTTCCTTAGGGTCGCCCCACCTACGGATGACAGCGCCCTCAGCATAGCAGTTTCGCACGGGTTGGGATTTGGGGGGAGGCGGGAGAGGGTGAAGGGAAACGGAGACAAAGTAATGAGACACCAGCCCTTGGGTGTTTGTTCTGGCACATTCCACTCAAATCTACAAGCCCCAAACAGGATTCCCCCTAAGGCTCCGGTTGCCAGGGTAACCAGAGTTGGGCCTGAGGAAATCCTGCCGCCTTGTGGCCGTTTTCTGAAACAGCAACCTCAAAAAGATTTCTTATGGGCCCTTAAGATTCACAAGGACGGCTGGGCTCCAAATGATACTTGCCCTCAAAAAATGTCCAACGGTAAGTGTTTGAAAATAATTGAAAACTGGGCAGACTTTCAAGAAGACAATTTGAACAGGTAAATGCTACTCAAACTGTTTATATATATATATAAAAAACAGCCCATGAAAACATACTCAACATAGCAATTATCAGAGACATGTAAATCAAAACTACAACGAGGGATCACCTTACGCCAGTCTGAAAAGCCATCATCAAAAATCTACAATGAATAAATGGTGGAGAGGGCATGGAGAAAAGGAAACCCTTTTATGGTGCTGGTGGGATGTAAATGGTAACAGCTATTACAGAGAACATTATGGAAGTGCCTTTAAAAGTTAAAATAGAGCTACCACATGAACCAGTAGTCTCACCCCTAAGAGTATATGTGGAGAAAATCAGAATTCGAAGAGACATATGCACCCAAGTGTGCACTGCAGCACCAGTTACAATAGCCAAGACATGAGGGCAAACAAAATATCTGTGGACAGATGAATGGATAGAGAAGAAGTGATAGATGTATGCAATGGAATATGACTCAGTCATATAAAAGAATGAAATAATGCCATTTGCAGGAACATAGATAAACCTAGAGAAATGATACTAAGTAAAGTAAGTCAGAATCAGAAAGACAAATATCATATGATATCACTTATAGGTGCAATCTAAAAATACACACTATTGAACTAACTGAGAAAACATAAACAGACTCAGAGACTTAAAAAACAAATTCGTTACCGAAGGAAACAGAAGGGGTCAAGGGATGAATTAGGAGGTTGGGATTAACAAATACAAACTATTACATATAAAATAGATAATCAGCAAGGACCTATGTATACCAAGGTATGTCTGTCAACACTCTGTAATAACCTATATGCGAAAAGAAGCCAAAGATGCACGGATATATGCATATGTATAACTGAAATATTCTGCATACTTACAACATACAGAACATTGTATATCAATGTTATGCCAATAAAAAATAAAAATTAATCTAATTTTTAAAAAGTGGTAATGAGACACAAGATTTGCGTGTTTGTTCTGGCACATCCCACTCTAATTTACATGCCCCAAACAGGATTTCCCCTAAGTCTCTGGTTGCCAAGGTAACCAGAGTTGAGCCAGAGGTAACCCTGCCCCCTTGTGGCCATTTCCCCGCAAACCGACCTTAAAGCGATTGCTTATGGGCACTTAATATTCACAAGGAATGCTGGGATCTAAATGATACCTGCCCTCAAAAAATGTACAGGGGTAAGTGTTGGAAAATAATTGAAAAGAAGACAGACTTTCAAGAAGACAATTTAAACAGGTAAATTCTACTCACAGTGTTTATTAAAAAAAAAAAAAAAAAACCCCTGAAAACAGGCTCAACATAGCAATAATCAGAGACATGCAAATCAAAACTACAGCGAGGGATTAACCTGCAACGGTATGAAAGGCCAGCATCAAAAATCTACAATGAATGAATGGTGGAGAGGGCATGGAGAAAAGGGAACCCTCTTTTGGTGCTGGTAGGATGTAAACTGTAAAAACCACTATAGAGAACATTATGGAAATGCCTTTAAAAGATAAAAATAGCACTGCCACATGATCCGACAGTCCCACCCCTAAAAGTATATGTGGAGAAAACCAAATAAATAATGCATTTTGCGGGATTGATTTTTTTTTAAACAACCTTGCTGTTTGCAAACCTTACTCCATAGCCATATCTAGAGTGATCCCCTGTTTTGCTAAGAGCAAGCTGTACTTCACGTTTCTTCCCACCTCCCGTCAATGGCGACAGTGCCAATGGTCACGACGCACCATAGTGAGCGGCAGAGGGAAGGAACGCAAGATGCCATCACGTTGCAGTTGTGCCCTCCCCTCCCCCGTGCTCACTCCTGAGTGCGCAGGCGCTGCAGTAAGGCGGCACGGGCAGGGGTCACGGCTGCGGGCCCAAGGCTGCCTCTCGGTACAGAGGGCGCCCGCTGGGCAGAGGAGCTGTGTTTCCCTCAGTGCCTGTGGACTGGGTCAGAGCATGTGAGGTGGGGACTCCGGGAAGAGGGGACCCTGGGCCACAGGCGGCAGAACCCGTCTCCCTGTAGCTAGTCCGTCTGCTTTGTGATGGACTGAGTAGGAATGAAACCTACCAGCCCTTTGGTTCATGTCTCTTACGAATAAGTTTGCACCGACAGCCGTATTAGCTACTTAGTTTTAAAACAAATAGCTGGGTGGGAAAAGTGAAAGTGTAACTGCTGGTAAGCCAAGGCAATTTTTATTTTGTGGGACAGATATCACTCCTCTGACGGAAGAAGCAGGCAGGAAGGCTGGGATGGGGGCTGGCGCGCACCTTGCAAGTCCGATTATGACGTTTTCATCCACAATCTTTGTAAGACAATTATGTTTCAACCTGATATGACATTAAAGTATGTTTACAAAATTTCCAGTTAGATACACTAAATGTGTAAGATGATTAAATAGAAAAAATACATTCACGGACAGTTTCTTCCCCGTTATTTGAATGTGCTGTTTCTGGTGGACGTGTCAAAAGTTTCACTCTTTGTTTAGATCAAAAATAAATGACAAATAGTGCAAGATCTCTTGCGAACAAACATAGTGGTCATGGCCAACTCCATTACTGTTGCCTGAAATGTGCTTCCAAAACATACAGTTTATTTTATTATCAAGGGTGTCTGGAAACCATGACCATGACCTCAGAGCAGTGCGTAGGCGTAGAGTCATGGACACTGAAACTATGGGAATGCATAAGAGCAATAACTACATGCCAAAACTTCTCCTGCGTAGGGATACATCTATCAACAAATTCCAGCCCATGTCAATGGAGAGCCAAGGCAACACTGTTTGTATTTTCTAGTAGACATGTATTTTATTTTATTGACTGTAAGCTCATTCACATGTAACTTTTGATATTTTCACTCTGTGAAAATAAAGAACACAAGGATCCCTAAAAAAAAAGAAAAGAGTATATGCATTAAAAACCAGAATTCGAAAAGACACGTGCACCTAAGCGTGCACTGCAGCACTATTTACAATAGCCAAGGCATGGAAGCAGACAAAATGGCCATTGACAGATGAATGGAAAAAGAAGTGATACGTGTACACAATGGAATGTGACTCAGCCACGTAAAAGAATGAAATAATGCCATTTGGAGTAACCTATGGACCTAGAGATAATCACAGTAAGTTAAGTAAGTCAAAAAGAGAATGACACATATCCTAAGATGTCACATACAGGTGGAAACTATAAATTCATATGAATGAACTAATTTAAAAAACAAAAACAGACTCACAGATTTAGAAAAGCAACTTAAAATTATCAAAAAGGAAAGGTAAGGGGAGGGATAAATTAGGAGGTTGGGATTAACATATACACTCTAATATATATCAAACAGATAATCAAAAAGGACCTACTGAATAGCACAGGGAACTCTACTGAACACACGGTAACCTCTATGGGAAAGGAACCCAAAAAAGAATACATATAGGTCTATGTGTAACTGAATCAAGGTCCTGTACACCTAAAACAAACACAACGTCGGAAATCAACTCCACTCCAATATAAAATAAAAATGAAATTATAGAAACAAAGAACAGTTGGGCCTGAAGAAATGATGCCCCCTTGTGGCCGTCTCCCGAACAAGAACTTTAAAACCTGGGCTGAGGGGCGCGTAATATCCACAAGGCCTGGCGCACTGTCAGTAAAATACACAGGCCCTCAAGAAACGTCCTCAGGAAGGTGATCCAAAAAGAATTCAAAACAGGGCAGACGTTCAAGAAGTCAATTTCAAGATGTAACTGTTACTCACACTGTTTAAAAATAAAAATCACGTGAAAATCTTTCAACATCGCTAAATATTACAGAAACGCAAATCAAAACTACAATGACAAATCACGTCACAGTGGTCAGAATGGCCATTGTCAAAAAGTCTAGAATCTATAAATGCTGGAGAGCGCCTGGACAAAAGGGACCACTCCTACACTGAAGCTAGGAGTGTAAATTGGTAACTACCACTACGCATGACCCTGTGGAGGTTCCTTAAACAATTAAAAGGAGAATGGAATTACAATACTCCCTAACACCATAAAAAATAAAAACAACTCCAAATAGACTAAAGATCTAAACGAGAGGGTGAATGCTATGAAAGTGTTGAGGAGGGCTTCCCTGGTGGCGCAGTGGTTGAGAATCTGCCTGCCAATGCAGGGGACACAGGTTCGAGCCCTGGTCCAGAAAGATCCCACATGCCACGGAGCAACTAACCCCGTACGCCACAACTACTGAGCCTGCAATCCAGAGCCCGCGAGCCAACACTCCTGAAGCCCTGGCGCCTACAGCCCGTGCTCTGCAACAAGAGAAGCCACCGCGATGAGAAGTCCATGCACCACAACAAAAAGTAACCCACGTTCAACAAAACTAGAGAAAGCCTGGGCACAGCAACAAAGGCCCAACGCAGCCAAAAATAAATAAATTTAATAAATTTTTTTTAAAAACCTTTAAAAAAAAATAGTCTTGAGGAAAATATAGGCAGAACATGCTTTGACATGAATCACAGCAAGTTCTTTTATGATACACCTTTTAGAATAAGGAAAAATAAAACAAAAATAAACCAATGGGACCAAATTCCACTTGAAAGCATTTGCACAGCAAAGGAAACTATAAGGGAGAGAAAAAGACAACCCTCAGAATGGGAACAAAGATTTGCAAACGAAGATACCCCCAAGGAACTTTATCTCCAAATCGTACCAACAGCTCCTACAGCTCAATATCCAACAAAACAAACGACCAATAAACGTATGGGCCAAAGATCAAGCTGGACATTTCTCCAAAGAGGGCATACAGATGGCGAGAAAGCACATGAAGACATGCTCAGCATCCCGAATTATTAGAGAAATGCAAATCAGAAGTCCAATGAGGTATCACATCACGCAGGTTAGAATGGCCATCATGAAAAAATGTACAACAATAAATGCTGGAGAGGGTGTGGAGAGAAGGGAACCC
Source organism: Balaenoptera musculus (assembly GCF_009873245.2). Classification (NCBI taxonomy): domain Eukaryota; kingdom Metazoa; phylum Chordata; class Mammalia; order Artiodactyla; family Balaenopteridae; genus Balaenoptera; species Balaenoptera musculus. The sequence continues at coordinate 90,440,144 of NC_045793.1, read as the reverse complement.
TCCTACACTGTTGGTGGGAATGTACATCGGTACATCTACTAGGGAGAAGAGTATGGAGGTTCATTACAACAATAAACAGAGAAGTCCCATGTACACCCAGCAATCCCACTCCTGGGCGTAGATATGGAGAAAACCAAAATTTCAAGACACCTGCACCCCAACGATCATGGCAGCACCATGTACAATCGGTAAGATACGGAAGCAACCTAAGTGGAGAAGGACAGATGAATGCATGAAGAAGATGGTGTACATACACACAATGGAATATTCCTCAGCCATAAAAAAGGATGAAATAACGCCATTTCCAGCCACAGGGAAGGAAGTAGAGATGATCCTACTAAGTGAAGTAAGTGAGACAGGGAAAGGCAAGTATCATATGATATCAGGTAGAGGTGGAATCCAAAAATGGATACACGTGAACTTTGTTACAAAACAGAAACAGCCTCACAGACAGAAACAAGAAACTTATGGTTACCAAAAGGGAAAGGTGGGGGGCTGGGAGAAATTAGCAGTTTTGGATTAACATATACACAGTTCTATTTCTCAAATAATCAACAAAAGCCCACGGTATACCACAAGGACACCTGCTCAACACTCTGTAATAACTGATAATGGAAAAGAACCCGAAAAAGAACATACATACGTCTTTATACAAGTGAATCAAGTTGGTGTACACCTAAAAAACAAAAACAAAAGCCACACAACCTTGTAAATCAAACTACACATTAAAAAAAATACAGAAAGAAAAAAGAAAGGCTGACTATTCCCCTCAGTCCTTGGTGACCTGGGCTGGTGTCACATCCCTGGAGCCTGAGCAGGCTTGGGTCCCAAGGCTGGACTCTCCTGGGGCTGAGGGAGCTGGAGAGGATGTGCCAGCCAATGAGCCCTCCCCCATGGGCCTCGAGTTCCTGTTCCCCTCCCCACGAGCCCACAATCTCTAGATCCAGGCGGGCCCTCTTACAGGGAAAGCAAGCCTGGTGCACCCAAAGGATGGTGGAGACTCTAGGCTGGAAGAGCTTTGAAAAGATCCCTGGGTTCCCTGTCTCCTGGTGGTGGGGTTCCCACCTCCAGCCTCCTTCCTTAGGATCGCCCCACCTACAGATGACAGTACCCACAGCAGAGTGGCGTGGCAGGAGTTGGGATTTGTCCGTCAGGTAAATAATTAAAGGGAAGAAGTAATGAGACACAAGGCTTGGGTGTTTCTTCAGGCATAGTCCACTCTCTCTGACAACCGAGGAAGAGGACTTAACCCTCAGGCTCTGGTTGCCAGAGTAACGAGTTGGGCATGAAGAAATGCTGCCACCTTGTGGCCAGTCCCATAACAACAACTATACATCTGGCGCTGATGGTCACTTAACCTTGCTTTTTAAAAAATTTATTTATTTATTTATTTTTTGCTGTGTTGGGTCTTTGTTGCTTGCGCGGGCTTTCTCTAGTTGTGGTGAGCGGGGGCTACTCTTCACTGCGGTGCGCGGGCTTCTCATTGTCGTGGCTTCTCTTGTGGAGCACGGTCTCTAGGTGCGCAGGCTTCAGTAGTTGTGGCACAAGGGCTCAGTAGTTGTGGCTTGAGGGCTCCAGAGCTCAGGCCTAGTAGTTGTGGCACACAGGCTTAGTTGCTCTGTGGCATGTGGGATCTTCCCGGGCCAGGGCTCGGACCCGTGTCCGTTGCATTGGCAGGCAGATTCTTAACTACTGCACCACCAGGGAAGCCCTGGTCACTTAATCTTCACATGGCCAGCAGGGCTCTAAATGATACCTGCCCTCAAGAAATGCCCTGGGTAAATCATCAGAAAAAAATTCAAAACAGGGCCGACTTCCGAGAAACCAATTGCAAGAGGTAAATTTTACTCACACTGTATAAAAAATAAGCACACGGAGAGATACCCAATATCTCTAATTATTAAAGAAATGCAAATCAAAACTATAGTGAGGTATCACCTCACATTGGTCAGAATGGCCATCGCCAACAAAAATTTACAAAGAATAAATGCTGGAATGCTGGACAGGGAATGGGGAAAAGGGAATCCCCCTATACTGTTGGTCGAGATGTAAAGTATGCAGCCACTGTGGAGGACAGTATGGAGGTTCCTTAAAAACCAAAACATAGAGTTCCCAATGGATCTGCAATCCCACTCCTGGGCTTAGATCCAGAGAAAATCATAATTGGAAAGGACACGTGCACCCCTATTTTCAGGGCAGCACTATTTACAATAGCCAAGACAGAGAAACCACCAAATTGTCCATTGACAGAAAAATGAAGATGTTGTACAGATATGCAATGGAATACTACTCAGTCCCTGGGGGTGGGGGGTGTGTGGAGCCAGGATGTGGGTGCTTGGGCCTCTGACCAGCAGGTGAGAGCAAGGAGGAAGACCAGTCCTGAGGGCAGAGGTTCACTGAGTCTGTGACCCCCGGAGCCCTGATGGAATTCATTCCCAGTGGGGACATGAGCAGGGCCTGCAGCGGTTCTGTTCTGTACCCGGTCCCCTTTGATGAAGCCATGGCAACGGTGGGCCCAGAAGTCTCCTGGCGGTGTTTCAAACTGTCATAGCAGTTTTACAAATGAACAAGAGAATGAAGCTGAGCCCCTGATGGCCCCTCCTTTCTGGCTCTGAGTTGCTTCTATCAGGATCACGGTCACGTGCACATAGTCTCCTGTGACCCACCTGCCTCCGCCTGGCCTTTCCTCTTCCTGCCTGCAATGATTTCCGTGACATTTCCAGCCCGGACCCTTCCCCTACGCCAGATGCATTTGTCCAGCCTCTGCATCCCCATCTCACCCTGGGGGCTAACAGGCCCCTCAGAGAACTGTGATCCTGCAGCTCCCCACACCCAGGAGGCACCCACCTCCCCTGGCTGCTGAGCCCAGGCACCTGCTGTAACCGAGCGGGACCCTCTGGGGCCTTCCCGGGACAGACCCGTCCACCATATCCTCTGTTGTAACTCCTCTCTGAAGTACCCAGATAATAGTATCTGATGCACACTTCCTGAGTTGTTTTACAGATACTAAAACCACCACCATATGGAAGAAATTAACTACTTGATGATCATGAACACGTAGCCCCAGAGCTATTGGTGCCTAAGAATTTATAATGTTAACGGCCCTGTAACCTCACCATCAGCCAGAGAATTGTGCACCGGATGATCACATACTCTGCGACCCCCTTCCCTCCCCTGACTTTTAAAATTGCTTTGCTGAAACCCTTCAGGGAGTTCAGGGTTTTTAGAGCACAAGCCACCCATCCTCCTTGTATTGGCGCTTTTACAATTAATGCTTCGCTTTCCTTCACTACAACCTGGTGTCAGTAGACTGGCTTTACCACGCATGGGCGCATGGAACCAAGTTTGGCTCGGTAACACTGGGGCCTCCCAGACTCCCACTCTCCTTGTGCCCCAGTGACTGTCAGCTCGTCCTCCAGAGTCTATGGCCCGTCCCCAGGCTAATTCCCCTCTACACCCACAGCCCTGGCCCAAGCCCGATCTTGGGCCTGGTTCCTCCATCAGGCCCTGACAAAGCTCCCCACCCCACAGTGCATCTCACATCCCACCCCAATGTGGTCTTTCTGAAGCATAAACGAGACTGTGACTCTCTCCCTCCTGTGATCCCCAAAAGGTTTTCCCTCATTTGCTGGGGTGTCTGGTGAGAGAGACATCTGCCAAGGCCCTGAGAGTCCCTGGCATCCCTAGTAGGCTGTTGGCTCCTGGGTTCCCTGACATTGAGCACCTCAGCAGGCCAGGCGACACAGCACAACACCCCAGAACTGCTCAGCTCAAGGCGGGGCTGGCACTGCTGCTGCGTGATCAAAGAGAGCAGAGAAGGGTTCCCCAGCTGGGACACAAACCCTGCAGGAGTGGCCTCTCCCTGCGCCATTGCATGATCCCCGTGTGACTTGAGGGAAGGAGGGACCAAGGCACATGTTGGTTCCTAAGTGTGGGCTCAGTCACGTCCCCCAAAATTCACACGCTGAATCCCTAACCCCCAGGACCCCAGGATTTGGCTGTTTTGGAAATGGAGTTTTTAACGAGGTGATCAAGGAAAAATGAGGTCACAATGTGGATCCTAATCCAACAGGACTGATGTCCTACAACAAGAGATTAGGACACTTCTGGGCACATGGGGAGACCATGTGAGGACACGGGAGAAGATGGCTGTCTACATGCCAAGGAGAGAGGCCTCAGGAGAAACCAGCCTGCAGACACCTTGATCTCACACAGCATCCAGGACTAGGAGACTGGCCTGTTGTTTAAGTTGCTCTATCTGTGGTATTTGTTACGGCAGCCCCGAGCAGAGTCACACACAGGGTAACTAAGAGGTCAGACTAGACAGAGCCCACTCTCCATTGCCCTGTACATGAGTTACAGGATCCTCAGGAACTGAGGAGGGGATCCCTGAGGAGAGGCACAAGATTGTAGGCATAACACGACTGCATTCACTGTAGTGAACTATTTAACTATAGCTCAGTTAAACATCCCTGAACTACATTCACAGGACATGGTTTTGTCCTGTATGTACGTCGGCACCTTCAGTCTGAACTGCAGACCTTTGGCTTCACCACCTCCACGGAGAGCATTAGCTTCACCTGCTGTGAACCACCTCCTATAGGATTTCCAGAACCACAAAGCATCGAAGAGCTCATGCTGATGTGTCGTCACATTTCACAGGACCCAGGACTGCGTGCTGGTGTCTGGCGACCCTCACAGCAGAGCCGCCCAGCTGCCCACCAGAACCCGTTTTCCTTTTTCCTGCTCGCGACTCCCCTTCACCTCCCAGCCTTCCCACCCCTTGCAGCTGGGGCGCAGTGTCTCCTGTAACCAAGGGGAAGTAGTGGAGGTGGTGAGGGCCTTGGCCAGTCTGCATCCTAGGACAGAGGGCTTGGTGCCCACGTGGTCACCCAACCCTGCTGGTTGGAGCTCTCCACCTAGAAGCACGGAGGAGAAACAAGGGGGACAGAGCCTGGGCCCTGACACCCACCTGCCCTGGACTGTCGCATGAAGGGACACCTTGAGCCTCAGCCCATGTGGGGAGACACTGTGTTGCAGCAAGGAACCTTTGCCCTAAAAGCCAAGGTGCTTTACGAACCCCTCCCCAGCTCTCACAGAAAGTGAGGCTTAATCTCATCACACTTTCCTCAAACCCCAGCTCACGCTGAGACCACCACTCAGGCGATGGTGCTTCAAAGCAGTTTCCTTGACAACCTTGGCAAACCTGCTTGGTTTCCTTGACAACCAAGGAAGACTGGTTCACAATCTCCCAAAGAAGATTCCTCCACAATCTCCCAAACTCTTCTCCTTCAGACATTCCTATTCTAGGCTTGATGAGCCTAAAGTGACAGTGCCGTCATCACACACCAGAAAGCGACTCCTCCAAGCCCGTAGTTATTGGTTACTGGATGCTATTGATGATGAAGTCCCAGAAGAGCCAGCTTTGCAAGGTAACCACTTTTGGACTTGGCACTGGGCCCCTTTCCATGGACAGAGTGCAGTGGCTGTTTTCACAGCCACATGGTGGAAGAGCTCACCAGGGCTTGATCCTTTCCAGGTGCTTCCTGGGTCCTCATTCTCCCCAGACCCCCACCCACATGGCTGCCTTCTATGCCAGTCTATACGGGACCTTGGTAATCTCCTAAAATGAGAGGGTTATTTCATACACAGATAATGGGTTGAATGGTTGCCTCAAAAGATGTGTCCCCCCAGAACATGTGAACAGGACCATATTTGGGAAAATATGTAGATGCAGTTAAGGATCTCGAGATGAGGTTCTCTTGGGTTAGAGTGGCCCTAAATCCAATGACAGTGTTCTGGTAAGAGACGAAAAAGGAGAGACACAGACACAGAGGAGAAGCCATGTCCAGACGGAGGCAGAGACGGGAGGGATGCAGCCACAAGCCTGGGGACGCTTGGAGCCCCCAGAAGCTGGAAGAGGCAGGAAGAACCCTATCCTGGAGCCTCTGGAGGGACTTTAGTCCTGTGACACCTTGATCTCAGATGTCTGGCCTCCAGGACTGCGGGAGGATGAATTCCTGTTGTTTTAAACCACCCAGCTTGTGGTCATTTGTTAGAGAAGCCACAGAACAGTCACACAGACCCTACTCTGTAGGATCCTGGAAGTGTGGGTCTCACTAAAGACAGATAGAGGCTGGAGGGCAGAACCCTTAGAGTCAGCACTGGGCCCCAGAAATCATAAAGCAGAGGCTGGACACCAGAATGTTGAGGGGTCAGTCGGAAGCCCATCCCTAAGGGCGCCGGCTGCACACGGCCTCCCCAGGTCCTCACACCTGTGCATGTGGGGGGTACGTATTTCAGTCCTGATTCAGGACCTCTGATGTCACCATTCACACTGCTAATTAAGAACCCGCCAGTGGGCTTCCCTGGGGGCGCAGTGGTTGAGAATCCGCCTGCCAAGGCAGGGCACACGGGTTCGATCCCTGATCCGGGAACATCCCGCATGCCACGGAGCAACTAAGCCTGTGCGCCACAACTACTGAGCCTGTGCTCTAGAGCCCGCGCTCCACAACAAGAGAAGCCACCGCAATGAGAAGCCCGCGCACCGCAACGAAGACCCGACGCAGCCAAAATAAATAAAAATAAATAATTAAAAAAAAAAAAAACCCGCCAATTACACAGGTGAAAACCCTGTCAGGACACTTGCTACACGCATGAACAATTCTGAAGTTGATCAGAGGTGGGGATTTTCTCCCAGGCAGCCAGCAGCCCCCCAGCTCCCGCACTCCTCCCAGCCCCCCGCAAGGAGCCTCGTCGTTGGAAAGCTGGAGCGGAGGCGTCTGGGTAAACCTGAGCTGACCCCCAGACCAGCTGCTCCTGAACTTTATCCACCCTTCCCAGGGAAGCAAACGTAAATATGCACAAGGACCTTACCGGCTGGAGGAAAGGGCTCGGAGCCACACCAGGGAAAGCACGCTTGCTGAGTTGACTCCCGCAGGCCATGTGGGATGGTCCTGGCCCCGGGCGCTCTTCTGGAAGCTTTCCATTTCCCTACCTGAGCTACCCCTCCTCTCCCGGCCCCCACTGCCTTTTTTCTTGCTTCCTCACCTCTGCGTGGGGAGAACTTCCAATGGCAGGTACGAGCGACACATCCTCTTCCTTAGCAGGCAGCAGCCCGGCAGCTCCTGTGGAAGGCCCAGCACAGCCCCACTCAGCCCGGGCCACCCACAGGGCTGCGGCGCCTCACTCCCTCCCACCAGCCCAGCCGCACGGTGGCTGATGGGGCAGAGACTATAGCCTCAGGCACAGCTGCAGGTGCTTTCGCTGCCTGGAGGGGATGTCTATACAGAGCTCAACCCAGGCACACCTGGGGACGGCTGGCCGGCCGGGTCAGGCTGCTCAGGTCAGCCAATCCTCACCCACCAGGGGCTCATAGATGCAGAAAGTGGCCCTTGCTGCACTGGCCAGGTCCAGGGAACAGGTGTAGGGTCCTGAGGGTCCTGAGGGTCAGGATGGACATGGGGCTGCAGCTCTGCCTTGTTTTCTAATCATTTTATCTGGTCCAAGAGTGGGAGACAATTTCAAGAAGACCCTCTCCTAATGAGAAGAACCCAGGAGTCAGGGAGAGGAGGGCTGGTGAGTAGAGACAGGAGCCCAGTGTCCCAGGTGTAGCGGAAGCCTCTGGAAGACCCGGTGGAGGGAGGCCGCATGAGTGAAGCCCAGGGTCACAGACCTGTCCAGGAGCTGCTGTTTGTTAGTTCAGGTCCTGCTCTGAGGCGCCCGGGGTCAGCTCTGACCAACAGGTGGGCAGGGGGTGCTCTGCAGCATGGGCTATGTGCACGGTTCCTGTGTGCCCAGCCCTGTCGGGGTGCCTGCCCAGGAGAGCTCTGTATCCTGGGAGGGGCCTGCCCACGTGGGTCCCATATCCTGGGAGGGGCCTACCCACGAGAGCCCCGTGGGCTGCCGGGTGCCTGCCCCCTTGAGCTCCATATCCTGGGAGAGGCCTGCCCACGTGGGTCCCATGGGCTCCTGGGTGCCTGCCCAGGTGAGCTCCATATCCTGGGAGAGGCCTGTCCACGTGAGCCCCGTGGGCTGCTGGGTGCCTGCCCAGGTGAGCTCCATATCCTGGGAGAGGCCTGACCACGTGAGCCCCGTGGGCTGCTGGGTGCCTGCCCAGGTGAGCTCCATATCCTGGGAGGGGCCTGTCCACGTGAGCCCCGTGGGCTGCTGGGTGCCTGCCCCCTTGAGCTCCATATCCTGGGAGAGGCCTGTCCACGTGAGCCCCGTGGGCTGCTGGGTGCCTGCCCAGGTGAGCTCCATATCCTGGGAGGGGCCTGTCCACGTGAGCCCCGTGGGCTGCTGGGTGCCTGCCCCCTTGAGCTCCATATCCTGGGAGGGGCCTGTCCACGTGAGCCCCGTGAGCTGCTGGGTGCCTGCTCAGGTGAGCTCCATATCCTGGGAGGGGCCTGCCCACGTGGGTCCCATGACCTGGGAGGGGCCTGCCCTCGAAAGCCCTGTGTGCTGGGAGGGGCATGTGAATGAGCGTCCTCTCTGACTCTTTCCTGAGAATACTGGTGGGTGGGGGGCCATTTAGGCAACAGAGCAAACAGCTCGTTCCGGAGGCTCTTGTGGGGAAGTGGGGGCATAGCAACAGGGGCTCAGCCTATAAAAGCCCAGAACCCCTCCCAGATCAGCTCCAGAAGCGCTTCTGGAATGGCAAGGAGAAGTGGGTCTTACTAGATGTGGAGGAAAGCGGTGGGGTCTGCAGGGCCGCCTCACCTTCCAGGGACTTCCTGGGAGGCTCACAGGACTCAGCACACGTTTGTGCGCTCACGGCTGAGATGGGTCACAGCACGCAGTAGGGATGCACGGGTGGGAGGGCCCCTGCTCCGGTCACCTCATGACCCTTCGTGCCCCCTCCTTCCCTCGAAGGTCTCTAGGGTGTCTCTTCCCCTGGCGACGAAGGGCAGAACCACGACAGTTACCCCCGTCCCCGTCCCCCCAGGGAAGCTCACTAGAGACTTGGCACCCAGCTGGGGGCTGGTCACGTGGTGTTGTCTGCCCTTGCCCTCCAAAATGTAAGTGCCCAGAAGGGGAGCCGGAGTTCAGCATGAACCACATGCTTTGTGCAAACAGCACAGGCGCAGGGCGCTGCCCCTAACGGGAGGAGGGGGTGTTTAGATCAGGGCAGGGAGCTCTCGCCAGCTGCATTAGCTTCCCGGGGCAACTGCGACAAACGACCACAAACGGAGGCTCAGAACAACAGAAATGTGTCGTCTCTCAGTCCTGGAGACCAGACGTCTGAGATCAAGGTGTCCCAGTGCCACCCTCCCTGTGGAGGCTCCAGCTTCTGGGGGCTCCAGGCACCCCTGGACCCCCAGGCATCCCTTGTCACCACATCTCTCCCGTCTCTGCCTTCATCTTCACCTGCTGTCTCCTCTGTGTCTCTGTCTCTCCTCTTGTCTCTCATAAGGACACTGTCATTGATTTAGGGCCACCCTGATCCCGGATGACCTCATCTCCACATCCATAACTAATTGTACCTGCAAAGACCTTACTTCCAAATAAGGTTCCATTCTCAGATTCTGGGGGGCATGAGGTGGACATAACTTTTCGGGGCCCCGCATTCAACCAACTACAGCAGCCCAGTTCCCAGGTGCCAGCCGACCTTCCTCAGCACAGCATCAGGCTGGTGATGTTCTGTCTTTCTGCACGGAGGTGCCTCTTGTTTCTTGCGATTACTTAGTGAGGTTGGGTGGGGGGCGCTTCTGGCCGACCTCCCGGTCATTCCAGGGACCACGCTGACGTGTCCTCCCGGGAGTGTGCGAGCACGGCCAGGGCTCCCTGTGCATTGTCTACACTGACCGCTCGGCGGTCAGACACCGCTGCATGGGCTGGCCCGGTCCCCGGCACCTTCTACCACGTCCACAGCCTGGTGCACTGTGTGCGGGCCTATGACCATGAGGGGTGGACCGGCAAGGTCGGTGGGAGCCCTCCTGCCTGCCACGTGGCCTCCAGCCCACCACAGACCCTCCGGTCCTGCCATGGACACCCCCATCCCATTAGCCCCCAAGAGGCCTTCTGGGAGGGGTGAGAACTTGGCCATGAAGAAGACAGGGCAGGCCCTAACTGCAGCAGGTGTACGCAAGTACTGGGGGTGCTTGGGTATTTGTCCCCCAGAGGTCCAGAATGTGGGTGTCCGAGCCGTGAGGGCTCTGACTTGAGGGGTCCACCTCCACCTGGGCTCACCTGGGGGGGTCGCTGCAGGGAGAGCACGTCCTTGGGTGATTTTCCAACTCTCCCCATCTCCAGCCTCACCCCCTGGGCCCCCCTGGCCCCATTAATAGTTTTTAAGTGGTGTCTCTCACCCAACAGGCCTGCATGGGAGATTTTAACATTGTGAGGGAGTCCAGTGACCAGTGGCCCATGTGTCCTGTGTGTCTTGGGAGGGGAAGGAGTGTCGCTCTCACATTCCTGCCCCAGTGCACCTGGGGTCGGGGGGCAGCAGACCCAGGCTTCGTTCTGGCAGAAGCTCCCTTTCTGCAAACAAGTCTTACCCCACTCCCCTTATCCTCACTGGAGGCTCAGGAGGCCACAGCATCGGGGCACCTCCAGCACCGGGACCCCACCCTAGGGAATTTCTCAATAGCAGGGACCAGGCCTGGGGGCTGAGGGGAGGAGGGAGCCGGCCTCTTCGGAATCCACGGGGGCTAGGATGCCTCCTACCTAGGAGGGCCTTGGACTCAGCGTAACTACCACCCGGGGTCTCCTACCCCTCCCCTGGTAGAGGGGCCCTTCAGATTCCAGGGCCCCAAGACACCCGCCCCCCGACTTCTGACCCCAACTGTGGAGTCAGGGACCCAGAGACCCCCTCCTCGGCTTCTTTTTTTTTGGAGGCTCCCAGAACTCTCTGCAGCTGTTTTACTCAGGGTTTATTATGGCAAAGCATCCAAGTTAAAATCAGCAGACAGAGGTGACGAGCAGGGCCCAGCATCCTCAGCTGTGGCAGCCCAGGGAAGCCCACCTGAGTCCTGAGGTGCAGGGTTTATTGGGGTCTGTCACATCAATGTGGGGACCACCATGTGCCTGACCTCGGCCTCCAGCCCCGGGGGGGACTCAGGAAGCCCCACTGTGCCTCACACTGTCAGCACAGACCAGCCTGGAGCGAGGCCCACGGAGCACGGACACTCCCGTCAGACTCACAGTGACCTCTGGGAGTCAGGAGAAGAGGCCCGGCCTCTCTGTGGGCAGGTGAACCCGCACCACACGGGCCCTGGTGCAGTGCCCGTTCCGTGTGGTCAGCATGGGTGCACGCGGGTCAGCCAGTGTCCCTGTGCCTCAGCCTGTGACCGCTGACCACACTGTCCTGCTCTGCTCACGACAGCGAGGCCAGTGGAGTGACAACGGGGGTGGGAACAAAGCTGGGTCACAGTCAGGCTGGGTGAGGAAGGGTCCAAGGAGCGAGAACCCGGATGCCCTTGCCTGCTGAGCTGAGAGCTGACTCCGCCCTGCCTTTGGTCCGTCTCCCCACATCGCGCGGTAGGGCTGCCTTTCCTGCATCCTGGGGCAGGGTCATGCCTGTGTATACAGCAGGACGCACAGCAGTGCACGCAGCAGGCCTGATGCCTGCCCCCGCCATGGACTTGGGGGCTTGGTGAGGGTGGAGCATCCCGACGGGACACGGGGTCAACCTCGAGGAGGATGTTGAGGTGAAGCGCTGGGAGCATCTGGAGGGAACCCTCACCTGTCCGCACAGGTGGGCTGAGGACACCGACCAAGGCTGGGCAGGCGGGGAGCCCAGGGAGGGTCCTGGGTCATCCCCGAGGCTGGACGAGGGCTGTGGAGCTGGGGGTGATGGCGGTGGGGCGGAGGGGCTGATCGCCGGACAGTGTGGAGAGGGACCATCGGAGGCAGAGGGGAAGGTGAAGACTGTGCCCGATGGGAGGACGGAGAGGCCAGCAGGCGGCGCTGTAGGCGCGGGGATCAGGTCTGCTCCCCGCAGGGCGGCGCCTAGCCCGGCACCGCTGGAAGCCACCTGGTGTCCCGCCAGACCCCCGCCAGGAAGAGAAAGGAAGCCCCGTCTACACTGCTGAAAACACCAGTGCGGGACGTTTGCCCTCCTCTTCACCTGGCGGGGAAACAGGCAAACTGAAGTGGAGAGTGATGGGGCTGAGGTGGGAAATGTGGGTGCTCGGAGCCTGGAGAGGAGGGTTCCTGAGGGGCTGAGACCACAGGGAGCAGGAGAGGGACAGGGGATGGGCAGGGGGACGGGCAGTGAGTGTCCGGCGCTGGAGCACATGCATCCTCGCTCCGGCCGGCCCCCCTCCCCCGAAGGCTGGGTCTATTAACACAGGGGACCCTGGAAGGGGGTTTTCTGTCCGGCTGGTTCACTGAAGCTGGGTGTCTGTGGGCACATGGGCCAGTCTGGCGGTCCCGGAGAAGACATTGTTTTCTCCGGGGAAATGAGGTGGACACTCAGTCCCTGGTCTGTGGATGGTCTAGTCCTCTGGGTGTCATGTCTCTTCTTGCGGGTCACTGGGGCTTTATCCTCACTCCGTGGGGTACAGCAGGGGAGGGATGGACACGTCCTGGGCTCACTGCGCCTGGGCTCCTGGGGAGGACCTCTCCGGCCCACATGTTCACAGGCCTCAGTCACCCCTGCTCGACACCCTCTCCAGGAACTCGGCACGAGGACCTGCCCTGTGAAACGGGGCGCCTGGGTCGGGGGGCTGGTGGGTCCCTTCTCAGATGGCCACACTCAGGTCTGGGGATGGGTGCGGTGGCCTGTGGCCACTCGCCGAGGTCACCACGCCGCTGCGGCTCCTTTCTGGGGCCTGAGATGCCCCAGGGGTGGCTGGGCGAGGGGGGGAGGTCGCCATGACAGGGACGTGTGGGACGGGGGTCCTGGGCCCTGGGTCCCTCCCCGAGGAGGAGTGGGAGTCATGCCCAGAGGGGAGGCGGCCGGTGACGGTCCTCGGTGTCAGCAAGCACCGCGCCGCGCCCCGCAGGCCGGGTGTGGGACTCCTGCGGCCCCGGCACAGGACGCCAGACGGGGGGCGGGGCTGGGACAGGGGACGCTTCCTCTCAGGCCTGGAGCCCGAGGTCAAGGTGCTGGGGGCCCGCTCCTCCGCGGGTTCTGGGGTCGGTCGGTCCCAGGCCACTCCCAGCCCCGTCTCTGTCTCTGCCGTCACATCGCCTTCTCCCCCGTGTCTGGGTCCAAATGCCCCCCATGAGGACGCCCACACACACACACACACACACACACAGGTCAGTGACCTCGTCTCACCCCGGGCAGCTCTGCGGTGGCCCATCTGCACACAAAGTCCCATTCTGAGGTCCCGGGGCATCCGTCTTCCAGGGCCTCTTGAGGTGACAGTCCTCGTGGTCAACACAGCTCGTGGGGGCATGTGGGTCCCCAGGCCGGAATCCAGGAGCCTCACGGAGGAAGAGGTGTCCTGACTCAGAGAGGACGGACGGACAGGCAGAGGCGAGAGGGAGGCCGAGGGGCGGTCAGCCCTGCCCTCCGGGGAGTGAGGAGTCTCTAGAGGGCCGGGCCGGAGCTGGCGGGAGACACGGCGGTCAGAGGTGGGCGGCCTGGTCTGCGACGGGCGGGGTCACTTAGGGGCAGAGGCTCGGGGGCCTCAGGGTTGCCCTCTGTCTGCTCCTATGAAGGCAGCCGGCCGCGGACTCCCTGCCAGGTTGGGCCAAACATGGAGCGGCTTGAGGACACATCCCAGGGCCGCCTTCGAGAAGTGCCTTGTGCCTGGGGACACGGAGCCTCCAGCCTGCCGGGGAGTGTGTGGGGCTGGCGGCACGTGGGGCTGCATCCAGGGCCCTGAGGAGCTCGAGGTGCCCGCTCCAGGCCTCCCCTGGTCCGGGACGGAGGGCGGCTGCCCTGGGCCTCCTGCGTCGGGCACCGCCCCTGGGCTGGGAGGGGTCAGCGGGTCCCCTGACCCGTCGCTGCAGCCAAGCTGAGGCTGCTGAGCGGCCAGGGCCGGAGCACGGCCTGTGGGTGGGATGTGCGTGGGGAGGTCGCAGGACAGCGGTGGGGCGCCTGCATCAGCAGAGGCTGGGCATCCACTGGACATACGACAGGAGCGAGCGGGACGGCAGGGCAGCCCGACGCCCGGCTCGGGTGCGGAGGCGGCTGCGTGTCCTCCATCTTCAGCACCCAGACGTGTGTGTAGAGATGCTCGTCCAGACGCCGAGGGGCTCTTTCCTCCGATGCCTCGTGTCTCATCATCTGGCAGGTGTGGGGATCCTGGGGCAACCGTGACAACATGCCACGAGCCGGGGGTGTCACAACAGCAGAGATTTCTCTCTCGCAGCTCTGGACGCTGGAAATACACAATGAAGGTGCGGTTGGTTCCTGCTGGAACTTCAGGGAATCTGCCCTGGCCTCTCCCGGCTTCTCTGGTCTCCAGAAATCCTTGGCGCCCCTGGACTTGGGGCTGCATCACCCCCACCTCTGCCTCCATCGTCACGTGGCTTCTCCTCTGTGTCTGTGTCCAGATTTCCCTCTTCTTATAAGGACACCACCTGCTGGATTTAGGGCTCTCCCTAATCCAGCATGACCTCATCTTAACCACATCTGCAGACACCCTGTTCCAGAAATAAGGCCTGATTCTGGGGTCAGAATGGATATAAATTTGGGGGGGGACACTATTGAACCCACAGTACTAGGTGAGGTGTTAGAGGATGGAGGGAATGAGAAGTGCCCACCCACCTGATGCCCCAACTGACAGGGCATCATGGGACCGAAAACCGAGGCAGGCAGCTCCAGGTAATCAGTGGATCAGTTTATTATTGGGTAGTTTATTCACAGGGTGGGATTGGGATGTGGCGGACGACGGTCGGAAGCATGTGCCACCGTGCTCTGCATGGCCAAGGGGTCACCAGGACAATTTATGGTTAACATGGGGGGGTGCTTGGAAACTGGACGTACATTCCTAAGTCAAGGTTCATGAATGGGTAACTGGCCTCATGGGCGCCGGGAACACATCAGCGAAGGTCTTCCTTGTTTGGGGACTAACAAAGCATAGAGGCCACCTGGTCCTGATAATTATTAAACAGCCTCTATTAACTAGAAAGCCCTTGAGGACAGAGAAGTGATTGACTACACAGTACAGTCCTGGGTCAGATCAGCGGAAGGACGAGCCCAGGATGGCATCAGTTACGCTGACAGCCTTACATGATGGGGAGGCAGGGCTGGGGAAGGTGCGGGCTTGAGCCCTGCAGGTGCCCCAGAGAAAGGGATGCGGGCCGGGCAGTGGGGCGGGCCTTGCACCTTGAGCGGGGCAGGGGCGTGGCCCTAAGAAGTGACCTGACACTTGTTCGTAGGGGCCCCTCTGTGCAGGGTGGACACGCCTGTCTCCAGGGTCATGTCCTGCTTCTTTGGGGCCCGACCTCTGCGTGACCTCTGCAGGCCAGCCTGAACAGGAGCCTCAGGCAGGACACATCCTCAGGGTCCGGGGAGGACCCCCAGGAAGCCTTGGAGGTCAGTTCTGGGCGGGGAGGGGTAAGGGTTCAACTCCCCCAGCCACCGTTAGGAGGGTGAGCAGGGCAGGCGGCGTCCACACATGGAAGGGGCAGTGTTATCAGTTTACCTGAGAAAACACACTTTCAGGTCCCCCGTGCGTTACGGAAAAATCCTGTTTCTAACATGCGGGTTTCCAGGTAGCTGGAAGTGCTCCGGCCTTACTCTGTGGCTGTGCCCGTGCTCCAGCAGCTCCCAAGGACTGACTGCAGCGCCGTTTGCTTCACCTGGCAGGTCACAGTCTTGGGGCAAGAGGCAGCGGGCCACGGCCCCGGTGTCCAGGGCTGCAGTCAGGCAGTGCACAGCCACCGGCCCCATGGGGCTGTTCACAGTGCGATGAAAAATCCAAACGGATTCTGTCCTGTGCTACTGGGGACGAGCCCTGGGTCTGCCTCTGGACCGTCCCTGTGTGGGGTAGTTCACGCCCTCATTTACACTCCATGGTCCCCACGATGTCACCTGGGGTCCCAGGAATCACCTGGGCAAGCAGACAGTGTCTCTTGGCAGAAATGGAAATTCCCTGAGGTGTCAAATGGTTGATGTGACAATTTCTTTTTCAGTTGTGATTAAAATATATGTAATATAAAATTCACCATTTACGATTAAATTGAACAACTCAGTGGCATTTATCACATTCACAATGTTGAGCCAGCACCAACTCCCTCTGGTTCCAAAACATTCTCATCCCCCCAAAAGGAGACCCCTCCCCCTCCCCTAGCCCTTGGCACCACTAACCCACTTCCTGTCTCTGTGGATTTGCCTGTTCTGGACATTTCATATAAATGGAATCATACAGTTTGTGCTTGTTCTTGGCTGAATGTGTGTGTCCCTCCAAAATTCACATGTTGCAATCCTCACCCCCAAGGTGATGGTATTAGGAGGTGGTACCTTTGGGAGATAAATAGGTCATGAGGGTGGAGCCCCTATTATGGGATTAGTGTCCTTATAAAAGAGACCCCAGAGAGCTCCCTCACATCTTCTCCATGTGAGGACACAGGGAGAAGATGCCATATACAACCAAGAAGAGAGCCTCACCAGAACCTGACCATGGTGGCACCCTGATCTCAGACTTCTGTCCTCCAGAACTGTAGGAAATACATTTCTGTTGTTCAAGCCACCAGCCTGGTATTTTGCTATGGCAGCCCAAGCAGACTAAGACAGTGTCCTTCTGTGTCTGGCTTCCCTCAATGAGCATCGTGTTTTCAAGGTTCATCAACACTGTAGCGAGTGTCAGTGCTTCACTCCTTTTCATGGCTGAGTAATATTCTATTGTGTGGATGGACCACATTGTGTGTATCTGTTCTGTTTACCTGTTGATGGTCATTTGGGTGGCTTCCACATCTTGGCTGTTGTGAATCATGCTGCTATGAACATGCGTGTACAATGTTTGTGTGGACATGTGTTTTCCTTTCTCTTGGGTTTATACATAGGAGTGGAATTGCTGGGTCTTGTAGTGACTCCATGTTTGACATTTTGAGGAACTGCCAGACTGTTTTCCAAAATGGTGGCACCACTTCACATTCCCACCAGTGGTGTGTCAAGGTTCCCTTGTTATTGTCTGTCTTTCCGATTCTAGCACCTTGGTGGGAATGAAATGCTATGTCATGGGTGTTCTGTCAGCCCATCAGACCCTCACCCCTTCTATACCACGTACTTTGTAACGCTCCCCTCACTTTCTGAAATCAGATGCAGAGATAACATAATCTCTCTACACATATAATTTAAGTATAACTATGTATATGTGTGTATGCAGCTATAGTTACAATAGAGAGGAGAATTAAAGATAAATACATTTTAATGAAATAATACATAATTTAATAGGTGAGTGCTTGGCTTCAACTACACTAATTAATCAAATGTTTGCTTAAATTTTTCTTCAATTTAGATTTAAGAAAAGGCAGATAACATTCAACTCGATTCAAACTTTATATTTAATTTCATATTTTTTTAATGAGGACAAATGGGCATCATTTTATATAGTTCGAATTACTGTGGTGACGGCAATCCTGGTGCATTTACTGGCAATTCAGAAACTCTGAGCCACTTTACCAGGAGATTCAATTTTCCAAAATGTCAGAGAATTCTTGGTAAAGTTCTGAATAACTGTGAGAACAAGCTTTCCTAGAATCACATCACTGTTCTATTCCTGCAAAATTTAGCATTTCTTAAAGCCATACAGAAATAACGTGTGTGAAGTAGAACAGAGTTAGATTCTCAGCTCAGAAAATCACGAGCAGGTCCTTCCCAGGAAGGGCGGGCAGGCACAGGGCAGCCCTTCCTGCAGGAGGCCTGGTGGCTCAGGGCACACCCACAATGTGCCCGAGAACCCCAACCTTTGTGTTGACCACAAACGCACAACTCCACGTGTGCCTGGGAGAACCCAGCTGAGAGCAGAGGTTCCCAAACAGGGGCATGTGCCCCGCTGTCCAGGGCGCAGGAGAGTGCATGGTTTGGAAGGAGTCACTTTGCAGCTGCCCCTGAAACTGGCCTGCCTGGAGGCCCTGCATGCAGAGCAGCTCACATGCAGAGGGACCCTGGTGCAGTCCCCTCTTCCTGGGACATTAAATCCTGAAGGCCCCATAAACGCAAGACGTCATAACTTGGCTACCATAATAAATACAACACACAGGGCTGCTTAAACAACAGACATTTACTTCTCACAGTCCTGGAGGCTGGAAGTTCCCGAGCAAGGTGTCAGCAGGGCTGGTTCCTGCTGAGGCCTCTCTCCTTGGTGTGTAGACGGCCGTCTTCTCCCTGTGTCCTCATATGGTCATCCCTCTGTGTGTGTCTGTGTCCTAATCTCCTCTTCCTGTAAGGGCACCAGTCACGTTGGAGTATAGCACACCCTAGTGGCTTCATTTTACTTTAATCACTTCTTTAAAGACCTCGTCTCCAAACACAGTCCCATCCTGAGGTCCTGGGGGTCAGGACTCAACATGTGAATTTTGAGGACACAATTCAGCCCACAGCAGGCACATGCCTGTAACACAAGACTGCCTGCCTTTCCCGGCCCAGGGACGTTTGTGTTAAGGGTGAGCACAGGAGATGGGGCAGGTGGCCTCACCGGGCAGCAGGAAATCAGCTGTGGGTGGAGCCAGGACAGTTCTGCACTCGCGCCTCGTCCATCCTCCAACCACATGAGAACCACTGCCCCCAAGTGGGAGCCCACGAGGACAAGGTGTCCGCAGCACTGGAGAGAGGGGGTGAACATAAAAATGTGTCACTTTTTAAATACAAGCAGTTCTTTGCAGCTTTTCTCTACGTGAAAGGAAAGACCCCCGGGAGAGTCAGGACAGGATGGGTTGTCACGCTGTCCGGGTCTGGGGTTGTGCCCTGGAGCAAGCGCTCTGTGACCTCTTCCCAGTGGGCGTGCTTTCCTGGAGCGACCAGAGCTGCTTCTGTTTACTCCGTGTGTGGCTGGTCCTCATCAAACCATAGAAAATGTCTATAACTCTATACTAATAGAGTATCTATCTGTACACTGTTCTATGAATACAGTGTATGCTACCTGCTGACCTGATTTGCCCTGCCCCACCCCCAGTAAATCCCTTTCTACTGCCTTGAAGTTTGACCGCGATAAAGTCACTGAAGGCATTTTTTAATCTTTATGTCTTCTTAGTTATTTATTCTGAAGCTGAAAACCGAAGTTTGATACCTGCCCCCCTACACACACACACACACACACTCGCATGTACATTTCCAGAAAACGCAAAGTAGTCCGTAGTGACAGAAAGCAGATCCGAGTTTGCCTGGATTGGAGAGAGCGGGAGGAAAGTTCTAGGGATGAGTGTATTGATGAAACAAAAATTCATATTTTAAGGCAAGGCAAGACAAATTTAAAACATAAGTTTTTACTCTGCCCTTCGGCCTCCTCCCTCCCCACTAGTGTGCATGTGCATCTGCATTACGTGTTCACCCGACCTCCCCAATATCTGCTCAGCCACAGAAATCAATTTTTCTCCTTCTGGCAACAGCCGTGTAACTCCTTAGAAGATAACATTCCTTTCCTCATGCTGGAAGGGGTCACGATGACCCACCACTCACCTTGTACGTGCAGACGTCTTTGGTGGACTTCATGGACAAGGCCACTGTATCACTTCCCTTAAAGATAATGACTGGTGCAGAACAGACTGGTCAGATGACCTGGGGAGATACTGGGCTGCACCTAAAAGAAGTTCTTAGTTTAAATACTTACTTATGACCTTAATAATGTCACTAGCTATATTACTTGTATTCTGCCTGTGTTACAAGATTTTTGTTTCTTGCATTACCAAATGTGTGACTGAGCCTCCGCTAAAAATAATGATGACTAGGTGACCTAAAACAATTGTCAAATACATAGTTCTATATGGTCAGTGGTTGTAATAGTGTAACTCTAGGTATGGGAAGAAGCCACAAGAGGGAACCATTTCCTGGACCATAACAGACTAGAAGGACAGGCGACCCAGAGACTTTGGGCTACTGTTAACAGGGCCTAGTCCAGTAACAGCACACTGAGTGGCCTATCAAGGAAATCCTCGCCTGACATGGGAATGAGCATTCCTAGCACCATAGGATAAATTGGTCATGAACTGCCTCCTAAACCTTGGTCAAAATTAAGACCAGGGCTTTCCTGGTGGCACAGTGGTTGAGAATCTGCCTGCCAATGCAGGGGACACGGGTTCGAGCCCTGGTCTGGGAAGATCCCACATGCCGCGGAGCAACTAGGCCCGTGAGCCACAGCTACTGAGCCTGCGCGTCTGGAGCCTGTGCTCCGCAACAAGAGAGGCCGCGATAGTGAGAGGCCCGCGCACCGCGATGAAGAGGGGCCCCCACTTGCCGCAACTAGAGAAAGCCCTCGCACAGAAACGAAGACCCAACACAGCCAAAAATAATAAATAAATAAATAAAATAAAATAAAATTTAAAAATTAAAAAAAAAACAACATTAAGACCAAAAGGGAGGGGACTGTAACATAAAGAATGTTGCCCACCATCCAGTTCTACAAGAAATAAGTCATCAGCCACCACAGTCGCTGACTCACAGGACACCCTGAAAGGATTTCAGGGTGAAGATCAGGACGAGGCACTACGTGCTCTGGGAAAACTGGCAGAACTGGCCCTCAGAGAGCTCGATATTTTCAGGAGAAAATTTTTATGAACCTGGATTCTTGCCTCTTCCCACACTTGGAAAAGCACTAAAACCATTAAGGTATCTGTTCCGCCTGAATAGCATGACCTCCTACCAAGCTATGTGCTTGTTTGCACGTACCCCTTTGTCAAATTCACCTATATACTGGCCTCCCCCCTCACCTCTTTAGAACGGTCCTCAGAGCTTTCTGAAAAACTGTGTCCCGGGTTATAATCCCCAGGTTGACACAAATGAAATTTTCCATTACTTTCTTAGATTGACCATTGATTAATTTTTCATCGAGAGTATAATCATTATCTTGATGGGGTACACATGTTTCAAAACCTATCAAATTGTACACTTTGAACGTGTGCATTTGTCGTATGTCGATTACACCTTGATAAAACTGTTAAAATACCCCAGAGTTTTAGGTAATAATGCATCATTCCATGTTTAGTGGCTTAATGAGAAGCGGCGTTTTGATCTCTCTTATTTTTGTGACTTAAATAGGAACCGTGTTCACCCCAGCTCCATCTTATTCCGATCTCGGCCAGGCTGCTTTCAGGGATGAATCCTGCAGTTTGCCTCTCACCGGTTTGCTGAGCCTCCTCTCAACACAAACACACACATTTTTCTTGCAGTGAACACTGAAATGAGTCTTGACTATCAGAGAATCCAACCAGGCTGGTGGGCCAAGCAGGGAGGATGGACACGCCAATGATCTTCCACAAGCAGAATAAGCTAAACATGCAGATTTGAAGAAAATGCACTTAAAGCACATCCTGCAGTAAGAGCCGTTTATAAAATATACTCTTTTATAAAGAGTAAGGGCTCTTTGTAAAATATCACATGCACAAAGGCAGAATAAGAAGGACAGTGTTGCAACTTTCCTGGGCAATCAGGTTAAGCAAGACTTTCTCAGTGAAAGAGTAGCTGATCAAATCGACAGTTGCTCAGTTGCTGAGCCTGGTGAAACCTTTGTCCTGCTTCCCAGACACTGAAAAGAGATTCTCAGAAATCCTCTTGAAAGTTTCCCATGGTTTGCTTTCACCAAGATTGAGAGAAAAGCTGATCACATTGTCAGCTGATAGGTTACCAAACCTTTTGTATAATATTTGGGTATGTAATTGGGAAGGAATTGAAAGAATAAGTGACATTTTTAAAACAAAACTCCCACTCTTATCTGAACAAGGTGTCTCAGTGCTAATATCTAAAAAACACAAAGTAGGAATAGATCCAGTTATTGGATCTTTTCTCTTCCTAGCAATTAGTCATGGTCATCCTCGAATACATATAAAAAATAAAAGGGAAAAGTTACATTCATTCTATTAAAAGATATGTTTCAAATAAGTATCTTTGTTTAATAATTATACAAATGTGTAATCATATATATACTGTTTTAATGAGTTGGAACTACTTATAACTGTAACAATAATTCAGAAAAACTGTAACCGTTAGAACTCTATGGTCATAGTAAATACAATAAAAATTTAATTATCTATTAATAAGCATAGATATGCTGGGTAATCAATGAGACTTTTAGGCATCAAAGTCCATTCCATTGGAATAACATTCTCTGAATGATGTGGAATGAAAAGACAATTTCAAATATAAAAAGAACAGAAAGTTGGTCTGAGATGCTACGTCCTGTGTGATTCCAACCCAATGACATGTTGGGGAGGGCAGATTACAGATACAGTAAGAGGGTGATGTTGCCAGGGCCTGGGGGCATCAAACAGGCAGAGCACAGAGGATATTTAGGGCAGAGAAATACTCTGTATGATACTATAATTGTGGATACATGACATTATGCATTTGTCTATATATAGATATAGATATAGATAGATGTTGATGTATACACACACACATATGTAAAATAACGCAATAATCAATAGCCATACATATGCCCCAATAATACATAGCCCAGCAGAAAACTGAGCCAGTCATGAACAGCATTTCACAGGAGGGCAAACTGAATGGGCCAATCGACAGTGGTGAGATGGTCCTCGGCACGTGCCTTGTCCTATGTGATCTGAGGTCCCACATGGCTCTCCTTTCACGCACCATGTTGGGGGAAGATGAACCAGAATGTCTGGCCCTGTGTGTCTGACATGCCCCTGCTGGCCGCCCTAGATATGGGGCTCCCGGTGGGGGAAAGCACAGCCCCTCAAGTCCTTCTCTTTGGTCTCAGGTGCAGGGACCACCCCTCTGCGGCCCAGATGCCTTGGCGCAGAGCAGCCACTGGCGGGGGTCACCCCCACTGAAGCAGCAGAAGAGGAAGGTCACCGTCACCACGGAGGTGACCCTCTTCAAGAACTACTTGCCCAGGGGAAGGGGAAGCTAGGACGAAGTGAGAGAGTGGCGTGGACATATACACACTACCAAATGTAGAATAGCTAGCTAGTGGGATGCAGCCGCATAGCACATGGAGATCAGCTCAGTGCTTTGTGACCACCTAGAGGGGTGGGATAGGGAGGGTGGGAGGGAGACGCAAGAGGGAGGGGATATGGGGATATATGTATATGTATAGCTGATTCACTTTGTTGTACAGCAGAAACTAACACAACTTTGTAAAGCATTTATACTCCAATAAAGATATGGAAAAAAAAAAAGTACTTGCCCAGGGGAAGTACCCTGTGCAGGTGCAGCCACTGAGGGGGTGTAGTTGGGGACATGGGAGCTGCTGGGGCACATGCTGGGGGAGGGACACGGGGGGGAGGGGGAGGGACGCTCCACACCGGGCAGGGTCGGCGGCTCGAGCCCGTGGCAGCACTGCAGCCCTGTGGTGCCCTGCCCGCTCAGATGCCACGTGCACCTGGTCACGTGTGTGCACCGCTGGCCTGTCACATGCACCTGATCTCTCACACATGTATGCTAACTGCTGACCCATCACATGTGTCCGATGTCACACACACAGATGTGCTCACCTGCTCACTGCAGGCCCGTCACATACACTTCATCACACACCCGCTCACTGCTGCCTGTCACCCCCAGTCCACGTGGGTCGAGTCCTCTAAGGAGCTCGGGGTCGCCCTGCTGGACCTCATCAGCCGATCCAGTGCTGCAGCTGCGAAGGGGAGCCTCACACGGGTGCTTCCTGGTGTCCTTCACACTCGGGTCATGAGCTGCACTCTCCTGCCCAGTCAGTTTCCAAGAGACCAGGCAGGCTCAGACCCCTGTGAGGGGCTGGCTTAGGTAAGGGGCTTGCTTGTTTTCTGGGCAATATTATCTGTTATCTCAGAGTGAAGGGGAATTGTGTACCCCCCAGGGAAAGAGACATCGATGTCCTGACCCCAGGGCCTCAGGACATGACCTCATTTGGAAGTAGGGCCTGGTCGTGTAAGTAGGTAAGACAGGGGCCTCAGGGTGGCCCCAGTGCTGTGTAACTACATCCTTATAAGATGAGCAGAGACACAGACACAGAGGGGAAGCCACATGAAGATGAAGGCAGAGGTGGGAGGGATGCAGCCACAAGCCCAGGGATGCCTGGAGCCCCCAGAAGCTGGAAGAGGCAGGAGGGACCCTCCCCTGGAGCCTCAGTACTTTCCAACTAGACAGTTACCATGAGTGCCTGAGCTGAAGGCAGCACCGTGGCCCGTGACCATTCTGTCTTGCCCACATGGCACGCTGGGGAGCAGCTCTCACAGGACTCTGACCAGCAGGTTGGTTTCACATGAGACCGTAGGACGCTGGTCCTGTAAACAGGCAGGCCCATCTCACCCTTCCTCCTGGGCTCTGGTCACACAGGGCAACTGTGCACCGTGTGGGGCTGGGCTTTCAGCCTCTGCACAGGACCTCTTGGTGTTGGTTCAAAGTTCAGCTTCCACCCCAAGGATGACAGAAGGTGAAATTCTCATCAGCCCTGTGCAGCGCAGGCAGGGAGTCACAATTAATTATAGAGTTAAAAGCAGAGAGGCTAAGGGTGACTCAGCCATGGAAAAGGAGTGAAGCACGGACACAGGCTACGATGTGGATGAACCTCGAAAACAGGATGCTCAGGGAGACAAGCCGGACACAAAAAGACAATTAGTGGATTCCACTTACATGAGACATCCGGAACAGGCACGCCCACAGAGACAGGAATTGGACTGCGGATGCCGGGGCTGTGGGAAATGAGGGGTGGCCTCTAAAGAGTGGGGTTTTGGGGAGATGATGGAAATGTTGTCAAATGGAATGTGCTGGTGGCTCCACAACCCTGTGAATATGCAAAACACCACCGAGCTTTATACTTAAAATGGGCGAATTGTGTGGTATGGAAGTTAAATCTCAATAAAGATGTTACCAAAAGTGAAAACCTGGAGGCCTCCAGGCCCACCTCCAGAATCTGACACCAGAGGTGCGGGGTCGGACAGGACCTGCGTGTCTGAAAGCCCCGTTGCGTCCAACCAGGTGGTCTGAGGGCGCCTCGAGAAATTCTCCCTGTGGCATCAGAAGCATGGGGCGCTACTGTGCTAGGCCTCAGGCAGAGAGGCTGGATTCCTTTCCCTTGCTGTCCTCTCTTAGGGACTGTGGCATCGTCTCCGTAGAAGGAGGCGGGTCAGCTTGAAGCCTGGTTCCCTCTTCTGCACGTATCTTCTTTCTCTCCCAGCGATGGTGCCGGCCGAGGTGCGCCAGAGCCGTCAAGGCAAAAGCGTCATGCACAGGATAACTGAGAACTTTGACCAGGTGCAGTGGGCTCCTCAGAGGCAGTGACTGAGGTCCCAGAGCCTCCTTCTGAGTGTCATGGCCCCCTTGCCCCTCTCACGGGAGTTGTTGTCAGGCTTGATGGTTGAAGCAACCATGGTATCGAGATTTCACTGATAGAAACTATTCCTTTGCTTCCCTGGGAGAAGCAGGTCTCCTTCTACTTTATTCGCGACACCCCTTTTATAATAAACAAAAATGATAAGCTAGAAGTACATATTAAGGATTAAGTTATATACATGCAAAGAATAATCTTAAAGATCAAGAAACAGAACATGACGAGTGGACACCCAGGAGTGCCCTTCCCTCGTCACAGCGTCCCCCCCCCGCCCCGTGAGGTAGCTGTCCTCCTGATTTTGTGCCAGCAATCTTGTCCTCATAGTTTACGGCCAGCACGCATCCCTAAACAACGCAGCCCAGCTTTGCCCAGCGCCAAGGTCTGTAAGTGGGTGCACCGTGCACGCTGCTTTACTGCTCTTGATGGCTCAGCATTGTGTCCATGAGATGCTTTCATCTTGTGAATACGGTTTTTAAATAATTTTTATAGTGTTACTAACTTTAAACAAAATGTACTCAACTGCTGTGGAATATTCCTTCATAGGAGCGTGCATGGTTCACTTCTGCATCTGCTTGTGGTGGCGTTCAGGTTGCTTTCAGGTTTGGCTCCTGTGGCTGCAGAGTCCACGTCTGTGTGTCCTGGTGCAGGGCTGGTGGGTCTGTGTTCAACGGGGAGGAGCATGGTGGGTCTGTGTGCACGGACTCCGCTATCTGAGGCCCGATTGTTTCAGAAGTGGTTGCATCCCCCCGCTGCGTACCAGGCTTTCCATTGCTCCACATCCTGCTGATATTTGATACTGTGTCTTTCATGTCTGCCAGTCTGGTAGGTTTATGCACGGTTTTTTCTTATGGTTTTAATACTTGGGTTATTAGTGAAGTTGTGCATCTTGTTGCATTCATGGACTATTTTTTTTAATTAATTAATTGATTTATATTTTTAATTTTTTTGGCTGCGTTGGGTCTTCGTTGCTGCGCACGGGCTTTCTCTAGTTGCAGCGAGCAGGGGCTACTCTTCGTTGCGGCGCGCGGGCTTCTCATTGCGGTGGCTTGTCTTGCTGCGGGGCACAGGCTCTAGGTGCGTGGGCTTCAGTAGTTGTGGCTCGTGGGCTCTAGAGCACAGGCTCAGTAGTTGTGGCACACGGGCTTAGTTGCTCCGCGGCACGTGGGAGAAGTGGCCTTTTGTAGGAGATGTCCTGTGTGTCCCAGCAGCCCACTGTCCCCTGGTCACTAGAACTATATGTTCTAGGTGTACCCCCTATGTGGGCTGCTTGGGCTCTTCTGTTGTGGTGGGCTGACTACTGTGGGTGGTCTGGTAGGCTTGGCTGCCCCCAGACTGCTTGTTTGCCAGGCTCTGCCTTGTATGGAGGCTGTCTGTGCTGCTTGGTGAGACTAAATCATAAGGCAGCTGGCTGCACAACTCTGGGGGACACCAAATCTAGTGCTGGTTCACTTATGGGTAGAACTGCAGTCCAGGTGATATCAGGGCTAGTGCCCAGTCACTGGTCCTGGGGCTATGCTGGCTACTGGGAGGAAGAGACAGGTCCTGAGTTCTGGCTGCAGGGCCCAGGAGTCCACAGAGTTGGTGTTGGATCACTGTTCCTGACACAGCTATCTGCAGGGTCTGGGGTATCCCTAATCTTGTGTTGGCATTCTGATGGGCAGGGTCAGGACCCAGCTGAGTCCATGGCTGCTTCTGGCCTGCAAGTGAGTGTTCTGGTCACACAGGCTGCTGGGCTGTGGTATTCCTGGAGCTGGTGTGTGCCTGTTGGTGTATGAGGCTGATCCCAATGCTAGAGCAGGTTTGCTGTTGGGTAGGTCCAAGCTCCATCCAGTCCCTGTGCAGTTATCACCTGCCGATGGTGAGGCTGACTCCAAGGCCAGAGTAGGCTCACTTGTCAGAGGGGCCCGGGACTCTGGGGCTGGTGCCTGTCCACTGAGGTGTGGAGGCTGGTCCTGGGGCTTTTGGTGGCTGGGCCCATGTCCAGGGGCAGCTGTGCATTGAGAGGGTCTGAAGGCAGCCTGTTTGCCGGTGGGTGGGGCTATGCCCCTGCTCAGTTAGTTGCTTGGCCTGCAGCATCCTAGTACTTGTGTCTCTAGTCTGGTGGAAATGGGTAGGGCTAAGTCCTGAGGCTAAAAAGATAGAGGGAGGATTCTGAAATTATGCTTGCTGGTACCAGTGTCCACGAGGTAGAAGGAGCTCCCCTGAATGGCTGCTGCCAGTGTCTCTGTCCCTGAGGCTGTGCTGTAGTTGCCTTTTGCCTCTCTGGGAGACTCTCCAAGATCAGGAGGTAGGTGTGACCCGGGATCCTTTCAAATGACTGCTTCTGTTCTGATTCTCGGATCATGTGAGATTTTGTGAGCATCTTTTAAGAGTGGAATCTCTATTTCTCACAACCCTCTGGCTCTCTGGAAAATAAGCACTACTGGTCTTCAAAGCCCAACTTTCTAGGAACTCTTCTTTCCAGAACAGGATCCCTGGGCTTGGGAGCCTGATGTTGGCTTCATACCCCTTGCTACCTGGGAGCACCTCTGAAATTGTAATTATTCTCCCATTTGTGGGCCACCCACCTGGTGGTATGGGTCTTGACTCTATTGAGATTTTGCCCTTCTTTCCTGTCTTGTCGAGGTGCCTTCCTTATATCTTTAGCTGTAAAACATCTTTTACGGTAGGTCCCGGCCTGTTTCATCAATTGCTGTTCTGTAAACAGTTGTGACTTTGGTGTGCCCATGAGAGGCATCAAGCTCCGCGTCTTTGAATGCTACCATCTTGGACAATCTCTCTACTTCACTCTTAAATCATATTATTTAAGTTTTCTTAGTATCTTATTCGATTAGCGACAGTTTGAAATTTATTATCACTCATGTTTACTTCGCCTGTTTAAAGAAATTGAATAGTGCATTCATTCAGTTTGAAATGAAGGTAGTGACCTGTGAATTTCCATACCTCAAACATCAAGGATAGGACAAAAGCCTTTTCGACCTGTGTTACCCTCAAACTCTGCACCCCACCCCAGCCTGGCAATTAACCTCTTACACCCATGCTCACACCTTCTGTTTTCGGACCGTTAACCATCATTGCATCTTTATGTGTGTTGACAAAGTGAACTCTAGTCTTTCCAGTTTTTGAGTTTTGTTTTTTGGTTTAGGGAACAGTCCTACTATGAATGTACATTTACTGGTCTGCTGAAGTTCATATATAAACCTGTCAAGCACATTACCAGAATTGGAATTGCTTGTATATACACTTTGATAAATTTTAGAGACAATGGTAGAACAGAAGTAAATTGTATTTCAAATCCCACAATATTTTCACACCATGAAAACCCTTCCCTGTTTACTATATTTGTGTGTAGTTTATCTTTATGCCCATACTATATTTCCCAGAGATGGGTAAGTGTATGTTTCTTGCTAGCACATTTACCGTATTGTTCAAAGTCAGGCGTTTAGTGGTTTTAGCATGATCCTATTTCCATGAACTCGCAAATACAAGATCTTCTCTCACACTGTCTTTTACTCCCTGCTGTTTTATATTGCCCTCCTAATTCTCAGTCCTGGTCTTTCTTTATGTTCTTCATCAACCTGGATAGGTTATACTATTTTCTCCCTTATTCAAGACCAATAGAATAGAATAGAACACCCAGAAATAAACCCTGATATATGGCCAAATGATTTTTGACAAGTTGCCAAGACTTTTCAAAGTAGAAAGGATAGTATTTTCCACAAATGGTGCTGAGAAGTCATGTTGTCAACATGCAAAGTAGGAAGATGGACCCTTACCTAACATCATATGCAAAAATTAATGAAAACGTATCAAGAAACTAAATATAAGACCTAATAAAATAAAAAGTCTTAGAAGAAGACACAGGACAAGGGCTTCATGACATTGGATTGGCAGTGTTTTCCTCAATATGAAACGAAGGAACAACAAAGGTACAGCTAACAAAAAAATTAACAATTTGCAGTACATAATTTAAAAAAATGTGTATCAAAGAAATGTAAACAGAATAAAATGGCAACCCACAAGATGGGAGAAAATATTTGAAAGCCATGTATCTGACAAGAGATGTCTATTCAGAATATACAGAGAACTCCTACACCTCAACAAAAAGCAAACACCCTGATTCAAAAATGGATAAAAGACTTGAATAGATGGTTCTTCAAAAAGATGTACAAATGACTAAGCACTTGAATAGATGCTCCATATCACTAAATGCATGTTTATATATTTGTGTGCATGCATACACACACAAGCACACACACACATACACAAGCAGAAAACAAGTATTGGTGAGGATGTGAGGGAGTTGGAACCATTGTGCTATGTCAGTGGGAATGCAGAATGATACAGCTGCTTTGCAAAAGAGTATGGCAATTTTTCAGATATTGAAAAATAGAATTACTACATGATCCAGGAATTTTACCATGAGGTATACCCAAAGGAATTGAAATCAGGGTCTTAAAGAAATATTTGTACTCCAGTGTTTAGAGCAGTAATAATCAGAGTAGCTAAAATATGAAAGCAACCTAAGTGTTCATCCACTAGTTCCTGGATAAGCAAAGTGTGGTATACCCATATAATACAATATTATTCAGCCTTAAGAAGGAAAAGATCTAGGAATACACTACAACATGGATGAATCTTGAGGAAATTGAGCTACCAAAAATGCCACTTTTGTGACTTCTAGTGAGTCATAACAATACTACTTATTTCAGTTATATAGGGTACTTAGTGTAGCCAAAATTATAGAAATTGAGAGGGTAATGATGCTTTTCAGGTGGTTACGGAACAAAAAGGAAAGTTATGTTTAAAGGACATAGAGTTACAGTTTTAAAAGATAGAAAAGAGTTAGAAAGATAAATGGTGATGTTGGCTGCCCAGTAATGTGAATGTATTTAATATCACTGAAAAGTACTTTATAATAATTAACATGTTATATTTTATGTTATTTGATTCTACCAACATAAAAAATTGGGAAAGAATGTAATATCAGGAAAGGGAGTGGACGTGGGATAGAGCAGAGAGTAATCAGAAAGGTGAGACACTGCATATGTTGAAGAAGAAGAACTGAGAGTCTTCATTGGCCAGAAGAGACTTTATAAAAAAAAAATTACTCTGAGGGTGTATTAAATAGATATCTATGGGTGTACTGCTATCTCCCATGGGTTATCTTAAAGAGTCTTTAATAAAGTCCATAAGGCTTGCTGAGGCTTTTTTAAAAACTGGATTCCCTAGGAGATAATTAGAGGGTGGTACTTAAGTCTATGTCTAGGTTGACAGATTTTGCAGGGAAGACGAACCTGAGAACAGTGGAGGTCTTAAGAGTGTAAGTACACGGAAATTAGAAAAAATAAATAAAGGAATTAGGAAAACTGTGGACTTCGAAGGTCATGTATTATTACTGAGTCAGACCTGAGGTTTCTAAGGAGTTATATACACAGTTGCTATTTGGATTACTTGTTGATAAAGATAAGTGGAACAACTAGAATCGTTCCCAAGTGTAGGTAAGATATAATGAGAGGATGGAGGTGGAAAGTAGGGAGGCCCAGAGAGAAGTGGGAAGGTCATATTGGGCCAAGATGGTGGTAATATCCAGCAGAACAGATGGTAGGGCAGACTATGGGTTCATCTTTTTCATTTCGGCTCCCCCCCTCATCCTTAATAATTCTTTGGGAATATTTCATGGCTCTGTGATGCAGGTACAGAATTCGAGTGAGGAGACTACACCCTCAGTGTCCAGCTGTCTGAGTCCTCAGTGTGCTTCAAATGATGGAGAACTATTGCTTCTTTATGAGAAGAGTTAGTACCTCGTAGCTAAGCTTAAGCTGGAGCTTATGCAATATTGATTCCATTTTATATATACTGTTGGCATGGAGGTTCCTCCTCCTCTTTTCTTGACCATTATGAAATGAATCTATATTTCTCAATATTTGGGTATATCAGATAAATACATTAAGTAAAGGAATCTTATATATTGCTCCCTGCATAGTTTGCTCTTTCTTGTTTCTCTTTTATCTTTACTAAATTAGCACAGGGAGAGACCTTGAAATGTTCTAATCAGGAGAGATTAGAACATCATATTTCTAGAGAGGTTGGTTGGACAGAGCAGGGGTCCCAGTGAGAATCCAAGCTTCTGTTTCTACTTGGAAGTGTACCTGTGTAGAATAGAGGGCTCCAGGAAATATCCTAGAATATTCCAATGTCCCTGCGGGATATCATTAAGAGAGGCAGGATCTGGTACCAGATCAGTGTACTATGACATGTTTGTCAGTCATCTGATGTGAGATTCTCAGAGCCAATCCCTTATGGTAGGGCTGAGTGCAGAGTGATGAAGAACCTGTGAAAGCCTTTGATTGCATGTTAAAGATGAAGCTCTGATTTCGGGGAGAATTTTCTTACCTGACTGAATGTCACCCTTCTGTGGGGATGAGATTCTGTGCTTTTCCTCTGTTGATGACCACTGACTGAAAATCATTAGAGGATCATGTCTAGAAAGCATTCCTTATTTAATTTCTTAAAGAAGAAAACATAGAAAACATTTTTATCCACTTTCAAATTGAGGATCATGGGGAATGTCATCAGTGAAAATGTCAGAGTAGGGAGCTCTGGCTTGTGTCCATCCCCAGAAACACTGACATACGTGGTAAAACCTGTCAAAATGATCTTATCCACACATGTAAGTTTTCTTATCTTTTCACCCATAGATTTATCTTTCATTGAAACTTTACTGACTACAGGGTGTGGAGAATAAACAGGGAAGTAGAAACTGTATTTCCTGATGAGAGAATCACTAAGTCACATTAGCTGTTCTGAGCTACGTCTTACTCACCGTGACTCTAATTAAAACAAACAAACAAAATACTTTTTTTTGTAAGTCAGTTCTGACATTTCCTCGTTAAAGACAAGGTAACAGATATAGACTTAGATCTACCAGAATTGAGCAAATTTTTGATTATACTTGTGTTGAATATATGAGCATGACCTGCTACAAATCTTCATTATACTTATTGCCACAACTGACAAATTCCCTTTTTCCACTCCTGATATGTTGCATGTAAGGAATGCATAGGTCACTAATCCCAGCTGGTCACAGGTAAACTCTGCCACGTGGATTACTGCATGTTTTCCTGCTGGAAGACCACTACATTCTCGAGTATCATGCCTGCCGAGTATCTGGGCTCTTCTTTTTTTCTGGATAAAGGTTAGATAATCACCTAATTTTATGAGAATATATAAAATGTATTTGCATATTCTTCAGGTTTTTATTTATCCATTCTCTTTCAAGTCCTAAGTGCAAATATTAAAGTGATTTCCAAGAGGGTGGTAAATAAGACAGCTACATTTATGCTCCAAAATTAGCAATAAATCATAATACAATTGTAAATGCATTAATGTGTGATTAATATGTAGATACTTATGTAAATGCAAGTTTAGTAATGCTTTGTGGAGAGCTTCAGAATCTAGGTATTAAAAAAAAAAAGAAGGAGTTCTTGAAACTCTGAGGGAATTATAGAGAAGTCTTTGTGTCTATAAATATCACTCTGAAATAATGCATTTTCTCAGAAGTAAACTAGGCATAAAATTGTAGGAAAAACTTCATGAAATGAAAGAGCATGTGAGATGGCCATACAAGAAAAAGAATATTCTCAGAGAATAATGAACAGTGTGGAGTTCAGCAGAAGGTCATACAGATTCAGAGAGTAAAACTTTGTAGAGCCTAATTGTGAGTTCCTCATATTTCATCTTTGGAGACATGGTAGTCATTGGAAATATGATGTTATAAGATGACGTTAACATACTTAAATACTTTCGTTTAGAAATGACCACTTAGACCAGAATAAATGAAAGAGAACACAAAATTATGTTTTTGTTGATTTTTAAAGACCTCAGGTGAGTGCTGATAACTTAAAAATACATGATGTCTTTCACTGCAAAGTAAAGGAGCTGTTACAGTGGAGGATTACTGGACTGAATGTCAATATTATGACATAGTATGAGTGTGTTTCGTGTTTGGTAATTGCAATCATTGTTGCTTTTGTTGTGGTCATCCATTTACAATGCTTGGTGTCAGTTGATTTATCTCTTGTAAAAATAAAATACAGTGTGTGTGTGTGAAAAAAATACATGATGTCTTGACTAAAGCTGCATGGAATTTGAGATCTGTAAAAAGGCATTTCTTTTCTGTAATGCTTGCATGCTAACTGGGCATTTTTGCAAGAAAGAGATTTCAGGATGCAAATCTCATGCCTCTAAGGTGGGAAGTCAGTTCATGGCAGAACATTCTATTAAACTTGAGAGAGTTTAACAGAATGGAGGGAAGAGGCCGCAAATCCATTTTTAATAAAGTTAGTGGTGTATATATAGTATACCGAATGAGCAAAATGGCTATTTCTGAACTTTAAGAAAAAAATAATATAGTTTTTCTGCATTTATATTATGACGCTGATATAAAATATCAAAAATTCTTTATTTTGAAAAACAATGTAATCAATTTGACATAATTTATATATTGAACCTGTGGTACACACACACACACACACAAAAACTTACATTAAAAATTTTTTTTGCATTTAAAAAATATTTTCAAGTATAGCTGATTTACAATGTTGTGTTTTTTTTATACATCTTTATAGGAGTATAATTGCTTTATAACATTGTGTTAGTTTCTGCTTTACAACAAAGTGAATCAGCTATATGTATACATATATTCCCCATATCCCCTCCCTCTTGAGCCTCCCTCCCACACTCCCTATCCCACCCCTCTAGGGGACATAAAGCACCGAGCTGATCTCCCTGTGCTATGAGGCAGCTTACCACTAGCTATTTTACATTTGGTAGTGTATATATGTCAGTGCTACTCTCTCACTACGTCCCTGTCTCCCCTTCCCCCTGTGTCCTTAAGTCCGTTCTCTACATCTGTGTCTTTATTCCTGCCCTGTCACTAGGTTCGTCAGTACCATTTTTCTAGATTCCATATATATGTGTTAGCAGTACGGTATTTGTTTTTCTCTTTCTGACTTACTTCACTCTGTATGACAGACTCTAGGTCCAACCACCTCACTACAAATAACTCAATTTTGTTCCTTTTTATGGCTGAGTAATACTCCATTGTATATATGTGCCACATCTTCTTTATACATTCATTTTTCAATGAACATTTAGGTTGTTTCCATGTCTTGGCTATTATAAATAGTGCTGCTATGAACATAGGGTTTCATGTATCTTTTTGAATTATAGCTTTGTCTAGATATATGTCCACAAGTGGGATTGCTAGATCATATGGCAACTCTCTTTATAGTTTTTTTGAGGAACATCCATACTGTTTTCCACAGTGGCTGCACCAACTTACATGGCCACCGACAGTGTAGAAGGGTTCCCTCTTCTCCATATCCCCTCCAGCATTTGTTAATTGTAGATTTTTTTTAATGATGGCCATTCTGATCAGTGTGAAGTGATACCTCATTGTAATTTGGATTTGCGTTTCTCTAATAATTAGTGATGATGAGCATCTTTTCATGTGCCTATTGGCTATCTGTATGTCTTCTTTGGAGAAATGTTTATTTAGATCTTCTACCCATTTTTCCATTGAGTTATTTGTTATTTTGTTATTGAGTTGTATCAGCTGTTTGTATAGTTTGGAAATTAAGCCCTTGTCAGTCTCATCATTTGCTAATATTTTCTCCCAGTCCATAGGTTGTATTTTCATTTTGATTATGGTTTCCTTTGCTGTGCAAAAGCTTATAAGTTTGATTAGTTCCTGTTTCTTTTTTGCTTTTACAGTAAGTCCCCTACATATGAACAAGTTCTGTTCCAAGAGTGCGTTTGTAAGTCCAATTTGTTTGTAAGTCCAACAAAGTTCGCCTAGGTACCCAACTTACACAGTCGGCTATATGGTATTGTACCGTAATAGGTTTATAATACTTTTCACGCAAACAATACATAAAAAACAAGCACAAAAACAAAGAAAGCATTTTTAATCTTACAGTACAGTAACTTGAAAAGTACAGTAATACAGTACAACAGCTGGGATACTCGGGCTGGCATCGAGGGAACAGGCGAGAAGAGTTACTGATTGGAGGAGGGAGAGGAGGTGGGAGATGGTAGAGGTGAAGGATTATCAGCAGTAGGAGACAGAGGGCAAGCTGCAATTTCACTCTCATCTGACGTTGATGGCACAGGTTCTGGTTCCTTGCTGGATTCAATTCTATCTACCCTCTTGAAAAAATGATCCAGTGATGTCTGAGTAGTAGCTCTTTTTTGCTCATAATAGATAATTGCACATGCCGCAGAGCAACTAAGCCTGTGCACCTCAACTACTGAGCCTGTGCTCTAGAGCCCGCGAGCCACGACTACTGAAGCCTGCGCGCCTAGAGCCCGTGCTCCGCAACAAGAGAAGTCACCGCAATGAGGAGCCCGCGCACCGCATCGAAGAGTAGCCCCCGCTCACAGCAACTAGAGAAAGCCCGCGTGCAGCAACAAAGACCCAACGCAGCCAAAAACAAATAAACAAAAATAAATAAATTTGTAAAAAAAAGATGAAAGAAATTGGGATAATAATACTAATTACAATAATGACAAACTGTTCTAAGCTTAAAGACTCCTTTATCTAAGATGCATATCATATGCTAATTGTTTTATTGTTTTTAAATACATGGAATGTATTCTCCTTTCTAATTTAATTCTTTTATTTTACCTGTATATTGTGAAAAAATTTAGTTGCACATAATATAAAAAAATTACACTTTAATAGGAGATATTAATCCATTTACATATACTATAGTACTGAAAATACTTAGGTTTAGATTTACCATGTTATTGTGTGCTTTTTTATTTATTTATTTTTCAAAGATTTAATTTAATTTATTTTTGGTTGCATTGGGTCTTCTTTGCTGTGTGTGGGCTTTCTCTAGTTGTGGCAAGCGGGGGCTACTCTTCGTTGCGGTGCACGGGCTTCTTCTTGCAGTGGCTTCTCTTGTTGTGGAGCAAGGACTCTAGGTGCACAAGCTTCAGTAGTTGCGGCATGCAGGCTCAGCAGTTGAGGCACACAGGCTTAGTTGCTCCGCAGCATGTGGGATCTTCCCAGACCAGGGATTGAACCCGTGTCCCCTGCAATGGCAGGCAGATTCTTATCCACTGTGCCATCAGGGAAGTCCAGTGTGCTCTTTTTTAAACCTAGTCTGTTTTCATAATTTCTATCTTAACTATTCTGTATTAATTTAAAAAAATAATACTCTTCTCCCCCTCCTCTTTGAGGACTATATATGAAGAAGTATATCTTATTTATTACTCTCAAATTTTCAGCTTACTTTTAAAAAGTGATCACAATGTCGAGTATTGAATACCTTTCACGTCCACCTTGAAAAACATGGATATTAAAATGCTAATATAATTACCTTCCCTGGTCTATATTTTTTACTTTTTGTTATGTATAAAAAACAACTAAAAACATGTGCGGTTTATAAGGAAATAACAAATTTCAGAAAATTCAGAATCTGAATACACTCTATACATAACTTCTAGATAAAGACACAGAAAATTGCTAGACACTCAGAGGCCCCCTGTTTCCCATTCTAGTGACTCCCCTTAAGGTTTACTACTGTTCTGGTATCTAACAAAAAGATCACTTCACCTGTATTTTGTATTTTATATAAATGTTATGACACAGTATAACCACTTTTGGATTGGGCTTTTTTATTCCTTATGTTGTTTGTGAATATACCTATATGGTTGCCTGTTGTTGTGATCATGCATTGCCACTGTTGCATAGGATTCCATAGTGTAAACATTTAACTATTAATTAATTTATTCCAATGTATATTACAATATGAGTGATTTTCAGTTTGTGTCTATTGAGAATAGCACTGGTATATAAATTCTAGAACTTGAGCTTTGGTGGTATGTGTATAAATTATTGTTCAGTATACATGTAGTAGTAAAATTTTCGAGTCATAGCTTTCATGTGTTTATCTTTTTAGATACTTTTAAATATTTTCAAAACATTTGTATGATTTTTCATCCTCAGCAGCAGTGAATGAGATTCAAGGATTATACACATTCTTGTCAAACTTGATAATACCTGTCACTTTCATTTGAACTTTCTGGTTGGTGAGTGATAATTCCAGGTATCACGTTTCGTTGCATTTAATTGACTACTAAGAAGCCAAGCATCTTTTGATATGTTTACTTAACATTCTGTACTCTCTTTTTTGAAATATCTTTTGGTATATTTTCCCCATTTTGCTGTTCCATTATCTTCTTATTGAAGACTTCTTTTTTTTTAACATCTGAAGACTTTTTATTTAAGAGTTTTAATATATGCTTGATATGAGTTCTTCTCTCTTTCTGTCTCTCCTTCTCTTTCTTTAGATGAGTGTCAGTTTTAATGCTAATAACATCTAATTTGTTATTTTCTCTTTATTTATTTATTTAGTCTTATTTCTATTTATTTATGTAGTCTTCTTATCTGTAGCAGAACACATTATTTATTCTAAACCACAAATATGTTTTCGTTTCTTAATAAATCTAATTATTAAGCTTTAAAATTAAGTTAACTTTCTAAACTAAATATGTTGTATCATAGTGAGTATTAATTTTTCTATGACAGCTGAAAGGTTACATTTATTCAGAAAATGTTGTATTCAGTTTTCTTTTCATTTGCTCCTACCTCTCATTGATTCACAGAGGTAAACATCACTTCGTCCACGGATCTGACTTTTCTCTGACGTCTCATGGTCATTCTCACCAATTCTTCTTGCCTCCTGAAATCTTTAGCAATCCCATTATTCCACAAAAGCAAAAACCTTCCTTGGGCCTTTTTCCTCAGAAGATTGATTATTTCCACATTTTAAATGGGAGATTGCAGTAGGTTACAAGAAAATTCCACAAGGGTCTCATTTTTTTTTCACATCTTGTATCAGCCTCTGCTTGCACTCTCTGTTCAAAGATTTTTGTACAACACAATGATAGAAGGTGCCAGTTGTTTCTCTCCTTGCGGCAGAAGACACATTAATTACCTGACAAATAAAGACAGTGTCTTGCTCTGTTCAAATGTTGAACAGGATTGCTTGCATTCCAATTTAAAAGTTTCAGGGGGCTGAAGCTTAAGATTCCTAGGCTTTAATCCATGCCTACACCCTGCACAACATCCAAATGCACTACTTTACATCACCCCATGAGACTTTTCTGTGCAAGTGGAACGGATAAAAATATAAAACTATAGCTGTCTGATGTTGAGCAGCTTTTCCTGTGCATTAATGGCGAGTGTAATCTACCTCTTAAAATCCGGTTTGTGCAATTCTGCCTTGTTTTCAAGTCCTTTTCGATTACTTACCCCAAGACATTTTTCAACAATAGGTGTCATTTACAACCCTGCAGGGTTTGTGAATTGCAGTGCCCCTGAGCACCAGTTTTCAACTTGTTCTTTTGGGAACAGGCTACAAAGCGGCAGGATTGCTTCGAGTCCCATTCTGGTTACCGGGGCAACCTGAGCCTTTGGGAAAATCCTCTTCCAGATTGGAAATTAGATGGCCTGTGTCTGTGCAAACACCTAGGGCTTGTGTCTCGTTTGTAGCACCCCCTTCCCCTTTATCCCCTGGACAAATTCCAAGCTGTGCAAAACGAGCTGTTGAGGGTGCTGCCTTCCCCAGGTGGGGGTCTCTAAGGAAAGAGGCTGGAGGGGGGCCCACCAGCATGAGATGTGGACATGAGGGAACTTTTCCAAACTCTTCCTGTCCAGACAGTCTACCGTCTGCTGGGTGTCCCAGGCATGTTTAGCTGTAGCTTGGCTCCCCTGCCCCGGGAGATTTCGGCACCTGGAGTGGGGAGCAGGCAGCACATCTCCAATGGGGCTGCATTAGCTGCCACATCCTCACCAGGTCCCTCAGTCCCACGAAAGTCAAGCCTTGGGACCCAAGCCTGCTCTGGCTGCAGGGATGTGACAGCTGGGTGGGTCTCTGCCGCTGAACGAATTTAGTAACCATTCCCACCCCCCTTTTGTTTTTTATTTTCATAACGGGATATAGCAGATTTGCAATGTTGTGTTCCTTTCTGGTGAACTCGTACTTGCTTCTCTTATGCAGAGAGTTTTCTGTACTTTTGT
Organism: Balaenoptera musculus; assembly: GCF_009873245.2. Lineage (NCBI taxonomy): Eukaryota > Metazoa > Chordata > Mammalia > Artiodactyla > Balaenopteridae > Balaenoptera > Balaenoptera musculus. Next base: position 90,400,721 of record NC_045793.1, on the reverse strand, counting down.
GCGGATTACTACCAAGCTTACATATTCTTTTCGTCCGTTACAGTGCATTGAGTCAAACTTCTATGTGCTAAAAGCAGGTCCTTATTCATTAATCATTTTCTGTATGTAACGGTATGTATGCCAATTTCCAACTCCAGGTTGATGCCTCTCCCGCTGACTTTCCCCACTGGTAGCCATACGTTTGCTTTCCAAATCTGTGACTGTGTTTCTGTTATGGAAGTTGGTTCATTTGTCTCAATTTTTAGATTGTGCCTATAAGTGATATCGTATGATATTTCTCTTTCTCGGACGTTTGTCATCCAGTATGATTCTACCTAGGTCCATCCGAGTGCTGCAAATGGACTCATTTCCTTCATTTCATGGCTGAGTAATACTCCATTGTTCATATGTACTGCAAGTTCTTTATCCATTGTTCCTTTCTGGGACAATTAGTTTGCTTGCAAGTCTATGCTCTTGAAAAGAGGGCTGCACTAAATATCGCAGTGCATGTGTCCTTCGATACTGACTTTCCCAGGATATACGGCCCAGAGTGGAATTGCTGGATCCTCTGTAGCTCTAGATTTTAGATGTTTAGGAAGCTCCAAACTCTTCTCCAGAGTGGCTGTTAGCAATTTACCTTCCCACCATCACCTGGGCAGGGTTAGCTTTTTTTTCCACGCCACCTCCAGCATTTCTTGCTGTTAGAGTTGCTGCTGATGGTCATTCTGAATGGTGAGAGATGATACCTCTCTGTCGAGTTGATTTGCATTACCGGATATTAGATTGGCCCAAAAGGGTCTTCGGCGTTTTCCCTAATACATCAGGTAAAAACCCAAAGCCCCTTTTTTCCAACCCAGTCACTGGTGCTATTAGCAGGTTTTTATGTGCTTTAACGTGCCAGTAACACGTACCTGATGATTGCGTTTCCTGCAATTCTGCCTTGTTTTCACATCCTTTTCGAACACTTACCCCAAGATATTGAGCGAGGGCAGGTGTCATTTACAGCCCAGCAGGTCTTGTGAATTGCAGTGCCCCTGAGCACCGGTTTTCAGGTTGTTGTTACGGGAAGCGGCCACAAGGCGGCAGCATTTCTTAAGCCCCGCTCGTGTACCTGGGGGAACCTGAGCCTTTGGAAACGTCCTGTCCCTGCTTGGAAATTAGATGGCCTGTGCCTGTGCAAACACCCTAGGGTTTGTGTCTGAGTTCGCCCCCCCCTTAACCTTTATCCAGGGAACAAAATCCAAGCTGTTGAAAACCGGGTTTTGAGGGTATTGTCTTCCCACGGTGGGGAGACCTTAAGGAAAGGGGCTGCAGGTGGAAATCACAGCATCAGGAAATGTGGAGGTTAGGTGACTTTTCAAACATCTTCCCGCCCAAAGGTTCTACCATCCTTTGGGTGTCCCAGGCATGTTTAGCTGTAGCTTGGCTCCCCTGCCCCGGGAGATTTCGGCACCTGGAGTGGGGAGCAGGCAGCACATCTCCAATGGGGCTGCATTAGCTGGCACATCCTCACCAGGTCCCTCAGCGCCACGAGTGTGCAGCCTTAGGACCCAAGCCTGCTCTGGATCTACATGATGTGACACCAGGTTGGGTCACCGCCCCTGGAAGAATTTACTAAGAATTCCTCTGTCTCTCTCTTTTCGTAATTTATCTTTCTTCTCATTGTGGAGTGTGGCTGGTTTACAACGTTATGTTCCATTCTGGTGTACATCCTCTTGACTCACGTACAGAGAGACATCTATATATTCTTTTTCAGATTCTTACCAGTCTATATATATTCTTTTCCAGTGATTACAGTGTGTTGAGTCGAGTTCTATGTGCTATACGGTAGGTCCTTCTCGATTACCTATTTTGTCTATGGAAGGGTATGTATTCTAATTTCAACCTCCTGGTTTATGCCTCTCCCCACCCCACCTTTCTCCTTTGGTAGCCATAAGTGTGTCTGCTAAATCTGTGACTCTGTTTCTGTTTGGTAAGTTAATTCAGCTGTATCCATTTTTAGATTCCACCTGTAAGTGATATCATCTGATAAGTCTCTTTCTCTGTCTGACTTGTCACTTAGTATGATCATATCTAGGTCCATCTGAGTTGCTGCAACTGGCCTTATTTCATTCATTTCATGGCTGAGTAATAATCCATTGTACCTAAGTACCACATCTTCTTTATCCATTTTTTCCTTCCAAGGACAATCAGGTTGCTTCCAGTCACAGCTCTTGTATACACGGCTGCACTAAATGTCAGGGTGCCTGTGTCCTGTCACTTCATGGTTTTCCCAAGATAATACGCCCAGGAGTGCAAGTGCCGTATGCTCTGTAGCTCTATTTTCTGTATTTCTTAGGAAACACGATACACTTCCCCAGAGTGGCTGTTAACCATTTACATTCCCACCATCAGCCTAGCAGGGCTCCCTTTTCTCCACGCCCTCTGCAGCATTTGCTGTTTTTAGACTTTGTGAGGATGGCCATTCTGTCTGGTGCGAAGCGATACCTTTTTGTAGTGTTGACCTGCATTTCCCGCATATTTGGTTGGCCAAAAAGGGCCTACGGGTTTTTCCTTAATATGTTAATATGTTAATGAAAAACGTGTAGGCCCTTTCTGGCCAACCGAATCATTGGCGATGTTGAGCAGCTTTTCATGTGCTTTTATGGCGAGTGCATGCAACCTCTTGAATTCTGGTTCCTGCAATTTTGTCTTGCTTTCAAGTCTTTTCGATTACTATCCCCAGACATATTTCGAGGACACGTGTCATTTACAACCCTGCAGGCCGTGTGAATCGCAGTGCCCCTGAGCACCGGTTTTCAACTTGTTGTTTCGGGAACCGGCCACAAGGCGGCAGGATTGCTTCAAGCCCCATCCTCTTTAATGGGGCCATGTTAGCCTTCGGAAACTCCTCTTCTTGATTGGAAATTAGAGTGGCATGTGCCTATCCAAACACCCTAGGGCTTGTGTCGCATCCCTTCCGCACCTTCCCCTTCATCCCCCAAATTCCAAGCCGTGCAAACCGGCTGTTGAGGGTGCTGCCTTCTTCGTTGGGGCGACTCTACGAAAAAGGGGAGAGGTTTGAACCGCAACTGCAGCAGATGTGGAGACCAGGTGACCTTTTCAATCTCTTCCAGCCAGGGGGTCCACCATCCTTGGGGTGTCTGTGCCATGTTTTAGCAGTAGCGGGGTTTATCCCACTACCTGGATTTTGGATCCAGGTAGTGGGATCAGGCAGTATACTTCCAGGTTTATTTCATTTGCTGGCAGTACCTCCCCAGCTCTCTCAGCCCCATGACAGTGCAGCCTTGGAACCCAAATGAGCTCTGGCTCCATGGATGTGACACCAGTTTGGGTCACTGCGCCTGAAGCAATGTAGAAACCATTTCTCTCTCTCTCTCTTTTTGTAATTTTAATTGTATAATGGAGTATAGCTGACTTACAACGTTGTGTTCCTCTTTTGAGTACAGCGACTGGAATCATTTATACAAAGACGTCTATATATTCTTTTTCAGATTCTTACATATTCTTATATATCCTTTTTCGGTTATTAGAATCTGTTGAGTTGAATTCACTGTGCTATACAGCAGGTCATTATTGACTATCTGGTTTCCCTATAAGAATATGTATGCTAATTTAAACCTCCTAATTTATGCCTTGCACCACAGCTTTCCCCTCGGCAGCCATAAGTTTGTTTTCTAAGTCAGTGCCTCTGTTTCTGTTTTGTAAGTTAGTTCACTTGCATCCACTTTTATTTTATTTTTAATTAATTTATTTTTTATTTATTTATTTTTGGCTGTGTTGGGTCTTCGTTGCTGCGTGCGGGCTTTCTCTAGTTGCGGCGAGCGAGGGCTACTCTTCGTTGTAGTGCACGGGCTTCTTATTGCAGTGGCTTCTCTCGTTGTGGAGCACGGGCTCTAGGCGTGCGGGCTTCAGTAGTTGCAGCATGCGGGCTCAGTAGTTGTGGCTCACGGGCTCTAGAGCACAGACTCAGTAGTTGTGGTGCACGGGCTTAGTTGCTCTGCAGCATGTGGGATCTTCCCAGACCAGGGATCGAACCCGTGTTCCCCCCATTGGCAGGAGGATTCTCAACCACTGCGCCACCAGGGAAGCCCTGCATCCACTTCTAGATTCCACCTATAAGTGATATCATATGAAATTTACCTTTCTCTGTCTGAATTATGTCAGTTAGTATGAGTGTATCAAGGTCTATCCAATTTGCTGCAAATGACCTTATTTCATTCATTTCTTGGTTGAGAAATATTCCATTGTATTTACGTACAACATCTTTTTCATCCATTCATCCTTCGATGGACACTTTCATTGCTTCCAAGTCTAGGCTCTTGTATACAGTGCTACAGTGAATGTTGAGGTGCATGTGTCTTGTCCATTTCTGGTTTTCCCTGGATTTACAGCCAGGAGTGGAATTACTGGATCCTAAATTAGCTCTATTTTTCAACCATTAAGGAACCTTCATACTGTGCTCCAGAGTGCCTGTTAGCAAATTTTATGCCCAGCAAGAGTGTAACATGGCTCCCCTTTCTTCACACTCTTTCCTGCATTTCTTCTTTTGAGACTTTGTGGTGATGGTCATTCTGACTAGTGAGAGGTGATACCTCTTTGTGGTCTTTTTTGCATTAGCCTACAATTTCCAATGTTGAGCAGCTGCTGGTGGGATTTTTTTCAAAAATAATAAAATCACTGTGAGGGAAATTTACATCTTGATATATGGTTCCTGAAATTCTGGCACATTTTGAACTTGTTTTCCATAACTAACCCCAAGACACGGGTGTCATTTACAGCCTCGAGGGCTGTGTGAATATGCAGTGCCCCCAAGCACCAGTTTTCCAGTTGTTGTTTCAGGAATCACCCACAAACCAACCGGGCTTCTTCATGCCCCACTCTGGTAATTGGGGCAACCTGAGCCTTAGGGAAAGTCCTTTTCCTGATTGGAAATTAGAGTGGAATGAGCCTGGACAAACACCCAAGGGTTTGTGTCTCATTCATTCTCCCTGCTTTTGTGTAGTTAGGATTCGCCTGTCTGTAATAAATCGTGATATTGAGCATTTTGCCATGTCGTTTTTTTCTTAAAAGTGTGAGTAAAATTTCCATCTTGAAATTGTCTTCTTGAAAATTTGCCCTGTTTTGAAATTTCTGTCGATTCCAAACCACAGGATATTTTTTGAGGGCTGTTGTCATTTACAGCCCTGCAGTCCTTGTGAATGTTAAGTGACCATTTGCACTGGGTTTAAAGCGCTGTTGCGGGAAACACCCTCAAGGTGGCAGGATTTCTACATTCCCAACTCTGGTCACTAGGGCAACAGAGCTTTCCTCGAAGTCCTGTTGCTAGGTTGTCCATTAGAGTGGAATGGGCCAGGACAAACGCAAGAGCTTATGTCTCATTACTTCTCGTTTGTTTTTTTAATTTAATTTGTATTTTCTATCAGAGTAAATTTGATAACAATCCTGTGTTTGTTCTAGGTATACAGAATCTGGTTCATTTATACATATACATTATCTATTCATCCTCTGATCTTGTTCCCATGTAGGTTATTACAGAGTGTTGAGTAGACCTTCCTTGGTACATGGTGGTCTTTCGTGATTATATATTTTATACGTTTTAGTATATGTATGTTAACCCCAGTATTCTAATTTATCAACTTCTCCCACCTTTCCTTTTGGTTAACCGTAAGTTTGTCTTTTATGTCTGTGAGTGTTTTTCTCTGTGGTAATTTGTTCACTGGTATGAATTCTTAGATAACACCTATAAATGTTGTCATAGGATATCTGTCTTTCTCTTTCTGACTTATTTCATGTACTATGATTATCTCTAGGCTCGTCTATGGTGCTGCAAAGGGCACTGTTTCATCCTTTCTTGTGGCTAATATTCCATTGTGTACATGTACCACCTCCTCTTTGTCCATTCATGTGTCGATGGACATTTTGGTTGCTTCCATGTCTTGGTTATTGTATATCTTGCTGTGGTAGACATCTGGGTGATTGTGTCTTCTCGATTCTGGTCTTCTTGGCTGAGAGGCCCATTAGTGGGTCAGCCAGATCATATGGTAGTTCAGTTTTTACCTTTTAACGGCACCTCCATTCTGTTCTCCTTAGTGGCTGTTACCAGTTTACATACCACGAACACTATAGAGGGTACACATTTCTCCACACCTTCAGCATGTATTGTTTGTAGACTTCTTTGCTAATGTCTATTCTGACTGGTGTGTGGTGATGCCTCTCTGTTATTTGGATTTGTGATTTTGAGCAATTTTCCGAGTCCCATTTTTTTTCTGTAAAGACTGAGTAAAATTTACCTCTTGAAATTGTTTTCTTCAATGTTTGTCCTGTTTTGAACTTTTTTGTCGATTCCTGACCGTAGGATATTTTTTGAGCGCAGTTGTCATTTACAGCCCTGCAATCTTTGTGAATATTAAGTGACCATTAAGCACTGGTTTTAAAGCTGCTGTTGCAGGAAACAGCCACAAGGCGGCAGGATTTCTACATTCCCAACTCTGTTTCCTAGGGCAACAGAGCCTTCCTGGAAGTCGTGTTCCTAGGTTGTCAATTAGAGTGGAATGTGCCAGGACAAACCCACAAAAGCTTATGTCTCATTGCTTCTCGTTTGTTTTTTTGATTTAATTTATTTTCTATCGGAGTAAATTTGATTACAAAGACATGGAGGCAAACAAAATGTCCATAGCCAGATGAATGGATAAAGAAGATGTAATACATGTACACAATGGAGTATGACTTAGCCAGGTAAAAGAATGAAATAATGCCATTTGCAGGAACATAGATAAACCTAGAGATAATCATACTAAATAAAGTAAATCAGAATCAGAAAGACCAGTATCTTATGGTATCACATGTAGGTGGAATCTAAAAATACCATTGAACAAATTGAGAACACATAAACAGACTCAGGGACTTAGAAAACAAACATATGGTTACCAAAGGGGATAGAAGGGGTCCAGGGATAAATTAGGTTGAGATTAACAAATACAAGCTATTTCATATAAAATAGATAATCAACGAGGACCTGTGTATACCAGGGAGGTCTATCAACACTCTCTAATAACCCATCTGGGAAAAGAAGCTGAAGAGGCATAGATATATGTATATGTATAAAGGAAAAAGTTTCTCTATACCTACAACATACAAAGCATTTATATCGATGTTACTCCAATGAAAAATAAAAATCTAAAAAAAAGAAGTGGTAATGGGATGCAAGATAAGGGTGTTTGATCTGGCACATTCCTCTCTCATTTAACAGCCCCAAACAGGAATTCCCCTATGGCACTGGTTGCCAGGGTAAGCAGGATTGCACCCAAGGAAATCCCGTTGCCTTGTTGCTGTTTCCTGCAATGCCACCTGAAAAGGATCGCTTCAGGACTTCGGGGCTCTAAATGATACCTGCCCTCAAAAAACATCCATGGGTAAGTGTTGGAAAATAATTGAAAACAGGGCAGACTTTCAAGAAGGCAATTTGAAGAGGTAAACTCTCCACACACTGTTTACAAAAAAACAAAAACAAAAAAACAGCCCATGAAAACATGCTCAACATAGCAATTATCAGAGACATGCAAATCCAAACTACAACGAGGGATCACCTTGCACCGGTCTGAAAGGCCATCATCAAAAATCGACAATGAATAAATGGTGTAGAGGGCATGGAGAAAAGGAAACCCTTTTATGGTGAGGGTGGGATGTAAATGGTAAGAGCCACTATATAGGACATTATGGAAGTGCCTTTAAAAGCTAAAAATAGAGCTACCATATGATCTGGCATTGCTACCCCTAAGAGTATAAGCAGAGAAAACCGGAATTCGAAAAGACATTTGCACCCAAGTGTGCACTGCACCACCAGTTACAATAGCCAAGACATGGGAGCAAACAAAATGGCATTGACACATGAACAGATAGGAAATAAGTGATACACGTATGCAATGGAATATGACTCCACCATGTAGAAGAATGAATTAATGCCATTTGCAGGAACATAGATAACATAGAGAAATCACACTCAGTGAAGTAACTCAGATTCAAAGACAAATATCATATGATATCACTTAGAGGTGGAATCTAAAAATACACATCAGTGAACTAACTGAGAAAACATAAACAGACTCAGAGATTGGAAAAAAAACATATGGTTACCAGAGGGGACAGAGATAAATTAGGAGGTTACGGTGAAGAAATACAAACAATTACATATAAAACAGATAATCAACAAGGACCTATGTATACCAAGGGAGGTCTATCAACACTCTGCAATAACCTATATACGAAAAGAAGCTGAAGATGCACAGATATACGCATATGTATAACTGAAAAAGTTTCTGTATACCTACAACACACAGAACTTTTGTATATCAATGTTACTCCAATAAAAAGTAAATATTAATCTAATTTAAAATGTGGTAATGAGACACAATATTTGCGTGTTTGTTCTCGCACATTCCACACTAATTTACAAGTCCCAAACAGGATTTCCCCTAAGGCTCCGGTTGCCAGGGTAACCAGAGTTGGGCCCAAGGAAATCCTGCTGCCTTGTGGCTGTTTCCTGCAACAGCAACCTTAAAAAGATTTCTTATGGACACTGAGTATTCACAAGGACTGCTGGGCTATAAATGATACCTGCCCTCAAAAAATGTAGAGGGGTCAGTGTTTGAAAATAATTGAAAAGTGGGCAGACTTTCAAGAAGACAATTTCAACAGGTAAATTCTACTGACACTGTTTACTAAAAAAAAAAAAGCCCATGAAAACATATTCAACATAGCAATTATCAGAGATAGGAAAATAAAAACTACAACGAGGCATCACCGTGCACTGGTCTGAAAGGCCATCATCAAAAATCTACAATGAATAAATGGTAGAGAAGGCATGGACAAAAGGAGAACCTCTTATGGTGCTGGTGGGATGTAAATGGTAACAGTCACTATAGAGAACATTATGGAAGTGCCTTTAAAAGTTAAAAATAGAGCTACCATATTATCCAGCACTACTACCCCTAAGAGTATATGTGGAGAAAACCAGAATTCGAAAAGACCATGCAACCAAGCGTGCACTGCAGCACCAGTTACAATAGCCAAGGCATGAAAGCAACTATAAAGTCCATTGACAGAAAAATGGATAAAGAGGATGGGGTACATATATATACACAAGGGAATATTACTCAGCCATAAAGAAGTATGAAATGATACCACTTCCAGCAACATAAATGGACCCAGAGATGATCATACTAAGTGACGTAAGTCAGAGAGAGAAACACAAAAACCATAGGGTATCATTATAATTGGAACCTCAAAACTGATAACAAAGGAACTCATTTACAAACCAGAAACAGGCTCACAGAATTAGAAAGCCAACTTAGGCTTACCAAAGGAGAAACATCAGGGGGGAAGGAAGGATAATTAGGAGTTTGGGATTAACATATACCCACTAATATAAATAAAATCTATCATCCACAAGGACCTACTGTATAGCACAGGCAACTCTACTCAATACCCTGTAATAACCTATATGGGCCAAGAATCCAAAAAACAATAGATACACATCTATGTATACCTGAATCAAGGTGCTGTACACCTAAAACCAACACAGCATTGTAAAACAACTATGCTCCAATGCAGAATGAACATTAATTTTAAAAATACAACGAAATGCTAACAACATTCCCCCGAGGCCTCGATGACCCGGGCTGCTCTCACATCCCTGGAGCCTGAGCAGGCTTGGGTCCCAAGGCTGGACTGTCCTGAGGCTGAGGGAGCTGGAGAGGATGTGCCAGGAAATGAGTCCCTGCTGGACCTGTCGTGTCTGTCCCCTCTGGCTGAAACCACAGTCTCCAGACCCAAGCCCACCCTCCACAGCTAAACCAAGCCTAGTGCACCCAAACGATGGTGGACCCTTTGGTTTGGAAGAGCACTGAGAAGTCACCTGGTCCCCACGTCTCCTGATGCTGGGGTTCCCACCTCCAGCCTCCTTCCTCAGATTCGTCCCACCTACGGATGACAGCGCCCTCAGCGTAGCAGTTTCACAGGGGTTGGGCTTTGGGGGAGGGGGAGAGAGGGTGAAGGGAAAGGGAGACAAACTAATGAGACACAAGCCCTTGGGTGTTTGTTCTAGCACATTCCACTCTCATTTACAACCCAGGAACATGACTTTCATTCACTAAGGCTCTGGTGCCCCAGTAACCAGAGCTGGGCGTGAAGAAATCCTGCTGCCTTGTGGCCGTTTCTCATAACAACATTAAAACTGGTGCTTATTGGCATTTAATACTCACAAGGCCTGCGGGGCTGTAAATGACGCCTGCCCTCAGAAACGGCCTATGGTAGGCAATCGACTACAAATACAAAACAGGGCAGGCCTTCAGGAAAACACTTTCAAGTGGTAAATTATACAGTTTTTTTTTTAAAGCACATGAAAAGATCCTCAAGATCGCTAATTATTAGAGAAATGCAAATCAAAACTACAAAGAGGTATCACCTCACACCAGTCAGACTGGCCATCATCAAAATGTCTAGAAGCAGTAAATGCTAGAGAGAGTGTGGAAAAAAGGGCACACCATTGCTGTTGGTTGGAATACACATTGGTAACAGCCACTGTAGAGAACAGGATGGAGGTTCCTTAAAAACCTAAAAACAGTGGTACCATATGATCCTGTACTGCCACTCAAGGGCAGATATCTGGAGAGAACTATAATTAGAAAAGACAAGTGCACCCCAGATATATAGTCACAGATGTGGAAAACAATCTTATGGTTACTTGGGTGAAGAGGGAAAGAGGGATAAATTGGGAAATTGGGATTTACATACACACAGTACTCATTATCAAATAGACAGTAAGGACCGAATGTATGGCACAGGGAACTCTACTCAATATTCTCTAATTACTTATATTGGAAAGAATCTTAAAAAGAGTGGATATATGTATAACTGATTCACTTTGCTGTATAGCAGAAACAAACACAACATTGTAAATCAACTATACTTGTATACATTTTTTTTTAAAAAAGTACTTTTCCTCAAGTTGGAGCCACTTCTGGGGAGGTTGACCACTGTATATCTCTCAAAGTACAGCTGCAAAGGATCTCTGTCAAACACCAGTCTGTAGATGAGGAAACAGACATTGAGGCCCAGAGAGGTTAAGTTGCTTGCCTAACAAGAAACATAGACACCATGTGGCTGACAGGGTCTTGGTGCTCTGGCCGGGTGTCAGGCCTGAGCCTCTGAGGTGGGAGAGCCGAGTTCAGGACATTGGACCACCAGAGACCTCCTGGCCCCTCATAATATCAATCAGCAAGAGCTGATCAATCAGCGAGAGCTCTCCCAGAGATCTCCATCTCAATGCTAAGACCCAGCTCCACTCAACGACCAGCAAGCTACAGTGCTGGACACTCTATGCCAAACAACTAGCAAGACAGGAACACAACCCCACCCATTAGCAGAGAGGCTGCCTAAAATCATAATAAGTTCACAGACACCCAAAAACACACCACCAGAGGTGGTCCTGCCCACCAGAAAGGCAAGATCCAGCCTCATCCACCAGAACACAGGCACCAGTCCCCTCCACCAGGAAGCCTACACAACCCACTGAACCAACCTTAGCCACTAGGGGCAGACACCAAAAACAACGGGAACTACAAACCTGCAGCCTGCGAAAAGGAGACCCCAAATGCAGTAAGTTAAGCAAAATGAGAAGATAAATACGCAGCAAATGAAGGAGCAAAGTAAAAACCCACCAGACCAAACAAATGAAGAGGAAATAGGCAGTCTACCTGAAAAAGAATTCAGAGTAATGATAGTAAAGATGATCCCAAATCTTGGAAATAGAATGGAGAAAATACAAGAAACATTTAAGGACCTAGAAGAACTAAAGAGCAAACAATGATGAACAACACAGTAAATGAAATTAAAAATTCTCTAGAAGGAATCAATAGCAGAATAACTGAGGCAGAAGAACGGATAAGTGACCTGGAAGATAAAATAGTGGAAATAATTACCACAGAGCAGGATAAAGAAAAAAGATTTAAAATAATTGAGGACAGTCTCAGAGACCTCTGGGACAATATTAAACACACCAACATTCGAATTATAGGGGTCCCAGAAGAAGAAGAGAAAAAGAAAGGGACTGAGAAAATATGTGAAGAGATTATAGTTGAAAACGTCCCTAATATGGGAAAGGAAATAGTCATCAAGTCCAGGAAGCACAGAGAGTCCCATACAGGATAAATCCAAGGAGAAACATGCCAAGACACATATTAATCAAACTATCAAAAATTAAATACAAAGAAAAAATATTAAAAGCAGCAAGGGAAAAGCAACAAATAACACACAAGGGAATCCCCATAAGGTTAACAGCTGATCTTTCAGCAGAAACTCTGCAAGCCAGAAGGGAGGGGCAGGACATATTAAAAGTGATGAAAGGGAAAAACCTACAACCAAGATTACTCTACCCAGCAAGGATCTCATTCAGATTTGATGGAGAAATTAAAACCTTTACAGACAAACAAAAGTTAAGAGAATCCAGCACCACCAAACCAGCTTTACAACAAATGCTAAAGGAATTTCTCTAGGCAGGAAACAGAAGAGAAGGAAAAGACCTACAATAACAAACCCAAAACAATGAAGAAAATGGTAATAGGAACATACATATCGATAATTACCTTAAATGTAAATGGATTAAATGCTCCAACCAAAAGACACAGACTGGCTGAATGGATACAAAAACAAGACCCGTATATATGCTGTCTACAAGAGACCCACTTCAGACCTAGGGACACATACAGACTGAAAGTGAGGGGATGGAAAAAGATATTCCATGCAAATGGAAATCAAAAGAAAGCTGGAGTAGCAATTCTCATATCAGACAAAATAGACTTTAAAACAAAGACTATTACAAGAGACAAAGAAGGACACTACATAATGATCAAGGGATCAATCCAAGAAGAAGATATAACAATTGTAAATATTTATGCACCCAACATGGGAGCACCTCAATACATAAGGCAAATACTAACAGCCATAAAAGGGGAAATCAACAGTAACACAATCATAGTAAGGGACTTTAACACCCCATTTTCACCAATGAATGGACAGATCATCCAAAATGAAAATAAATAAGGAAACACAAGGTTTAAATGACACATTAAACAAGATGGACTTAATTGATATTTATAGGACATTCCATCCAAAAACAGCAGAATACGCTTTCTTCTCAAGTCCTCATGGAACATTCTCCAGGATAGATCATATCTTGGGTCACAAATCAAGGCTTGGTATTTTAAGAAAACTGAAATTGTGTCAAGTATCTTTTCTGACCACAACAGTATGAGACTAGATAGGAATTACCGGGAAAAAAACTGTAAAAAATACAAACACATGGAGGCTAAACAATACACTACTAAATAGCCAAGAGATCACTGAAGAAATTAAAGAGGGAATCAAAAAATACCTAGAAACAAATGACAATGAAAACACGATGACCCACCTATGGGACGCAGCAAAAGCAGTTCTAAGAGGGAAGTTTATACCCTGAAAAAAAACATAGTTCAAAAAGAATCATGTACCACAATGTTCATTGCAGCACTATTTACAATAGCCAGGACATGGAAGCAACCTAAGTGTCCATTGACGGATGAATGGATAAGGAAGATGTGGCACATATATACAATGGAATATTACTCAGCCATAAAAAGAAACAAAATTGAGTTATTTGTAGTGAGGTGGATGGACCTAGAGTCTGTCATACAGAGTGAAGTAAGTCAGAAAGAGAAAATCAAATACCGTATGCTAACACATATATAGGGAATCTACAAAAAAAAAAAAAAAAAGGTTCTGAAGAATCTAGGGGCAGGACAGGAATAAAGACGCAGATGTAGAGAACGGACTTGAGGACACAGGGAGGGGGGAAGGGTAAGCTGGGACAAAGTGAGAGAGTGGCACTGACATATATACACTACCAAATGTAAAACCGATAGCTAGTGGGAAGCAGCTGCATAGCACAGGGAGATCAGCTTGGTGCTTTGTGACCACCTAGAGGGGTGGGATAGGGAGGATGGGAGGGAGACGCAAGAGGGAGGAGATATGGGGTTATATGTATACGTATAGCTGATTCACTTTGTTATACAGCAGAAACTAACACAACATTGTAAAGCAATTATATTCCAATAAAGATGTTTTTTAAAAAAAGTACTTTTCCTGAAATAAATAACAATTAAAAAAATATGGCACAAATTAACTTTCCACGAAAAAGAAACAGACTCATAGAGTACAGACTTGTGGTTGCCAAGGGCCTGGGGCTGTGGGGGAGGGATGGATTGGGAGTTTGGGATTAGCAGATACAAACTATTATATAGAGAATGGATAAACAATAACATCCTACTGTATAGCACCGGGAACTATATTCAATATCCTGTGATAAACCATAACGGAAAAGAATATGAAAAAGAATGTGTGTGGGTGTGTGTATGTATATATATATATATATATATATATACACACATATGTAACTGAATCACTTTGCTCTCCAGTGGAAATTAACACAACATTGTATATCAACTATATTTCAATAAAATAAATTTTATAAAATAAAGCTGCCATATATGATCCAGAAATCCCACTCTAGGTATACATCCAAAGGAAATGAAAACAAGATGTTGAAGAGAGAGCTTCACACCCGTGTTCACTGCAGCATTATTCACAATAACCAAGATATAGAAACAATCTAAGTGTCCATCAACAGCTAAATAGACAAAGACAGGGTATGTGTGTGTGTGTGCGTGCGTGTGTGTGTGATGGAATATTTAGCCATGAGAATGAAAGAAAACCTGCCATTTGCAACAACATGGATAGAGCTTGAAGGCATTATGCTAAATGAAATAATTCAACAGACAAAGACAAATACTACATGATCTCGCTTATATGTAAAATCTAAAAAAGCTAAACTCATAGAAACAGAGAGTAAAATGGTGGTATACTGTAAACCCTGACAGTGTTATTTTTTCTTTTTTGTAATGCAAGTGCCTGACAAACTCTGATTGCCAACACATCCCCTTCAAAGATGGCTCTCTCTAATAAATACATTACTAGGCATATGACTAGATAAAGAGCCAGGCCACCTCAGTTGTTGTTTTCTCTTCCCGTGCTAGTGCTAAATTCCCATTCTTATGTTATAAATTCACCAATAAAGACTGAGCCAGAGAAACCCTTGGTCCCCACCCTCAACCCCAATAAAAGCAGAACCCCAGTCCCGTGAGGGTGCTCTCTCTCACTACCGTGACCTCACTGTATGGCCCCAGGTTTGCTGTGCAAGTTCCAGGTCCTGTAAGTAATAAACCTTTTTTTTTTTTTAACGTCTTTATTGGAGTATAATTGCTTTACAATGGTGTGTTAGTTGTTGCTGTATAACAAAGTGAATCTGCTATACACATACATATATCCCCATATCTCCTCCCTCTTGCGTCTCCCTCCCACCCTCCCTATCCCACCCTCCCTATCCCACCCCTAAACCTTTTTTGTTGTTGTTGTTGTTTCCTTATGGTTACTGCTGAAGGGCATCTTGAAATCACAAGAACCACAGTGGACCAGGCCAGCTACAACGTTGGTTACTGATAGGCTGAGACCAGCACAAAACAGCTGGTAACCAGGAGTCAAGGAGATGTTTAAGGGTACAAACTTGCAACCAGTAGATAAATAATTTCTGGAGATCTAATGCACTGCACAATGATTATAGTCAACAATATTTTATTATAAACCTCAAGGTTCCTAAGAGACTAGATGTTAATTGTTCTCACCACAATAAAGAAATGAAAAGTATATCAGGCGATTGAGATGCTACCTGAAGCTACTTAATAATCATATTGCAATATATAAATGTATCAAATCAACATGTTGTACGCCTTAAATTTATAGAATGTTGTATGTCAATTATATCTCAATTTAAAAAACAAAGGGAACAAGAAAAAAACAAAAGAAACAAGAAATGAGACTCTGTCTCATTCATTCACATTCCATTGTCCAAAACAAGTCACATGGCCAACTCAACATGAGTGGGTTAAGAAAATATACTCTTCCCACGAAGGTGTGTGGGGAGAGGGTAGGAAGGAAGGGAGAATAAATATTTGCTAAATAAAAATATCATCTCTCCCGAGCCACGTGGAAAGCTGGGCATGAAAGGATGATCTCACATGGAAAGCACTCAGGTAAGGATACAGGCAGAGGTAGAAGTGATGATGGTGCTATGGGCTTGTTGTACAAATGGCCTCGTCAGCTGAAGAGCACAGACAGCGCTTTCCTGGGCACAATACAAGAGACGCCTGTCGGGGAAAGAGTATAAACTGGTGCAACATTTTTGTTTAACAATATTCATTGAAATATAAAATGCACACACTTTTTTTTTTAATCTACAATTTCTCTCCTAGAATAGTATTTGTCTGAATATACTAACCAAATTACATCAAGGAGGGCAGCGTTTACACTACGACACAGAAAATGGGAAATAACCTAAATATCAGAAGAACGTGGTTAAATAAACCATTCTCGATCCATAAAACTGGACATTCTGCAACTGTTAATAAACAAAACACAAACACTTGATTAGGAATAGTCAAATTTTTCTATGGCAGGACAATCAAACTAAGACAGAAAGAAAAAATAAATGATACATGCCCTTTGTGGTGGGCCTTTCCCAAGGTGCAGTGTGCATCTATATTATATATTAACCAGACCTCCTCAAAGCAGAAGGATGAAATCAACCTTTGAGAAAAATCTGTCCCTTTCTTCAGATGCCAGCATTATAATTCTAAGATTAATATTTCTTTTTCATCTTATACAAGGGGTCACATTGACCAAAGGCTTGTTCTGTACATGCATAACTGACTTAAAAAAATAACTTTGATGAACTATGCGCACAATGCTAACCTGTCAATATGACTAAATTCTTCGTCTCAAAAATGTATGAAACTGCATCTCTAACTCCTCATCAATGGACCAGTTCTCAGAGCTTCTGAGAATCTATTGCCTGGGTTATAATCCTCCGTTTGACTCGAATAAAATTCTCTTTTCTTTCTTCTCAGCTTGACTGTTATTTGATTTTTCGTCTACATTTTCCTGGCATAATCGGCAGGATATTAGAGACACCCACCAGGGGACATCGGAGTCTACCCGGAACCCGTGCTCCACACCAGCACGGGCCCTTTGAGCCCCACCAGCTCCTTAGTACTCCTCAGGTGCTTTGGTGAGTTCTCCTGATATCCAGACATCATTGCTTTAAAATGACATCCTGAATTTTATTCAAGCTGGGGTTTTTTTGGGGGGAGGGCGGGGGCAGGTTGGTTTGTTTTGTTTTTGTTTTTTTGCTTAAGACAGAATCTTAAAAGGCACCAGTGCATTTTCCTAGGAAGGGACCTGACCTAGGGGGTATCTAGGCAGGAAGCCTAGGGAAACAGGTGGTTAATCTCTGTTAATTTTGGCTCAAACTGAAAACAAGCCAATATATGGTCTGAACGAACTGTGTGCTAATGAAATGAGAGACTGAGCCTACTCAACTCCAAAGAAAAAGGGACATCTGCTCCTTCCGGCCACAAGGCATTCTCAGGTGATTGAGAACCTAGCAGAAGTGCCTGAGGAAATGGTTCCACAGAGAATCCCTCTACTGCCGTTAAGTAAGTTCCGCTTGCCAGCGGGGCATAACAATGGCTGATCACTGGAGCCCCAAGCACCCACGGCAGTTTCAAACTGTGGGCAGGAGAAACAGAGACACTAAGAGAGTCAAATCGACCCAAGGGTAACTCCTTGGGGAGCTAGACTCAGAAGCAACACATATCCGATCCATCACATTGCCCTTAGAAAAGTGTTCAGGTCATATCTCTTATCTGAATCAGGCTACCAAATTAATAATGCGAAATTGTGCTTCAAAGGCCAAACAGCTCCGGAACAGACAGCCACCTATGGGAACACCAGCTGGGTTTATGTATAATACCCATGGGACTGACAGTTGCAAGTATTTAACCAAATAGGAAAATTTGACCAAAGATAACTTGTCCTGGAGATAGCCAAAATGGGGCACTTTTGATTTACCTAAATTGATTTATTTGCGTGCTCAATTAGAAAAAGCCAGCTATAAAATCAAACAACCAGAATGGGAGGCATATTTTAATTGGTACCTGGCAGCCTCAAGACGAGGAAATAATGGCTTCACTGCAAGAAACAAACCAAAAATGATTAGAAACAGTGGCTAAGTTAGAAAAAAGCCTCGGAAGCCATTGCTTTCTAAAACCTTACGGAAAGGAGAGAAGGAAAAAGCTGCCAAAATTATGAATGTGCAGCTATAGCAGTTTGGCGGCCCTCCAAAACTAACCGGCCCAAATTCCAGCCAGTCGCAAAATGACCGCACCTGCTTTTATTGCAAAAAATCTGGACTTTAAAAAAAATTTTTATTTATTTACTTATTTATTTTTGGCTGCGTTGGGTCTTTGTTGCTTTGCGCGGGCTTTCTCTAGTTGCGGGGAGCAGAGGCTACTGTTCGTTGCAGTGCACAGGCTTCTCATCGCGGTAGCTTCTTTCATTGCAGAGCACGGGCTCTAGGCGCGTGGGCTTCAGTAGTTGTGGCTCACGGGCTCCAGTAGTTGTGGCTCACGGGCTCCAGTAGTTGTGGCTCGCGGGCTCCAGAGCGCAGGCTCAATAGTTGTGACGCATGGGCTTAGTTGCTCCGCAGCATGTGGGATCCTCCCGGACCAGGGCTCGAACCCATGTCCCCTGCATTGGCAGGCAGATTCTCAACCACTGCGCCACCAGGGAAGCCCAAAAAATCTAGACTTTTTTTTTTTGTAATAAATTTATTTATTTATTTATTTATTTATGGCTGCAATGGGTCTTCATTACTGCGCTCGGGCTTTTCTCTCTCTAGTTGTGGCGAGTGGGGGCTACTCTTCCTTGCGGTGCGCGGGCTTCTCATTGCGGTGGCTTCTCTTGTTGCGGAGCTTGGGCTCTAGGCACATGGGCTCAGTAGTTGTGGCTCGCAGGCTCAGTAGTTGTGGCTCGCGGGCTCTAGAGCGCAGGCTCAGTAGTTGTGGCGCACGGGCTTAGTTGCTCCGCAGCATGTGGGATCTTCCTGGACCAGGGCTCGAACCCGTGTCCCCTGCATTGGCAGGCAGATTCTCAACCACTGCGCCACCAAGGAAGCCCAAAAAATCTGGACATCTTAAAAGAGATTGCCACAAATTCAAGCGAGACTTAGAACAAGGTAAAATTACAAAGGGATGGGTTGCTCCAAGGATTACAAGAGGGCATTTCCCCTCCTCCTCACAAATACCTTAGGGGAAATTGAAATAATCGGAGAGGAAACTACTAAGACCCTGTAGACAAGGGGGCTACATTGTCTGTTCTTAACCTTACCCTTATTCACTGCCCTGTGCCTCAGAATAAACAATCAATTCAAATGGCAGGCGTTTCAAATTTACTTATGCAGTTTTTTTTCTACAGATGATTTAAAGAACATTTATTTTTATTGAAGTATAGTTAATTTACAATGTTAAAAGTATACAGCAAAGTGATTTGGTTATACATATACATATATACATATATATATTCTTTTTCAGATTCTTTTCCATTATAGGTTATTACAAGATATTGAATATAGTTCCCTGTGCTATACAGTAGGTCCTTGTTATTTATCTATTATATATATAGTAGTGTATATCTGTTAATCCCAAATTCCTAATTTATCCCTCTTCCCTCCTTTCCCCTTTGGTAACCATAAGTTTGTTTTCTATGTCTGTGACTCTATTTCTGTTCTGTAAATAAGTTCATTTGTATCATTTTTTTAGATTCCACATATAAGTGATATCATATGATACTTGTCTTTCACCAAATGTCGTAAATGGATGAATGGATAAAGAACATGTGGTACATATATACAATGGGATATTACTCAGCCATAGAAAAGAATGAAATAATGTCATTTGCAGCAACATTGATGGACCTAGAGATTATCATACTAAGTGAAGTAAGTGAGATAGAAAGGCAAATATACTATGCAGAGTTTTTTAATCAGAGCCAATAACTTTTCAGCTAGGAACTATTGCAGGAAGACATGTATTCCTTTTTCATAAAATGTGCTCTAACTCATCTGATAGGACGAGACCTTTTAGAGGCATATAACGCCCATACTGCCTTTTTACCTAAAGGTGAAATGACTTTAGATTTAGAAGATATAGCTGTAGATTGGAACATAAATACTGAAAAAAATGGTTATGAAAACAAAAATTCAAACAAATCAAGAGTGAATTAATGATTTACTATTACAAGTGCCTGAGAAATTGTGATCATCTTCTTCCTCAGATACTGGGAAACTTAAAATGGCTACTCCTATTAAAGTAACTACTGATAATCCCAGCCTCTACCCAATATCCGACAACACCCACTCAGACCAGAGACATTCAATGGAGTAAGACCTAATATTCAGGAATTCCTTAAGAAAGGATTTATAATTCCTTGTACCAGTTCTTGTAATATTCCCATTTTACTGGTAAGAAAGACAAATGGAAAAGACTGCAGGTTTGTTCAGGACCTTGGAGCTATAAACAATATTGTGATTCTTTGCCACCCTGTGGTTCCTACTAATCCTCACACTCTGCTCTCAGCCATTCCAGCAGACACCTGTTACTTCTCAGTAATAGACCTATGTAGTGCATTCTTTAGTATTCCAGTAGAAAAAGAAAGCCAGTACCTCTTCACATGGGTTGATCGTCAGTACACCTGGGTGGGTATGCCACAAGGCTATACAGAAAGCCCTACTTATTTTTCTCAAATACTTAAAGCTGATTTGGCTGATGTATACTTTCCTAACGGCTTTGCTTTAATTCAATACATAGATGGTTTACTTTTGTGTCCTAGAACTGAACAGGACTGCCAAAGAGACACTATCCATCTACTGCAACAATTAGCTTCTAAAGGGCATAAGGTGTCCAAAAACAAACTACAATTCTGCTTACCAATTGTGAGATAATCTGGTCATTTAATATCTAAGGAAGGATTATTGATTGATTCTGAAAAAATTAAGGGAATCCTAGCTTTCTCACTCCCCAAAACAAAAAAACAACTAAGAGGATTTGTAGGTCTAACCAGATTGTAGGTCTAACTCAATTGTGGGAATTGAGTACCTAGTTTTTCCTGCGCTGCCCAACCTCTCTATGCATTACTTTAGTCTGACCAGCCAGACCCAACTGAATAGACGACAGAAGGAGAAAGGTTATAAATGCTTTAGAATCTGCATTATCCTAGGCTTTAGCATTAGGCCATCCTAACTATAAACTACCAATTTTCCCCTTTGTGCATGAAGATAGAGGAAACAGCCTGGGTATATTAACTCAGAGGCATGGTGACCAGCATTGACCCACTGGATATTACAGTCAGCAGCTAGATTCGGTGACAAGAGGGTTCCCACCTTGTATGAGGTTTGTTTCAGTGACACTCTCTTACGCAAAGCTACTGAAGAACTTGTAATGAAGTCCCCTCTGACTATTTATGTTCCTCACTCAGTTGAATCTCTCAAATTCTCATCATACTCAACACTCTTCTATGAGTCACTTGGCCTCTTATGAAGTACTGTTACTCTTTTCACCCAATATTACTTTGGCTGGATGTAAGAGTCTTAACCCCAAAACTTTGTTTCCAGCACCTCAAGATGACAACAACCATGCTGACTATCTTCTCACTCCTAGGACTGATTTACAAGAAGTTCCCATTGATAATCCTGATTTAATTTGGTTTACAGATGGATCCTTTTTAAAGGATGAACAGGGACATTATCTGTTCTATATGCAATAACATCTATAGTAGAAGTACTTGAAAGTTCTTATTTACCAGACATCAAATCAGCCCAACAAGCTGAATTGATTGCATGGATTAGGGCTTGTCAATTAACCAAAGATCAAAGAGCCAATATTTATACTGATAGCCACTATGCCTTCACAGTGGCTCATGTTTTTGGAATGCTATGGAAACAGAGGATTTCCTATCTCTTCTGGCCAGCCAATAATGAATGGACAGCTAATCTCAAAACTATTAGACTCCATTCAATTGTCCAAACAGCTGGACATCATTAAAATACCCGGACATTCCAAATCTGATTAAACAGAAGCCAAAGGGAATCGACGGGTTGATGCTGAAGCTAAACGAGCTGCCTTAAGTCTTCTTCCCTCCCAATACTGAGAATATCCTCTGCTCAACCATAACTCTGATGAAACTGTCCAGAAATTTCCTTTGTAGGCACAAGAATCAGCTTCAGAAAATGAAAAGCAGGCCTGGAAGGAAAAAGGGGGATTTTTTTGATCCCATCTCACAAATATGGTTCAGACCAAATACGAGGCTTATGGTACCTTAAGTGCTCAATTACCGTAACTGCAACAGGTACATTCCCGGAGCCCCTGGAAAAAATGGTACTATGGGGAAAACAATGTATCTGGAAACCCTCTCCCACTATAGCTCATAAGATTTATGACCATGTTTTATCTACCCCAAACATAATCCTGGTAAACCCCTTCATGGCTCTCAAGGCCACTTTCCCCTCCCAAAGGGACCCTTTGAAGTTTGGCAACTGGACTTTATCCAGGTGCCTTCCTCTCAAGGCTACAAATACATCCTGGTAATGGTATGCCTGTTTTCACACTGGGTGGAAGCATTTCCTTGCAGAAGAGCAATGACCTTAACAGTAGGCAAATTACTACTGGAAAGAATAATTCCAGTTTGAGGAATTCCTTTGAGTTGCATAGTGACCAGGGTACCTATTTTACTGGACAGGTCATTAAATCCACTTGAAAGATTTGGCCAGTAATGCAGCATTTTCACTGTGCCTATTCCCCTCAACCCTCAGGATTAATAGAAAGGACTAATAGCACAATTAAAACACAACTGGGGGACTTCCCTGGTGGTGCAGTGGTTAAGAATCCGCCTGCCAATGTAGGGGACACGGGTTCGAGCCCTGGTCTGGGAAGACCCCACATGCCATGGGACTAAGCCCATGCGCCACAACTACTGAGCCTGCACTCTAGAGCCCATGAGCCACAACTACTGAGCCCGTGTGCTGCAACTACTGAAGCCCAGGCACCTAGAGCCCATGCTCCACAACAAGAGAAGCCACTGCAATGAGAAGCCCACGCACTGCAACGAAGAGTAGTCCCCGCTCACCGCAACTAGAGAAAGCCCATGCACAACAGCGAAGACCCAACACAGCCAAACATAAATAATAAATAAATTAATTAATTAAAAAAAAATACACAACTGGCTAAATTTTCAGAGGCTTTTAATCTTCCATGGCCAAAATCTCTGCCCTTGGTACTCCTCAACCTTAGGTCTACCTCCTTCAGTAAACATTAATTGCCTCCTTTTGAAATAATTACTGGGTGACTTATGCATCTAGATGAAGGAATGTATGAACCAACGATTCTTAAAGGTGATATTCTACATTACTGTCAGGGACTCATCAAAGCGCTTAAAGACAATGAAAAATTAGTAACTGATTCCTTCCACAATGAGCTCCCAGGAGAAAAAGACCTTAAGGACCATGAGTTACAACCTGGAGATTTTGTCCATTGGAAAAGACAAAATAAAGGACTGTTTACAAGCACGTTGGAAAGGACTATATCAGGTATTATTAACAAATCCCTGTGTTGCAAAACTTAAAGGAGTAAGCTCTTGGATTCACATTTCTCACCTCAAAAAGGCCTCCCTCATGAATGGACTGCAACTCCTATTTCTGAGTTTCTAACCCGGCTTCCACCAACTAAGAAAGGCCCCACCAAGCCTTGTCACCAAGAAGATGACAGCAGTGGTAGACAGCTAACCCAAGAGTTGAGGCCAGGCCTGTAAGACTTATCTTACTAGTTCAAACTATCTATCAAAATGTCTATCAAAATTGAAAGTTATTGTTCTATTTCTAGCCATGATTTTGTGCCAATGTTTAGGATGGAAAGAAAACTCTTTGGCAAAACTATCACAAAGTACAGCTGCTGGGGGCAATTTAACTGATTGCTGGATCTGTCACCAAATTCCTTGGTCAATACAAGGCCAATTTAAACCCCCTGTAATTCCTGTCACTGACTTTTCAGATGTTCCTAATGTTACCACTTACTCAGATCAACCTCCTTCTGGCCTAACCTTTCAGGTTCAAATTTCCAACACATTAGTATATCCTTCCCTGTCTGACACTACCCTCGATTCTTAGAGACCAGATACAGCTTACCCTAGAACCCCCTCGCTCTGTCCCTTACTTGATTAACAGATGTATTAAATTAAAAAAATACAAGTCACTTATGCCAGCAACCCCTCAAATATCATACAGACAGCTTTTGGAAAGCCTGCAAAAGAAATACCCATGGTTTAATACTATGTTAACAAAATTTCCCATTAAGGAAGCTATCAATGAAAGCACTCTGGGAGGAATCACTTGTGCTACCTGAGGTTTTGTCTTCGTATGTGGTGTTGGAACTAACTCATTTTACCAATGATGGGCACATAAATGTCTAAATAGCTGGCAAGTAGAAGGTTTATGCTATTGGGACATTATGTTACCCCACTGTCTATATACCAAGAGACAGATGGACCTCCTTTTTCTCCCCATTAAAGGGTCAAGAGATCCATGCTAGCAAGATACCAAAATACCTGGTGGCAAAGTCTTTGGGGAATCTTGGTTCCTAGCACAGGAGTATATGTAAACAGGGATATGCTTAGAAATCTATCAGCCACCATTGGTCAAATGGCTGAAGAAACCACAAAAAAGCACTGCAGCACAGCAGAAATCCCTAAATTCCTTAGCCCAAGTAGTATTAGATAACAGAATTGCCTTAGATTTTCTACTGGCCACACGACTTTGTGCTACTGCTCACACTACTTGTTGCACTTCTGTCAACACCTCTGGAGAGGTTTAGACATGCCTGGAAAAAATTTTCCAAAAAGCAAAATGGTTACAAGATGTAAAAAAGACTGCCCTTTTATTTTATTATTTTTTTTAAGGAATTCCTTTATTTTTATTTTTTATTTACTTATTTATTTATTTTTGGCTGTGCTGGGTCTTCGTCTCTGTGCGAGGGCTTTCTCTAGTTGCGGCAAGTGGGGGCCACTCTTCATCGCAGTGCACGGGCCCCTCTCACTATCGCGGCCTCTCTTGTTGCGGAGCACAAGCTCCAGACGCGCAGGTTCAGTAGTTGTGGCGCACGGGCCTAGTTGCTCCGCGGCATGTGGGATCTTCCCAGACCAGGGCTCGAACCCGTGTCCCCTGCATTGGAAGGCAGATTCTCAACCACTGCGCCACCAGGGAAGCCCAAGACTGCCCTTTTAAATGACCTGTTTAGTTGGCTCCCCTCAGGACTAGGCAACTTTTTCCTCTCTGCTTTACAGACAATCGTTATTTTCATAATATGTGTATAATATGTGTTGTCATCCATTTCCTGGCTATCAAATTACTCATGACATTTATCACTGCTTGCTTTAAAAGCACACGTGTCAAAAGCACACGTACAATGACTGTACAACAAACTGAGATGACTGATCAAATGTACAATCTATAAAATTTTTCTCCATCAATATATTTATATGCTTGTTTACTGCATTTGATTAATTTACTATGATATATATAATGCTTAAATGAATTGAAACTGCTCATCACATCTATAATTCTATATAGGATACTAGACATGCACAATGCACATATAAGATACAACTGGACATGGAGAATTGACTATAAGTCCTTGCCAAGCATTCTACTAACATAGCCCCCGAAAAGGAAAGAAAGAGTTGGGCTATCAAGGCCCAGCGCTGAGGGACATGATCTGGGGCAGGTAAGCAACCACCCCGGCATTGAGGGACCAAATAGTTGATCACCTAATGCTTTATATGAAAAGATTTATGATCAAAAGGGGGAAGATGATGAGGAAAAATCATAAATTTTTCTATGGTAGGACAATAAAACTAAGAGAGAAAGAAAAGAATAAATGACATATGCTCTTTGTGGTAGGCCTTTCCCAATGTGCAATGTATAATACATCTACATTATACATTAACCAGACCTCCTCAAAGCAGGAGGATGAAGTCAACCTTTGAGAAAAATTGGTCCCTTTCTTCAGATGCCAGCATTGTAATTCTAAGATTAATATTTCTTTTTCATCTCATACAAGGGGTCGCATTGACCAAAGGCTTGATCTATACATACATAACTGACAAAAAAAAAAAAAATCTTTGAGGACCTGTGTGCACAGTGCTAACCTGTCAATATGACACATAAATTCTTTGTCTCAAAAATGTATAAAACTGCATCTCTAACTCCTGATCAATAGAGCAGTTCTCAGAACTTCTGAGAATCTGCTTCCTGGGTTGTAATCCTCAGTTTGGCTCAAATAAAATTCTCTTTTCTTTCTTCTTAGCTTGACTATTATTTGATTTTTTTGTTGACACACTCTACACATGCACGTGTATAGAAAGGTCTGAGATATATTATTAAATTTAAAAAATCAAAGTTCAGAAAAATGATCAAATAGTACAAACTGGCAAAGAAAACCATAACCCAAACTGTCAATAAATATGGAAACATGCTCAATCTCAGTAGTAATTGGGGGTTTCTAATTATAAAAACCATAAGATACCATTTAACCCTCAGAAAATTGACAAAGTTACTTCTGATAATATCAAGTGTTGGCAAAAATATGGAATAGCAGGAACTCTTACACGTTAGCAATAGTATAATTTACAAGTTATAAAGGAACCTGCCTCTTGGGGCTTCTGCCTGATAGAGATACAGCTACGATATGGAAGTAACAAAACCTTTCATTTTCTTTTTTGATAAAGGTATAATAATGTATAGATCACACACAGACTATGAATTTTAAGAAAGTACTTGAAAAAGGCTTTTATGGCATCCAGCTGGACTGTATGAAGCCATGTGGGTTGACAATTAGAAAAATTAGGAGCATCCACAGCCAGATAAATAAAGAGTTCAGGTTGATTACTCAGCCGAAGGGGATCTAGAATGGGCTCTCTCAACATCTTGGGGGACAGGATGGATGGCCTGCTCACCCAGTGGATAAACTCTTCAACACACTGCACATCCAATTGATTTGCTGGACAAAGAAAAAGATTCAAAAACACTGGACAGATAACATGGATGTGTGCACAAGTGACAAAGCAGAATGTTAGAGGTATCAGTGTTCAATGGTTGAGTTCAGAATAGTAAGGATGTGGTGTATCAGCAGTTCATGTAAAACGGAAGTGGGAGGGGTTTTGTTCATTATAAGATCACTTTGAGTCAATGGCATGATGTGGCAACGCCCCCACCTCAAAGTCTGTATTGCAGACTAAGCTATACTGTTAGAAGAGTTCAGAAGAGGGTGCGCTGATTAATTAGATTATTATATGAAGTGCCAAGTTCAGATTTGGTTTCTGCATTTGAAGAAGAACACTGAAACGATATTTCTATTGATGATTTATGAGGCATTTACTATGTTCCAGGGACTGACTACACACACACACACACTCACAATAGAGTAAGTTTTGTGCCACTTAATAGTTATATTATGAGGCAGGTACTAAAATCCCCATTTTAGAAACTACAGCTCAGAGAGGTCAAGTCTGCACAGCTTGTAAAAAGTCAAGCCAGGACTCAAGCCCAGGTCTCTAAATGTAAAGCCCTGGCCCTTGCCTGTGACATCCTACCACTTCCAACTGGAGGGTGGCCAGAGACAGGCCAAGCTGGAGAGTGGTCCAGCAGTGAGGACACTGGGAAGAGAACTCCTAGAGCAGACACTCTCAACACGTGGCACATGCCTATGTGGTATGATTTCTGCAGTAGAACCAATCACTGGGCCCAGAAGGCTGCTATAAACTTATCAACAGCCGGTCATGAAGATAGAAGATGAAAACTATGACCACCTTAATAGTCATATAATGACTATTCATAGATCACAGTCAATAAATAACCTGACATCTTCTGGAGACACTGACCACTGCCTCATCTCAGTCATCTGTGCCCACTCTGTCCCACCACCTAGACTTTAGTCAAGGTTCACCTATGGCCAAGAATGAGCCGACAGAACTCTAGGGTCACTTTGGCCTAAGTAAGAACTCAGAGAGGCTCAAAGTGGGGAGCTGAACCCTCCAGGTACAACTACTATTCAGATATTTCCAAACCACCGGAGGGAGCAGCATAAGAAACATGAATGCTAAATGCTCCGGCAAGAAGCAACTTAAGTCAGCTTCATGAGACTGAATCCCAGGGATTTTCCTTTATCCACTGCAAGGGAGAAAGTCACTTACCCTTTGAGGGAGCTGGGCTATGAGCCTGGAGCTACCAGCTGCCATTCTGCCACCTCATGAGGAAGGTCTGCTTGGTAACAAAGGCCTCACTCACAGAGGAGAGCATTGCTTGGGGTTGAAGAGAGATTCCTAGGGTGAGTGACATCTGTACTTGTTATCTATTGCTGTGTAACAATTACCCCAACACGCGTTTATCATCTCACAGTAGCTGTGGGTCAGGAATGCAGGGGTGCTTAGCTGGGTGGTTCTGACTCGGGATCTCACAAGGCTGCAGTCAAGATATTGACCAGGACTACAGTCTTCTCAAGGCCCCCCTGGGGGAAGGGCTCCACTTACATGGCCGTCCACCAGTCTCAGAGGACCCACTTCCAAGCTCACTCACACAGCCGTTGGCAGGCCTCAGGTTCTTGCTAGCTGAGGGCTGGAAACATCCATTTCTTGCCACCTGGGCCACCCCACAGTGCTACTCACAACACGGCAGCTTGACTGCCCCAGTTGGAGCACTCTGGGAAAGCACGAGTGACCAACAGCAAACAAGACAGAAGTCAGCCCTTTTGTGCCCCAATCTGGGAAATGGCATCCTGTCACTTTTGCCATATTCTATTTGTTAGAAGCAAGTCTCCAGGTCCAACCTCACACTCAAGAGAAGGGGATTACACAGGGCAAGAATACCAGGAGGCAAGAATCACTGGGAACCACTTTAGAGACTGCCTGACACAAAACCATTTGAGCCCCTGGAGCCAGCCATGCCTGAAGTCAGAACCTTCCTGGTCTTTTCAGTTATGAGAGGCAATATAGCCTCCTTTTGCAGAAATCAGTTTGAGTTGGCTTTCTGTCATGTCGTGTGCAGCCCACAGAGCCCTTCACTAATACATTAACATACATGCTGAAAGCAAACATCATCAATAAAACCAGAGTGGCAAGGGTGAGATCAACAGAACAAGCTTTCCCTGGAATGGACACGTAAGCCGACCAGAATTCTTAAATGTCCTATATGATCCTTGATGATATTTTTGGATTTTTTTCTGCCTGGATTTATTCTAGCATTCTGAGATTCTGCTCAGCTAATTTAGCAAGCCGGTGTCAGTGTGAGAGCATGCCAAGCACAGAATTTTACTGCCAAAAATGACAGTGAATAGAATTAGACCATGAGAAGTGCAATTAGTTTGACATGCTATTAACACCCCAAGCACGAACACAGAAGGAAAAGCTTGAAAAAAAAAAGGAAAGTTAAAATAAAAATAAGTTTAGCTCAGTTAATGGCAAACGATAAAATAAAATTATATACTACCCAAAATTTGATTTTTTTTTTGTTTGCAATGCCAATTGAATGAAAATACTATCTATATACAAATGATGTGAAAATTTGATAATGACTTGTATAATTTTAGCAAGAAGACAGCCTATCATGTTTCTCTGGCTAATGAACCATACTGAGACTTGAGAATGTTCCCTCTACACCCATCCTTAAAATGTATCCTATTTAGCACCCAATCATGGTAGACGATGTCACTTGTCTCCCCATACTAACCATGAGAAAAAAAAAGCCAGATAAATTGGTTTGCTTTAGAAAAATATATCGCCTGTGCAGTATCGCCTAAAATACATTAAAGAAAAATGTCAGTAATGATGTTCTTAATAGAACCTTTTCACGTGCACAGCGGTGTTCCACCTCCCTCTAAATCAGGTGTCAAACCTGAGTGTGCTTCCGAATCATGGGGGGCTTGTTAAAACCCAGATGGCTGGGCCCTGACCCCAGAGTTTCTGATGGTCTGGGGTAAGGGCCTAGAATCTGCATTTCTAATGAGCTCCCAGGCACCGCTGCTGCTGGTTGGGGACCACACCCCGAGAACTGTGCTCCAATGTTAAAGGAACTCGCTCCTCTTGCAGGGACTCCCAGGCTCCTTGCTCATTCCTGCAGCCTGTAGAACTCTGCCCTCTCTCTGGGCATCACTATTTCTCCACCCGACACCCTCTCTCTTCACTTTTGATGTTTCTCCTAACCTCCAAGAAAGGCAACTCATGCTGCTACCAACTTCCTCAAAAGAATTTCAGATTTCCCAGTTTCACTTTAAAAAGTGCAGGGTGTGACTGGATACCACCTGACGTCTTGCTCAGCCAGTAACAAAATTGGAATCAGAATACTGACTGAGCTGAAAATATTAGCAGCAGAGTAGAATTCTAGTTGACCTATTATACAGCCTAAGAGAATGTTATTACTTAAATGATATTGCATTCATTCAATTAAATTCCCGATTTTTTTTTTTTTGTACTAAACAATTGTTTGGGAAAAGAAAAGTGAAGAAATTCAAACAAACGAGATTTTAGTGCCATTCAGGGACAATGATTTCTTAAATTAGATCTTTTTCCTCTTTGTTCAAACAATTTGTGTTTAGACAGAGCCTAGGCATGTATTCAGACTTCAAGGGGAAAATATATTCAAAACAGATGAAAGAGTTTATTAGTTGCACAACAAAGAAATGTCATCCAATTTTATATACGTCAGTCTAAGAAAATTTGAAGCTGTCATCAACTGTAACCGAAAGAATAGAAAAAATGTTTAAAGCAATTCTACATTTCTTGGCCTTTATTCACCAAACTGCTAAAGCAAATTGTTTTTCAGAACCACCCAGAACAGAAGATGCCAGAGGGTGGTTTCAGAGAGTTTCTAATGAAAATCTGCAGTGTTTATTCTGATCTCCATGTGAAATGGAGTTGGTCTGTTGTGTTTTTTATTTGTTTTGTTTTCGTTTTTCTCACATGTAAGACTTCCCCTCTCTGATGAACAGTTAAATGGGATGACTAAAAGCCACTCTAGCAGGAACCGCTGTATTTTCCCCTCTGTACAAAGTACTTCATACATGGTTGAGCATTCCAACTTAATAATATGTAACCTGGTCTCACTAGCAAGCATTCACTAATTTATTCATTCATTCAGACATGTATTAAGCACCTGCTAGGTACGGGGGATGCAAACATGAATAATATATGGTCCCTGCCTCCAGTCCACAGTCTAATGGGTGGTTGCAAAGGTCTAGGCTGAAGATCTTGACTTGGGAGCCAGAGCACGTGGGTATCAGCCACTGCCATGGAGTGGATGCCATCACTCCAGGTTGTGTGTAGACTGAGAAGCTGGGAAAGGCTTGTGGGCTTAAAAAATTATTCACAAACTAGAAGTTGAGAGTTACGTTTTATTTGGTGGGAATTTTTAGGACTTCAAGCCTGGAAGGCAGCATCTCAAGTAACCCTGAGAGAACTGCTCTGAGGAGGCAATGGGGGTGGGGAGCCAGGTTACACAGACGTTTTGCAGTAAAGGGCAGGTAGTTGGGAACATCAAAGGATTATTGTAAATTAAAGAAAACCAGAAATCCCAAGTTAAGGAATGTAGCGCTTTTGTGTGTGTGGGAAGATGCAAGAGTCTGCGCTCACTGAAATCATTCCTTTGATATGCACCTCAGCTCTCTGGGGCCAGTATCCTGTATTTTCATATCCTGAGTTTCCTCAGGGCTCACCGTGGGGAGTGGCTGCAGTCTGATGGCTGCTAGATGGCAGGTATTCTTTCTTTCCTGAGGTCCCTCAGGGCTCACCAGCTCACGCTGGAGGGCTGCACACACTGATGACTGTGACCTCCTTTGTTTACTGACATGGCAGGAAATATTCCATTTCTCAGGCTGGAACCTGGAGGAAGGCCAGCATTAAGGGAGACAGAAACACCAGAGGGTTGGGAGAGGAAATCAGAGTGTGGTGAGGGGCAGGGGTTATGTCACAGAAGCCAAACGAGCTGTTTCTAGGAGGGAAAATGCAACAATGCTGTAGGGAGGCCCAGTGAAACAGACTGAAAGAGTTGTTGGGATTCCAAGTTTGCTGACGGCCTTAGCAGAGGTGGTGTCAGTAGAGAGATGGCGGTGGGAAGCTCATTGCCAGGGTTGAGAAGCAGATGTAAGACGATGTAAAGGAGATGGGAAGGGAGAAATTCTTCCCATATTAAAGAGATGATGAAAAAGCTTTCTAACCTGACAAAGTGTTCCTATTAATAGGGAAGGGAAGGGCTACCCTGGTGGCGCAGGGGTTAAGAATCCACCTGCCAATGCAGGGGATACAGGTTCGAGCCCTGGTCCGGGAAGATCTCACATGCCGCGGAGCAACTAAGCCTGTGCGCCACAACTACTAAGCCTGCACTCTAGAGCCCTCGAGCCACAACTACTGAGCCCTCGTGCCACAACTACTGAAGCCCACGCGCCTAGAGCCTGTGCTCCGCAACGAGAGAAGCCACCGCAATGAAAAGCCCGCGCATTGCAACGAAGAGTAGCCCCGCTCGCCGCAACTAGAGAAAGTTCGTGCACAGCAACAAAGACCCAACAACAGCCAAAAATAAATAAATAAAATAAATAAATTTATTTTTTTAAAAAATGCTTTGTCAAAACCCTTCGGGGAGCTTGGGGCTTTTTAGGGCATGAGCCACCCATCTCCTGCATTGTCCTGCAATAAACATTTCTCTGCTCCAAACTCCAACGTTTTGATTTGTTTGGCCTCACTGTGCGTCGGGCACACGAACTTGTGCTAACAAAGCCAGCCAGGGTCAGTAGATGCCTGTAAGAACAGCTGTTGCCTGTACCACAGCAGGTGTTAAATAGAGTGGTACTTTGAATATTCTCCTTGGAAGCCAAAGGATCTAGGGTTGGAGAGAGAGAGAGAAAACCTGATGTGGTGGAGGCACTGCCCCCCGGAATGATGGATTTAGCTACATGCTCATCAGCTCTCGCCCCTGCAAGGATGCAAGCTCCTTTAGGTTAGCAACCTTGGCCATCAGTGTTATGTCTGTGTAAAAACAGAAAATTATAAACTTAGGAGACTTGATTCAACTTAAGATTATAGTTGAAATCAGAGGCTACATGTTTCAAAGATGGTTAAGGAACTTCAAGAAGATGAAAATACTATTATTATCACAAACGCTTTGAGAATACAAGCCCAGAGTTAGTCTTGAAGATACCAAAAAATATGAATCTTAGTCAAGCTGGAGTGAAGGCCGTTTGAAGCCAAATCATAAAATTGGGTTGTTTGCCACAAGCGTTCTTGTGAAATTCTTTTGTAGCTGCGATGATTTACTGACACATAACCCTTAACCTAGAGACTACTGTGACACTTGTTTTACTTGTTGCTGTAGAAAATTGAATTTACTCATTGTACATTTGTTATGGACAACTGGGTTTACCATAAATCTCGTCTTATTTATTCCATTATCTATGACGTATCTGATCTCATTACAATTAACCAAGCCAGCACTATAAAAGTGGCGTAGGGCTTCCCTGGTGGCGCAATGGTTGAGAATCTGCCTGCCAATGCAGGGGACACGGATTCGAGCCCTGGTCTGGGAAGATCCCACATGCCGCGGAGCAACTGGGCCCGTGAGCCACAATTACTGAGCCTGCGCATCTGGAGCCTGTGCTCCGCAACAAGAGAGGCCGCGATAGTGAGAGGCCCGCGCACCGCAATGAAGAGTGGCCCCCGCTTGCCACAACTAGAGAAAGCCCTCGCACAGAAACGAAGACCCAACACAGCCATAAATAAATAAATAAATAAACTGCTTAAAAAAAAAAAAAAGCGGCGTAGATTTACGTGAGATTAGAAAGGACAACACGAACTTTTCCTCCCCACGTAAGTCATGTAAGTTGTTTTTTTTGTGTGTTTATTTTGTTTTTGATAATGATAATAGCAGAATTGTTTTTGAAATACAGTGGAGGACATTTTCTTCCAGCTGGATCCTAGTATCTAGAAGAGTGTGCAGTACTTACTGCACACTTGAGTGTGCAGTACTTACTGCACACTTGAGTGTGCAGTAAATGTCTGTTGACTGACTTATTTGTTGACTTCTCATCAACACTGAGAGGAAAAGTATCTGTTAGAAGAGATACTGTACAAACTGGAGGTCAAAATATTAGAGTAGACCTTTCCTTTGGTTCTCTGAAGTAATTTTCATTAATTTTCTTCAAATCTTTCATTTAAATGACCATACATTCTTTTTCTATCACTTTGAAATGACATTTACTGAGTGCTTATTATGTACAATGTATATATTTCAAGTGCACCACCTCATTTATTTCTTACAAGAAATACAAGGTAGGAAATTATCTTTATTTTATAGATAATTGTTTTTCAGAGAGGTTAAGTAATCTAAGATTGATTACAAATAGTGCCAATGCTTTTTTTTTTAATTGCCTAAAAAGTACTTTTAATTTTAATTTTTTATTTTTTTTATACTTTTTTCATTTATTTATTTATTTATATTTTGGCCAAGTGGCATGTGGGATCTTAGTTCCCCGACCAGGAATCAAACCTGTGTCCCCTGCATTGGAAGGCATATTCTTTACCACTGGATCATGAGGGAAGTCCCCTATTTTTATTTTTAATTATTTATTTTTTTGTCCGTACATTCTTTAAGCACCTAACTTAGTATCATGACGGAGGCTGAATCCAGTCAGAGATGAAATGCAATCATGAATCACATCCTTTAAAACTGCTGGTCTCAACAACTCCTTCCAGCATACAGAGGGTTAAGCACATCGTATAATTGCAATAATTCAGAAGCCCACTAGAGGGCAAAAAAGGGCCAGAAATTTATTGCAAAGCCAAGAAAGCAGTGACAGGGTAGGAATGACCCATTTCCTTTTTAGGCCGGGTTTGTATGAGCCAAAGGGCAGTGGTAAGAACATTATTCCCAAGAACTGAAGAAGACAGAGCTGGGGAATTTTTAAAGTTTAATGCAAAGCAGCAAAGAGAATTGATAAGGTAGGAAACACTTAAAAGGCATGGACGCAGGCGTCAGAGAACAATAGTGTTACTAGAAATGTTAAGTGTAGGGTTGAAAACATTAAGGGCCACGGAGAATATGCAACACCAAGATCATAAATCACTAGAAATTCAAGACTCTGAGTACAGAAGGCAGAGGGCACATGTCCCATAAACCTGGGCTGCCCCTCTGAGCCTGAGTGAAGAACTGACTTCAACCTCCTGTAAGGACTGTACATTGCCCAACCACTGTAAAGCAATTATTCTCCAATAAAGATGTTAAAAATTAAAAAATTTAAAAATGACTGTACATTCCTCAACTATGTCTTGTGGTAAAGAAAAAAGATTTTAGGCAATTAGGATTCTTCTAACTTCCTGCATTGCCCATCACCCTGGAAGTCAGTAGTCACTTACTGTGTGATCTCAACCCCTCTCTCTACACCTTAGTTTCCTCATCTGTTAAATGGAGATAATGACAGCCCAAGGTAGTTGCATTTTATATGAAGGATTCAATATAGACCTCATATTATGGAAGACAAAATTTAAGGTTGATCCACACAAGGAACATCAAGCACTTGTGTTGTCAAGCTGGCACAGTTTACAATGCACTCCACCAGCCGACCTTGAAGTTACACAATACTTGACAAAATTTCATTGGTGGGTGGTGGAGATGTAGATATTTCCTCTATTTCAAATTCTTCACACAAACTGAGACTTTATTAATATTTTTATTACACTATATCAAATTTCCATTAAATTTTAAATTAAATACATATTATTTAAATTGAGTCTTGGACAAAAAGGACCTGGAGTAGAACTTGATAAATATTTTTATCTGTCGGCTATTGCTGTGTAACAAAACACCCAAAACTCAGTAGATGAAAACAAAAACCCTTTGTTAATTCCCATTTATCTGCCAGTCAGCTGGGGAGTTGGCTAATCTAGGCCAGGCTTGCCTGGGAAGTTCTGCTGGTCTCAGCTGGGTTTACTCACACATCTATAGCCAGTTAGGGGTTAAATAATCTAGGCTGAATTTAGCTGAGATGCCCCTATCTTTGCATCCTCCTTCTGTGATTAGCAAGCCAGTCAGGGCATGTCCCTTTCATGGAAGTAGCAGAAGTATAAGAAGGCAAGTGGAAACAGACAGACTCTTGAGGCCCAGGCTTGGAACTGGAGTTCCATCACTTCTGCCTCATTCCATTAGCCAAGCAAAATTACATGACCAAGTCCAGATTGAAGGATGTGGAAATAGAGTCTGCTGACATATATTATGTCTTTTTTAAAAAATTGTCTCCCACAACTAGAATGTGAATGCTCTAAGACAGGGATCCTCTAAATGTCCGTTGACAGATGAATGAATAAAGAAGATGTGGTACATACATACAATGGAATACTACTCAGCCATAAAAAAGAATGAAATAATGCCATTTGCAGTAACATGGATGGACCTAGAGATTATCATACTAAGTGAAGTGAGGCAGAAAGACAAATACCATATGATATCACTTATATGTGAAATCTAAAATATGACACAAATGAACTTATCTACGAAACAGACTCACAGACATAGAGAACAGACTTGTGGTTGCTAAGGGGGAGGGGTGTGGGGAGGGAGGGATTGGGAGTCTGGGATTAGCAGATGCAAACTACTAGACTGGCCAAAAAGTTCATTTGGGTTTTTCCATAAGATGTTATGGAAAACATAACAAATGAACTTTTTGGCCAACCCAGTATTATACATAGAATGGATAAACAACAAGGTCCTACTGTATAGCACAGGGAACTATATTCAATATCCTGTGATAAACCATAATGGAAAAGAATATGAAAAATAATGTATATATGTGTATAACTGAATCACTTTGCTGTACAGTAGAAGTTAACAAAACATTGTAAATCCATTATACTTCAATAAAATATATTTTAAAAAGAGAATAGAGATTCTGTCTGTCTTATGCCCGTTTTACTGGTGAGGAAACTAAGATACAGAGAGGTCATATAGGTATGAAGTGGTAAAGCCAGTATTTGAACTAAAATAGTCTGGCCCTAAAGTCCATGCTATTAATCACTACATTATATTACCTCTCCTAATAAGATAAGTGCAAATAATTGAACAATGTAGAAGATTCTGGGCCCTAAATTAGACCTAAATATTATAATGCTCTTTTTCTGAAGCCAGAATGTCTACATGAAGCATCAAATCACTGTGTTTATTATTGGGTCAGATGGTAACACAGAAGGAAAGTGTTAAGAAAACTGGATTTGTTAGAAAGGCTAGAAAATCCACGAGACAACCCAGAAAGCTCATCCTGTCCATCTTTCTGCCTTCAAGCAGGGCTGCATGTCAGTCTTATGAGGAACACTACAGTTATCTGTGATTTTTAGTCTTCAGAGACTACTTCTACAACCACCTATGGAAATTCTGTCAGTGTCTCATAATTCCATCAGCAAGTTTTCTTAATGTTAGACCTAAATTGTTCGATTTAATTGCACTATGACTTGGACCAGCTCTGTAAAGTTTAGATCAAGGGTTGCAAACTGGCAGACTGTGGGCTCAAACCATCCTACAGACATATTTTGTTTTGCCTGCACTGACAAAAATGTTTCAATAGTTGCCAACATTTAAAAATAGGAATAGTCATATTAAAAATCCAGCTCTTGTTGAAATAAGTTCCCTGAAAGGGTTTGCTTATAATCAGAATGACCTAGTGTTTGAAAGTTTGATGGAAGTCACCTATAAAACCTTCTGAACTTGGTGTTTTCTTTAAGAGATGATGTTACCTACTGATTCAATTTATTTAAGGATCATAAGACTATGCATTCTTCTATTTATTCTTGAGTCAATTTAAGTAAGTTATATTTTTCTAAGAATGTAATCATTTAGACTAAGTCTTCAAACATAATGACAAAAAAGTTGTTCATAATATCCTTTTATTATCAGTGTCTGCACATTTGTAGTTGTATTTCCTTTTTCATTCCTATTATTGTTTACTTATATCTTTTCTTTTTTTGTATGAGATAATTTTGCCTGAAGTCTATTTTATTGCTGTGAACCAATTCTTGGTTTTTATCGTCTCTATTATATCTTTATTTGCTATGTATAATTACTGAATTATGCTCTTATTTCTAAACTGCTGTTTTTCATTGGGTATGATATGCTAGGTTTATTCTTAAATTTTTGAAGTTGGAATCTTAGCTCATTAATGTTGATCCTTTATTTTCTGATATAAATATTTAAGCTATCAATTTCTGAGTGTAATTTTAACTGTACCTCACAAGTTTGAATACATAGTGTTTCAGTCTTCAATTCTAAATAATTTTAAATTTACATTATGAATTTTTTCTTTGACCAATGAGTTGTAGTGGGTTTGCTAAACTGGCATTTATCACCCATGCCAAACCTCTTTCTAGTTGCCTTCCAATCCTTCAGAGCCTGGCAAGATAAAACTTGATATGTCAGACTCCCAGACTTCATATTCAGTCAGACTCCCTGAATGTGAATTAAGTTCTTCCACTGGATGCACCTACCCATGAACTGAAAGAAGGAAAATAAGTAAATATCATCAGGGCAATCTTTAAAGATGGTGAGTGACAAAGAAGGGTTCTGAGCCCCCCTCCCTGACCCCGAAACATGGAGCAACTCCCTCTGAAAGAAATCTGGAAACTACCTAAGCAGCTCCTACACATTGGGCAAACAAGAAAACAGCCACATCAAAATGGGTAGGAAAGGCTACAGCACAGTGCCATACAATTGGAGGAAACCCCAAACTCCCAGCTTCTCCTTGAGGACTGAAGAGTTTGGAACCCATATTTAAAGTCCCAACTTTTAAGACTCCCACCTAAGGGACAGGTCCCCAAAACACTTAGCTCTGAAAGCCAACAGGGCTTACATCCATTAGACCCACAAGGCCACAGCCAGCAAAGCAGCTGTTATTAACAGGTGCAAGCACTCACCATGGCTATTCTCCCAGGGCCCAGGGCAGAGAGAGCTGGCACAAATGCCTGTCTCCCAGTCTTTCCCTGAAAGGGGTCTAATTTGGATACTTCAAAAGCTGCTGCCTGAGGGTCAGGCTTTTAACTTGGCACACATCTGTGATTCTCTACAGAGACCAGGGATGTACATGAAACTTCCCCTGCCCTTTCCCTCTAGCCCACTCCAGGTCACCAGTAGCTCCCTGGACGGAGCTAGTACACATGTGTGGTGCCCCGGTTTTTGCTGCTGCCGCCTGAGGAACAGCCCCCCAGATCACCTGGCTCTAACAGCATTGGGGTTGATTCAGAAGTCCCAGAGAACTGTAGCAAGCAAGAGGTTTTTAATGAGCTCAGAAGCACCTTCCCACAGCTGTACCTCCAGGCTCAGGGCAGAAGGAACAGGCAAAAATGCCTATTTCACAATTTCTCCCTGGAAGGGGCCTAACTACTTATTTTCCAAGCTGTTGCCTGAAGGTCCAGTTTCCAACTGGCCTGCATGTAGATGCTGACTGCAGTCTTCCCTTTGGAACACTGATGGGTCTTGACACACCCTCAACTACTAGAATAAAGAAGTCAACTTGGACAATCACAAAGGTTTGAGACACAACCAAAGGCATAGGCAAGACTGCTTGAGAAGGTTCCTATCCTACATAAGACTACTCTATCAAAACTGGGAGAGGGAATTCCCTGGCAGTGCGGTGGTTAAGACTCCACACTTCCACTTCAGGGGACACAGGTTCCATCTCTGGTCGGGGAACTAAGATCCTACAAGCCATGCAGTGTGCAGCAAAAAAAAAAAAAAAAAAAAAAAGACTGGAATGGGAGAGGTAGCTATTTTATCTAATACACAAAAACCAACAGAAAGAGTCCAGGAAAAAGAAATAACAGAGGAATATGTTCCAAACAAAAGTAAAAGATAAAAGTCCTGAAGCAGATCTTAAGGAAATGAATATTTTACCTGATAAAGAGTTCAAAATAACAGTCATAAAGGTGCTCACTGAGGTCAGAACAATGCATGAACAAAGTGAGAATTTCAACAAAGAGAAAATATTTTTAAAGTACCAAACAGAGATCACAGAGCTAACAAATAAAATAACTGAACTGAAAATTTCAATAGAGGGGTTCTACAACAAACTAGATTAAACAGAAAGAAGGATCAGCAAACTCAAAGATAAGGCAGTGGAATTCATCCAATAAGAGAAGCAAAAAGTGGGACTTCCCTGGTGGTCCAGTGGTTAAGAATCTGCCTTCCAATGTAGGGGACACGGGTTCGATCCCTGGTCGGGGAACTAAGATCCCATGTGCCACAGGGCGACTGAGCCCTCGTGCCACAACTAAAGAGCCCACGTGCTGCAACTACTAAGCCCATGTGCTCTGGAGCCCATGTGCCACAACTAGAGAGAAGCCAGCGCACCACAACTAGAGAGAAGCCAGTGCACCACAACTAGAGAAGCCCATGCGCCACAATGAAGAGCCTGCGTGCCACAATGAAAAATCCCGGATGCCACAACAAAGATCCCACATGCCACAACTAAGACCCGATGCAGCCAAATTAATTAATTAATTAATTTTAAAAATAAAATAAATGTCAAAGAAAAAAAAAGAGGAGCAAAAAGAAAAAATGAAAAAGAGTGAAGAGGGCTTAAGGAAAGAAACAAACATCCAGATGGAGGAAGTCCAAAGAGTACCAATAAGATTAATCTAAAGAGACCCACCCTGAGACACATTAATTAAATTGTCAAAATTTAAAGAAGAGAAACTTTTTTTAAACTTTTTATTTTATATTGGAGTACAGTTGATGAACAATGTTGTGTTAGCTTCAGGTGTACAGCAGAGTGATTTAGTTCTACATATACATGTATCTGTTCTTTTTCAAATTCTTTTCCCATTTAGGTTGTTACATAATATTGAGCAGAGTTCCCTGTGCTATACAGTAGGTCCTTAAAGAAGATAATCTTAAAAACATCAAGAGAAAAACAAACTGTAACATACAAGGAAACCACCATAAGACTATCAGCAGATTTTTCATCACAAACTTTGTAGGCCAGAAGGGAGTGAGATGATATATTCAAAGTGCTGAAAGAAAAAAACTGCCAACCAAGAATATTCTGCCCAGCAAAGCTGTCCTTCAGAACTGAAGGAGAGACAGTTTTATAGACAAGCAAAAGCTGAAGGAGTTCATTACCACTAGACTACCCTTACAAAAAAAATGTTAAAGCGGATACCTCAGACTAAAACCAAAGGATGCTAATTGGTAACAGGAAAAGTATATGAAAGTGTGAATGTATAAGAATCACTGGTAAAGACAAATGTATAGTTAAATTCAGAATATTCTAATGTAATGGTGGTGAGTAAGTACTTATAACTCTAGTATGAAGACAAAAATATTAAAAATGACTACAATTACACTAATTTGTTAATGGATACACAAAAACAAAATGTGGGGGAGATGGAGAGTGAAAATGTAGAGCTTTTGTATGTCTTCAAAGTTAAGTTCTTAGCAGATTAAGATAGACCATTATAAATGTAAGATGTTTTATGTAAACATCATGGTAACTACAAAGCAAACACCTATAGTAGACATACAAGAGATACAAAGAAAGTAATCTAAGCATACCACTACAGAAAATCATAAAATCAGAAAAGATGAGAGGAACAGAGGAATTGCAAAACAACAACAACTCAATTAACTAAATGGCAATAATAAGTCCATAACTATCAATAATTATTTCAAATGTAAATGGACTAAATTCTGTAACCAAAAGACACAGAATAGCTGAATGGATGAAAAAAAAAAAAGACCCAATTATATGCTCCCTAGAAAAGACTCACTTCACCTTTAAGAACACACATACACTAAGAGTGAAGGGATGGAAAAAGATATTCCCTGCCAATGGAAACCAAGAGAAACCTGGTATTGCAATACTTATACCAGACAAGATAGACTTTAAACCAAAAACTGTAACAAGAGACAAGAAGGTCATTACAGAATGATAAAAGGGATCAATTCATCAAGGGGATATAGCATTTGTAAATATTTATGCACCCAGTATAGAAGCACAGAATGTATAAAGCAAATATTAACAAATCTGAAGAGAGAAATAGACGGCAATACACTAATAACAGGGAACTTCAACACCCCACTTTTGACAATAGATTATCCAGACAGAAAATCAATAAGGAAATATTGGACTTAGATAACATGTTTAACCAGATGTGCATGACAGACATTTACAGAACATTCCATCCAACAGCAGCAGAATACATATTCTTTTCAAGTGCACATGGAACATTCTCCAGGATAGGTAATATGTTAGGCCACAAAGAAGTCCTAATAAATTTAAGATACTGAAATCATATCAAGCACCTTTTCTGACTACAAAGATATAAAACTAGAAATCAATTAAAAGAAAACTGGAGAATTCACAAATATATGGAGATTAAACAACACATTCCTGAACAGCCAATAGGTCACAGAAGAAATCAAAAGATAAATTTAAAAAATATTGTGAGACAAATGAAAATGGAAAACAACATACCAAAACTTATGGGATGCAGCAAAAGGAGTTCTAAGAGGGAAGTTTACAGTGATAAACGCCTACATTAAGAAACAAGAAACAAGAAATTGGGATTTCCCTGGTGGCG
This sequence comes from Balaenoptera musculus, assembly GCF_009873245.2. Classification (NCBI taxonomy): domain Eukaryota; kingdom Metazoa; phylum Chordata; class Mammalia; order Artiodactyla; family Balaenopteridae; genus Balaenoptera; species Balaenoptera musculus. The sequence goes on along the minus strand of NC_045793.1, from coordinate 90,358,058 downwards.
CAGTGGTTAAGAATGCCTGCCAATGCAGGGGACACGGGTTCGATCCCTGGTCTGGGAAGATCCCACACGCCGCAGAGCAACTAAGCCCGTGCGCCACAACTATTGAGCTGGCGCTCTAGAGCCCACAAGTCACAACTACTGAGCCTGCACACCACCACTACTGAAGCCCAAGAGCCCTAGAGCCCGTGTGCCGCAACTACTGAGCACACGCACCACAATTACTGAAGCCCGTGCACCTAGAGCCCGTGCTCCGCAGTGCAAGAAGCCACCGCAATGAGAAGCCCACTCACTGCAACGTGCCCCTGCTCACCACAACTAGAGAAAGCCCATGAGCAGCAACGAAGACCCAACACAGCCAAAAATAACCAAAAAAAAAAAAAAGAAAGAAACAAGAAATATTTCAAATAAACAACATAACTTTAGATCTCAAGGAACTAGAAAAAGAACAAACTAAGCCCAAAGTTAGAAGAAGAAAGGAAATAGCAAAGATCAGAGCAGAAGTAAATGAAATAGAAACTAAAAAGACAATAGAAAAGATCAATGAAATGTTAAGCTTGTTTTTCTGTAATATAAACAAAATAGACAAAACTTTTAGCTAGACTAAACAAGAAGAAGAAAAGACTCTAAATTAAAAATTAAAGAGAAAATTAAAATTATAAATCATTATAACTGATACCACACAAACAATACAAAGGATCAGAAGCCACTACTATGAATAATTATACAACAAAATATTGGACAACCTAGAAAAAATGGATACATTCCTAGAAACATACAACTACCAACAATGACTCACAAATAGAAAATCTGAGCAGACCAATTACTGGTAAGGAGATTGAATCAGTAATCAAAAACCCTCAACAAAGAAAGTCCAGGAACAGATGGCTCCACTGGTGAATTCTACCAAACATTTAAAGAAGATACCAACAGTAATCCTTCTCAAACTCTTCCAAAAAACAGAAGAGAACACTTTCAAACTCATTTTATAAGGCCAGCATTACTCTGAAAAGGACAAAACCAGACAAGGACACCACGAGAAAATTAAATTACAGGCCAATATCACTGATGATCAGAGATGCAAAAATCCTCAACAAAATATTAGCAAACCAAATTCAATAGTATGGTTGACCCTTGAACAACACAGGTTTGAACCACATGGGTCCACTTAAACGGGAATATCTTACAATAGTAAATAATACAGTACTACCCAATCCATGGTTGGTTGCATTCATGAATGTGGAGGAACTACAGATACAGAGGGCCAACTAGGTTATATGTGGATTAATCCCCATCTATTCAAGGGTCAACTGTACATTAAAAGGATTTACACCAAAATCGAGTGGGATTCATTCCAGGGATGCAAAAATGTTTCAGCATCCACAAAATCAAGGTGATACATCACATTAACAAAATGAAGGATAAAAATCATATCCTTCTTCATATCCTTGTAGAAGAAGCAATTGAAAAAATTCAACATCCTTTCATGGTAAAAACAACAACAACTCTCAACAAACTGAGTAGTAGGAATGTACCTCAACATAATAAAGGCCATATATGACAAGGCCATAGCTAACATCATACTCAGTGGTAAAAAGCTGAAAGTTTTTCCTCTAAGATGAGGACCAAGACAAGATGCCTACTCTTGCCACGTTTACTCAACATAGTACTGGAAATCCTAAACAGAGAAATTAGACAAGAAAGAGAATTAAAAGGCATCTAAATTGGAAAGGAAAGAGTAAAATTGTCTCTATTTGAAGATGACATGATATTTTATATAGAAAACTCTATGGACTCCACCTAAAAACCGTTAGAACTAATAAACAAATTCAGGAAGCTTAGGATACAAAAACAATTCCTCAAAGTCAGTTGCATTTCTATACACTAACAATGATCTACAGATAGAGAAATTAAGAAAACAATCCTATTTACAATAGCAAAAAATAAATAAACTACTCAAGAATAAATTTAACCAAGGCAGTGAAAGATCTATACACTAAGAACTATAAGACATAGATGAAAGAAACATTAGACACAAATAAATAGAAAGATAGTCCATGATCACAAATTGGAAGAATTAATATCGTTAAAGTGTCTATACTATGCAAAGCAATCTACAGATTCAGTGCAATCTCTACCAAAATTCCAATGGCATTTTTCACAGAAATAGAACAAAGAATCCTAAAATTTGCATGGAACCACAAAAGACCCCTGGAAAGCCAAAGCAATCTTGAGAAAGAATACAAGGCTGGAGGCATCATACTTTCTGACTTCAAACTATATTACAAAGCTCTAGTAATCAAAACAGGATGGTATTGGCATAAAAACATACACATAGATAAATGGAACAGAAGAGACCAGAAATAAACCCACATATTTACGGTCATTTAATTTACAACAAAGGAGCCAAGAATACACAATGGGGAAAGGGTAGCCTCTTCAATAACTTATGCTGGGAAAACTGGACAGCTACCTGCAAAAGAATGAAACTGGACCACTATCTTACACCTTGCACAAAAATCAACTCAAAATAGATTAAAGACTTGAACATAAGACCTGAAACTACAAAACTCCTTGAAGAAAGCATAGGGAAAAAGCTCCTTGACATCAGTTTTAGTAACAATTTTTTTTGGTTGGACACCAAAAGCAAAGGGAACAAATGCAAAACTAAATTAATGGGACTATATCAAACTAAAAAGCTTCTTCATGGCAAAGGAAACCATCAAGAAAACAAAAAGACAACGGTGAATGGGAGAAAATATTTGCAAATCATATATCTGATAAGGGATTAATATCCAAAATACATAAGGAACGTCTACAATTCAATACCTAAAAAAATCTGATTGAAAACTGGGCAAAGGATCTGAATAGACATTTTTCCAAAGACGATATCCAAATGGCCAACAGGTACATGAAAAGGTGCCAAACATCAGTAATCATCAGGGAAGTGTAAATCAAAACCACAATCAGGTATCACCTCACAGTTTTAGAATGGCTATCATCAAAAAGACAAGAGATAAGTGTTGGTGAGGATGTGAAGAAAAGGGAACCCCTCTGCACTGTTGGTGGGTATATAAATTGGTGCGGCCACTATGGAAAACAGTGTGGAGGTTCCTCAAAAAATCAAAAGTAGAACTACCATATGATCCAGCAATTGCACTCCTGGGTACATATCCAAAGGGAATGAAAACAGGTTCTTAAAGAGACATCTGGGGCTTCCCTGGTGGCGCAGTGGTTAAGAATCCACCTGCCAATGCACGGGACGTGGATTCGAGCTCTGGTCCGGGAAGATGCCACATACTGCGGGGCAACTAAGCCCATGTGCCACAACTACTGAGCATGCGCTCTAGAGCCCGCGAGCCACAACTACTGAGCCCGGGTGCCACAACTACTGAAGCCTGTGTGCCTAGAACCCATGCTCCACATCAAGAGAAGCCACCACAATGAGAAGCCCACGCACCGCAATGAAGAGTAGCCCCCGCTCGCTGGAACTAGGGAAAGCTGGTGCACAGCAACAAAGACCCAACACAGCCAAAAATAATAAGATAAATAAATTCATTTTAAAAAAAGAGATATCTGCACTCTCATGTTCATTGCAGCATTATTCACAATAGTCAAGATATGGAAATAACCTAGGTGCCCATTAACAGCTGAATGGATAAAGAAGATGTGGTGTATATACATGGTGTATACACAGACACAATGGAATATTATTCAGCCATAAAAAAGCAGGAAATCCTACTTTTGTGACAACATGGATGGACCTTGATGGCATCATGCTAAGTGAAATAAGTCAAAGACAAATACTAGATGATCTCACTTATATGTGGAACCTAAAAAAGCTGAGCTCCTAGAAACAGAAAGTAGAATGGTGGTTCCCAGAGGCTGGGAGGGGGTAGGGGTGGGGTGGGGAAAATGGGGAGATGTTGGTCAAAGTACAAACTTCCAGTTATAAGATGAATAAGTTCTGAGGATATGATATGTGGCATGGTGATTATAGTTAATAATCCTATATTATGTACTTGGAAGTTGCTAAGAGAGTAGATCTTAAATGATCTCACTACAAAAAGAAATGGTAATTATGTGATAGAGGCATGAGCTAAAGCTATAATAGTAATCATTTGCAATATATAAATGTATCGTATCAACATATTGTACACCTTAAACTTATACACTGTTATATGTCAATTATATCTTAATAAAGCTGGGGGTGGTTTTAAAAAAAGTAGTAAGCATTTGTCCTACTGACAAATTCACAGAATGTTTGGTTTTTCTTCAGCAGCATTCCAGTGTCTGTCTGGTCTCTATCTTTTTGAGTGTTGAGAGTTCATTTTGATGGTGGTAGCACTGAACTCAGGGTTCTCACATCCAGTCCCTGGCTTCAGGGTGTGGGGAGACAGTTGTGACAGCAGCAGTGACTGCTTCCTGATCCCTGGATTGCAGCCTGGTGGTCTGTCTTCACCTCAAAAGTCCCAATGCCACGACAGACTGCCACAGGGCCCCACCTGCATAACCTCTGCTTCCCACCCTACTGCCTGTGGCAGAGGTGAATGCAGGTCCACTCAGGGCTTCTGTTCTGGAAATCGTCTCTGGAAGTCCCACCTATAGTTCACTTCTCCATCCCTTTCAACAATTTCGTAATCACCTAATTCCCGGTATTAATTCCTTTTCTGCCTAAAAGAGAGATTTTTGAATCACTGAATGCTGAATGATACAGATGATTTTTTAGTGTTTTCTATTTACATCTCACAATTGTATTGGTGTCACAGAATGTGTTCTGTATGATACTGAACCTCTGAAATTTGTAAAAGCTAGATGTGTGACCTAGTATATGGGTAATTTTATCAAATTCTATATGCTCTTTTAAAAATATGCGTATTCTCCAATTGTTCACATATGTTCTTTATATAATGCTTGCTAATCGTGCTATTCAAATCTCAAATATCTTACTACTTGATCCAAACCTTACTGAAAGTGATGTGTTAAAATCTTGCATTGTAATAATGGATTTGTCACTTTCTCCTGGTAGATTTGTCAGTTGGCTTTTACTGAGATGCTGTGTGATCAGATACATATAAGGTTAGATAACTTCCCAGTGAAGTAGATCTTTAATCATTATGCAGTAACCAGCTTTACTCTCCTGTGACTTTGCACCTTTTTGTGCCCTTATGTCTCATTTAACAGTAAGATTTTATTTTTAATCCAGTCTGACATTCTATATCTTTAAACTATATTGTAGTCCGTTTACTTCTCTTTCACTCTCCCTATCTTCTTTTAATGACTACCCCTAGATGTTTTAAGATGCGTATTTTTACAAAGACTAATGTTAATCAATATCCTTAACCTCCCAAATCACACAAGAAGGACAGAACGTTTTAATTCCAATCACACACTTATAACTTACATGCTACTTTTGTTCAGTATTTTGGTTTTATTTGCCTCCACAAATATACACTTATTACTATCATTATCTTAATACACTTATTACTATCATTATCTTAAGGAGTCAATATTAGTTTGTATATACCCATACAGTTATTTTTGTTCATCATTCTTTTTTGCATCTCTGGAAGCTCTCCTTTCTTCCTGAACTTTATCCTTTTTTTTTTTTTTATTTAAATGTATTTATTTTATTTATTTATTTTTGGTTGTGTTGGGTCTTTGTTGCTGCACACGGGCTTTCTCTAGTTGCAGCGAGCGTGGGCTGCTCTTCGTTGCAGTGCGCAGGCTTCTCACTGTGGTGGCTTCTCTTGTTGCAGAGCACAGGCTCTAGGTGCGTGGGCTTCAGTAGTTGCAGCACACGGGCTCAGTAGTTGCGGCTCACAGGCTCTAGAGCACAGGCTCAGAAGTTGTGGCGCACGGGCTTAGTTGCTCCGCGGCATGTGGGATCTTCCTGGACCAGGGATCGAAACTGTGTCCCCTGCGTTGGCAGGCGGATTCTTAACCACTGCACCACCAGGGAAGCCCCTGAACTTTTTCCTTTAATTTGATTCTGGCGAAGGTCTGTCGGTAAACTCTCAAATTTTGTTTCTCTGAAAATATTTTGTCCTAATACTTGAGATATATTTTGAGTACAGAATTCTAGTTTGAAAGTTATTTTCTATTAGCAAATTAAAGCTATTGTGCTACTATTTTCTGGCTTCCATTTTTTTCTGTTAAGAATTAGGCTTCTCTAATTGCTGTTCCTTTTTAATATGACTATTTTTCAGATCTCTTTAAACTGGCATTCTTTGGTTTGCTTATGATGTATCTTGGAAGATTTATTTTATCTATACTACTTGGGATTTCCTGGGCTTCCTGAATATGAGGGTTGGTTGCTTTCATCGGTTGTGGAGAATTCTCAACCATTGTCTCTTTGAATGTCACCTCATTGACACTGTCTCCTTCTAGAACTCTGGCTGACCATCTGTTAGATCCTCTTTCTCCTTCAAGTCTTGTTATCTGTCTCATTTTTTGTCTTTGTACCTCTGATCTGCATTATGGATAATTTCTTTGAATTTCTTTTCCAGTTTATCATTTCTCTCTTCAGCTTCCTCTAAAATCTGATATTTAAACAATCCCTGGAATTTTAATTTTTAATGATTATCTTTTTTGTGCTAAAATTCTATTTGTTCCTTTTTCAAATTTACTTACAGTCTCTTTTCCAATCATATTTGCAGGCTTATTTTATTTAAACACATGAGACATATCTATTTTATAGTTTGCATCTGATAAATTCCAATATCCAAAGTCTTTCAGGTCTGTTTCTGACATCTATTTTTCCAACTAGACCTCAGTCATGTGTCTCATTTCCACCACCCCCTTTTTTTAAAAAAAATAAATTTTGACCTTGAACTGCTCACTTACTTAGAAATGAAGAAATTCTCTATAGAAAATCTCTGGAGCTGTTGAGGTTGTATTCCTCCAGAAAGGGTTTATGTTTAATTCTACCATTTTCCTAAAGACACTATCAACCATGAACCATTCTTAATTTACCTGTTTCACTTTTTTTTTTTTTTAACCACACAGGTTACATAAATTTGGATCATAACTCTATGAGAACCAGCTTGTCATTAGCGATTCTCAGGGGAGACTTTTTATTCCTTCCTCGTGGCACGGTTGAAACAGGCAAGTCTCCTTGCCATCGTCTGTAGCACATCAGGTTTATTTCTTGTTCACACTTACCCTTAGATTGTAACCTGTTGGATTCCCAACCTTAAGCAAAAGGGTCTCCTAACAAACTTCCCCCTTTGGCATGCCCTAGCCTTATCCCCTAACCCTGAGCCACCCACAGCTATCAAAGAGGAAGGTCAAGATCTCCACCCTTTAGCAGAAACTCTCTGTGCAAGCAAAGGAAACCATAAACAAAATGAAAAGACAACACACAGAATGGGAGAAAATATTTGCAAACAAAGCAACCAACAAGGGATTAATCTCCAAAATATACAAAGAGCTCATGCTAGTATCAAAAAACCAAAAAACGCAATCAAAAAATGGGCAGATCTAAGTAGATACTTCTCCAAAGAAGACATACAGATGGCCAACAAACACATGAAAAGATGCTCAACATCTCTAATTATTAGTGAAACTCAAATCAAAACTACAATGAGGTTATCACCTCACACCTGTCAGAATGGCTATCATCAAAAAGTCTACGAATAATAAATGCTGGAGAAGGTATGGAGAAAAAGGAACCCTCCTACACTGTTGGTGGGAATGTAAATTGATATAATCATTATGGAGAACAGTATGGGGGTTCCTTAAAAAACTAAAAATAGTACTTCCATATGATCCAGCAATCCCACTCCTGGGCATATATCCGGAGAAAACCGTAATTCAAAAAGATACATGCACCCCAATGTTCATAGCAGCACTATTTACAATAGCCAAGACATGGGGGCTTCCCTGATGGCGCAGTGGTTGAGAATCTGCCTGCCAATGCAGGGGACACGGGTTCGAGCCCTGGTCTGGGAAGATCCCACATGCCGCGGAGCGACTGGGCCCGTGCACCACAACTACTGAGTCTGCGCGTCTGGAGCCTGTGCTCCGCAACAAGAGGGACCGCGATAGTGAGAGGCCTGCGCTCCGCGATGAAGAGTGGCCCCCACTTGCCGCAACTAGAGAAAGCCCTCGCACAGAAACGAAGACCCAACACAGCCATAAATAAATAAATAAATAAATAATTAGTTGCTTTTGTTGTGGTCATCCATGTACAATGCTTGGTGTCAGTCTATTTATCTCTTGTAAAAATAAAATACAGTGTGTGTGTGTGTGTGTGTGTGTGTGTGTGTGTGTGAAAAAAAAAATAAAGACAATCAAGTCTCAAAAAAAAAAATTAAATAAATAAAAATAAAAATAAATAATTAAAAAAAAAAAAGAAGGGCATCTGAACAAAGATTTGTCCAAAAAAATATTAAATGAATGAATAAGCAGTTGTTTTGATTTAAGAGATGCTTGACAGCACTCTGCTGCATTTCATCCTTTACATTTCTGGCTTTAAAATATGCCTTCTTCCCAAAATGCAATGAATAGGGATTAGAAGTTTTTGTCCTTACTTAAATACTTATCCCTACTTAATTTATTGTGAACTGTAATGGATATGTAGATTAAGTGCACTTTTCAGTTAGCTGTTTTTTGGAGTAACAGTCTGATGTCTTTAGGTAAATGGCAGTAATAAAAGTATTTGTTTGTTGGGAAAAAAAAAATTCACTTCTTTAAAAAAAAAAAAAGACATGGAACCAACGAAAATGTCCATGGACAGCGAAATGGATAAAGAAGATGTGGTACATACATACAAGGGAATATTACTCGGCCATAAAAAAGAATGAAATAATGCCATTTGCAGCAACATGGACGGACCTAGAGGTGATCATACTAAGTGAAGTAAGTCAGACAGAAAAAGACAAATATCATATGATATCAGTTACATGTGGAATCTAAAAAAAGAATACAAATGAACTTATTTAAACAGAAACAGACTCAGACTGCAAAAACAAACTTATGGTTACTAAAGGGGAAAGGTGGAGGGAGTGATAAATTAGGAGTTTGGGATTAATATATACACACTACTGTATATAAAATAGGGAATTCCTGGTGGCCCAGTGGTTAGGACTCTGTGCTCCACTGCAGGGGGCACGGGTTTGATCCCTGATCAGGGAACTAAGATCATGCATGTCTCGGGGTTGGGGCCAAAAAAAAAGATTATCAACAAGGACTTAGGGAACTCTACTCAATAATCTATATGGGAAAAGAATCTGAAAAAGAATGGATATATGTATATGTATAACTGAATTGCTTTGCTGTACACCTGAAACTAACACAACATTGTAAATCAACTATACTCTATTATAAGATAAAAACTATAAAAAAAGAAACTCTCTGTGCAGAAGCCAGCTTTGTCACTCAGTTACCTCACAAGATTCTTGCTTTCTTTTCATTTTTTTGACCCTTGCAGATTTTAGGGAATCTCAACAACATATTTTAAAAATATTTCCCTAGCATTTTGGTGTTTTCCAACTGGAAGATCATTTAGAGTATCTAATCCACCATATGAACAGAGACAGCTATCCCACCCCACACAGAGTGGGTCACCAAGGGGGCAGGGATCCTTTAATGCTGGGTCCACAAGTGGCCAGTGCCAGACAAGGACTGAGCCAGAGTTTCTAGGGCCAGTTTGGGCTCTACGAAGTCCTGCAAGAGATGACTGCTAAGGGGTCAGACTTAGGAGGGTGTGACTATCCAAGGATTACATGTTAGCAGTACCCTTCTCTAAAGAACCACTGCCATGGGAAAGCATCTCCTTATAGATGTAATCTATCTGATAAAGGAAATGAAAAAGAAATGATAGTTTCAGAATATCACCATTTCGTAATGCCCAACAAATTAGTGGATCTAGATATTGAGAATCAATGGCTACTAACATCACACAGTCAAAGGTTAGGAGATAAAAGAAGCTTCACCACCTGGCATCTTGCCAAACAGTTCAAACCCAAGTGGGATCCAGACTCTGGATCCAGCTGTCAATCTGCAGGGAACACGGAGGTCAGAGGAATACAAGACATGCCATGCACACGCCATCACAGGGTCAAAACTACAGGTCAAGGGACTTCACTGGCGGTCCGGTGATTAAGACACCATGCTTCCACTGCAGGGGGCACTGGTTTGATCCCTGGTCGGGGAACTTAGATCCCGCATGTCTCGGGGTGTGGCCAAAAGAAAAACAAAAAAACAAAAAACAAACCAAAAAAAACAGGAACTACAGGTCACGTGGCCCAGGCTCTTCCACCGATAAATTTTAAGGAAAAGAAAAGGATGGAGGGGGAACCTGTAGATTAAAAGTGACTTGATATATCAAATAAACTTTCAAAGGGGAGACACTACTAAACTACAGTGTCTAGAATTACACACCTGGTTGACAAACAAGAAAGACAAACGTGAGGAAGTATGGATAAATGCTATAGAAGAATAATGGTTACTTTCAGGGGGAGGAAGCAGTTGTGTTTGGATGTCTGTTCATACAAGGTGGATATTCACTTTGTAATAATTCATTAAGCTATACTTCTGTAGTTTTCTGTATCTGGTTTCATTTCACAATAAAAATATAAAAGTGGGGGGAAATGATTCTTATCTCAAAATACTATGTCATTGCATAGCCTTTACTGATCCAATCCCACATGAACTATTTGATAGATCTCAGGATTAGTCTCTAAGAAAGCTAAGACAATCTCATTCCACTCTTTTACTAACATATGGGCACAGATATATATATATAGGTCTCTTATACTTGTGTGTATATATATTTATATATATGCATGTGTCATATAAGTGTGTGAGTGTGTGTGTGTGTAGTTAGAGTGACAATAAGTAAATTCAGTTTATTAACCACGAACTTCAAACAATACCAGAATATGGAATAAGGAGAGAAAAAAGAACTACATTCCTACCTGCCTTCCCCAGCTTCTCCCTGCCACCCTACATGTGCTCTACTCTCTAGACACGCTTGACCGCTCTCCAATTGACAGCTCATCCAAGATAGCCCTGTCTCCCCTCTGTCGAGACCCATTCCGTTCCTATTGCTCATTGTCACTGGAACACTCACACCTCCTCACAGCCTACCTGCATTTGCTGCTTGTCCGAGACCTCTCTGATCTCTAACTGAACCTGAGCACTCCCTCATCTGAGCCCCATCACGGTCTCGTACTGTCTCATGGGACTTACCTTGAGCCGTCTGGTTTTATAATTACTTCCCTTCCTCCTGAATTATGTGATTATAAACTCACTGCAAACAGAAACTGTATAATTCATTCTATGTGTCCCTTTAAGGATGAGCACAATATCTTGTATAGTACAGCCATCAATAAGCATTTCTTTTAAGTACAAGAAATTTACTGTCTCTTTTTTCTTGATTGATTTAAGTTCAGTTAAAAAGCAACCGTCTTCATCAGTTGCTTGTTAGCAGTGATGTTACTCATTCTGTGTAAATATAGCATTGATTTTACTTAGTATTCAGTTATAAGTTACAAAGGTCTGTAACTTGTATGTCAGCTTCTCTGTTATAGACCAAAAAGAAGTATCAAGAATTGACCAAAAGCTCTAGAAAGCTTTGAGTAAACTCTAGTGGTGCTGGCAGTAGCATTCCAGCAGAGGGCAGAAGAGGGCCAAGCGAAGGGCAGTAACCTGATGCAGGGCTCCAGGATGCATTTGGGAGATCGATGAGGGGAGGAGGCATTTTAGTTTGTTTTTTTTTTTGGCCGTGGGGCACACGGAACTTCCCCGACCAGGAATCGAACCCGTGCCCCCTGCGTTCGAAGCATGGAGTCTTAACCACTGGACCACCAGGGAAGTCCTGAGTCTCCCATTTCAATGCAGAAGTTTTCCAGAGTTAGAGAATAAGCAAATCTAGAATGCTCCACGAGCCTCTTAGATCTCAAAGTGATCACAGCCCTGATGTGATCCGTACTTATTCAAAGTTTAGACTGCAGGGGATGAGGATGGGTTGGCGGGGAGTGGAGTAGAGGGCTCCGTTTCCTCTTATGTAACATCCTGAAGCAACAACCTTCCTCCTGACTCAAAACCGGCCTCCTGGAAAACCACCTTCCTTCTAAATCCTGCCTCTCCCTGGGAATTCCTCCTAGGGGCAGCTTCCCTATGCTAAGAACAGGGCCAGTTCGTGAAGCAGCCTTATGTTTTCTTCCGTGGACTGCCCTCTGCCTTACCTGATTCTGGTCAGCAGGTTCTCTGCATTTAAGGTCTGTCCCACCCAGGTTTTGAAAGGGACCATCATTATTTTCAGGCCCAGATAATGTATATTAGCACAAATTTTCTTCCATACTTTAAGGAGTACGTGTTTAAAAGAGAGATTCCATGACAGTTCTTCTTTTTACAAGAAGCCCATCTCTGGCCATTGGGGGTCCCTGGGTCTCACTGCTCAAGGCTCTCCCCACCCCCAAAAAGGGTACAGGGTTCCCTCTAAAAACTGCAATGCCAAGCATGTCTGCAACTTCAGTGACTGTCAAAAGAATGCCAGGGGGCCCAACCATATGTGAATAGAGGGAATAGGGGAATGACAAATAAGAATCTCCTGCTCCCGTGCTAGCTCTCCTTGATCATCTGTACTGAGACCACTGAGGACTGGCAGACACCAGCCCAGGGGTGGATCTGCTACACTCTGCCCTGCGGGTGAACATGGGGCTGACCAACTGCAGCAAAAGAACCATCTTGTTGAGCAGACTCTTCCCAGGGGACCCTTTGTGACACCTTTGGTTCTCCAGTTTTTCCAAAATCCACCTTGATCCTAAGATCTCTGGAACACTATAAATTATGGACTTTGCTGCAAAAAAACAGAGTTTTTAGGGACTTCCCTGGCGGTCCAGTGGTTAAGACTCCATGCTTCCACGGCAGGGGACAGAGGTTAGATTCCTAGTCAGGGAAGATCCCGCACACCACACGGAGTGACCAAAAAATAAATAAGCTTTTAGAATATCTAAGATTGCTTGTCGCCTGCCTAGGGCCTAGTCTCTCTCCTTCTTTAGTAACAGACCTCAGGGCAATGTGCCAGGTTGTTTGTCTATCTATATAAATAAATATTTAAATAAAATAAATATTTATTTATTTATATATAAATAAACTAACTAAAGTAACAAGTCTGAGCCTCTTGTGTGGATTGGATGTCACCAGATACAAGTGCAAGCCTTGGGGTGAGGCCTCTTGGAAGGCATGTCTGCCTCTTCCCTCGTCCAATCCCAGCCTAAACAAGGACACAATGGCTGAAGGTCCAGCTGTGGTCTTGTGAGCCCAGTGGTGGGGCAGAGACAATAGGAGCTTGGGCACTGAGGATCTTTGGAGCTACCACACCAGCCCTGGACTCCTCCCTCCTTCTGTTACTTGAGAGAATAGACCCCTAATTTTCTTGGGTCACTGACATCAGCCTCCACTATCAACTGCAGAAGGCAATGCTGACTGATGTTATAACGAACATCACTGCCAGATATTGAGGATAATTAGACAAAAGATGCCCCCTTAGTCCTTCCCCAATCCAGATAGACATAATCTTCTGGTTTTATTTTTTTGCCATATTGCCATGCAAACAACCTTAGCCAGAACCTTTAAGGAGTCGGGGTCGGGGGGAGGTCAGGGGGATCTTTTGGCTCTCACCCTAAAACTGGAAGGAGCCCCACATTTTAGCAGCTGGTCAGTGGCCAACATGTGGAGGTAAACCTGCTACAGGTGTGTGAGTGAATGATACTTATTACGTGTATAATACGAGTGAGGCTTGATTCCAAATGCTGATTCTAATGGGAATCCACGAATGCACCCTCATCCCAGACAAGTTAAAGGAAACATCCTAATAATGTTCCTTCCCTTTTTATTCTAATTACAAAAGTAATATAAAAACCCATTTAACTACAAAAATCTGCAGATACATACTACAAATGCAGAAAACAGAAGGACATAAAAAAGCACCAATAATTCCACCCAGAGACAGTAACTTTTATGCCATGGAAATAACCTCTTGGATCCTTTGAGACAGACAGATGCACACATCAATACATGCATTTATCGTTAGATAGGATCATGCTATAGGTATAATTGTGAAGCTGCAACCCCTGTTCAGGGCACGGCAAACATCTTTCCATTTCATTGCAACAAGTGCACACTCCTCCGTCCAGCTCCACCCAGATACTGGACCTAGGACTGTCCCTCCCATACCGCCACCTCCCTCTCTGTTTCTAGAAGGGCTTCCGAGGTAGTGGAGGCCTTCAGGGGAGGGTGCTGAGGCCAGGACAGCCAAAGCCACTTCTCTGCACTGTTACCTACAGGTATGGCTTGGGGGAGGGGCAGGCTGGCTGGCTTGCCCCTGGGCGTGTAGGCTGTTCTGGCCGACACCAACTACGCAGTGCAGTTCCCAACCCCAGCCCCTCGACTCCCCTAGGATCACATCTCTGCCCTCCTCCAGGCCCTTAGCCCCCTCCAGTGTGCTCCAGGGCACCCCCTCCCTGTCTCTGTCTGTCTGTCTCTGTCTCTCTCTCTCACTGCTCTCCAGACAGAGGTATAATCTCATTGCTCTGCTCCACAGGGCTCTTTCATGCTGGTTCCCCAATAAACTAAACGTACACTCTAAGTTTCTCCCTGACATATATAGCAGCCCTAACAACCCTGCCTCTCCTTGAGGCGGTGCACACACCCCTGATGTGGGAGAGCTCCCCGGGGCAGTAAATACCCCACTGCACCAGTAAGTAAGGAAGGGCTGATCTGAAACTGCTGTTCAACAGGACCCTGGGGCATCACCCTGACTCTCTCCAGTTGTAATTTCTATGACCTTGGAAACATTAAGTTCAAAGAATTGAAGGAGGTGAGTGTGCTAGGTAGTTTTCAGCCAAGGACATAAACCAACTGTTTTTTCCCTTCATACTGCTGAGGGACAGATAATAATGTTAGGCCACCTTGCCAATGACTGTGCAAAGGAAAGCCCTCTGCATCTAGAAACGCAAGAGGAATGTCGGTCCGCCATTCTCCTATGTGAGTCTCAAAGCCCTGGGAGGGAAGAGGAATTCTTCTCAAAAAGAACAATGGCTAACATTTACCAAGCACTTATTCTATGCTAGGAACTTTTCATGTATTATCTCATTTAATCCTCACAAACACCCATGACGCAGATACTATTATTATCCCATTTTACTGATGAGGAAATTGAGGATGGGGACGTTAACTAACTTGCCCAAGGTCACACGACTAGCAGTTGGTATACCCGAGAACTGAACCCAAAAACCTGACTCCAGAGCTCATCCTCTCTCCAGGGTGCAGTCCCCAGAGGAGGATGACCTCTCAGTCAGCCATCCATTTCCAAAGATCAGGTGCTTTGTCCTAAAAAGTTCACCAGCTATTTCAGATTCAGTTGCTATACTTCAGCCTGTTCCGAGAAGTAGAATGTAACAAATATGGGGATTCCAAACATAGGACTTGCATGGACTCAAATCAGGTATTTATTTAAGACACGGATGGCAAAGTTCCTGGAAAGGACCAACTGGGAATTTAGATAAATCACTTCTGAGAACATAGCCCAGGAAAGAATAATAACCCCATGATCCTTATTCCAAAAGGGAAGTTCCAAATTGGAGACAGTTCTTGTGCAAAATGTCAAAATCTTAGCCAAGGCATTCTCGAAGTAATATAGAGGGAGAACTTGAACATTTGGATGTCAAAACTTAGTATAAAGCTAGAGTAACTAAGAAAATGTGTTGGTGCAAGGATAGCAAAATAGAACAATGGACAGAATGGAGATCTCCCAACCCACACACATAGGGACCCTTGGGTCATGACGAAGGTACCTCTATGGAGTACCTGGGAAAGGACCAACTTTTTAATAAACATGGTGTTGGGGGGAGGAAATGAAATCTTCCCTGTACCTCACACCATACACAAAAAACACTTCCCAGAGGACTTTAGATCCAATGGTTAAAGGCAACTGAGGAGAAAATCTAGAAGAATATCTTTTTGACCCCAGGTTAGGAAAAGTTCCTTAAACAGGTCATAGATATATTGATAAATTGGACATTAAAGTTAAAAACTTAAGCTCATCAAAAGATATCCTTACAAAAGTAAAACGGCAAACAATGAAGTGGGAGAAGATATTTACAACTGTTGACAAGAATGTCACCTGCCATATCAGTAAGGCCATCAAGCCATCAGCCACTACAGCTGCCTGGACTGTGCACCCTCAGGGGATACAGGATGGAAGAAAACAGGATACCAGTCCTAGAAAGTTAAGGCGCATATCAAAGGAATGCTTTCTGTGAGCCCAGACTCTTGCATCTTCCCATACACAGAAAAGCGCTAAATTCATTAACTTAAGGTGTCTGTTTTTTCTTTAGTTAGCAGTAATTTTTGATGTTCTGACCACCTGGTTTTTGTTGCAAAAACTCCTGTGTATCCTGGTTCCTCCCTTACCTCTTTGGAACAGTCCCTCAGAGCTATCTGAGGGGCTGTCTCCTGGACTTAAGTCCTCAGTTTATCCACCAAATAAAAGATAATTCTCAACTTTTAGGTTGTGCATTTTTTTTCAGTTGACACAACGCATATCTAGAATAAGGAACTCCTACAAATCAGTAAGAAAAAGAGAAACAACAGAGCAGAACAGTAGGCAAGAGACTTGAATAGGCACATCACAAGGGAAGAAATCCAAACGACCAACAAACATATGCAAAGGTGTTCAGTCTTGTTAGAAATCCAACACATGTGAATTAAAACCACAATGCGACTAGCTTAATCAAGCCTTTACACCTAACTTCCAATGTATAGAAAATACCAGAGAAGAACAAGTGAGACACCAAGAGGGAACATCAGACAAATGCAGAATGTGATGCTTCTTCAAGACAACTTGCCTGGACATATCCAATGACCTGGCAATTCTCCTCCAAGGTATCTACCCTACTTAAATGTGTGCACTTGAGTATAGGGAGACATCGATAAGAATGCTCAGAGCTGATGTATTCATAAAATCCCCAAATTGGTAACAAGCAGAGGTCTACAACTAGGTGGATTTGTAAACACCTGTTGATTACTCAATACAATAATAGTGACAATGAATTAACTACAGCTGTGTGCAACGACGTGCAGGAACCTCACAAACACTATGTTGGTAAAAGCAGTCAGATACAAAGAACACACACTGAATGGATCCACTTCTATACACTTAAATAGTTTGATATAAAAATCAAACAACAGTGTCCATGGATGTCTATTTACCTAGTCAAATTTTAAAGAAAAGCAAAGAAGTGAATGACCGTAAGAGTGGGGACGGTGATTATCTTTGAAAGGGGGAACTACAATGGAGAAGAAGGGATATGCAGGAGGGGTCCAGGGGGCTAGCAGTGTTTTATTTCTTGACCCGATACATTTACTTTACATAAAAAATTAAATCGTATATTATGTTTAATATACTTTTCTCTATGAGTGCTTTAACTCACAATGAAGAGATTTAAAATAAATGGCAAAAACCGTCTGCAGAAAAAATTAAAATCTGGCCTAAAATCTCTGTGTTATTGCGCAAAAGTCCTTTGCACCACGTTTGCCTGGGGGAAGATGGCTTTTGAAATGAAACCACAGGTTTCTGGACTCCTTCAGGGAAAGCCTTTCCACTGGCCTTGCTGCAGAGGAATAGGATAGCTGTCACCAGCCTTTGAGTTTTGGTGTCTAGGAAGTAAGCTAAATTACTTCTTTTGGAATTGTGCCCATCCTACGAGAGAGGTAATTCTCATTCCTCCAGCCTGTAAGCTCTGTGAGGGAAGATGAAAATCTCCCGTAGTTGTTATACTCAAGGCCTGGAGCCCAAGGCAGAACATAGAGGACATCACCCCACTGAGGGGGGCTGGTGCTCAGAAGAAGGTGGTCCTGCCTGGACACTGGGGGCCGGAGGTAGAGAGACAGGCTCAGGGGCACAGAACAGGATTACAGATCCGGACCTCAAACCCAGGCCAGATGCATCATCCATGCTCCTAGAAGGAAAGCTTCTCTCCTGTTTCTGTTCCCTTGGAGATCTTCCTTAATGTTTTCATTCATCATTAAGGAATTTTATTCAGCTGTGGGTAATGGAAACCAGTGGAACCAGGTGAGGTTTTCACTGTCTTTCATCTAACAGTGAACCTTCAGGTAAGTCGTTGCTGGTGTGGGTTCAATGATTGGGTGGGGTGGGGGACAGGATACCACTGCTATTCTCTCAGCCTTTTCCTCGTGGCCGCAAACCAGGGCCAGCATTAGGACATGTGGCACCTTTGTGCAAAGTACAAGAGAGGCGTCCTTCTGAGCAGGTGAAGCAGGACTCACCCCACCCCTGGATGAACAGTTTACTGAGGGACACCCCACCAACAAAACCTGGTTTTATAGCTGTCGCTACCATACTCACCAAGGTAGTCAAGACATCTCAAATGAACCTCAGGAGTTTTTCATATAGCACTGAAATCTGAATTATATGAAGCCTAGGACCTAAATTCTGAAGTTAAAATGACCACCATCCCAAACCCACAGTGATTGCTGGAAATTAAATAGTTAGAGGTCCATTTCCTGGCAAAACCTAGGCAATGCATCAGATGGGCTCAGAGGGTTCACTCCCAAGTTGGGTGTGTGGGGAGAAAGGGAGTGTGGCAGGTGTCCCCGCAGAGGGAGGTGCCGAGCTGTTCAGACATAAGGTCAATGGCAGTTTCAGTGCCTGTGGACATGTACTCTAGGCTATGCAGGGTACAAAAATGTCAGCTCTGCTGTGGCATCCACTTTTACACTCTGGTCAGCTTGCTCTCGGAGCTCAGGGGGGCAAGTTCCTTTGCTAACAGGAAAAAAATCAGGAGGGGAGTGGTGTTCATTGCATACAGGTGGAGATGGGGCTAGCTGCGGGGAGGGAGAGCACACAGCAGGTTAGCATTTGAATCCCCGTTCTTCATATGTGTAACTTACAGCCTACCAAAGCCCTAATGGGAAGGAATCTGAGTAACAGGAACAGCAACTACATTTATAAAGTATGAATCAAAGCCCGACATTTATAGCTGCCAGATCATCTTCTACACAAGTGGCAAACTCGGGGAAGTGCCCAATATTTTCTCTCCTAAATCCACATCAATCCCTAAAAAGGACTTGAGAGAAGTCCTGTTTGGGTCCATTTCTGGAAACCAAATGTCCACCCTCTCTGTGATTACATTTTACCCTATTTTCAAGCTGATAAGTTAGCCTGTTGCTGTTTCTTTCATGCTGCCAGAAGACAAGGGACAGATCAGAGATAAGAGACCTAATTACATCACAGCATGCAGCGTGAACGTCAGCATCACTGCACTGGGACTCCCCCAGCCTCATGGGAGCAGCCAGACGACATAACCCAGAGGGACACCACGCACGCAGCTGTGTGCACCACAGCCGAGGAACACTGAGCTTGGGGAACCCACTGGTTTTATAGCAAGCAAGCCTGCTCTTTGTCAAGGAGGAGAAAATATCTTGTCTCACAAGGTTACCAACCACATAAACAGCCTGAGAAACGGCTGAGATAATACACCGGTCAGGACTTTGCTTTCCGGGCAGGCACAGCCCAGCGTGTGAGCCCAAGAAGCCCAGGGAGGACCCTGTCTCCCAACACTGACCACCTCTGTGACTGGTTAGCCAAAGCCACCTGATTAACAGCCCCACTGGAGCCTCATGGAGGAAAGTGGCAGTTCCCAAAAGAGGGGTTGCAGCCTTAAACAAAAACGAAACGTAACAAAATCAGGTATGGCCCAGCGTTAACTTAGCCGGAGCGGGGTCGTACCTTAACCAGTGTCCCCTTGTGAGCGCCCAGCAGATCCCGTCAGGAAACGGAGTGTCCACTGCTCTCTTCCTGCCCTGGCTCTCTCCAGGAACACACTCTGCCAAGCCCTTTGCTCCTGCTAAACTGTGCGAATGGCCTTGCCGCTGCCTCCCGGAGCCACAGAGGAGCGGCTGCCAGGGGAATCTCCGAGGTCCTCAAACGTGACGTCTGCAGCCACAGGTGGCCACCCAGGGAACAGGGAGCTCCCGCCCTTTTCTTTGCGTTCCAGTCCATTAGACGTGGCCAAAACAGTATTCTTATTACCCAGGGTCAGACGGCTTGCAAGGAGCAGATTTTGCCGTTTTTACTTCCAGCTCTCAGGCCCTCTCCTCAAAATTGAAGGCAGGGCTTCCCTGGTGGCGCAGTGGTTGAGAATCTGCCTGCTAATGCAGGGGACACGGGTTCGAGCCCTGGTCTCGGAAGATCCCACATGCCACGGAGCGGCTGGGCCCGTGAGCCACAACTACTGAGCCTGCGCGTCTGGAGCCTGTGCCCCGCAACGGGAGGGGCCGTGATAGTGAGAGGCCCGCGCACCGCCATGAAGAGCGGTCCCCGCACCGCGACGAAGAGTGGCCCCCACTTGCCGCAACTAGAGAAAGCCCTCGCACGAACCGAAGGCCCAGCACAGCCAAAAATAAATAAATAAATAAAAATAAAAAAGTAGCTATAAAAGTAAAAAAAAAAAAAAAAAAAAAAATTGAAGGCAGACGCAGCGCGTGGGGGAGGGGGCGGGGCCAAGGGGGAATGGGCGGGGCCGAGCACGAGGGAGGGGGAGGAGGCCTCCCGCGCTCAGCTCCTAGTGGCCCACACTCTGCGCTCACCAGGTCAAGGTCAGCTCGTTTGCTGCGCACTTCCCGGATGACGTTTTTCTCCCGGGAGATTTCTTAGCCTCTGTGTAAGGACTGAGGCTGGTACCTTACAGTTTGTGAGAACTGCCCAAACGTGACAGGGGTGGACTTTACTTAGGTTCAAATTCAACCACGTTAGTATATATAAACACTTTTAATATTTCAGAACATAATTATGTTATTTTGCCTTCCTTTTCTCTTCACCTCCTGCATCAGCTGTTACTGATTCTCTTTTCTCTTTCCTACTTGCAGTGGCTGAAGCCAAAGAGGAAGGGGTAGGGTAGTGTTGTCAGAGTTGGAAACTGTCCGAACTAGTGGAAACAAACCATTTCAGTTCCTTTCCCAATTGCTACCTCAAATCTTGAATTTAAAAAAATTCCTCTTGAGAAATTTAAACATTTCGGCACAGATTCCCGCGGCCCCTAGGTGATGTGCAGCGTCTTTGCAGCCCTCTAGCGGTGGAGGCCTCCGGGCTGTTGGTGCTTCCTGTGTTGAGGGGCACGTACACCCACCCGGAGGCAAGTAGCAGAGGGTGAAGCGGACACTGCTGACCGTACTGTGTAGGACATGGACTTTAGGTGACCAGTTTCATCCACACTCACTTCTCTGTGTCCTTGTGACCAATGGATTCGATTTCTAAGAGAGCTAGCAAAGATTAAGTACCTACAGAAGACAGCAAGGCCAAACTTGGCCTCATCAGCACTATGAGCTATTCTCTAAACTCTAGCCTAACTCCAGAGCAGGGATGGCACACCAGTGTACCTTTCATTACCAACACACAGTGATCAATACTGGCTTCCTACAGCAGCGATCAGCTTCCCTGCATTTCTGTAAAGGGTCAGGTAATAAGTATTTTAGGCTTTTGGACTGTATGGTCTCTGTGGCAGTTACTTAGCTCTGCCACTGGAGTAGGAAAGTGACCACAGACAATACGTAATCAAGTGAGTGTGGCTGTGTCCCAATAAAACTTTATTTATAAAAACAGGCAGTAGGGACTTCCCTGGAGGTCCAGTGGTTAGGACTCCGCGATTCCACTACATGGAGCACAGGTTCGATCCCTGGTTGGGGAACTAAGATCCAATCCCACATGCTGCATGGCGCGACCAAAAAACAAAACAAACAAAAAAACAGACAGCAGGCAGGAGAAGGCCTTCCAGCCATAGTTTGCCAACTTGCCCCCCATCTAGCACCCACTGACCACTGTGTTGTAACGGAGTATCAGGATGCCTCCAAGCTCAGGGGGAGGGTTGTAATCAGTTAGTGTCAGCGCAGGTGCTGTAAGGGGAGTAAGAGTTTCTAAATCAGTGGTCCACAAAGTGAGCTGTGCTCCCCCCCAGGATGTGTACCACATGATTCATTGAGTTATGTGAAAAAAATTAGAATTTCTATTTATTTTTATCTAATCTGTTTTCATATTAGACTATTGATCTTGTCTACCTCACCATGGATCCATGGAATTTACAGTGAGTCAGTCCTGTATAATGTACTAATTAGAAGTCAGGCTTACAAATCTCTGAAGAGAATGTCACAGCAGATGTTCCCTCGATTGGCAAGACCTGCCCATTGCCTCTCCCTGCTGGTCCAGTCTGAGCTGTGCATGTCTCCCTGGAATTTACCCAAGAGGAGAGCTGTGGTTCCTAATTCCTCGAAGGCAGTTTCTTTGGGGAGTATGACGGACTTGTCATACTAGAGGAGTCTTAGTCTCACAGTCTTAAATCTGATCAGTGTCTCAGCTATTGGTCAGAACCCAAAGAAAGGGAACACGCCATCACCCCTGCCCCTGCATGCACGCGCGCGCGCACACACACACATACACCGTTCACAAGAGCGTTGAACAAGTTGTGCTTCCTTGGCCTCTGGTGGTCTCCCTCTTTCTTGGTAGTCAGACCTGCCGCGGACAGGTGAACAGACTGTACACTGCACAAGGGGCCAGTAAGTAAGGTGGTATCATTCACACAGTAAATATGGTAGACTTTATTATGTCAATTTTCTGGTATATAGCAGCATCTTGTTCTAACAAGGTCAGTACATTAGGACAACTTCGGACCAATGAATGTCAAGTATCTTGAGGAAAGGGTGCCTTTTTAATTCCACACTGCATGCGTTAGCAGCAGCCGCAGCTATATGACACCTCTAGTAGGTAAAGAATAGAGAAGAAGGGAAATACACAGAATACAATAGATTAAAACTCTTCTGAGGCAGAGAGGTATCTTGGGAGCAGCCTTTACATTCAGAATGAGCCAGCGTTTGAGTGCTGAATCGTGAGCACAAGCCTCTAAGGGTAAGGGCCCAGAGCTGATTGTCTACCCTCTAACCGTCTCCTCTACTCATGACTGGAGGTGAAGGGGCAAAGGCACAGAAATTATTTCTTTCCTCATTCTGACTGCTCTCCTTTCCCACAGAGAAGAGCCAGAAGAGGCTGTCAAAACAGAGAACTGTGTTTTGATGTCAATCCCACAGAAGCAAGTGCCAAAGTGAGACTCTCCTGAGAGAAGAGCCAGCTGCCCCCCAGTATCCATTCCCCTTTCTCCTGGTAATAGCTCCCACTTCCCCTTCGGGAAATAAAATCTGCCCCTTGTGCAAAGTCTCCAGAATCACCAAACAAAACACCCTGCCTTGTGCTGGCCAGAAGGGTGATCACGTGACTCCAGCTAGGCCAGTTGTATCCTCACTGTAGGGTGTAATGTTATGTGGCAACTTGACTGGGCCGTGGCGTGCCCTGATATTTGGCCAAACACGATTCTGGTTGTTTCTGCGAGGGTCTTTTGGGGTGAGATTAACATTTCAATCAGTTGGAGTAGAACAGATTGCTCTCCATATGCGGGTGAGCCTCCTCCTGAATAGAACAGAACAAAAAGACCGACCTCCCCGAGTAAGAGAGAATTCTCCAGCATACTACCTTTGGGCTTCATCTCCAACATCGCGCTTCCTGCCTGACAGCCCTTGAACTGAAACATCTGCTCTCCCTGGGTCTCCAACTCCAGTCTGCCAGCCCAGCTGCACATTGGGGTTCCCAGCCTCCATAATCGTGTGAGTCAATTCCTTATTGCAAATCAATCTCTCTCTGCCTCTAGATAGATAGAGAGATAGATAGATCGATAGATCGATCCTATTGATTCTGTTTTTCTCAGGAAAACTCTAATACACTCTCCCTCTGGATTTTGATGCATAAGTACAGACACTCAAAAACATAAGAATAGTCGGAGAGCATTCATTCCAGCAGTGGTGTCCTGATGGGAAGTGTCAGGGACCGAGTTCCTGCTACCTAAACCCCTCCAGAGATATTCTCATTTTTATCCTTTTCTGAAGCTGGTTCTCAGTCTTCCTAACAATTCTTTGATCCACCCTATATCTTCTTTTAGTTCCACAAACATTTACCTATTATAGTAAATAGTCAATGCCTACTATATATTAAAGATGCTGTCCTACTGGGGAAACAGCAGTGAACAAGCTAGCCCCCGCGCTTATGGAACTTATTTTCTAACAAGTCCATTTCTTCTTAAGTAGGTGAACTCTTATTAAAGAGTTGATTTCTTTTGCTTGCCACCAAAGAGTCTTAAGTGATACTAACATTCTCCCTCCAGAGAATGCTAGCTCTGCCCCTTCTCTGGGTCATCTTGGGTAAGCCAGATGCTACTCCTCCAGAAGTAGTCAGAGGAAAAGATCCCAGCTCTGTGCAGTTCTTGAAAGACACTTCTCTGTGATTACCCCAAGGAAAAACCTGAGAACCGACCAGTGGACTTGTCCAAAATTGGATAGTAAATGGCTCAGCTGGGACCCTACATCAAAGCAACTCCTCAACTGGATGCCTTCCATTGAAACCACCTTCCCTCCTGCTCACGCCGGAGAAGATACAACACAATGAGCATTACATTGCTTGTGCCACTTGTTTCAAGTTTAATCTTTTTCACCAGAAGCCTTTTTAAGGCCCTCCCCCAAGGCCCACAGGATTTATTCTGGGATTAGACAGGAGACAAGATGAGAGAAGCTGATCGAAGTGGCCAGACATAGCTTTCTCCTCAGGTAGCAATAGACGGTTATTAAATACTACTGCAACTCTATCTTGCAGCAAGTAAGCATGCTGTTTGCTTCACTGAGGGGGGGCTCGGTGACTATGGCTGGGAATCGTCACAGTTGAGTTTAGCACTCCTGGCAAAATTGGGAGCCAGCCTGCATATCGCAGTGTCTAAAGAACATGATTCCAGTTGAACAGAACATGTTGGCAGTTAAAAAAAGGACTTGGTCACATAACAACTCATACATAAACTGTGAGGCTGGGGGAGGAACCAAATGAAATAATAGTCACTGAGGGTTCCTGCACACCTGCCCCAGTCACTCAGAGCATGCACTCACTGGGAATTGCCAGCACACAGAAACCAGCCCTGCCCTGAAGTCAA
This sequence comes from Balaenoptera musculus, assembly GCF_009873245.2. Lineage (NCBI taxonomy): Eukaryota > Metazoa > Chordata > Mammalia > Artiodactyla > Balaenopteridae > Balaenoptera > Balaenoptera musculus. The sequence continues at coordinate 90,333,015 of NC_045793.1, read as the reverse complement.
ATGGCAAAAATAAACAGACGTACTAACCCAGTTAAATCAAGAAACATGAGTGCACCTTTAAGCAGACAGCAATTCAGGTGGCCTCTCCAGGCCAGGCCTCCTCGGGGGTTTAGCTTTGTGTTCTAAGTGAATTAACTGTTGTAGATTCAGTGGCTTGAAAGCTGAGACTGAGTTAGGTGTGAATTCCACCCTCATTGATGGGTTTTCAGTGCACGTTCACATGTTATGCTCTGTACAGAACACACCAAACTGGCGGTCCCTGACCCCTTCTAAACAGATAACCCACTGCTCGGGCTGGCAAAGTGGTAAGAATTACAAAAGAAAGATTTGGGCTTCCATACCAGGAAACACATGAAAACAGGATCATGGGTCTAATTGGAAAGGCCGTCCCGGAAAAAGAGAAGAAATTTCACGCCTGGGTATGTGTAAACTAAGCCATCAGTACAGTCGATACTATAATATACTTCCAGAAAAAAGGATGTGGGAGAACTAAGAGAAAAGGAGGCTGTCTCCTACCCCAGCCCTGCCCTCACCAGCCCTCTGGCCTTGGCAAATTGTTTCTCTTCTTTGTGCCTCTCTTCCCTGTCTTTAAAATCAGTCTGCAATGCCTCTTTCCCTTTCAAACTCACCAAAATGGTGGAAAGTTTAATTGGACACTTGTGGCAGTTCTTTGTTCCCGATTGTGAAATTCTAGAGCAGTAATACCCTCTGTGCTTCACAATCACCTGGGGAGCTTGTAAGAATTACAAGTACCTGGGATTACAATACTAGAGATTCTTGGGTGGTGGGTCCCAGTCACAGGTAGATTTTAAAAGCCCTCCAGGTGATCCCAATGTACAGCCAAGGTTGAGAACCGCGAGCCATGACGGGGAGAAAAGGAGCTCTACTGCTTCCCCGGAGAGTGGAGGAAGATGAAAGACACGTGGGTGCTCCTAATTCCTCCAGATCTTCATGGGGTTGGGCAAACCTTCATTCCCAGACCTTCTCTCACCAACTTCCCCCACCCCTCTGCCAGCATCGCTCAGCAAGGGAATGAGCTAAATATCTTGAAAAGGTGACTGAGAACTCTTTATGGTTTTTAATTAAAGCAAACTCCTAAGTTGCATTTAAGGGTATTAAGGCCTTTACCTCCAAGAAGTTTATCTTTTCGGGTTTACTCAGTATTGGAGCGTTTGTAACCAACCAGAGGATCCTACAATCCTCAGTCTGTGCTGCCGTGTTCAGAACAGGCTGCTGCCTTCACACCCGCTGGTGACATTGTACCCGCTGAGCCATAGGTCATTAGTAAAGGGTATCTTGGTGTTAAGCAACCCATCTGCCTACAAAATGCAAACGATTCAGGGTAGAGGATCCATAGTAAGTCCCTTAGTGGGGGACTTAATGCCTCAGTGTACACTGTTCAGCCCCATTTTTCCTGTCCCCGCACTGGGCTCCATGCCCCTCCTGACTAACGCATTCATATTGTAGCTCTGCTCTACTGGTCAGTTATGTTTCCCACCAGAACAAGTCCTGGAGGACGCATGGTTCATTCTGTATCCTCTCACAGCCTGTAATTCAGTTCTTTGCCCTTGAAAGCACACTGTTTGCTTCTGCTCTGTTGAATCAAGCATTTGGAAAGAGCTGGAAACCTTGAAAGAGAAACCAAAGGACACAGCAAGGTCATAGAGTGGAGTGATTAAGAGCTGGGGAATCAAACAGGCCTGGGTTTGAAGCCTGTCTCCATCACTTACTAGCTATGCGCCTGAGATAACATACCTAACCTCTCTGAGCTTCAGTTTTCTCAACTGTAAAATAAGTTTAAAGTCTGTATCATAGGATTGGTACGAGGATTAAATGACATGTCCCTGTCATCCTGTGACTACCCCAAATGCCAGCCACCATACCACTGTTCTTAGTAATAATGTAAGAGTGAGGGGTGCAGAATCAACATGAACAACAGGACTTGGGGTGAGAAAATCTGAGTTTAGACCCGTTCCCTTTCTCTATGATTTTAGACAAGTCATATCACCTCTTTAAGCTTCAGTTTCCCCAGTTGCAAAATTGTGATAATAATAGTAATAATAATGCCTACTTCACAGGGTGATTGGAAGGACTAAATGCAATAATGCATGTAGATATGCTTTGCAAACTACAAGGAACCATATCATATTAGTAATTATTATCCACACCAAATTCTTAACATTTTCTGGGTCTAGTCCTGACAACTGACAAAAGGAATAAATGGATTCTCTAAGATTAGAAATGGAAGAAAATGAGGCTTGACTCACACGCCTAAATAAAGTCCAGGCCAAAGGGTTAGCCCCACGGAGAGTGAAGAGTCTGGTTATAAGGGGCTCCCTACTTCCCTGGTGGCACAGTGGTTTAGAATCCGCCAGCCATTGCAGGGGACATGGGTTCGAGCCCTGGTCTGGGAAGATCCCACATGCCGCAGAGCAACTAAGCCCGTGCACCATGACTATTGAGCCTGCGCTCTAGAGCCCGTGAGCCACAACTACTGAGCCCACGTGCCACAACTACTGAAGCCCGCATGCCTAGAGCCCGTGCTCTGCAACAAGAGAAGCCATGCAATGAGAAGCCTGCGCACCACAATGAAGAGTAGCCCCTGCTCACTGCAAGTAGAGAAAGCCCGCGCGCAGCAACGAAGACCCAACGCAGCCAAAAATAAAATTAATTAATTAATTAAAACAAAACAAAACAAAACAAAAAATGTTTAAAAGGGGCTCCTGTGCTGGGCCAATTTCATTCCTGAATGAGCCCTTCCTTTGATTCAGCAACTGCCTACTGTTTACTTACCATATTATCTCATGTTGCCTCAGGAGACATCCTAACATTAAAGTTATTGGTTTTCATAAGCGATGACCTTCATAAAAGATGGCCCAATATCACGGGGCAAAAACAAAAGAAGTGAGGGCAGAAAATATCATAGTGTATGTTTCTTCTTTTGAGGAGCCTTTTTTCCTGGCTCTTAGGTTTTTTGTTTTGTTTTGTTTTTTTGGCTCTGCCACGTGGCATGTGGGATCTTAGTTCCCCGACCAGGGATTGAACCCGAGCCCCCTGCAGTGGAAGCGCAGAGTCTTAATCACTGGACCACCACGGAAGTCCCTCTCAGGTTTTTTCAATGTTCAATTTTTTTTTTATGTTGCGTTTTGGGTGACACTTTTCTGGTGTTTTATTTTTTATGGGTTCCCCCACCTCTGCTGACTTCGCTAACCTACACCATTTTCCATGGTTACCATAAACAAACATTTCTAATTTGAAAGTTAAAGGCAGGGAACAGCTATACCAGCAAGAGAGGGGGAAATCAAGGTCCAAATGTATCTTGCCGCCTGTAACAGGCCCTGATGGCTGCTATCAAAGCTGTCCTCCAGTGCACTTGGTTTTTAGGAACAATCAAAATTCAGCCAAAGGAAAGAAGTTCTGTTAGTAGAATTCCAGGCTCCTGAGGGCCCAAGAGGCATTACAGGAACAGGCAGAAGATAATTTCTCCGGTAATACTGGGGTCAGTGGTATGAGGTCTTCAAATGACTTCCTACCCCTTGCCCCCTGCCCACTAGAGAAAAATTGCAGCCAGATGCATCTGTAGACGTAGGATGTGAGCCAGGAGGGGGAGGCTGAAGGAAATTTGTGAAGAGCGTTCAGGAGTGCCACTCCTCCAGAATTTTTTACATGTTTGTGGAGGCCACAGGGTTAATTCCAAGGGAAGAGAGGCAACCTAGTGATTAGGAATGTTCTCTGTCCTCAAAAAGGCTCTGAGGAGGAGTGTCTCAGAGTTGGAGCATGTGTAAAATATGCATTAATGATAAGGAGAGCCCCTTTTGAAAGCTTCTTCTAGCCCCCAAGTAACTTCGTTTTCCCCACAAATTAGGTAAGAAATTAAGAACAAGAAAGGAAAATTTTAAGTTGCTCGAACCTATAAAATTAAAACCTCCGCTTCTGCAATACTACATTTTACCAGCACAAGAGCAGTGTGTGTTGATTTTAGTCGGTGGCAAGTATTCAAACACAAGAACCTTTGGAGGTATTATAAAAGGCGCTGCACTTCATTGTATAAGGCAAGCAACTCAGGAAATGGATATTCTTAAATGACCAGAAACAAAGGGGATCCTGAATTCAAGGGATGTCCATCAGCTACCAAGGGGTCCGGCTGACCTAGTCACCCTTTGAGGGGTTCTAGACATGTAAAGGAATGACCAGGTGGCCAGGTGGCCGGTGTAGCAAGTCATAAACGGCAAACACATCCTTGAAGTGAATTGGAAATCTGCCATTGGTGACCTCAGATTCTCATGTCCAACTCTGGCTACACTGGTGAAAGATGGCCAGTTCTGCCCGCAACCAAAGTAAATATTGGACAAATATTTGAAGAATATTGTTTTGAGGCGGTGGCAGATTATTTGCCTGCTTGAAGCACCCATCTCTGTAAACATAATAGCTTTTCAAACTGAGTGCAGAGGAGAGGTACAGCCTCAGGACTACGGGTATTGGAAAGGGGGTAAAAATTGTCTTTTCTCCCTCATCCTAACACACAAGTGCCCAGTGCCCTCGGGCTGCCCAGAGTCAGGAAAGGGTGAGGTGGGATGAGGAGACGTGAAGGGGAATGAAGCCAGGTCTGCTCCTGCACCCAGTACTGTCTCAATTCTGCTTGATGCCGTGGGGCAGGATCAAGGGGAATACCACTTTTTTAGGACTTCTTAGGTGCCAAAGATTCTGCTGTTTGCATTATAAACATTATCTCTTTTGAGTTCTCACAACAACACTTGGAAGTAGTTGTCACTATTCCCATGTTCCATATGAGGTTCAAAGGAAGTTAAGGAATTTATCCAAATTCACACAGGATTCAAACCTGGGTCTGACTCTCAAGCCCCTGCTCATATGGGACAGGTCTCATGCACTTTCAGACTCCATCCATGCCATCCTGGCTTGGATATTCGGCCACCAGCTCTGGCTCAGTTGCCTCCACAGCCCAGGAACTTACTCCACCTGGGGTCAACCAGAGTCTTGCCTGGGAGGGTCAGGACCTGCCCCGTGCTGCTGTTGGGCAGCTGGGCCAAGAAGCCACATGGCCTAAGATTTTGGCTTCTCCCACCACTTCTGGACTTAGCTAAAATGCAGACTGTGAAATCTGGTTTCCCTAACTGCCCCCAAAAGGGGCCAGAGAAGCAACCCAGAAGTGGTGCCCAGGGAAAGTTACCTTCCCTGTGGGGAGACCCAGACTGACAATTTTCCTCTCCCTCCTCCCTCCCAAGGACTGTGCCAAGGCACAGACTCTCTGAACATTCTCCCTGAAGACTTCCCGCGTGGCTAAACAGACACACCTGTGGACTCCCTGGCCCTGTGTCTTCAGAGCTGCTCATGAAAACATTCCTGGCATCACTTCCCACCCTTCCCTGCCTCCCTTCACTTTTCCCTCACCATCATTACTCTGAGATTGCACTTTCTAAGTAAAGCACCAGCATCAGGCTGTTTCCTAGGGAACCCAGGCTTTCTGGTTTTGTCTTCACTTACTTGTGTATTTATTTCGTTGTTCTTAGTAATGTGATAAGTAGCTGCAAGCCTACCATTCAAAACAAATGCTAGAACCTTGACATAACCGTCATCTAACCATGTGGTTTCCCATCCCGTTCCCCATCTTTCCCCACACAAATACAACCACGATCCAGAATTCCTTTGCTTTTTCAAATATATAGTTTTATTGCAACTATATATTTTTCTATAAAGTATACTCATATTAGTTGTTCTCAACTTTATAAAAATTATATCATATTGTATACATTTTGAGCATTTACTTTCTTCACTTAATGTTTTGTTTCATTGTTAGCATTTATCCACATTGCTGAGAATTAGTGTAGTTCATTTGTTTTTATTGCCATAAATTATTCAGTTGTGTGAATATATCACAATTTATCCATCTGCTCTCCTGTTGATGGGCATTTGAGTTGTTTCCAGGTTTTTGCATTGTCATCAGTGCAACTATGAACATTCTTTCACATGTTTCCTGCTGTATATCTGCTTGGGTTTCCCTTGGGTCCATCCCTCAGGTGAATTAATTGTTGGGTCACACGTATATGAATGTTCAACTTTAGGAGATAATGCCAAAGTGATTTCCAAATTAGTTACACAAATTTGTGCCCTTTCTAATCACACTAAGAGTGTTCTCTAAAATCCAATTTTTATAGTTCCCCTTGTTCTGATAGCTGCCAAAAATGAGAATTGCTGGCTGACAGGGAAATACCTCATGTCTCTTCTGGTATTTGCATTTTTAAAGAGGATGCTAGGAGAGGCAGTGCTTTAATCCAAAGAAATGAACTTCTCAGGCTGAATATTTCAGGGCCTCTAACTCTATACGCTATATCAGATTCACGCACTCAATGCTTCATTGAAATGCTTGAGTTCTGGGGCTGTGCTAGGCGTGAAAATCCACTAGTGGGAGATACAGGACCTGCCTTCAAACATCTTAAAGTCTGATGTGTGAGAAAGATAAGTAGACTAATTATATTGGACTTGGATGCTATCTTGGTCTTCCTATTTCTTCTTCACAAACTTTCCCAGGTGAATAGAGTAATTCTGGTTGACATAAGGCAGTGGGGGACACAGGAAAGCTTCGAGGAGAGTGGGCTGGTATACACTAATCTTGAAGTTACGCAAAGGCAAGTAGCTTCAAACAGTCCCATCCTGGTACTTGCTATCATCAGTCCCCTTCCACTGTAGATTTCCTGGGAGAGCTTAGCTCTTCCTGACAAGGACAACTGGTTCTATAGTGAGCCACAACCCTGATTGCCCCATCCTCAGAGACTACTAGCAACCTGGCCTTCTACTCAGCTTCACCCACACAAGAATCTCTTAGAATGGATATATCAATAGTATCAGTTAGGACCTCTCTTTCCCCACTCCCTATCCATCGTTTGCCTCTGCTGGGCTTCACCCTCACGTTGACTCCATGTGGCCGAAAGATGAACTACTGGCTGTCCCAGACCTCTAGAGTTCTTAAAGCCTGTGATCCTAGAGAAGGGTATTTTTCTGGATAGCTGCTGAAATACCCAGAAAGACTTCTGACTGGTATAACTTATATCACATACTCTTTCATGAGCCAATCACGGTGACTAGGGAGATAAAATACTCTGATTGACTGAGCCTGGATCACATAGCCATCCTTGGGTCAAACCACCTGACCAGGAATACTTTAGAATGATGGTGGAGGATGTGTTCTCCCAGAAGGATGCTGTCCCTCAGCATTCTATCAACTACAGCACAATTATCCTTCCAATATAAAAATGACATTAAGTCATCTTCCTACTTCCTACTTCTAATGGCTTTAGTAATCACACGCATAAACGGATGTTTAGGACTGTGCCTGCAGCCTACCATAGTATATATTTCAGTCCCCTCTAACAGCTGAGCAAGCGGGGACCACAGTGGCTCCCCACACTCTACCCTTCAGTTTAGGAGGAATTCTCTTCCCCACTCTGCCTCTTCTCTTTACCTTGGTTACTGATCTGGAACTGTTGTGAGTTCACTCTCCTACATGGAACATTGTCAGTCAGTTTTCTTGTTTGCTTTTTTCTGAGGCTATGGGTATATTCCTTATTTCTCTCTCTCTTGCTTGTCACCAGTATATGACTAAACACCTCTCTCTGTTTTCCGCTCCTTCAGGACAGTCTATTAGAATTCTCAACCCTGAAATTTCTGGAAATTGGCCAAAGGATGGGCATTGTTGGTGGTGGGGCTAGCAAACAGAAAGTAGGTCTTTTTTTTTTTTAAGTTTTTTTTTTTTTAATTTATTTTTATTTTTTGGCCGCACTGCGCAGTATGTGGAATCATAGTTCCCCAGCCAGGGATTAAACCCACGTCCCTTGCATTGGAAGCACGGAGTCTTAACCACTGGACCACCAGGGAAGTCCCTGAAAGTTGGTCTTAATATAAACCTCACAGGCAGCAGTCAACCTCACCAACTTAATTATTAGAATTGGCTCTGAGGAGCTCCTCAGTGCTTACAATGTCGAGTCTACAGAATATCAAAAGATTCTGCGAGTGTCATAATGTTATCCCTGGAAATCCTACATGGAATTTCTTACATAGGCCCTAACTTACAGAGGATCTAAGCCAACAGTAGTTGATTATGTAAATTATGAAGATGGCAGTCATTGCCAACTTATTTCTGTTTTACCATAAATTTTGCAGGGCAGTAAAACTGAAGAACAGAAAACAAGAAATATAAAAAGTATGTTTTGTGTTCTTCATTGCACATACCACAACTTGAAAAAATATTTTTGTTTACCACTTTTTTCTTTCAGCCTATCTTTCCTTTTAGAAAGTAAACTCTTTGAGGACAAGACTATCTTGTTCCACTTTCTATGACTGAAAATGAGCAAAGTGCCTGGTCTGTATCGGTGATCAATAAATATTGGAAGGAATAGGTCTCTCTTCAGGTCTCTCTTTCTTCTCAAATGATTGGCAACCACTAAAATTAAATATGCCAAGAAAATTCAGTCTTCCCTAAACTAAATTATGCAGGAATCCAAGTTTGCTTTATTTCTGCTTTCCCATTTTCCTTTTCTTCAACACTGAGCCGCTTCTCCACCATATTTCCCAGGCATTCAGAATCCCTTTTGCAACTTCTTGGCAGCCTGGAACTTTTTCTTTATTTAAGACTGTCCTCCTGGGATGGTGCCCCAGATTCTAAGATTACTCCTTCTTTCCTACACTCCCATTAAAACTCCCATTTTTCTCACTGCCAGGAGAAAAACTAATCAGATAATTTTCCATTAAAGTGCTATGCTGTAATAGATTATTTAATGCAATAATTCTCCAGGGTTGGGGGGGTGGTTGGCGCTTTCCTCATTCTCTTAGGGTTATGCCTTGATAACAAAGTCAAAGTCAATAAATTCCTAGGCTTCTCACCATTTGCTCATTCTAGGAAATGAAAAAAAAATGAAGACAAATAAGAAATCAGAAGAATTTAACAACAAACTTTGCTTTTCCCTCAAGAAAAATAACAACAATAATCAAAGAAATTATTTCAGAAAGGAAAGACCAATTTATTTACCTTGTAAGAAAATTACAAGTGATTGTTGCTTTAAAAAAATTGGGATGGGGCTTCCCTGGTGGCGCAGTGGTTGAGAATCTGCCTGCCAATGCAGGGGACACGGGTTCGAGCCCTGGTCTGGGAAGATCCCACATGCCACGGAGCAACTGGGCCCGTGAGCCACAATTACTGAGCCTGCGCGTCTGGAGCCTGTGCTCCGCAACAAGAGAGGCCGCGATGGTGAGAGGCCGGCGCACCGTGATGAAGAGTGGTCCCCACTTGCCGCAACTAGAGAAAGCCCTCGCACAGAAACGAAGACTCAACACAGTCATAAATAAATAAATAAAAAAGAACGTGAATTTCTAAAAAAAAAAAAAAAAATTGGGATGGGTGGAGAGCATAAAAAATACAAACCTATGAAGCATAAAAAATGATCACAAGGAGGTTCTCCAAAAGAATACTTTAAATGGCCAACTCTTGAAGTGTATTTAAAGTAAAATTCCATTTACAAAAATTACATTTACAGTTGACTTTCTAGAAAACAAGCTACTGTATAAAACACTTTTTTCTGCCTCCTAGAGAAATTATAAACAAACTTGCATTGCCGTCATTCTATCAGCGTCGGATTTTTCCTGGCCAGTCCCTACTCGGGCCTTTCTTTACCCTTTTGTATCACATTAGAAGATTGGTTTTTGTTGTTGATAAGATGACAGGCTTCTTGGGCATGTGACTGGTCAACACTGAAAGTGGTCATTTTGGTGATCTGTTCTCTCTTAATAAATGCTACAGTGTCACTCAGAAGATCATGGTGGTCCTGACACAAAATCGACAGGGCAAGAATCAGGAGGGAAGGGTTCCCGTGCATTTCTTTGGGTTTCCTGTGTTAGGTACAGGAAGTTCAGATCCTGAGGTGAGCCCGTCCAGCTTGCTAAAAGCAAAGCATTCCATCTGCTCACTTTACTGTCCCACATCTATCATGCCCTGTTCTTTCCCTGGCAGGAAGTCAGCTGTCTGCACTTCAAACAGAATAAACAAACCATCCATACAGAACTAGTGGACATTTCGGGTTTTGTTTCCCACCTGATTTCAAGCGAGTAAAATACAATACTAAACTTACGATCTCTGTATAAAACTTAGGGGGCACTCTGCTTTCCAGGGAGACAATAAAATATGGAAAAATAACTAATTATGATAAAACGGCTCAGAATTGGACTCTAAAATTTCCATATCCACCGCGCTACATAGCCTAGGCTGCCTCTACCCCCCCATCCCTGGATATGATTCTGAGACCAGCCTGTGATAGCTTCGTGTTTGTCTTCATTCCCAAGTCCTGATTGCTGTCAGAAGTACTCCTTTGGAAAAGGGAACCCTCCTGCACTGTTGGTGGGAATGTAAATTGATACAGCCACTATGGAGAACAGTATGGAGGTTCCTTAAAAAACTAAAAATAGAACTACCATCCGACCCAGCAATCCCACTCCTGGGCATATACCCTGAGAAAACCATAATTCAAAAAGAGTCATGTACCACAATGTTCATTGCAGCTCTATTTACAATAGCCAGGACATGGAAGCAACCTAAGTGTCCATCGACAGATGAATGGATAAAGAAGATGTGGCACATATATACAATGGAATATTACTCAGCCATAAAAAGAAACGAAATTGAGTTATTTGTAGTGAGGTGGATGGACCTAGAGTCTGTCATACAGAGTGAAATAAGTCTGAAAGAGAAAAACAAATACCATATGCTAACACATATATATGGAATCTAAAAAAAAAAGGATCATGAAGAACCTAGGGGCAAGACGGGAATAAAGACACAGACCTACTAGAGAATGGACTTGAGGACACAGGGAGGGGCAAGGGTAAGCTGGGACAAAGTGAGAGAGCGGTAGTGTATCTATGGACATAGATACACTACCAAATGTAAAATAGATAGCTAGTAGGAAGCAGTCGCATAGCACAGGGAGATCAGCTCTGTGCTTTGTGACCAGCTAGAAGGGTGGGATAGGCAGGGTGGGAGGGAGGGAGACTCAAGAGGGAAGAGATATGGGGATATATGTATATGTATAACTGATGCACTTTGTTATAAAGCAGAAACTAACACACCATTGTAAAGCAATTTTACTCCAATAAAAATGTTAAAAAAAAAAAAAAGAAGTACTCCTTTTATATTAATCAACATATGCAGAGGTGGTGCCTTACAAATACTCCTATCAAACATAAGTAAGCCAAAGGAAATCAAATGGTAATGCTCCAGGAAAATTTGCAGATCTGACAAAGCCAGGGCAGGAACCAGTGGTTTGCACATCTAAATCTTGTGCTTTTGTTGCAGGCAGTATCGTGCTGCTGGTGCGAACCTGCTGCCTGCTCTTGCTCACAGTCACCACATCTGGGACCTGAGATCTCACGACCAATAGGGTTAGAAAATATCAGCTCTCTTGAACCTATCTGCTAAAGATCTTTCGAGTTTATCTTCTATACTACTGCTGTAGTGATTTTCCTAAACTGAAATCTGACCATGTTTCTCTCCTTTGCCTCAGAGCAACTCACTGACAGAGAATAAAGTCCAAACTCCTAGCCCGGCATATGAAGCCCTGCCTCCACACTGCTCCCCTTATCTGTATTGAAGTATTTGGTGCCTCAGTATACTCCCCTCTCCTCTGCCACCATGCCCTACCTTCTGCTGCACCTCTGTAGGGAACCCCCTCATCTACCTGTGGAACTCCCCTCACGTCTCTCAAGTTTCACTTCCTCTATGAGGCCTTTCCTGATAGGCTTTCTTCCCCATGAGCTTCCCTCTCAGCAAAATGTGGATCATAATTCCTATACCCTCCTTTAATTCCAGGATCATGTGAAAAAAATGACTATGAACAGTCTCTGAAAAACACAGAACACTATATAAGCTCCAGGTTATTATAAAAGTTATTATACAATAAGCCTTTTTTCTTTAGAAACCTACTTACAGTACTTGTGATGATTATCATGAAATTAGCCTCTACAAAGTAGAATATGTTTCTCGTTTATTCATTGCTTAAATGTGAGCTAAACTTAAAATGGTGATGAGAACTGTGCTTACTTCAGCTACAAATAGATTAAAACTGGACCCATACAGAGAGGATTAGCATGACCTTTGCCCCACGATTTTCAGTAGTGAAAAATTGCATTTTCTTTGTTTTCTGGAATTCTATTCCCAAGTTTCATATTTCTTTCATTAATGCAATAGTCTTCCTTAAGCTCGGTGCTTTGTGACCACCTAGAGGGGTGGGATAGGGAGGGTGGGAGGGAGGGAGACGTAAGAGGGAAGACATATGGAAACATATGTATATGTATAACTGATTCACTTTGTTATAAAGCAGAAACTAACACACCACTGTAAAGCAGTTATACTCCAATAAAGATGTTAAAAAAAAAAAAAAGTCTTCCTTAGAACTCTAATTCTCTTCTAGCCAATAAATAAAAGTTTGATTTCCTGAAATGACTTTCGCGTCTCGCATTGAGTCTTGTTTGCTTCTTAACCACCCAGCTGGGAGATTGATCCACCCACTATTTCTGGAACACAGTGATTATAACAGGTAACATTTACTAAGTGCTTACTCTGTACTCCTCTATATGATCTCTAAAGATTGTAAAATTTAAACCTCACTACAACTTTCATTTCCTCTTTGCAAAATAAGAATGAAAAAAATAGGGGGAAAAAAAGAATGAGAAAATGGAAACTTAGGTAAGTTAAACCCCCTGTTGAAAGTCACAAAGTAGAGGTAGGGTTTAAAGCCAGGCGTCTGAGAACACAGCCCTGCTGCTAACCACTGAGTTTTACCACATCTCCGAGGGACTGCAGAGCAACGGGAGGGTTCCCTTGCTCTCCAGAAGCTTACACTTAGTACAATGGGTGGTGAGGCCCAGGGCTATGAGAGCAGACGCCATGCTTTAGGCATGCGCCTGAATCAGTCATATGCTGCAGTAGGTCATGGCCACAAATTTGGACACCATCACCTCAGAGAGTCAAGGTGGGGCAGGTGCTGACACCCAGGCAGCAGCCACAGAGCAGGGGGCTACTGGGCTCAAGGCAATTTGTCATATACTGAAACCTTCTCATACATTTTGTTCAATTTTCAACAGAATGGAAAACGATTTTGTTTTACACATTTCCCTCCACTCCTGAACACCCCTTCAAAAAGAGCTCATTAGATTAAGTGTGGTATCCCGGATCGGATCCTGAAGCAGTAAAAAGACATTAGTGGGCAATTGGTGAAGTTTGCAAAATTCTGTAGTTCTGAGAACAGTAATATACCAATGTTAATTTCTTTGTTTTGACAAATGTATCTTGGTTATAGAAGATGTTAGCATTACGGGAAACTGGCTGAAGTGTACACAGGAACCCTTTGTATTTTGCAACTAAATCTAAATCTAAAATTATAAATCTAAATCTAAAATCTAAATCTAGATTTAGATCTAAAATTATATTTTAGATCTAAAATTACATTTAAATCTAAAATTATATTTAAAATTAAAAAGACTTCAGTTTAATTATTTTGAGATTAATTTACTGGGTCCATTGAGTCAGTCTACAGTCTATAGTACAATGTAAACAAATTTAGAGTGATTTCTGGAATTTTCTAAAAATGACTGTTGAATTCATCAGTGAAAAGAACTGTGTTTAAAGGCAAAACTCAGATTTTGAACTCATTGGTATTAAACACTATCTTTTCAGGAAAAAAGGATAAACATTGGTTGAGAATGAGTTACTGTCTCATTTTCCCAATAAAATGATCAGAACACTGTATTGCCATTGAGAAACACAAAAGAATGTTATAGTTAGCCAATGATATGATTTCCCTAAACACAGCTTCCTCCTGACCTCTGGCACATCCTTAAATCCCAGTATCATAACCTGGCACATGTTTTATAAACAGCAAAGAGAGAGTAAAACAATAAGAAATTATGTAGGTAACTTAGCCATAATTATACTACCAGAGATAATTCTCAATAATACTACCTCAGGGCTTCCCTGGTGGCGCAGTGGTTGAGAGTCCGCCTGCCGGTGCAGGGCTCACGGGTTCGAGCCCTGGTCTGGGAGGACCTCACATGCCGCGGAGTGACTGGGCCCGTGAGCCACGGCTGCTGAGCCTGCGCGTCTGGAGCCTGTGCCCCGCAATGAGAGGCCGCGATAGTGAGAGGCCCGCGCACCGCGATGAGGAGTGGCCCCCGCTTGCCACAGCTGGGGGGGGGGCCCTCGCGCAGAGGCGAAGACCCAACACAGCCATAAATAAATAAATAAATAAAAATTAAAAAAAATAATAATACTACCTCAGACAGGGCAATTTTTCATTACAAGTATTATTTTCCATTATGGCCCTGGTAGAGGGTGGAACATGCTGTGCCCAGAACTTCTGGCTTTCCTCAGATTTGAAGAACAAATCAGACGATGACCAGTGTTGTAGTCAATGTTATAGAGTCATCTGAACATTCTTCCCAGATTTTGAACAGTTGTGCCTTCAGTGAGATGCTATTGTTTAAACACTCTTGTTTTTCCAGCATTCAAAAAATTCACAGCTATCAGGCGGCCTAATCAGATCTCACTTGCTCTGCCAGCCAGTACCAGCTCCTTCTGAGGAGAGTAGGAGCTCCTCTGAGCTCACCCGACTGGCACAAGCAGTGCTGGGCTACACATCGCTGAGGGTAACAGCAGTAGTTCACTCCTGCTTGGTTTTGCCCAGTCAGAGCCTGTAAATGAGCTCTGATAAGTGACCAGACACTACTCTTCTGCTACGTTAAGTGATCTCTATCTTTTCAAAACTAGCGGCACATGGCCAAGGAGGAGAGAACTTCTTAATGTTCAAGGTGCAGACTCTGGCACTGAGGGTTTCCTGAAGAGAAACAACCGTGCCTTCCACTGGTGGGCATGAATCAGAAGCAGGAGAGAAAGCAAAAAGAGGCAGAAGAGAGGAAACAGAAAGTTAAGCTTCTCAGAAGCTGAGAAAGGGCCAGGCCAATTCCGATTTCTGAGACCTTCAAAAAACGAAGAAAAAAAAAACAGGAGAAATGCCCAAACTGGGTTACTACATTACAGTATAAGCTGCAAAGTGAGCATCGTTCTGATTTGTCAGCGTACCTCTCATTTGGAAATAACATGAGAGTCTAATTTGAATCTCTGTGAATATGAAGGCCAAGCCAAATAGCACTGCTATCTACAACCCAACTCCAGTGCCAACCCAAAAGCCTCAACAGAATGGGAGAAATATGGACTAAAGAGAATACAACGAGAAGAGTAGCAAGGAAGCGAGTAAGGAAATCACTACCTTGGGGCTCCCATAACTGGGTGCCAGGAGAAAAGGTGCAGCAACCAGGTAGAAAATTTTTAAAAAGGGGGGCGGGAAGCAGGAAGACCTGAAGTATCACTTACGCTGGTCTCAGGTGCACTGGATACCAATGCATGGTCACCTTCCACTGATTCTGCCCTGAGGGGTGTCTCTGATGCCTTCTTTTTAAGTAAGAGGAATCTGCAGTCATTCAGTAGGTGCCCACCGAACATAAGGCACTGTGCTGGGGATGGAGCAAAGGAAGTCAGCATCAGAAGGAGAAGGTTGTCTCTGTGGACCAGGAAATTGAAATATGTTCTTTATACTCTCTGGGAAGCAAACAAGGAGGTAAATAGGTCTCAAATGAGAAAGGGTTAGCTTCCTAGAAAGATGGTCAGTAACAGCTGAATAACTTCAATGACAAGGAACTTAATTCATAGGTAAGTGCTTGGAAAATCAGTTAGTATATATAGGTAGGTACTTCGAAGTTGGTAAATTGAGATTCCATTGCTAAACGCCTTTCTTCCTTATTTACTTAGTGTTACATGGTGTCAGCCCCCTTACCAAACACGCCAAAAGGCCAGCATTCCAACTCTCCAATAACCTCCAAGGTACTGGGGAAGCCATTAAGGAGATCACTACTTCGGGGCTCTGATAACTGGGTGCCAGAAGGGAGGCGTCACCTAAGGCGACTCTCGAAGGGCGAGCAGGCATTAGCCTTCTGTAGAAAGACTCCAAGAGCGCCCCACGGAGAGAACTTGACCGACAGGTTAGAAGAGCTGGGTAAGCGAGTCAGGAGACGCCTGTCCGGCGAAGCCTTTTTCCGTTAGGTATAACCTTCCTTGTACATCCTCCAACCCTGACTCCAGTGGTAACTTTGACAATAAATTTAATTTCTGTAAGAATGTTTGGTGAATCACGCTTCTGAGAGAGACCCTACCGCGTGGTCGCTCAAAGTCCGTTGTTCTGCAATAACTTTCCACCATTTTAATAAAAGGTCCCTAACACCAGCCTTGAATCGCGGCTTCATCTGTGTAAATATTTTATAAATCCAGCTAAAAGTTGGGAACTGTGAAGGGAAGCCAGGGGAAGACAGCTGTTGCCCGGAGAGGCGTGCGGAGACCTAACTGAACCCTGGGGGTTCGCGCTGGGCAGCGACCCCCGCTACGCAGGTTTGGGACTGGGCGCGCGCATGCGCGACAGGAACCCGAGCGCCGCACACCGGACTTGAGGGAAGGGGGCGCGGCGCACGCAGCATGGCGTCCAACATCTACTTAGTTCGCCAGCGGATCAGCCGGCTGGGCCAGGTGCGGCCCGGGGAGACACCTCCCCTTCCCTGCTTCTGCCCGCCCTTGCCTCTCGCGGCCGCCCCTCTCCGTCTCCGCCCCAGCGCCTCGGCGTGCGGCTCAACCGCCGCCGCCCCGCCCCGCCCCGCGGCCTCCCAGGCCCGCCTCCCGGAGCCCGCCCCGCTTGCCCTTTCTCGCGGCCGGGCAGCTCTGTCTTGTCGGTCCCCCTTCTCCTCCGCCCCGCCGTCCTGACTCTCTTTCCCTCCTTCCCTCAGAGGATGTCCTCCTTCCAGCTCAACCTCAACCCGCTCAAGGAGCCGCTCGGCTTCATCAAGGTCCTCGAGTGGGTGAGTGCAGCCCGCGCCCCCCGGGCGGGGAGTCGTGCCGCCGCTCCCGCTCCGGTTCCGGCCCGGCCGGCGCCCTCGGCGGGGAGGCTGGGGGCTCTGGGAGCCGGGGCGCGGCTCGCTCCGCGCGGGGGAGCGTAAGCCGCCGTCGTCCCCGAGACGGGACCGGACGGGACTGGAAGCGCGAGGAGGGGACGGGAGGCCGCGGCCTGGGCCCGCGCGGGGCGGGGACGCCGCGGTCGGCGTCAAATCACGAGTCCCTCGGCTGCCTCCGTCCCACGCGGAGCCGCCCTCCCACACCGAAGCTCACCTCTGGGTGTCCCTCGGGGAGTGGTGGTTCAAATTTCTCTTTGGCTTCACTGCTTCCCGCAAGGGAAGAGGAAACTTCCTCTTGCGGTCTAACCGAAACCCGGCGGGCCGGAGTAGCACCCCGGCCGGCGCTGCCTCTGCGCCTCCGGTAGAGCCCGTGCATTTCTGCCCCGTGCGGACTGGAGGCCGCGCTCCGTCGAAAGCTGGTGTGCCTTCCCCAAGTGATCTGACGAGTTCTCGGGTCTTAATTTGCTTTTAAGATTGGCCCCAAGTTAAAAATGGATAAAAATAAACTGTGGGTCAGGGAAGCGGGCGGGGGTAGGCGGAGTAGGGGAGAAGGTCCAAGCAAAATGCGTTGTTAGTCCGGTCGACTGAAACACAAGTTAGGAATCGCCATCCAGTTTGTTTTAGGTATTTCCCAGCAACATCCTGCAGTCAGCTCTTAGTCCTTCCCTGGGAACGCTCTCAGTCATTAGCATCAAAGCAGATTTATTACTTCGACCTTGGTGATGATCAGTCACTTTGGAGGAGTTGGTGAATACACCAGGCACTGCACAGTGCCTTCGGAGTTCGTGGCCTAGGACATATTCCAGTGGTGGTTTTCAGGCCCGTATTTATAGGCAGCTGGCATCTGTCCAGCGTGCAGGCGAGTTGCTTGTTTAGCCAGCAGCATTTACATCCGTAACTCTTCAACCCTGTATGTTAGTGATAAAGTGGTGAAGAGTAAGAACTTAGGATTTTCTGTTTTAAATAACCTGCCGAGGATGTTTTTTAAAGTAACACAGAAACTCAGATTCTCTAATGGGTGCTCAATCTGATTTCCTTCCCGCACCCAAGGGTTCCTACTTTTCCCCCAAAGTTTACTTGGTGTTTTCTGAAAGCTGAAATAGTGCTAATTTCACACAAATGTTTACTTTAAAGACACCTAAATGTATATATTTAGGGTTCTGTTAAGACTAAATCCAGATTAAATATAAAGAAGATTCTTATTTGAGTATATAAAAATTTTAAATTGCAGGAGGAAAAACACATTTAACTGAGCTAATCAAATATCAGGTTTAAGAAAAAGTCTTATTATACCTAGTAGTTTAATATCATTGAGGATTATAATTAAATTTATAATTAACTTAAAATATCACTTAAATAAATGAAGAGGCAGTTGTTTATATTTATGCTTATATTATTATTCGTCAGTTTTTTAAAATGTAGACTTAATTTTTTTCTTAATATTTTCCTTAATATTTTAAAACAGTGATAAGTTTATTAGTGATCATAGGTCCGACATATTTTGAAAAATGTCCTTTTTAAGCTTAAGGAAATACTACTTTCAGTTTGAACAATTTACTATTACACAAGAGAATCGTATGAAAAGAGTATTCGTTCATGGGGTAGAGAATATTTATTCAACAAATATTTGAGTGTGTATTATATACAGGTGCTGAGCTAAGCACTAGCACTAGACCATGTGAATAAAACATGGTCTTTTCCTCATGACCTAATAAGAAAGACATGAAAACAAATATGAATATGCCATATGGCCAATACTATAATAAAGGTATAGGCAAAGTGTAGTAGGTGAAAGGAAGGAGAAACCGATTGCTTGGAGGTGCTAGAGAGAATTTCATAGATGGAAGAACACTTGAAGGATGAGTACTTGTTCACTTGGGGAATGGTTGGGGAGTGGCTTTCCAGGCAAAGAGAATCTTAACGCTCGGTGGTGTGAGAAGTTGAAGCAGCATAACCCTATTTGCGAATTTAAAAGTAATTGGGGTTGACTGGAACGTATACCGGGAGGGAGGGTGTGGTTTGAGATGATTCTGAAAGGTTTCAAAGGGCTTGCAGAATAGTTTGGAGGTTTATCCTATGGGCCAGTGGTTCTTAATCCTTTGGGTTAACCTTTGATAATCTGGGCCCTTTCCTTAAGAAAATGCATATGTGCAGGTACAGAATTTTGGGTTGTTCATCGTACAGCTTCCATCTAAGCCCAGAATTCCTACCATGTAGGGTGGATTCACTCATTCAAGAGTAAATAAACACGTGAATAATATAATTAGATTTGCCTTTTAGACATTTTTATTTTGTCAGCAGTGTGCGGGATGAATTGGAGAGGAAAGGCCATAATTGAAGAAAGGGAAATCTGTTGTTTGAAACATAATGAAGGCCTAAAACTAATTGCAGTGGGACTAGAAAAGAGAGGTTTAGAAATTAGAATATATTTGTAGGGTGAAGAAAAGGGAGCGCTGTAAGATGACTGCCATATTTCTGACTCGGATTAGTAGTGGCACATCTATCTAAGACAGATCACTAAGGAGAAGCAGCAGATTTTTGGTGGAAGGTCAGTAAGGTTTTGAATGATTGAGTTTGTGGTCTCTTTAGAGCATGTAAGTGGAGGTATCCTGTAGGCAGTTAGATACATGGATCTAGAGTTTAAAAGACAAGTATGGGCTGGAGATTCAGCAGGTATTTGGCAGCAAAGGAAAAAGGTATTGTTAGGAAGATGGAGAGAAATAACATTGTAGCATCACTATTAGAGATATTTCAAGAAAAGAGTACTCAGCAATATTAGGTGCAATAGGTTAAGAAAAATAATTACTAAAATGCATCCCTTGATTTTGGTAATCAAGAGGCTTTAGTAAGAGCAGTTTCGGTAAAATCAGAAACCAGATGGTAGTAGGCTGAATGGATGTATGGTGAAAGAGAAGACAGTGAGAGTAGACCACTGTTTGACTGTGAAGATGGGAGAGATTGGGTGGTAACCTATTTTAAAGATGGGAATGATTGAATGTGTGTGTGCGCTGTAGAGAAGAGACTTGTGAATAGAAGGTTTAAAACAGAGGCAGAGAGGCATAAGACAAGGTTCTAGAGGAGAAAGGCCCATAGTAGGAATTTTTAAATGTGTTTTGAATGAATTGTTCAAGTTTCATAAGGTGTTGATTGAGATGTATGTGTTACCTCTAAAAATAGTCAATAAATACGTTTACAAACAAATTTAAAATCTAGATAAAGGCTGCTTACTATCCATATAACTACAAGAATAATTCCCCAAATCAGCTTACCTTTAGCAATTTTCTAGAAGATGTTAGACTAAGATATAACCTGATAATATGTAACTTTCAAGGGGTCACAAATATGAAGGCCTCATAGACATGAAGGCAAGTACCCAATAAATATTTATTGACAGAATAAAAATACAGTCACCAAAGCAGAAGCATTTCTATTTTGCTTCTAAACTGTAGCCACCATGCTTTTATATATATATATATATATATATATATAAATCTACTTTAATCTACTTCTGGCCCTTAGTTAACAGTGCCTGGCAGTGACATTGCCTTAGCTCTGTGTAGTAAGTACTCAGTAAAGGTTGAATTTTTGTTGTACTTATATGGGAATAGCAATACTTCACAGGGCTGTTGGAATGACTGAGTTATAAATATGTGAATGATGAGAATGTATTTGAACAGTTCTTAGTAGGTTCTTCAGAACTGAAATGCTGTGTTTCTAGGAAGACTAGATCCAGACAGTGGATACAATTTGAGCCTTTATGACTAACATATCTTCCGGTCCTTCAAGATCCCTAAGGTCTCGTTTACATATGTTAAACTTTAGAAATGGTATATTGTAGACTTTTCATTTGTTTGCGTGTTTTCCTGCTTTTAGCAGCCTGTCAAGGTAACAAGATAAAATTTAGGTGAGATTAGATTCCCCATGTGTAGGAGTTGAACATGGAAGTAAAAGGCAAGGGTTAATGTTATCAAAGCAGCTTTTTCAATTATTTAATATTTTTCTAGTAAATTTTAATTTGGATCTTACTTTGTAGTCAGTTATCACTAGTATTTAGATTAAAGTTTTTCATTAAAATGATTTTATCTCCTTTTAATATTGAACACTGTGTTTTGGACTTTCTTGCTACTTAGGGTGAACACTGGTCAAATGTTTAGCTCTAAATAAATCTAAGTAATATGCTTTCCTAATTCTACACGCACAAAAATTGTGGAAGGGATACTGTTTGGGAGTATATAAAGGAATTATAGACTAATTAGGTTGAATTTTAGAATTATGAATATTTTTGTACTGGCCAAGTTTACTCTCAGTGTTAACAGGAGATATTTATTGAGTTCAGTATATGTTCTAGGGCTTTACCTGTATTTTCTCATTTAATTTTCTGACAACCTATGAGGGTTGTTATCTCTATATTACATGTTACCGTTGTCATCTCCATGTTACTGAGGCTTAGAGAAATTAACTAATGTACTCAGATCCCATGGTTGTGATTACTACATCCTGGACTCAAACAGTCTGTTCTTAGTCTTTTCAGTAACTTACCTTTGTGTTTCTGATTGGTCTTTTAATGAATTAATGAAAAGATTACCCAAAATTTCAGGCTTAAGAAAGAAAAACATAAGGTACCTGAAGTAATTTTTTTCTTGTTACATGCATGTTTATAACAGGATCTTAGGAAGAGTTAAAAACAAGTAGGGTTTTCTTGATTCATTTATCAAGTTTGAATTTTTTTTCTGATTTTATACTTATAATTAATGAGCAAATTCAAAAGAACATTTAAAAACATTACTTTGGGGTAAATTATTATCCAGGAAAATTAGTATGAAAAACGATGAGAAGAAAACCCATAACTGTTTGAGCATTACATATATCAATTTGTTTAAAAAGCAAGCTTTCAGAAATATGTACTAGTTTATCTAAAATACTCTAAAAGTTTAGTCATCCCAAGTAGATTATAGGATTTTTACAAACAGGGACCATGTTTTATTCTAATTTTGTGGTTATAATATAGCACAGAGGAGCAGCCTAGAAAATACAAATGATATTACGGAGTATAGGGGATGAGGCATACTCAGAATGATGTTTGTTTCATCCATTTGCTTAATACTTAAATTTTTAGGCTATCAGTCTATGGCACAGACTACCTTTTAAGAAACTTATCTTTCTCTTAACCTTGCCATTTGTGTTCACTTTTCTCCCCTATTGTAGAAAGGGAAAAAAGGATTTCAAATGGCATTTTGTGCCTACTAGGACTCTATATACATGTAAAACTTGTAATAGACTTACTGACTTACCACTATGCCTTTGCTGTCTGTTTCTTCTACCTGGAATCCTCTTAGTGTTTGCCTTGAACCCTCTCATGGGATATACTAGATGTTTTTTTCATAGACTATATATATATATATATGTTGTCAGTGGTTTTAGAATGTACATATATACACATACACACTCACTTCACACATACAAATAGCAATCTCTGATAAAACATTAAAGGGAAAATGCTTTAATACAGTGGTTCTCAAACACTTTGGTCTGAGAACCCCTTTATACTCCTAAATATTGAGTGCCTCAAAGAGCTTTTGTTTATGGGGTTGTATCAGTTGATAGTTACCATGTTAGAAATTTAAGCTGAGACATTTTAAAAATATTTTTTTTAAATAACAATAATTAATCACTTGAAAGTTTGATTACATTAATGGCAACAAATGCTGCTGGTTTTCCTTGAAGTGAAAGGCTCATCTTTTTCAAGAAAAAGATCTGACAAATATGCAAGTCCAAATACCTATATTTTGTTTATTACTTATTTTTTCAAGTAAACATAGTATTTAACGAAAAAAGTGACTAGTTCAGCAAACAACTCAGTTGTTTAAATACTTTCCCTGCAGACAACCATTGTATTTAAGTATGCCATAAAAGTGGGGTTTTTTGTTCGTTTGTTTGCTTTGAAGTATGGATGATTTACAATGTTGTGTTAGTTTCTGGTGTACAGCAAAGTGATTCAGTTAAACATACATATATATGTATACTTTTTCATATTCTTTTCCATTATGGTTTATTACAGGATATTATAGTTCCCTGTGCTATACAGTAGGACCTTGTTGTTTATCTATTTTATATATAAAAGTGTGTATCTGCTAATCCCAAACTCCTATACCCCACCCCCCTATTTTCCCCTTTGGTAACCATAAGTTTGTTTTATATGTCTGTGAGTCTTTTTTTTGTTTTGTTAATAAGTTCATTTGTATCATATTTCAGATTCCACATATAAGTGATATCTTATGATATTTATCTTTCTCTTTCGGACTTCATTTAATATGATCATCTCTAGATCCATCCATGTTGCTGCAGATTGCATTATTTCATTCTTTTTTATGGCTGAGTAGTATTCCGTTGTATTTATATACCACATCTTCTTTATCCATTCATCTGTTGATGGACATTCAGGTTGATTCCATGTCTTGGCTATTGTAAATGGTGCTGCTATGAACATTCGGGTACACGTATCTTTTCAAATTAGTTTTCTCCGATATATGCCCAGGAGTGGATTTGCTAGATCATATGGCAACTCTATTTTTAGTTTTTTAAGGAACCTCCATACTGTTTTCCATAGTGGCTGCACCAGTCTACATTCCCACAACAATGTAGGAGGGTTCCCTTTTCTCCACGCCCTCCCCAGCATTTATTATTTGTAGACTTTTTGATGACTGCTGTTCTGACTGGTGTGAGGTGATACGTCATTGTCCTTTTGATTTGAGGTTCCCTGATAATTAGCGTGAGCGTCTTGTCATGTGCCTATCAGCCATCTGTATGTCTTCTTTGGAGAAGTGTCTATTCAGGTCTTCGGCCCATTTTTTGATTGGGTTGTTTGTTGTTTTGTTGTATGAGCTGTTTGTATATTTTGGAAATTAAGCCCTTGTCGTTTGCATCGTTTGCAAATATTTTCTCCCAGTCTGTAGGTTGTCTTTTCAGTAATAAAAGTATTTGCACATCCTACTTCATCACGCAGAATATTAAGAAGACTCAAGTGTCAGGATTTAATAAAAGTAACAATTTTTCTGCTTCATCAAAGACATTCTTAAGTAAAACTGGCTTTTTTTCTTTAACTGCAAATGCATGGCAGTGAAATAATAGTTTGACGCTTTTGCTGATCTTACTAAAGCCCAGCAGTTTTACCCACCAATGCTTTTGTGCAAATCAGCGCAAATGTCAACGTAGTGTAAAAAGCAAATAATGTTGTAATAATATTGTAAAAATATTTTTGACCTCATGGACTCCTTGAAAGAGTCTTGGGTATTCCCTGGGGTCCACAGACCACACATTGAGAATTGCTTTTCTAATACAGGATAAACATCATTGGGGACCAGCAATGGAATGGAAATATGGGTGGGAGAAGGACTGTTCCTGGATCTGGGAAATAAATCTGAGAAAAAGCTTCAACCTATTGTTTGGCTTTATAATTTCCATGGAGTGGAGTACTTAAAGAAGTGGAGAGAGAGAGAAATAGCCCCCTAACAAAGACCTGAATCAACCTACCTGCTTAAGGTCTGGATTTGTGTTAACTGGAATATTCTCCTATGTTGGTAGTTTGCGGTCCCATCATAAGATAAGGTATTTGTGGAGTAGGGCAGGGGTCCCCAACCCCAGCCGGAGGTGAGCGGTGGGTGGGCGAGCGAAGCTTCATCTTCCACTCCCCGTCGCTTGCATTGCCGCCTGAACCATCATCCCCCACACACACACACCCCACCCCCGTCCGGGGAAAAATTGTCTGCCACGAAACCGGTCCCTGGTGCCAAAAAGGTTGGGGACCGCTGGAGTAGGGGATTAAGAAGGCCTGGTAGAAATGACCAGAAAACTACTGGGCAGGGAGATGACTTATAAAACCACTAGACCAGGATGGGAAAGGGGGAAATAACATACTCTCAAGTTGAGCTTACGTCAAATATCCTAAAATACATGAAGAAAACTAATGTTTGCTTAAAAGCTCAAATTATATCAGTGGCAACAAATACTATCAGTTTTCCGTGAAGTGACAGACTCACTTCAAGACAGCCATCCAGATCAACAATCGGAATATTGATTCGCTCCAAAAGACATAAAAATAATAGAACTGTCTGAAATGATTTTAAAATAAATATATTTAGGTTCCTCAGAGATTTCTAGTTCCATACTCAGGTTAACAATTGTTTAAGAATAAAGGTGACATAAAGATGTTTTCAACAGTAATAATTGAGCTAGCAAAAAATCTTCTAGCTATTTATTTCAGCAGGAACTCAAGTTTACTTCTCATGATCCAAATTCTTAAGGGTTTGGAACTGTACTAGAAGGCTATTTAGAACTTTCTATGATTGTACTTTCCAAGCAGAGGGAAATAATAGAAGAGTGAAATTGAAGAACTTTGAAACTGACTTCACTGCTTAGTGCACAGTGGGAATAAACTGAAATATTAACATCAGTAACAAAATGTTTTTAAAATGAATATCTTTGGTAAATGCTTCAGACTTTGATTTAGAAAAATCAATACCTTGGCTCAAGGCATTCTAATCTGACTGATTGTAAAGGCAAACATGCTATGATAGTTCATTTAAGTACTGAATGATCATTTGATTTAGTAAGACAGCGTGCATTTGATTTGGCACATAAACCCTCATATACAATATACTTTTCGATCTATTAATATTTCTGAAGATTTCAATTATATCATTTTCCTGAACAGATTAATCATGAAATTAAATAGCAGTGAGGACCCTGCAACTAGAAACATGTGAAAGATACCCATAAATTAGATGAGTACCAGTGTTCCCCAGTAGAACCCTGTGAGCTGAGCAGGGTCTGGGAATAGGAAGTAGGACTGGGACTCTGGCTGACTCTGTCACTATAAGATTCTATACACAAAGCCCTAGTATGCATCTATAACTTAGATGCATGTTTTACTATGTCATTATCTTAAGGCATATTATATACACTCAGAGTAAATTTCATTCATATTTCAAATTTTAAAAAATCCTTATTTCAGATATTTGTCTAATAATTTCTTTTTCTTTTCTTTTTCTTTCTTTTTCTTTTTCTTTTTCTTTTTTTGCCAACTTCTGATCTGATTAAGTAGAATCTGTTTTTACCTTGTAATGTGGCTCATGAATGCAGCTCATATAGAGTATTAATGCTTCTGTTTTCTCTTTTGGACATGAGGTTTTGTATTATCACTCAGTAGTTTCTGTGAAGACATTTTTAAGCCACCAGTCCATTTTGTGAAGGTTAGTTTGGTTAAAAGTAGATAATTTATTCCATAAAGACACTTAGCCAGGCACACTCACATTATTACATGAACTCTAAAAGTGGAAGAATAAGTGAAGGTATCACTGTCTGTCCTTCCCTGTTACGGGACTTCCTTACCTTCAGAATACCCAACATACTGCCCCGACATCTGACTCTCTGACATACAGACCCAGCATGGGTTTCAGCAGTATATTAATTTTAATAAAGCTTTATTTCCTTGTTTAAGTCTAAAAGTAGATATAAATAGACATATTTTCTTCTTGTACACCAGTTAGATGAGTACTCCAGTCTATTTTAGAGAGTAGTATTCTAGAGGACCAGATATTAGATATAGAGTATAGATATTCTAGGTATCTAAATTAGTGAGGCATCTGTCGTGTCACTAATGTGGGTCCATTGGGCAGAGAGATAAGTAGAACTTGAGGCTGTCATAATGAATATGGAACCTTTTGACCTGAAAAGAAGCTTGCTGTCATCCTGTCCCTGGATTCTTACTAGTTACTCTACAGGTGGAATTTCATATCAGCAGTTTCAGTCATTCTTTATGGGATAGAGAGAGAAGGGGGAATTAGTTTCATAAGTGGCAAGGAAATATAAATCAGCATACTAGAACACCTCATTTTAGACTAGAAGTACGAACTGAAGTGCTGATAGGAACCCCTCATAAAGTAAATGAGTGAAACAAGTGTTTGGGAGAAAAAAGAATAGTAGAAGTTCATTGATTACTGGTAACTAACACGCATCCTGAGGGTTGTAGAGACAATAGAGAGTGACAGCAGTCTGGAAAGCACATACCCTGTCTTAGGCGTCATCTCTCACTCATTTCCATGTGATTGTTGCCTTATGGGGATATAGGTCTGATACTGGCATATCTTTATCCACACCCACACAGGAAATCCAAATTTTTATGTGCAGCATGCTGATACAAAAATATTGACAACAAATTCACATTTTTCATGAACACTGGGAAAACCACAAATCTGTCTTCTGGCCAGGTTTCACCCATGGGCTGCCAGTATATAACTTCTCATCGAAATCAGTACTAGTGCAATATAGGGAGAGGTGAGATGGTTGGATAGTTTACCCTCAGATTGTTTGTACTTCATTTAGTAAAAAGTGTGTACCTTATCCCTTTTTTCCCATAAGATAAAGACCAAAATGGCAAACATGACATTTATTTATCCTCATAACAAAAAGACAAGCTTGAAATAATGAGTATGTAAGACTTGAAATATGGTTTTATTTGTACATTTTTGGAAATTGATTTTTTTTCCTTTAATTAAGCAGTTATTTAGTGAGCACTTGGTGTATGTCAGGCCTGCTAGGTAGGCACTGAAAATCCTGAATAAAAGCAAATGCAAAGACATGACAGTCTGCCAAGGGAGAGATAAAGGCAGTAGTCTTAAAAGCAATAAGCTGTGGTACAGTATGCCATTTATATACTAATTTTTGTATTAAATGGGAAACTAGTTTTTATCATTTTTGCTTTTGGGTTTTTGTTTTGTTTTTTTAATAAGGCAAGATACACAAGAAAAATGCCTATAATAGAAGTAGTGAACTCAAGTCTATCTATTCAGCCCAGGAGACAGAATAGTGCCACCACAAGGAACTGGGCAGGGCCTTAAAGGATGAGCTTGTTGGAGAACCAGGGTGGGGGCAGAGGTGGGGAATCCTGGCAGGATAAACACACATATCCAAGACATAAATCCTTGGTGTGTTTCAGGAACAGTAAGTACAGTATATAGTGCAGTGTGACAGAGTTGTACAGGACCTGGCAGGGAGTATAGCATATAAATCTAGAAGGATAAAGTTGAGGCTACCTGAGCTCTGCCTCTTATGCCAAATTAAGAAGTTTGGGCCTAAAAAAAATTTTTTTTTCCCTTAAATTTAGATCTGGAAAGCCATTGAGGAAATCTCTTCAAATGGGGGTGACATGACCAGATTTTTATTTCATATCAGTGTGACATCACTCTAAACAGCTCTGTCCGATAGAAACACAGTGCAAACTACAGATGGCAGCCATACAGTAACTTTAAGCATCTTACTGGCCACACTAAAAGAGTGAAAAGAAACAGGCGAAATTAATTTTAATAATACATTTTACTTAACCCAATATATCCAAAATATTATTGTTTCAACAAGTAGTATAAACAATTATTGATGAGATATTTTACATTCTTTTTTTCATACTAAATCTTCATAAACCATGGTATATTTTACACTTACAGCCATCTCATTTCAGACTAGCCATTTTTAAAGTGCTCAGTAGCCACATGTGGCTTATGGCACCTTACTGGACACTGCAGCTCTAAAGCCCACAGTAAAAGATGAATGGTTTTGGGAATGAGTTTAAAAGTGAAAGGAGGAGTCTGCTGGGTTAGTCCCAGGGAAAAATGGTGAGGGCCTGAACAAAGACAGTGGCAGGAGTGATGTAGATAAGTGAACAGAGCTTTTAAAAGAATGGCATTATACCCTGTGTAACCTTTTTTTTTTTTTTAATATAAATTTATTTATTTTTGGCTGCGTTGGATCTTCGTTGCTGCACGCGGGCTTTCTCTAGTTGCAGCGAGGAGGGGCTACTCTTCGTTGCGGTGCACAGGCTTCTCATTGCGTGGCTTCTCTTGTTGTGGAGCTCGGGCTCTAGGCGCGCGGGCTTCAGTAGTTGTGGCTCGCGGGCTCAGTAGTTGTGGCTCGTGAGCTCTAGAGTGCAGGCTCAGTAGTTGTGGCGCACGGGCTTAGTTGCTCCACGGCATGTGGAATCTCCCCGGACCAGGGCTCGAACCCGTGTCACCTGCATTGGCAGGCGGATTCTTAACCACTGCGCCACCAGGGAATACCCCCGTGTAGTCTTAGGCAACTTTTTTTTTTTCCCACTCAGCGTTAGGTTTCTACAATTCATCCTTGTTGAAGTAGGTAGCTGTAGTTTGTACATTTTCATTGTTATGTAACTTCCCATTGTAAGTACTGTATATCAATATATTTTATCTACTTTCCTGTTGCTTCCCCTCCCCATATTTTGATATTATAAACAATGTTACTGTGAACATTCTTGTGCACATCATGTAGTATGCATGAGCAAGAGTCTCTCTTAGGTCTGTATTCATAGATACTAATCGTTTGTGACATTATTGCAAATACTTTCTCCTAGTTTATAGCTTGTTTTACATTCAGAAGCTGACTTTTGATTTTTAAAAAAACCCTTTTTCTGTAGTTGAATTTAACAATCTGTGTGGTTAGGTTTTTTTTTCTTAAGAAATTCTTCCCTTCTCTGTGATCACAAGTTTTCTTTTACATTGTCTTCATAATTTTTAGACTCACTTTTTACATTTAAGACTTTAGCCCACCTGGACCGTCCTTCCTTGTGTTAGTTATCTATTTCAAATAACAAATTACCCCAAGCTTAGCACTTAAAACTATAGACAGTTTATTATCTCACAGTTTCTGTGGGTCAGGAATCTGGGAGTGGCTTAGCTGAGTTGTTGCAGCTCAGGGTCTCCCAGGAGGTTGGCTTGGCTTGCAGTCATCTCAGGCCCCCCTCTAGTTCACTAATATGACTGTTGGCAAGCCTCAGACAGTATACTTTCAAGGTCCCTCACATGGTTGATGGTAGTCCTCGGTTCCTTACCACATGAGTCTGTAAGTTGCCTGAGTATCCTCCCAACATGGCAGCTGGCTTCCCCCAGAGCAGGTGATTCAAGGGAGTGAGAAATGAAGACAGAAGCTGTAGTCTCTATTACCTTACCTCAGAAAGGACATCCCAGTCCTTCTACCATATTCTGTTCACTAGAAGCAAGTCACTGTGTCCTATCCACATTTGAGGGGGGGAAAATTAATCTCCACCTCTTGAGGGGAGGCGTATCAAGGAGTTTGTGGTCACATCTTTAAAACCACCATTCTCTTTTCCTTAGTGCCCTGCAATGCCAGCTCTGTTAGATATAATTTGTCTATGCACACAAATCTATTTCTGGCCTCTTTATTCCATTGATTCAATTTGTGTATCCTGTTTCTTTTTTCTAATTCTAAACGTGGATATATACCCAAGACTCATTTCCTGGCCTTCTGGTTTCACTCTGTGTATTCATGCACATTTATGCTAAGAGGGTATCTATTCTTCTTTCTTTATTTTTTAACTCTTTTAACGGAAGATTCCAAACTATGTGCAGACATTATACCAAACTCTTCATATCTATAACCAGATTCCTTTTCATATATCTCTTCTTCATGGAAAAAAAATTTCGTGGATGGTTATGATCCTGATTATGGTCTGATTCAAGGTCCTGGATTAATCCATGGGAGGCATTATGTCAGTGTTCAACAGTATAGGCTTTGATACCAGACCTGTACTGAATTTTATCTATTTGCTGGATGTCTGTGACCTTGAGCAAAACAAAGTTCCTGCCCTCTTTGAGTTTACATCCTAGAGAAAAGTGGGCAAACAAATAATGAAGTACTGTCAGGCACTGGTAATTACAATGGAGGAAAAATAGAGCAGTACAAATAAAGAGAATAGATAGTGTGGGGTGGGAGGGGCGCTGTTTGTTATTTAACGTAGTGAGGTTAGGGAAAGGCCTGGCCTCTCTGATAAGGTCACATTGGAACAGGGAGCTGTGAAGTAGGAAGTTAGCCATGTATTCCAGGCAGAGGGAATAGTTCAGTGCAAAGGTTCTGAAGGAGTTTATCCCATGTCTTTAAGGAATAGCAGGGAGACCATTTGTGTAAAGAGATTTGGCAAGGGAAAAAGTAGCAACGTGAGATGAGAAATGTTAAAGGAGGAAAGGATCTTCTAGACCATTATATGAACATTGATTTTATTTGGAGAGAACTCAGAAGCCATTGGAGACTTTTGAGCAGACAATAAAGTTTTCTGCCTTATATTTTTAAAAGATGACGCTGGCTGATGTGTTGACAATAGACTGAAGCAGGGGCAGGGACAGAAGTAGGAGCATCAGTTTCGAAGGCTGTTACCATATAATTCAGGCAAGAGATAATAGTGGTTTTGATCAGGATGTTGTGATGGTGGTGGTAAAAAGTGATCAAATTCCAAATATATTTTATAAATAGAGCCATCAGCATTTGCTGGAGGATTGAGCTCTTGGTCACTACACTGTATCTGGGTTTTTTGTTTGTTTTGTTTTGTAGAAAATTCGTAAGATACAAATAGAAAAAGGAATTATCTTTTGTCTTCTGTTCAGAGGTGACCACTTAAAATTTTGATGCATAGACTTTTTAGTTTTTGTTGTGTGTGTATGCATAGATGTAGACTCATGCACAACGCATTGCTTAAACAAACTTTATATGTATTGAACCATTTTCTTTATCATTAGATATTTCCCAACATTTTAATGACTGCATAATGTTCCCTTGTGGAAATGAATTACAGTATATTTGATTCCCTGTCAATATTTAGGATACTTTCAGTTTTTTTCCTGTTTGGTTAGCATTTGAGAAAACACCGTTACATTTCTTTAAGCATATTTATGATCAGGAAAACAAATTTGCAACTACTTTTTGAGACCTCGAAATACCTGCAAGTGAGGCCTTATAAGCTCATGAAATAAGATCTCTTCTTTGCTTGTAGTCACTTGGCTTTTTAGTTACTCTTAGGTTCCAAATAAAATACCTCCAATTTACCCCCTTTTGATTTTGATACTAATAAATAAGACTTCCTCTGAATTTCCTACTAATATTTAGTGGGTACACTGTAATTTGAGCAAATGTATTTTTTTTTTAACTTCTTTATTGGAGTATAATTGCTTTACAATGGTGTGTTAAAATGTATTGTTATATGGGCTGTTATACCAGTTTCTATATTATACTCAGGGGAAAATAAAATCACATTTGTTGAGAGTTGCAAATAAATTTTTAAATAATTTTCACAATCTTAATTTGTAAATAAGAATTCTAAGAATGTTAGCGAGCCAATTTTTAATAATCACTATATTTAAAATTTTAATGACCTATGTTTGGGTACAGTAATGCTTCTTTTCTTTTTTGGTCTCACTTTGTGTAGATTGCTTCTGTCTTTGCTTTTGCCACCTGTGGAGGTTTTAAGGGCAAAACAGAAATTCAAGTGGCTTGTCAAACTAAACCTTCTGACAATAAAACGATTACAGCTACTTTTGGTTATCCATTCAGGTGAGTTATTTGTTTGTTTTTATGGCTTAACAACTCTTTTTGACTCATTAAAATTTCCAACAACTTACTGATCTTGGGGGGTAGAAATTTTTTAATTGCATGCTCATTTGTAAGTAGTGATCATTGCTATTGAAAGTGTGGTGCGTGGGATCAGTACCTGTCTGCAGACTATTCTCCTGGACTGTGATGAAATAAATACAGAAAATGACAGTAAGCATTTAGAAACTTTCATATGATGTTGCCTTGACACTTTTATTCTATCATCCCACAGTGGATTGGAAATTTCAAAACAAAACAAGCCTGCTCTGTCACCTTAGTTTGAGAGGCCATGTTGTGGAAGCAAACACAACTTATGAAAAATCCAAATTTCTCATGTATTTGCAATTACTAAATAATAATGTGCATTATATAGCTTTAAGACATGTATTTATATAAAGTGAAGAGCTCCTTGTGTTTCTTTCACTAGCATAAAACTTTATTTTCTGAATATTTATTTTATGACTATTTTGTTTGTAAGTTCTGTTTGACCTCAGTATTCATTAAAAGGTTTATTGGGTGTGTCCTGTGTTTAAGTCAGGGTGTGAATCTTCTTCCACTTACTAACTACTTACTTGACCTCTCCAGGACTCAATTTTTCTGTTCAATAAATTTAAATCTTCTAAGGTTGCTTTGATGATTAAATAAAATCTTACATTAAAGCTATGTCAGATAGCAAGTGCTTGGTAATCAGTCATTTCCTCTCCATCTCTCAATCCTTCTCTTATAAAATTCCAGTACAAGGAACGGTTACAGCCTCTTTGGTGATAAGTGCTTTTGTGATTTATGGATAGGGAAAATTAAAGACTTTGTGGAGTTAGCAGCTAATTAATGCAGAGTTAAAATGTGAATCATTACAACTGATTCTCCTGGTGCTAGTCCCACAGACTCTCCCTCCTAGAATGGAATATCATGTCTCAAATTGTAAACCATTTTGTAACAGTGCTCTTAATCTGCTAAGTTTTTATTACAGGAAGATAGTATCTGGGTGTGAAAGTGTTTAATTCAGTCTATATTCAGTCTATCATAAACCAGTTATGAGGTATAATTTATGATTTATGTACATTTCTTATGAAAATTTTAATTTACTTAAATATTTGAATTTTTCATTTTTTTAAAAGGAAAATGT
This sequence comes from Balaenoptera musculus, assembly GCF_009873245.2. Classification (NCBI taxonomy): domain Eukaryota; kingdom Metazoa; phylum Chordata; class Mammalia; order Artiodactyla; family Balaenopteridae; genus Balaenoptera; species Balaenoptera musculus. Next base: position 90,299,396 of record NC_045793.1, on the reverse strand, counting down.
TTTAATATATTTGGGGAGTATTTTTTTGAAATGTTATTTCAATATTCTGCCTTTCTAATACTTCTGTATTAGAAATACAGAAGATGTATTTCTGTCTCTGTTGGAAGAGTCCAAGTAATTCATAAATTTATTTGAGACTTTTTTTTTTAATAGGTTGAATGAAGCATCATTTCAGCCACCTCAAGGTGTAAATGTGTGTCATGTAGATTGGAAAAGTTATGTCCTTATTGGAGATTACTCTTCTTCTGCACAATTCTATGTTACTTTTGCAGTCTTTGTCTTCCTGTACTGCATTGCTGCTCTTCTGCTCTATGTTGGTTACATGAACCTGTATCGTGATAGTCGAAAACTTCCCATGGTTGTAAGTAATCACTTTCTTTTTATAAAAAAAAATAATTTATATAAGATATAAGTATACATTATATTTGAATTTAAATATGGATTTTCTTACACTGGAAAAAAAAGTTCTTGGCATAAACCAGTTTCATTGTGTTTTGACCTGTGTTTGCCAAGAGGTTGAGCTTGCTCTCCTTGTCATGTTTAACCCAATTCTTGTAGCCTGTTTGCAGCACTTTCTCTGTACTCTCTAGAGTACAGAGGTTTGTTTGTTTGTTTCTAACTCTGTTTTAACCTGGAAAGAACTCAAATATGTGATAGAGCATATTAGGTTGCAAGTAGCAGAGAAATTAAGTAGAAATTAATGCCTTTGATTCGAAGAATTGCTGACCATGCTAGTAGTCCCGTAACTGTGATCCTATTTCTTATCTTTTTTCTCTTTTCTCAAAGAGACCCCCTTTATGCCTTAATTCAACTTAATAGTCTATATCAGAAATCCATAAACTATGGCACACAAGTTAAATCTGACTCATTGTTTTTGGGTTTTTTTTCAAATAAAGGTTTTTTGGAACAGAGCTATACCCAAATAATTTACAGATAGTCTATGACTGCTTTCATGGTGTAGTGTCAGAGTTAAGTCATTGTGACAGAGATCAAAAATATTTACTGTCTGGCCCTTTTCAGGAAAAGTTTGCTGACTCCTGGTCTGTATTCTTAAATTCTTTAATTTACAATCTGACCCAGGTAATTCTGTAAGAATTATAGAATTTGACATTAGTGGCATTCATGAGCTAATTTTGAATCTTTAACATGGCAACAAAAGATTTGGATTTGAAGTCCTGATACCTTTTTTGGCTTCAGGGTCTACTGAGCTAGATATAAAAATAATCTCTGAGACTTAGTTAGTAAAATTGCCCTGGATTATTGGTGGCAAATCCAGAGATAAGCTGTGGTTTTAAACTGGACCTCCACTACCAAAGAATAACTACAAAGTCAGTATTAGTGTTACTGACTTGAAGGGACAACAGAGGTGTTTTCGTGATACTGGTCATTTATATCCTGAGAAAACACTGACCACTGACATCTGCTTATTATTTGTGAAGTTACTTTAAAGGGTAGGCCAAATTATTAAATAACAGGTTTTATTTATTTACTTATTTTTAATTTTTGCTGCCTGGATCATAAGAATGCAGATGGTAAGTAAAGAATAAAACAATATTTTACCCTTCACATTTATTCCATTTCATATATCTGAGAAGAAATTCTCAAACCTGACGTTTTCATAAAATATTTCTTGGTTGTTAGGTGCCTTTCAAAAAGATAGACATCACCTTTTTTTTCTTTTAATTTATTTTATTTTATTTATTTTTGGCTGCATTGGGTCTTTGTTGCTGTGCGCGGGCTTTCTCTAGTTGCGAGCGGGGGCTACTCTTCGTTGCGGTGCGCGGGCTTCTCATTGCGGTGGCTTCTCTTGTTGTGGAGCACGGGCTCTAGGTGCGCGGGCTTCAGTAGTTGTGGCGCACGGGCTTAGTTGCTCTGCGGCATGTGGGATCTTCCTGGACCAGGGCTGAAACCCGTGTCCCCTACATTGGCAGGCGGATTCTCAACCACTGTGCCACCAGGTAAGCCCCGACATCAACGTTTTTAATTTGCAGTGCCTAATCAACAGAAATTATGTATCAGTAATCTATAACTTCTGTGAACTTTACAAGCCTTATTTAAAAAAAACTATGGTGATCATATAGTTATTATATTTTGTTAAAATTCTTTATAGTTTAAATTCCAAATGAAGACATTTCTTGCCAGTTTGTCATTATCCCAACAAATTTAAGTTAAATCTAGCAATGAGCCTTTTATTTCTTGTATTTTGTTTAGTAAGCTTTAAAAATATGACACTTTTTAAAAAATAAATTTATTTATTTATTTATTTATTTTGACTGCCTTGGGTCTTTCTTGCTGCACGTGGGCTTTTTCTAGTTGTGGCGAGCAGGGGCTACTCTTTGTTGCGGTGCGCGGGCTTCTCATTGCGGTGGCTTCTCTTGTTGCGGAGCACTGGCTCTAGGCGCGCAGGCTTCAGTAGTCGTGGCATGCAGGCTCAGTAGTTGTGGCGCATGGGCTCTAGAGCACAGGCTCAGTAGTTGTGGTGCACGGGCTTCGTTGCTCCGCGGCTTGTGGGATCTTCCCGAACCAGCGCCCAAACGTGTGTCCCCTGCATTGGCAGGTGGATTCTTAACCCCTGTGCCATCAGGGAAGCCTTAAAAATATGATACTTTTTAAAGCAGCATTCAGGTCTATTTTTGTAGAGGGTTTTTCTGTCTAATAAAACTATAAAACTGATCTAGTTGTATCATTCAGAAAGTCAAAAGTAATTTTCCACCTCAGAGTGATCAATTAGTGGTCATATAGAGTAATAATCCAGAATTAGTTCCGTAAGTTGTTTTTTTGTTGGTATAATGTATGGTGGATAGTTCTTATTTGTAAAAGTCCAGCCTCTAAATTAAATTTTGGATTCTACTTTTAATTTAACTGTATAAATGTAAAAAAAATGTTTTTGGGTGATACCTAAATTTTTAACTATAGCCAAATATGACATGGATTTTTTTTTTAAGTACTATTTGTTAATGAGGGTATGCTCTTTTATCAATGTTCTCAATTCTCTGCTGATGTATTTCTAGGAGAATTTCAACTGTGACATTTTAAAATCAACTTTAGTTTTTAAGTAAATGTAGCACTTTTTTGTGGTAAGTAGGAGGAGCTTAAGGGTTCTAGGCCATGTGGAGGATCAGAAATACCATAAAATGAAACTAAACAAAGATAGGGTATCCCAAATCATAAGCTCTGTTATGAATCATATCCTAACTTATTGGTAGTACTAGGGCTGTCACAGGCAGGTTGTGCATTGCATAACTCCAGAACTAACTAGAGTCCTGAGTCACACAGACTGTCTTCAGAGGCCCACATTTCTCCCACTTCCCCTCACCCTAAGATTACTTCGTGCATCATTTTCAGAAAAGTACCTGCTTTTGAAATATAAGAATGTCATGCCTTAAGCCATCAACGACATGGACATAAAGAGCATAATCAGAAAAAAACAGTGTATTTTTAATTAGGAATTTGGAAGGAAGAAACCTAAAAATTAAGAGGATTTGACATATGTTGGTGAAAACTATGAACTTTAGCCCAGAGAGAACTTGTTTAACATGTGATAACCTCATACTAATTATCAGTTCTTTAAAAGGCATTGTATTTCTAGCAAGTGCTTAGAAGATGTTTACCTGCAGCACAAAGTACAGCAGAGTACAGCAGCAAGAAGGGGAGTACTCCCACAGTGCAAAATATTTAAGCTATAATGTCTCTATTCTTTTCTCTTTGATATACATTTTTTAAGAGGGCCAGTAGCAGTGGGGAGCTCAAATGCAAAATGCAAATACATTGTACCACCATGCTTGTAAAATTAGTCATTGTTTTGGTTCTCTAATTACAAGGCATTTATTCAGTGCCATCTTGACCCAGTGGACAAGCTATATATATCACAGTTTCTATATCTCATACATGACCACTGGTATTTATCCGACATAAATGACTAAAAGTTCGTTGGCAAAAGTAATTTAAAACTAACCAGATTTATTTAAAAAACAAAACAATTCTGTGATAAGCTCCAAAACCCATTTCTGAGCTTGGAGAGATTTTTGCTGCAGATATGTAAGAACTCATAGTCTTGAGCATATCTGAATGCTTAGAATACATAACATTAAAAGATACAAATTTTATATATTGTTCCCACTTTGGTTGTTAATTGAAAGGAAGACCAAATGAGGTGGAACTTACTCTTTACACTATCCAAATGCATACTTTAAAAAAATGTTACTTAGATCTTTGTAGTCTGTACTAGTTGACAGAATTCTAGTTCCCCAGCAGAATAGATTAAGGAAAATAAATTTTTTTCTTTCTTTATCTTATTAGTTCAGTAAAAGATTATCCAAAATATTAAAAACTTCGGTCCTATTCTTGGAATGTAATAAGTGGCAAAGACTTTCTTAGAAAACTGGTAGTGACAGGGTGTCTTGAGAGATTTTTTTTGTTGTCCCTTTCTTAATATAATGCTTATTCTTAAAATTTTGTGGTCATGAATTTAAAAAGAGACAAGTCATCCAGGATGTGTGCTTTTCACCATTTCATTATTAGAGGTAGATTTAACTAAAGTTAGAGGTTTTCCAGAACAGTATGAGGAAGCAGGTGAAGGGTAAGGGAATTGAGAGTATATGTAAGAGATTATAATGAAAGACCTCAGAATATAAATTAAAGAGGGAAATGAAGATCAGATTGTAGGTCTCAGTGAGGTCAAAGGATTTTTGAGGTTGGGGTGCCAGAGGGAGTAAGCTAGAAAGAGAGAGGTGATATTGGAGAGGGGGTGATTAAAACAGAGATGATGGAGGTATACAGTTATTAGTGATAACAGGATCCAATATATGATCCTGAGAGGGAGAGGCTTAGATAAGTTGTGGTGAGGGCTGTGTAAAACTTTGATTTCTCCATGTGAAAATCTGACTCCTCAGGAGATAACTAAGTCTTGTTTACTGTTGTATCTCAGGCACTGGGCTGGCAATAGTAAACAGCAATGTTTGCTGTGTTGACTGTGGCCTTTTTTATGAAGTATGTCATGAAGGCCATTTCTCAGTGCCATAGGGTTCATTGTGATCTCAATTCCTTCATCATGGATTTGAAATTTAGTATCTTTAAATTAACTGTTCATTATTAATTCATACTTATTTTTGCTTTAGGACTTTGTTGTTACTCTTGTTGCCACTTTTTTGTGGTTGGTGAGCACTTCGGCCTGGGCTAAAGCTCTTACAGATATTAAAACAGCTACCGGTCGCAGTATTGTCCAGGAACTTCTGCCTTGTAAACAACTAGAAGTGATATGTCATTTTGGCTCTGTGACTAGTATGGGATCCCTAAATGTATCTGTGGTAAGTATACAGTGTTTATAAAATATGTTATTTCACTTACTAGAAAAACCTTATTAGTGATTTAAGAAAACAGTAGTTTTTAATAAATCTCTGGATGAATGTATTTTATTTTTACCAGCCTTATCAGAATCCTAGTTATCATATAGTCTTTACCTTTATAACAACAAAAAAAAGTTTGTAAAGAAAATTATTACTTGTAAACAGGTTTGAACAAGATCATGGTTGAGTCTTTCTTTTCATTAACATTGATTAGGCAAGACTTTGACCCAAAAGGCACTAATAATAGTCACTAACATTTACTAAGACTGTGTGCTAAGGTCATTACACTCATATCTTATTTAAGTTATCCAACAATTCTGAGAGGAATGTGGAAAGTGGTATTACTGTCTTCATTTTACAACTGGGAAAAAATGTAGCTCGTATGTTAATTCACCCAAGGTGACGCAACTAGTAAGTTGGCAAAGCCAAGGTTTGAACCAGATCTGACTTTAAAGTAAGCCCCTTCTCTAATCTGATTTGCTCTGGGTGTATGAAAAAAATACTTTTAGAGTTCCGTAAAAAATCCTAAAATTTTGGTCTATTTAAATTTAAATATTATTTTGTCTGTTATTTTATCCAAATATAGATATATTATTAATATAACAAGGGTATTATTTTTAGGAAGGTCTCATGTCTTTTCAGGAAAATATTTTTCCAGTGGATAAAGTCAGTCCTGCCTTATAAAGCAATTTGACCAAACTTTTGTTTTATAACTTTGTAATCTAAAAGTCTTTTTTTTTTTTGCATATATATTGACAGTGATCTGAGATGGACAGTTTCAGAAATGTTGTTTTTATATCCAAATATACAAAAAGATAGAAAGCAGTTGGCCTTCAGTAATATGATAGTGCTCAAGCTTTTTACCTCACTCTTACCTCATAAGTGACTATTATTCTTGTATTTATAAAAAACTGAAAATAGGGTATCTTCAGTTTGTTTATCTCTGAGACTTTCGTCTTGTCAGATTTATACCTAGGAAGGCTAATTTCTTTTCGGTTGACTAATGCAAGATGTGAAGTAAAGTTCTTCTGTGACTCCTTTTCTCTTCTGGCTGCAGCTGTGGAAGTAAGGGAGATGGTAGTAGGGGGATAAAGTAGGGAAATAGGAAAAGATGCACAAAGGATGTTTATAACCATTCAGATGGGAGAAAAGTAAAAGCCCTCCCAAAGAAGGAACCATGGATTCCTGTTGTTCCTCTTCACCTGGAAGCACTGAAGTCTAAATATAAAGTAATAAAAGGAAGGTTTTAGTTACTTTTCTCAAATTTAATCCCATCTTGTAATAATGAGCATGCAAAAATAAGATATCTTTTAGTCATGAATTTATATGTTACAAATTTAGAGATTTCATTGGGAATAAGTCATTATGTATCCAAATCTGGCATTGAAATGCAAAGTCTTCCTTTTTTAATTCCACTTTATGTGTAGTTCAAACTTTAAATGAAATAATGGTATACGGCCTGTAGATATTAAATATTTACAGGAAAACAAAGATAGTTATGAAATTTTAATTTTATACTAGATTTTCATGTTTATTTTTCTCTTTCTTAGATCTTTGGCTTTCTGAATATGATACTTTGGGGAGGAAATGCATGGTTTGTGTACAAGGAGACCAGCTTACACAGTCCCTCAAATACTTCTACTTCCCATAGCCAAGGAGGTATTCCTCCTCCAACTGGAATATAATTGAAGGGAGAAGTACACTGTTTGAAATAGATGTCTATACTATGACCTGTTGCCAACATCTTGAGAAGCATTTTTTGTTTCTAATAAAAGTAATGGCTTTTTCAAAAAATTGGTGGGTTTAAAATTTTGCTGCTTTTTTACATAAAGCTTGTGCCTTTCCTAGAAATTTAAGATGTAAATGTATTCTCACATGTGAATTTGAAAATTCTGGGGCCTATTATGAGATGATACACATTTTTAAATGAACAGTAATTTCTTCACTAAGTTGTTTGCCTTCCAAAGTGTTTACACCTTAAGCCTTAACATATATCTTCACTCAGAAAAGAGTTATATTGTTATATCATAATAGGAAGAAAATCTCTTGGAATATACACTACTGTAAGTTTGTACAGATCATATTCCTAAGACCTGTCTTTGTTTAAGAAAGTCTTGATTACATAAATCATACTTAGAAAAAACATTTAGTTCATGGTTTATATCTGAACATTGTTTATATGTTATGAAAAATTTTTAATACAAAGGCTGCATGTATGTTTTATTTCTGTTTTTCTAAATGACCTACAGTACTTGACAGGTGTACTAAAATTGTTTTGGGAGTGGGGTTTAGAAATTTCTAATAGATGTATAGTTAATTTAGTAATTCTCTCGCATGAGGTGTAAGCTTCCATTATGCTGGTTATTTAATAGATTGGCTATATAAGTAGAACATGGTTCACAGAGATATTTTGATATGTACGGGCATTACTCCTAATGATAATTTGTTTGCTGTCCTTTGTTGCTCATACTCCTTCAGTGCAGGCTGAGGCCTCGTCTCTTTGTAAGTACAGTAAAATAATCTACCTTTTTTTGCAGACTCTATTCATAGGGTTACAAAAAATTAAGGTTGCCTTTTACTTTTGAAACATTTAACATTTATATTCAATGAAGTTGCTATTTTGAGTTTAGTATTGATATTGTGAAAACGAATGCCATTTGGATCTCATGTTTCTTAATGTTATTCTTATTTCACAAATGGATAATTAAGGAATTATGCATAATAAACAAGGAACCTAAGTGGGCTCTGTTATGGGTGTGCTGTCTTTGCTCACACATTTGGGTATCTTCTGAATATAGGGCTTATTCACATTTTGCTACCTAATATTTTTGCTGTACAGGGCCAGATTTCCTACTACCACATAATTGTTTATATGTGAAGCACATCTTACTATTGCCTTATTTTTGTTGCTTTTGTTCATGACAAGAATTGTCAATATGAGAATGTATATCTTTTTTGCAACCAGCTTAATAAAGAAGTTAAAGGAAAGAGTGCACTGATTGTTATATTAAAAAGGAACCTTCCTCTTAAAGGCATGAGCAATGCAAAATGGAATTGATTTACAAAGCAACAAATAGAATATCACAATAGTTTTTTTTTTTTTTAATATTTGGCAAGAAATTTAAAAAAATGCTTTGGAGACACTGGTTCTATCCTTTTTTTTTTTCAATCTCATTTTTAAAATGCTTATTTGTAACTTTCAGGTTAAGTTTTACTGATAACCCTTTTCTAATTGACTGTCCAATTGGCAGCAAAGATTCTTGATTAAGAGTGTATGCTCTGGAGCCAAACTGCCTGAATTTGAATCTTGGCTTCACCACTTACTAGCTCGTTAACTTTAGGCAAATTACTTACCCTCTGTATGCCTCAGTTTGCTTATCTGAAAAACAGGAATAAGAATGCTCACCTCACAGAGTATTTATGAGGTTGAAGTGAGTTAATAAATGCAAAGTCCTTGGAACAGTGTTTAGCATTACTTTATAAATTTTGCCTGTGATTGCTAACTTCTGATAGCATGTAAGATAGAGATTCTTGAGTCCACAGAGCTAAGGTGGGGGGAGGGTGGTGGTCTTGGGCAGAGAGGTAGGATGAGCTTCAGGATTACATGGGTCTCCCTTTATATTCCTCAGAGCCCTAGATGTTTTGATGTATATTTTTCTGTTGATGTTAGATGTACATAAAGTTAATGACATTAAATGTTAATAGCTAATGAGATCACAGTAGATCTAGGAAAGAGTCGATTCTGTTGCCTTTCACTCTCTGATTTTGAGTCAACGTTACAGGGTTAAGTGATTTATAGGATAATTTCCAGGACAGAAGCAAGAAAAGCTTTGACTTACTAGATGATAGGTTGCAAAGAATTTTTTGTAAACAGCGTTATTACTAATGTTTTTGTGAATTGAAGTCACTTGGATAAAGATACTTAATTTTTAGCCTACTGTAAATGTTAAGGTTAGTTGCTTGTTATGTACTTTATGTTTCACATTTAATTTAAAAATTTAAAATTGTGTAGCATTTAAGATAGGTAAGTATAATAAATAGTATATAACCAAGTCTCCACCACTAAAGAAAACAGATGTTAACATTTTGTTTTATTTATGTCAGATTTGGTTTTGTCTTTTTAAGGAAATAAAACATTACAGATACAGCCTTTTCCTTACCGAAGTAGATTTTTCTCACCTTTCGCTATTAGAAATAGCACAAATAGCACTGAAATAAATATTTTTGCAAAATGTGTGAAGGCTTCTCTAGGACGTATCACTAGAAGTAGAACTGTTGGAATGTGAGGTATTCACATTTTCAGTTGTAACCTAGGTATTACAAAATTGTTCAATAAGGTGCATATATCATATCAGTTTAGTCTCCCACTAACAATATGTAAGAGTTGCTGTTGCCCTGTATTCTTGCCCATGCTTGATGTTATTGTACTGTTGGCAGTATGATGGATTTGAGATAATGTCTTTGATGTTTTTAAATTTGTATTTCTCAGATTGCTATTTGAGTTTGGTAGTCCTTTTCTGTATTTATTGGCCACTTAGGTTTGCCCTACTCTGCACTGCCTGTTCATGTCCTTTGCCAATTTTTCTATTGTGGTTGTCATTTTCCTATTGATGTGAGGTGCTCTTTATTCTGGATACTAATCCTTTACAGATATCTTCTTCCTGTCCATAGCTTGTATTTTCAGTTTGTGATTTTTGTCATACAAAAGTTTATCGTAATACTGATTTCACTGTCGTCATGGTTTGTGCTTTTTGTGTCTTAAGAAGTCCTCTTCTCACCATCACAAAGATATCCACCCCTGTTTTCTTCTGAATATGTTAGTTTTGTTTTTCACTTTTAGGTCTTTAAGCCATTGGGAGTATATTTTTGTATATAGTTTGAGGTAGGGATCTAATTTTTATAATTTTTAATATTCATACCCAGCTTTCATAGTACCCTTTATTTAAAAGTTCATCTTTTGGGCCTTTCTCACCTTCTGAGATGGCCCACACTCTGTCTGTGAAGTGTTTCTCTCTAAGTAAATCCACTTCTTACCTAAAAAAGAAAAATTTTTTTTTAAAAAGTTCTTTTTGTTCCCTCTTTCATTTATCATTTCCATATTATTTGTAGCTCTTTATGTTCTATACCAATATCATATCAGCTCTATCACCCTTTAATTATGTAACTTTATGGAAGGAATTACCATCTGAGAGGATAAGCACCAGAGCACCATCATTATTGTTATTGACAGTGGTCTTGGCTGTCATGAGCCCTATACCCTTTCATAGAAATTTTAGGATCAGCTGGTCAAGTTCCTAAAAACCTTTGGGGTTTCAGTTGAAAAGAATTGCATTGAATTTATAGATCAATTTGGGAGAATTGTCATATTTATAATGCCAAGGCTTTGTACTTATGAGCAAAGTATATCTCCATTTATGTCTTTTATGTCCTTCAATAAAGTTATAATTTTCTGCATAAAGACTTAGATTTACATTTGTGTCTTGTAGCCTTGGTTACTATTATACATAGTAACACTTAAGTTATATTCTAAATTAAATTGTAATTTTTACTGCTGGTGTACAGGATTTCTCTATTTGTTGATTTTCTACAAGGCAATCTTTCTAAACCTCTTGGTAATTTTAATAATTTGTAGATTCTCCTACTTTTTCTGTGGATAATTATATCATCTGCAAACAATGCTCGTTTTGTTTCTTCATTGTGTTTGGAAGTTAGAGTAAGTCTTTTTTCTCCTATTATCTTTCTCTAATTATAGTTACATTATACTTGTGATTGGAATCCATGAAAAATGAAAACTATATAGTTACTTGAAAATATAATAGCTGCTATTTTGTTTCAGTGTAGTAAACTTAACCACAAAACTGCAAATTTACACCATATTGTATATTGGTCATTCTAGTGATATGTAAAATTTGATCAATATCAACAATTCTAGTGTTGTGGAATGGACAAATAGATGGAAAATACTTATCAGTTAAACTGATTAAGATAATACTAATATATTTTATAATATTGTCATACAGAGTCTATTTCTTAACTGTTACAATTTGGATTTTACGTGTATAAGAATAATAATTACAAGTGAAGCCTTGCTTGCTAGTCAAATTTGAAAAATATAGCTGTTTAGATTTTTTTTTTTTTTTGGCTGCACCATGTGGCATGCAGAATCTTGATTCCCTGACCAGGGATCGAACCCATGCCCCCTCCAGTGGAAGCACTGAGTCTTAACCACTGGACCATCAGGGAAGTCCCTAGCTCTTTAGAGCTTTAAAAACAGTTTTATTCAGATACAATTGATATACAGTAAACGCATATCTAAAGAACACAATTCAGTAAGTATTGGGTTGGCCAAAAAGTTCATTCGGGTTTTCCTGTAACCTTACAGAAAAACCCGAAATGAACTTTTTGGCCAACCCAATATGTATATGTGTATTATTTTATTTAAATATACATGTATATATGAAACTGTCACCACATCAAGGTAATGAACCTATTATCTATCACCCTTCAATATTTTCTCATTCTCCTTGATAATTCCTCTCACCCATCCATCCCACATATTTCCCAGCAACCAAAGATCTCTGTTACTGTTAGTTTGCATCTTCTAAAGTTGTATGTAAATGGATTCATACAACATGTATTCTTCTTGTTGGACTTCTTTCACTAAGCATAATTATTTTAGATCCATATTGTGTATATCAACAGCTCATTCTTTTTATAGCTGTTATTCCACTGTGTGGATATACCACATATGGTTTATACCTTCACGTGCTGGTAGATACTTGGGCTGTTTCCAGTTTGGGGCTAATACAAATAAAGTTGTTACGAACATTTATATAAAAGTCTTTGTATGAACATATGCTTCTCTTGGTAAACAGCTAGGAGTGGGTGGGGTAGCAGAATCATATGGTTGAAATGTTTAACTTTTTAAGAAACTGCCGAAGTGTTGTACCATTTTAAATTCCCACCAGCAGTGTGAGCGTTCAGTTACTTCACATCTTCGTCAACACTTGGTATGGTCAGTCTTTTTCATTTTAGTCATTCTAATAGGTGTGTATATCTTTGTGATTCTAATTTGCATTTCTGTAATGGTTAATGTGCTTATTTGCCATTTGTATATCTTTGGTGAAGTACCTATTCAAAACTTTTGCCTACTTTTATTTGTTTTTTTATTGAGCTTTGAGAGTTCTTTAAAAGAATACAGTCCAGATACAAATCCATTATTGGACTTGTCATTTCATTCTTATTCGAAGAGCAGTTTTAAATATTGGTGAATTCAAATTGATCATGTGTAGATTGTGCTCTTGGTGTTGTATCTGTGAAATCTTTGTATAACCCAAGGTCATAAATATCTTCTATTTTTTTCTCTAGTAGTGTTATTGTTTTTGGTTTTACATTTTGGACTATGGTTCATTTTGAGTTGATTTTTGTACGTGATGCAAGATATTGACCAAAGTTCCTTTTTTTCTTGGCCTATGGGTATCTGATGGTACTGGCACCATTTGTTGAAAAGCTATACTTTCTCCACCAAATTGTCTTTGTACATTTGTAAAATAATTAGTTGTTCATATACGTATGGGTCATTTTGCACTATATTCTGTTCCACTGACCCATATCTTGATGCAATACCACAGTCTTGATTATTGTAGCTTTTATAATAAGTCTTGAAATCAGGTAGGCCTAGCCCTGCAACTTTGTTTTTCTTTTTCCAGCTGTTTTGGCTATTTGAGGTCTTTTACATTTCCATATGAATTTTATTTTATTTATTTATTTATTTTTGGCTGTGTTGGGTCTTCGTTGCGGTGTGAGGGCTTCTTATTGTGGTGGCTTCTCTTGTTGCAGAGCACGGGCTCTAGGTGCATAGGCTTCAGTAGTTGCAGCACACGGGCTCAGTAGTTGTGTCTCACAGGCTTAGTTGCTCCATGGCATGTGGGATCTTCCTGGACCAGGGATCGAACCTGTGTCCCCTGCATTGGCAGGCGAATTCTTAACCACCGCGCCACCAGGGAAGCCCCCATATGAATTTTAGAATCATCTTGTCAGTTTCTACAAAAAAGGCCTCATGGGGTTTTGATTGGAATTGTGTTGATTCTGTAGATCAATGTGGGAAGAATTGGTATCTTAATACTGAGTCTTTCAACTCATGCACATAATACAGCTCTCCATTTATATGGGTCTTTAATTTCTCTCAGGAGTGTTTTGTAGTTTTCAGTGTACAGGTCCTGTACGTGTTTTGTCAGATTTATCCCTAAGTAGTTAATATTTTTGATGCCATTATCAATATTTTTATATAGAAATATAATTTATTTTTGTATATTGATCTTATATGCTGCAGCCTTGCTAAATTCACTTATTCTAATGGATATGAACTATCTCGTGTGTTTCCAAGGGATAGCTTTGATTCCCTGTCACACACTGATAGTCTTTGGGTATTCACAGTACCCCATTAGCCATCAGCATAACCCCAGGAGATTGAAATGACAAATTCATCATTGGTTCTGCTGAAGCTTCATTTCCTTGATGGGAAGATCACTTCCAAATGGGCCATGCTTTTAAGGATCACCTTTTTTTTTTTTTTTTAATTTTATTTATTTATTTATTTATTTATTTATGGCTGTGTTGGGTCTTCGTTTCTGTGCGAGGGCTTTCTCCAGTTGCGGCAAGTGGGGACCACTCTTCATCGCGGTGCGCGGGCCTCTCACTATCGCGGCCTCTCCCGTTGCGGAGCACAGGCTCCAGACGCGCAGGCTCAGCAATTGTGGCTCACGGGCTTAGTCGCTCCGCGGCATGTGGGATCTTCCCAGACCAGGGCTCGAACCCGTGTCCCCTGCATTGGCAGGCAGATTCTCAACCACTGCGCCACCAGGGAAGCCCCAAGGATCACCTTTTTAGAGAGGGAAATATTTAATCTGATTTGTCCACTGTTTAGCAGCCATCAGCATCAATTTGGAGCTTGAAGAAATGCAGAATTTCAGGCCACACTTCAGATCTACTGAACCAGAATCTGCACTTTAACAAATTCCTCCAGTGATTTTGTATGTATATTAAAGTTTGAGTAGTATCGCTTCCTACTGACAAAAAGCACCTTCTGGACAGAGCTGAAAAACTAGATTTGTCAATAATTTACAGAAAGGAGTCTCAAGCCATTATCCCACATGGGGAATGTAAAGTCTGTTCTGACCATTACCAGATTGTTTTAAGAACTAGAGAAATGGATTTACATTAAGTTAAAGTCTTTTTACAGCATGTGTTGGTCTATCATCAGTACTGAGAAGGGAGGTATATGACCGGGGTAGAGATCTCAGATGAATGAATAGGGCCTTAATCACAGTATCATTCTCAAGGGCCTGGGCGGTGCTCTGCTTTTCCTTGACTCCATTACACTTGATTCTCTTAGCTCCATAACCACACACTACATCTCTTTACCCTAATTGCCCCTCCTCTGAAATCTTTCTTACCAAACCAGATATCTTTCTAGTTCCCTCATTCTGATTCCTATTGCATCTGTTCTTTGATCTTATCAGAATTGCTGGTCACGGGCTTCCCTGGTGGCGCAGTGGTTGAGAATCTGCCTGCCAATGCAGGGGACACGGGTTCGAGCCCTGGTCTGGGAAGATCCCACATGCCGCGGAGCAACTAGGCCCGTGAGCCACAATTACTGAGCCTGCGCGTCTGGAGCCTGTGCTCCACGACAAGAGAGGCCGCGATGGTGAGGGGCCCGCGCACCGCGATGAAGAGTGGCCCCCGCTTGCCACAACTAGAGAAAGCCCTCGCACAGAAACGAAGACCCAACACAGCCATAAATAAATAAATAAATAAATAAAATAAACCCAAAGTTTAAAAAAAAAAAGAATTGCTGGTCAGTCTCCTTACTTTCTGACCACCTTTTCTGGTTTCACTTTCTTCCCTACCTAGCTACTCCACTCTCATGCCAGCATTCTCTACTTCCTTGCCTAGCAGAAGCCCAACCACAGATCATTCTTTCAGCTTTCTCTGTTCCTACATTAAGACTGCAGAATATTGCTGGACAAAACCATTCAGCTGTGCAGATTGATCTTACTATAAATGTCTGGAATTTTACTAGGTCTCCTTAGCAACCCTTCGTAGGCAGCTCTCCCATTCTTCACCATTTGTATGCATTTCCTGAGGCTTCTATAACAAATTACTACAAACGTGATGGCTTGGCACAAAAATTTATTCTCTCACAGTTCTGGAGGGCAGAAGTCCAAAATCTTTTTCATCTGTGAAATAAAGGTGTCTACCCTCTAGAGGTTCTGGGGAAGAATCCACTCCTTGCCTCTTGCATCTTCTGGTGGTTGCCAGCTTCCTTGACTTGTGGCCACATCACTCCCACATCTGTCTCCATCTTCACATTGCCTTCTCTTGCGTGTCTGTGTGAAATCTCCCTCTTCCTCTCATAAGGACACTTAACGATGGCATTTAGGGCCCACTGGATAAATCCAGAGTAATCTCAAGATTCTTAATCACAACTGCAAAGACCCTTTTTCCAGGGTAACGTTTATAAACTCTAAGGATTAGTATTTGATATTCAACCTACTATACCATTCAAGAATAATTCTGTTATGAAATACAGCACATATACAAAAGTACATGAAAATGTACAGTTGTCCAACCAAGAAACAACATTCCAATGCTCCTCAAAGTCCTCTCACTACCCCTCCCTGATTGGATCTGCAGTTGTAAATATTACACCAATCTCTTCCTTTAGCTTTTACTATTTTAAATAATTTGTGATTTTGATTGCTTTTGAAATTTATAAAAAAATCATGGGGGTATTTTTTGCTAACTGTCTTTGACATTTTTGAAATGTATCCATGTTGATGAATTTAGCTGTAGTTTATTCATCCTCAGTGATGTAGTTTCATTGTATAAATATACCACAGTTCATGTATCCATCGCATCGATGGACTTTTTGATTGTTTGGAGTTTTTGCTGTTATGAATAATACAGTGGAGTTGCTGAGCTGTAGTGTATATGCCTGTTCAATTTAGGTAATGCTAGACCATTTCTCAAATGGTTATACCAGTTTACATCCCCTCCAGTGGTGGATGAAGGAGCCTGTTGTTTGTCTTACCAACGCTTGGAGTTGCTTCACTTTAATTTTTGCCAATTTGGTGAATGTGAAATATTTCACACTGGTTTTAATATCCCTGATTATGAGTGAGGTTAAACATCACTTTTTGATGTTCATATTCTTCTTTCTGTGAAATTACTGGTTTTGGTTGTTTCTTTTTTTTTTTCCGTATTGATTTATTTTAGTTTTATAATGTTCTGGATACTGTTCCTTTTGGTTTTACTGAACGAGGACCCTTTGCAGGTTTTGAGCCGAGGAGTAATTGTGACTTTTAAAAGGAATAACTAAGCAGTTAATTAATGACACATCAGTATAATAGCTAGCCCTGAAATATACCATCTTATAAACAGTGACTTAGAATTAAAAGGAAATGTCAGAAATCAATGGATTATGGAAGCATCATTCACTAATTGGTATTGAGAAAATTGGACATTTAGGGGAAAAGCAAGTTAGATTCTCAGTGTTATTCCCCCAAATAAATTTCAAATTGATTAAAAAAGTAAATGCACAACATTTAAAGTAGAAACACAAATGGCTAATAACATTTCTGGAAAACAGTTTCATCCAACAAATATTGATCTGCTAAGTGCTGGGCCCTCTGCTAGATGCAGGGATACAAACATGATGGATATACTGTTCCTGCAGTTGAGGAGCCCATATTCTGCTGGGCTATTTCATGATATATATACCTAGAGTCTTGAAATTGCAAAAGGTAAACTGTTTTCTCACTCTAGAGTCAGTTATGTAAAAGTGCAGGGGTAACAAACGGCACCAGCGATTACAACCGGTTAAGACTTCAAATTTGCATTCTACCGTGAACGTTGTCATACTTCTGGTCCTGCTAATTCCACTTTGAGCATCTTAAATCAAATGATCAGTGATGTGATTTCTACTCTTTCCTCCTTGATAAGAGGAGAGTCTTGGATTTGGTCCAGAATGGAGCTCTGAGATCAGGAAGTACATGAGGTTGACCTGTGGGTTAAGGAAGTAACTTGCAGCTTTTTTGCAATGTTATTATTTGTTTTTATAATTTCATAGAAAGGCCTAAGACATTTTAAAATCTTTCAAGATATCCCAGTGATACTAGCCAAACTGCCCATCTTGGTTTCTGGGCAACATCCCCAAGATATGGTAGAGCCTACTCATTACCAACCAAATATCCATTCTGACTTTCTATATCAAATGAACAGAACTCCATTTGCCCTTTGCCACCAGCTAAAACACTGTATTTCCCAGCTCTCTTGCAGCTATGAGTAGCTTGATGGCTAAGTTCTCGCGAACGGAGTGAAAACAGAATGTTGTGTGAAACGGCAAACGTTTCACTAGAATCCAATCTTAAATAAAACTACTACAACAAAAATCGTGCTAAGTAGGAAAACACTGGAAGTTTTCTTTTGAAAATCGGGAAAAAAGTGCTCTCTCTCATCACTTCTGTTCAGTACTTTTTAGACACCCTATACAGCACAATAAGTCAAGAAAAATCAAACACATAATGGTTGAAAAGGAAATAAAACTGTCATTATTTACAGATAAATGTCTACATAGGAATCCCCCAAAGAATCTAAAAATAAATTAGACATAATAGAAGACTTCGATATGATGCATACAAAAAATACAATTTCATTTCTATATATCAGAGACAAACAAAAAATATTTTTAAATATTAATCCTGATTTACAATACCATAAAACTATAAATTCCAGGGGAAAAACTCTAACAAAAGATGTGCAAATTTTATAGAGGAAAACTATACAATTTTAGAGCCAAAGACCAAGGTTAAGCAAGATATTACTGAAGAAGGAACATAATGAGGGGGTGCTTATCCTCGAAGATACAATGGTTTATTATAAAGTTATAGTAATTAAGATAGTGTAGTACTGGTACAGGACTGCACCAACAAACTGACCAATGGATGCAATAGAGAGCCCAGAATCAAACCTGTGCATACTGGAGATTTTAAGACACTAGAGGTATAGACACACTGGAAATAGTGGGAAAAGGAAACACTAATAAACAAATGGGGCCAAAAAATTGAAATCAGCTCTTACTTCATATATAAAAATCCAATCTAGAAACATTAAGAGCTTAAATGTCCAAAGCAAACTTTAACTTTTAGAAGAAAATATAAGTGAATGTCTTTCTGATATTAAGGAATAATTTTCTAAACAAGACAGAAGTCTAATAATCATAAAAGGTGATATTAACAAATTCAGATACATTAAAATGAGCCATCAAGACGTGTGATCAAAAGATACTTTAAAGAAAATAAAATCTACAACTTGGGAGAAGTTATTACTACACAAAGAATTACCATGCAGAATATATAAAGATTTCTACAGACATAAGTAAAGGAAAAGTAACCTAATAGAAAACTGCACAAAAGATTCAAACAGGCATCTCACAGAAAAGGAAATAGAGCAAAGAAACATTTGAGAAATGTAAATGAAAACCATACAGAGATACCATTTTACAACTATTGATAAAAGTTAAGAAGTCTGACACGTCACGTTTGAAGGGAATGTGAATCAGTGTGATCACATTGCTGGTAGGAGTGTAAATTAATATAACCACTTTGGAAATTAATTTGTCATTGACCTGTAAAGTTCATGCTTTAAGACCCAGTAATTCCACATCTAGGTACATACCCAAAAGAAATATTAGCACCTGTGTAATATGAAATAGATAGGAGAATGTTCATAGCAGGAAAGCTTGTTTTAGAAAAAAGAAATAGAAACGACCCAAATATCTGTTGGCAGGAGAAAATATATATAGAATTTGGTAGACTCACACAATGGATTATAACACAGAGGTGAAAATAATGAACTACGGTTTTACTAACCACATGGATGTCTCAGAATCAATGTTGAGTAAAAAGAACAGGCTACAGAAAACAAAATACAATGTGATAATCATTTTATTAACCAAGCAAACCCAATTATATATTATTTAGGTGTATAAGCGTATTTGGTAAGATTCATTTTAAAAAGCAAAAGAATGACAAACACCAGATTTAGGAGAGGAGCAACCTATGTGAGAGGCAGAGGACAGGGATAGAGAGGGTGCCCTGAAGTCAAGGGAAAATGGTGGTGATGGTCTAGTTCTTGGTTGGGCATTGGTTTCAGCAGGTGTTCATTAGCAAATAAAAATAACAAAGTAAAATAAAGCCGTGCAAGGAGCAATGATGAGAGTGTGCCGTGAATCAAGAATTTCTATTATTTGCATTCTGTGCACTTGAAATCTATTTTTTAAATCATTAAAAAAAAAAAAAAAACCGCTGTGAAAACAGTAAAAGAAATTTTCCGTAATCCCACTACCCCAGTGCAGCAAGCAACTCCTCTTCAAAGTGTCAGTTAATGACCTGGAACATGCCTCCATGGCTTTCCAGTGAAGTGTGAAGTGCTGCTGTTCTTGTCAACAAACTGTCAAGCCACTTGTGCCACTTGCAGCAGCTCTAAGGTCAGGGGAATGATTTGGAAAACTTTGGCGGGGAACTTTAGGAAAGAAACGAAAAAGGTGTCAGCTAAGGCTCCTCAGGGACCGTGCTTAGCTTGTTTTAAAAATCTGGTTCCAAAAGGCTCGTTTAAATTCTGGAGAAAACAAATCAGGGTATTGCAAAGTCAATGTTTATTGTAAGTGTCAGCGTTTTAGATCACGTTTATATTGTAACCTGCTTTGTACTTTTCTTCTGTGTGATTCATGGTTAAAATTTTCTTGAGAACTTATTATAGCCCTCAGTTTGCATTTCTGACAGAAATCATCAAATCATATCTGATGTGTTTGATGTCAAATCCCTAATCAGGAATGTAACTCCAAGTTTATAACCTTGTTCTCGTGATAAAAAATACAGTCCACTTGGCAGAAACCTGTTTTATGATGCTCCAACTTATGTGATGGTTTCGAGAAAATTTTTATAGTAACAGCTGAGGGTTGCCCCCTCACTAAAATATTAATTACATAGTCGGTGTAGAGCAATCCATCTGGACTTCACTTTATACCGTACATGTTTTCCTAAAATGGTGGCTGTGAGACAAATACTTGTCCCCATTACTTCACATTATCATTTCAAAAGCACTTGATCTTTCTTTCTGCTTGATCTCACTTTGAGGTGGCACCTCCAAAATGTCAGCTCAGAGTCTCTCTGCCCTTCAGCCTCTCTGATGAGTAAGTTAACGATCTGTAAATAAATCCTTAAATGTCCTCAGGAATCTGCCTTTTGAAGGAATCCTATTAGAAACTGAAGAATCCTTCTGAAATGCAAATACTCTCGTCCTTATGGAACTGGCCTGAAGTGGGCTTTCTGGAGGGGAGCAAACCCCCAACAGAGCCCCTGCCTTCCTTTTAGTGGTTCTCATTGTCTTTTGGGGGAGAGAGGGAAGAAGCAGCCTAGAAAATCTTTATCTCATATTTTTCAAGAGGAGTAGGAGGAAGATCGAAAATAGTTAGGTCTGGCGGCTTAATCTGGGTTGGCTGCTTTTGCCAGCGATATGTAAAATGTGTTTTTCAAGGATAAGAAGTTTGGGCCCTGGGCCAAAGCTCACGTCTGTCATCGACAGGAAGATGAACGATCTCTTTAACCCACTGCTATGCTCTGTTTACCTTTGTACTTGATCGTGAACACCATGCCTGCTGCAGCCCCAGAGCTGCCCAGGGTTGATCCTTCCCTCTTTCCAGGCAGGACCTTCATGTCGCCACCTGGGTGGGCATGACAGGGCCTGCCCTTTGTGGGTGAAACTCCAAACCAGCACCCCTCCCTAGAACTGGTTATTTAGCGTCTCATGTTGCCTGAGAGGCTCAGGAAGGGAACTGGAAGTACTTTTACTTTTTAATGCCCACAAAGGTCATTTCCCAAGAGGTGGGAAGAATATACACAAGGTTCCTACAGGAGACCAATGGCCATCAACCACCGACCACCGAGAGTCTCTGGGGCGAGAACCCTGGCAGAGTCTGGGCTTCACGCACGGAGCTGGAGCAGCACCGCACCCTACTCTGTAGAGTCTTAAGGGGGTGTCTGCTCAACCGTGTTTCCTGTAAACTTAACGCAGCAGTGCTGAGGGCAGAGCTCAGAGCAGAGGGTTCAGGCAGGAAAAAAGGATGGGACTGGCAACATGGCAAGGCCTTGACCCCTTCCATCTGACCCGCTCCTGCCTTCCCCCATCAGCTGAAAAAAAAAAAAAAAAATGCACAACCTAAAATTTGAGAATGACGTGTTACCTGGCGGTCTTCCTGAGAACTCCAAGCCCAGGAGGCAGCCTCTCAGATCGTTCTAAGGGACTGCTCCCATGAGGCAAGGGAGGGGCCAGGACATACAGGAGTTTTGCAACAAAGACCAGGTAACTGGAACATCAAAAGATTACTGTTAATTAAAGAAAACCAGTATCTCAAGTTAATGAATTTAGTGCTTTTCTGCGTATGGGAAGATGCAAGAGCCTGGGTTCATTGAAGTCATTCCTTTGATGTGCACCTGTGCTACCTAAGGCCAGTATCCTGTGGTTTCCCATCCTGATGTCCCCTCAGGGTGCACCGTTGGGGGTGGCTGCAGGGGCTGAGGGCCTGGCCGTGGGCAGCCTGTTAGTCTCCATCCTGAGTTCCCTCAGGGCTCACTGTAGAGGTGACTGTAGCGGCTTGATGGCTGTAACGTCCTCTGTCTACTGATACGGCAACCACATTTTTCATTCACACCCTCCTCACCGGGAGAGCTGTTTCCTCGGGGGTGGAAGAGAGCAGGGGGCTCTAGCTCCTTCAGGAACCGCACGGGGCAGGGCTTCCCGGGAGCCTGGACACACACGAGATTTCCCTCCGTCCTGTGCCCCGCCCTCCTCCCAGCGTCTGACTTGCTCCTCCAATGTCAAGACCAAGTGGACAGGCCCAGCCAAGAGCTGAGAGAGAGAGACTGACTCTGACCAAGAGGCAGGGAAAGAGAGGCAGAGGAGGGACAGCCAGGGACTAAGTCACCCGCTCAGCCCAGCCTCCCCAAGTCCTGCTTCTGAAACTGGGCTAGAGGTATGACGAGGACAGGACCACGATGGAGCTGGGTGGTGGGCTGCAGTGGGAAGGTAAGAGGAGCCACGGGATCAAAATGGCACCGTCTCCTCAGTCCTACGCAAAGGTTTGGGAAGGAAACATTGGGGTTTGTTAAACTTACAACGTTACTTTTTCTTTTTTTTTTTAACGTCTTTACTGGAGTATAGTTGCTTTACAATGGTGTGTTAGTTTCTGCTTTATAATAAAGTGCATCAGATAACATTACTTTTTAAACAAAGACAACCCTTTTTTTTTTTTTCTGATGTTGGGTCCAGCTACGCCCTGTCGTTTGTGACTAAAAAGCAATGACCCAAAATAGCCCCCAGCCTGTAGCCTCTGTCCACTTAACCCCTCCCTCACCAGGTGCTCCTTGGGCTCCCACTGTGTGCCCCGATGGGAAAGGTGCTGTTTCTTCCCTCAGGGAGCTCGAAGTCCAGGGAGAAGGAGACAAGTTCATGGGTGTCTTCAGTGGGCCCTGACGGGGGACCTGGGAGAAAGCTAGAAAGAGAGGTAGTAAAGCACGGGATTGGGGTGGGGAGCGAGCCCCCTACCGAGCAGTCACATCCCCCTGGTCAGGTCCCCTGCCCTCCCAGGCGCCCACTTCTTCACCTGCCAGATAAAGGAGTTGCAGGGGGTGGGGACCGACGCTGAGGCCTTGCTGGCTTGATGTGTCTGCGGCTCCCTTCACCCACTCCTCTGCAGAGCTTTCTGCTCTCGAGGGACAGAGCCCAGCCCGAGGGCAGTGCAGGTGGGGTTGGGATGTGTCACGCTCATCCTGACTCCAGAAACCAAAGACGGTCATGGGCGGCCCCAGGGTGTCCTACGTTGCCTGGCAAGCGGGGAGTAGTGTGTGGCAGCGTTGGTCCTGAAATCTTGCCGGCTGGGCGTGAGGAGCAGGCCTGGTGGAATCCAGGCCATGTTCTCACCGGAGGAGCCAGACTCAATTCTGGCTGCCGCAGAGGTGCCGAGGATTTGTTCTGGAATTGTGAGCATCACAGCGACCCCACCCCAGAGAGCGCCCCCGCTGCACCCCCAGCCCTGCAGCTTCCTCTTCCCGTTCATTGGTTGCTAGGCAGTACCTGAGAGGAATTTCACCTCATCTGGGCAGGTAGCCAAGGCCACATCTGTAGAGAATTTCATATCCCCCTGTCCCACCAAAAAACACTCAAAGTTATTGCACAAATGTGAGACTTAAGGAGCTCCTGCCTCAGAAACGCACTTGCCCTCCTCCCATAAGCAGTGCTCTTTTCAAGACCAGTCTTTAAGTCCTTTGGAGGAATTCCTGTCCCTCAGTCAAGATTTAGCCCCAGTGGCCTCCTCCTGTCTATCCTGTGCACTTCCTTTGTGCACATCTCTACCAGAGCTTAAGAGCACAGCCTTGCCATTCATCTGTAGATGTGTCAGTCTCCCGACCAGGCCCTGAGCAGATTCTCAAGGGCGGCAACTGTTCAGGGTGGGGCTTCCATCACCTACTAAGGAGGCCTCTGCCAATGCCAAAGCTCTGTGAAGATTGCAGTCAGTTTCAAAGATTCTTGTCTCAACTATTGTCATCTTAATTACTATGGTCTCAGTTCCTTGCATAACGGTTTACTTACTTATTTAGACCTCATCTGTCTTACTGAATGATGGTGGGTCATCACCACCAATGACTGATGGGTCATCTGGGGGTCAGAAAAACAGTGAAAAAATGCTGACACTCTGGCTACTACTATTTCTAGGGATAATAAAGTGTCCTTCTCTGACCCAGGAGTCTCATGTCTTCCACCAACGTCCATGATTGTGGCAGGTTAACTTATGAGCCCACAAGTAGGGTAAAATTGCAGGCCCTTCACAGTTCTTGACAGCTTGGAGCACTGCAGGTAGAGGAAGCAGTATATGCAAAGGCCCTGAGGCTGGAGGGATTACAGCCTATTCTAGGAGTTGCCAGGAGATCAGAATAACTATGGCATACACGTGGGGTGTGAGGTGGCAAGCAATCTCTTCCTTCAGGCTTCTGCTCATATATTACCTTCCCTGACCATCCTGTTTATGACCATCCCATCTATCTGGCAGCTATAGAGATCCTTTCAAGTATTTTGTGATGTGCATTTTAGAGCAATGATCCCTTTAGCAGTGTGGGGAGCTCACTGAAGGAGAACAAGACCATGGGAGGCTGGAAGACCAGGTAGGAGGTTGGTGCGTAATCTAGGAGGATGACGCTGTCTGGATTTAGGCCGTCAGAGGCGGAGAAAAAAATGGATGAGTGTTAAAGCTAGTAAGGATGTAGAATTGACGGGACTTGGTGATTGATGGGGTGCAAACAAGTAGGGGTCACAGATGGCTATTGGGGTGACTAGGTGAGTGGTTCAGGGAGTTCAGGAGAAATGGGGAGAATTTCAAAGGGAAAAATTTTGGCTTAATATTATCTGCAAAACTGAAGTAAAGGCCTGGAAGCATAGTTTGACATAAATTCAATAGCAAGTAGTCTGTTGCTGGTGCCAGGGTCAGAATGTGGTTCAGCCTCAGTCCTATGGCTCACAAACCCAAGGAGAAGCAGGTTACTGGGCTTTCTGATGAATGAGGCCAGCTCCAAGTTGGATAGCCCCCATTTAACTTGACCTTTTCACTCTTCTCCAATTCCTCTTTTCTTTTTCAATATTTTTATTGACATAATTAAAATTTTCACTTTTTTATTTACATGCAGTAAAATGCACAGATCTCAAGTGGACATCTCTATGAATTTGTATCTATGCATAAACCCACGTAACCACCACCCAGATCAAGATACAGAGCATCCCCATGTCCCCCAGGAAGTTCTCTGTGCCCCTTCCAAGTCCAAGGTAACCATCCCCACCCCAAGGTAACCAGTGTTCTGACTTCTATCATCTTAGATTTTTTTTTGGGGGGGGGTGGTATAGTTGTTTTACAATGTTGTCATCTTAGATTATTTTTGCTGATTTTTTTTTGAACTTCATGTAAATAGAATCAGTGTATACGTTTTTTGTATGTAGCTTATTTCTCTCAGCATAATGGTTCACGTTGGTGTGCTTCAGAAATCTGCTCTTTTTTATAGCTGTGTAATAGTCCACTGTATAAATACACAACAATTTTTTACCATTCTCCTGCTGATGGGCATTTGGGTTGTTTGGAATAAAGCTGCAATGAACTTTCTTTTTTAAAAAAAATATTTATTTATTTATTTGGCTGCATCAGATTTTTTTATTTTAATTTATTTTTGGCTGCATTGGGTCTTCGTTACTGCACGCGGGCTTTCTCTAGTTGCGGTGAGCAGGGGCTACTCTTCGTTGCGGTGCGCGGGCTTGTCATTGTGGTGGCTTCTCTTGTTGCAGAGCACAGGCTCTAGGCACGCGGGATTCGGTAGTTGTGGCTTGCAGGCTCTAGGCGTGCAGGCTCAGCAGTTGTGGCTCGCAGGCTTAGTTGCTCCGCAGCATGTGGGATCTTCCCGGACCAGGGCTCGAACCCATGTCCCCTGCATTGGCAGGTGGATTCTTAACTGCTGCGCCACCAGGGAAGTCCCTGCATCAGGTCTTAGTTGCAGCACGCAGGCTCTTCCTTGCAGCACGCAGGCTTCTCTCTAGTTGTGGCATGCAGGTTCCATAGCACATGGGCTCAGTAGTTGTGGTGCGTGGGCTCTAGTGCATGCGGGCTTAGGTGCCCCACAGCATGTGGGATCTTAGTTCCCCAACCAGGGATCGAACCGTGTCCCCTGCATTGGAAGGTGGATTCTTAACCACTGGACCACAAGGGAAGTCCCCTGCAATGAACTTTCTTGTTCAAGTATTTTTATCTCTACTTTCTTTCAACAATTCCAGGGACGCTTGTGTATCATGTGCATGGATGGGTGTTATTAAAGGAAAACCTTCTTGACAGGGCCTTGAACTTGCTGCTGCTGGTCTCTGCCTAAGATAGCCTGGGCAATTGGCAGGTCCAAGGAGCACGGGACCGGAACTCAATTCCCAGTGACCCTGGGTAATATCCCTTTACCTCAGTTGTTTCTGTTTTATTAATGAGCAAGAGGATTTGGGGGAAACACACCAGTGGTCTTGAGCAGTTATCCTCATGCACTTATGAAGACTTTTACACACTTCCCAAAGACCAGGGCTGATGAAGGAGATTGAACCAGGATGTACGATGGGTCCCATGTACCTGGAGAGTGGCACTGAGCTACCTACAGCCTGTGGCCCTAAGTCAGGGAGATGGTTTTCCTATATCACAATGGAAAAGGTTTTCATTTCTGTGTAATTATACTCATACTGTAAAGCATCCATCACTAGGATGCAAATGAAAGAGGTAATCTCCTAATTTCTGCTAAAGAACTTCTCACATCCTTGATTCCTGGTGACCACATGACATTCTCATAGACCCTATTTCCCTTCTAAGCCCCTTCCCAGACATTTCTGATCTCTCAAGCAACTCTACTGAAATGTTGAGAGATCTCTAATGCTAGACTCCTTCTCAGGCAACCCCAGATTTCAGAAGAGAAAGAGAATTCTCATTGACTAAGCCCTTGCTATGTGCCAGGTATTGTGTGCGGGAGTTTACATCTGTTTCCTTATTTAATCTTCACAGCAACACAGTGAGATAGGTATTGTCATTCCCCTTTGACAGATGAGGAAACAGAAGTGCAGAGAAGTTAATCACCTTGCCCTAAGTCACGCTGCAGGGTCAGAATTTGATCTCAGATAGTTTGACTTTTTCTCCTCCAGCATACTGCGCTTTAGAGACTGGGTAAGCACGAGCAGACCTCCTAGCCTGGCTCACACTGTCTCTAGGGTCTAAAAAAAAAAGTGTTATCTTTCAAATGACTCTGTGGAATTCCACTGCCTTTAATGACTTTCTTGTATGGAAAATAATCATAGGTCTTGAGGCTAAATTAACACCAACCCAGAATCACATGTAGCCCAGGGTTAAACAGCTTAAGGTGACACCAGTGTCTCGTGGTGACTTCCAGAAATCTGTAAGACCAAAGGGGAACAACTCAAAGGCATGGAAATTCCTCTCACACTACTTAAGTCTCAGAGGGGCCCTGGGACAGGGGTTAGTCCCAGGTCACGAATGAAGGAAGCTGGGGTCCTTGGGGCCTGGGAGAGCCTCAAGGGAGCTGCCTGGCTGCCAGGAAGATGCTGGGCAGCACAGTCCAGCTTGGGGCAGGGCAGTCGCTGGCTGAGCGCTGATGGGAGTGTCAGCAGGAGTGTCAGAGCCTGTATAATTGCATTCTTCCTAATTTCTGAGGATAGTGAATCAATCTCCCTTCCTGTTTACCTAGAAAAAGAGCTTATGTAGATAAAAGCTTCCAGGGAAAGTCATAGAAAGTCACTTAAGAAAACAAGAGATTTGTAAATGAAACTTCCATGTGTTTGTGGAATAATTTCCTGTTGGCATGGGGCACTTTGAGTTTGGGAGAAGCCTTCCAGTGGGGTGAGAAAACAAGCTACAGATCATTCTGGAAAGGAGCTCTGCTCATCCCAGGACACTGGATTTCACATAGGAACAGCCAGTCCTGGAGGCAGGGGAAGGGGCTGGGGGACAAGGGTGAATGAGGCTTCCCTCCCCTTGCTTCAGACTCAGCTCTCAGACACACCTCAGAGAGTTCCCGGTCATGCTGCCTCTAAGTCACCCATGTCACCGTGGCCAGCAAGACCTTGTCCCAGGACACTCCACCAAGGGGATCCCCGTCCACTGGAGGTGTCAGACTGACAACAAGCTGCTGTAACCGAGCAGGACCCTATGGGCCCTTCCCGGGACAGACCCCTTCCCCCATGCCCTCTGCCTGCCTCTTCTTTGTATAAAAGCTGTAGTCTCCCAGGCCTCCCCTGAGTCACAGAAACCTGACTCAAGAATTAATGATTGAAAGGATGTGAACATGTAGTGACAAAACTAGCAACTGAACCAGGAGAACTGGTAACAATTTAAACAGTATATCAGCCATATGGCAGTCACAGAATCTTTAGTTCCTCCCTGAAGTACCTAGATAACAGTATCTGATGCACATTTCCTGAGTTGTTTTACAGATGCTAAAACCCCCACCAAGTGGAAGAAGTTAACTACATGATGACCATGAGCATGTAGCCCCCAGACCCGCTGGAGCCTGAAGATTAGTAATGTTAACCCCTGTGACACCACCCTGTCACCTCACCATCAACCAGAGAATTGTGCATAAGCTGATCACAGGCCCTGCGACCCCCCCTCCCTCACCTTGCCTTTAAAACTGCTTCCCTGACATCCATCTGGGAGTTGGGGTTTTTCTGAGCATTAGATGCCTGGGACTCCCTGTCTGGCACCTTAAAATAAACCACTGCACTTTCCTTCACCACAACCCACTGTGAGGAGACTGGCTTTACTGTGTGCAGGTGATGGGACCCACGTTTGGTTCAGTAACACTGCTTGATTTCAGAACGAAGGGCAGGGGGTTGAGACTGGGAAAAGGGAGCCCCATGAGGGCAGGCGCTACAGGAGAGTGGATTCCAGCAGCTGCTGGATGGGAAGGTCCCAGATGGCCAGCCCCAGAGAAAAAGGGGGCTCCCAAGAGGCCTCCCCTCCAGACCAGGCAAATGGGGGGCAAAGCCCCCCGGGAGCAAGCTGCCTACTCTGGCAGTCCTGAACAGTTTTCTATTTTACCCAAAGGAAAGGGAGGGAGACGGCTCTGAATGCTGGCGGGGCTCCCAGAACCCTGGCCGCACGTTAAGTGGAAACAGCTGCTCAGCCGGACAGCCGGCTTGGCCAGCGCAGATCTGCGCAGACTCCAGGGCAGGAGGCGGAGCCCCAGGCTCTGGTCGCTTAGTGGTCGCAGCCACGCCCACCGCGCCGCCTCAAGCCTCACCTCACAAGTGGTGGCTGTAGAAAGAGCCCTGGGCTGGAAGTTCAAGTGCTGGCTCAACGAAGGAGCTTCACCACCGGAGCACGAGTTAGTGACTCAGGGTCCCCAGGGCCCAAGAGGAGCCTCCAGCCTCGGAGGGGTTTAGCTCGGAGGACTCACACCGCCCTGCTAGCGGAGCCTCCCGAGCGCCCTGGTCCTCGCGGCCCTCGCGGCCCTCACGGCCCTGGGCGCAGGGAAACACCCCTGCGGGACCCCTGCTGCCCCTACCTAGGTTTGCCCCAGGCCCGGGAGGCCGCGTCTTGCCTCCTGCAAGGTTCACGTCCTCAGCAGTTCCCGGACGAACAGGTACTTAAGCAGTATTCATTGCCTGATTAATAATGAGCCCTGTCAGAGGGGGCCTTGGGGCGCCACGAACCCCGGTTGCACTTGGAGCCGTGAGGCCCGAGGTGTCTCCGCCTCTCCAGGGCTCAGCTTTCTCGGATGTAAAGTGTGGCTAATACTTCACAGAGCGGATGGGTGCGTTAAACCAAGGAACATGTGGCAAGCAGGAGGGGGCCCGATAAATGAGAGTTCTCTTTTTCTGAGTGACTGGAATCCTTGATCACTTCCCTCCAGAGGGAGGGTGTGAAGCCGGCTGAGCCTGTCGGGGCAGGAACCTTCTTGGTTTTAGGGTCACACCGTGGAGAGCGCGTGGTACAGCTGCTGGGCTGGCACTTAGCTTGGGGAGAGGCCTTATGCTGCGGCTGTTGCCCGGCGCCCTGCGGAAGGGCCTCCCTGCACCCCCGTCCTTAGGCATCGTCTGCTCTCTCGCAGCCCCCCCACCCCGCTCCTCCCGCCTCCCCAGTTTCTCACCTGTTGGCCCTGAGGAGGAAGGGGAGGGATGAGTCTTACCAATAACGGTTCTGGAACAGAGTGGAGGGTTTTCAGTACGTGTGGCCTGTTCCCGGGAGCAGGAATTTTAACCCCTGATTGGCCTAAATCTATACAAGCCTCACCGCGATTCCTTCTGGTGGAATTCGGTGTTTCAGTCCTTTCAGTTGCAAGGAAGATGGATGTGCATGTCACTTTACCCAGCACACTCGGGTACACTGTTTCCTGTGATGGTCACCACAGATCCCGAGGCAGGCAGGAAAGGAGTCCTTTGCCCCATTTTACAGACAAGAGGATTGAGTCCCAGAGAGGTTGAGCAACTTGGCCAAGGTCACACAGCTTATTACTGGAAGAACTGGAACTCATGCCCCCTAGACTCGGTGCTCCCCCTATTACAGGCCAGGCAGGAGGGAGCCATTGTTCAGCCTCATATGTTGAGTTTGGGAAGACATTTTGCATACACGCGTACACACACGTTCTGTTTCTTTCCGGGGTTCACCGTCCTGTCATTATGGGCAGGGAAGGGACATGGAAAGTTATTCCCAACCCTGTACTACAGACCCCACTTTAAGAAACCAGTATGTGGGGGCTGCAGGCCTGGTGGCATTTCTGGAGTCTGAGAACACCTTTAGTCTTGCCCTGGGCACATTCAGGCTGTCCCCAGACCCGGGGGCTCGCTTAGGGCCTGCTCTGTTGAGGTCCTGGGCTAAGAAGCCATGGAAGGCACCTCTGACCTGTGCTTTCTCTCAGACAGGTGTGGGCGGGGGCCTGACCATACACCCCACAGGTTCTAAAGGCACCGCCGGGCAGCCACTGCCAGGATGAGTGCCTTCGGCACAGAAGGAAAACAGTGGTCATTTGAGACCCACCTGAGAACTCTTTTCGTCACCTACATGTTCCGAGGCTATGCACCCCCTCCCAGCTGCGATGTGGTCCAGGGGTGTCCTCCTCACTGTGGCGCCGTCCAGAGGCTGCAGCGTGAGCACTGAACAGGGTGAGGGCAGAGCTGGGAGGCATAAGAACAAAGAAGGTAGAGTCCCGGAGCTTAGATTCAAATCCTGACTCCCTTTCTTAGCAGCTGGGTGATCTTAGGAAGCCCCTGAACCTCTCTGTGTGCCAGATTCCCCATGTGGGGGCGGTAATAGCACCTACCATGTGGGTTTTTACGGGATTTAAATGAGGTAATGCGTGTAAATCACTGGGCGCTATACCTGTATACAGTGGTCGCTCAAACCATGTTCACTGTCACTCAATGGCCAGTGAAGTGAACTCTTTTCATGGCTGTGGTGCCAGG
This sequence comes from Balaenoptera musculus, assembly GCF_009873245.2. Classification (NCBI taxonomy): domain Eukaryota; kingdom Metazoa; phylum Chordata; class Mammalia; order Artiodactyla; family Balaenopteridae; genus Balaenoptera; species Balaenoptera musculus. The sequence continues at coordinate 90,267,957 of NC_045793.1, read as the reverse complement.
CACGTAGAAATCCTTCTCAGGGCTGTTTACCACTCTTCACATATCATGGGTTTCGCTTTTCATTTATGTCCTGTCTCCCGAATTGGAATATTTTCTTGAGGGCAGGGATTTGTGTGATTAGGTTGTTCACTCATGTATCCTCAGTGCCTAGAAGTGCCACGACCCATTACAGTCCCTCAGTCACACCTGACTAAACGTCTCACCATTCCTAAGAGCACTGAGTTCGGAAGTGGCACTCAACCGCCACTGCTCAGTGTTTATTTGTTGGACACATAATTATGCAAAAGTCCTCCATAGGCTAAGCTGCATCTGGTTCTCACTACAAACGTGGGTTCCGTGATTTCAGGATATTCTTTTAGCTGCCTGTTTAGTAGTTCTTAAAGGCTGAACAGGAGAGGTTTCATGGCCAGGCAAGCCCCAAAAGAAAAGAGCAAGCGAGATTCTGGAGTGGGCAGACCAAGGGAGCGGTGGTTAGGAGGGGGCCTCCTCAAATTCAGCCCAAGTCCGCACGTGCTCCTTGTCACACATGGCTTCTGCTTCAGCCAATAGCAGGGCAGTGCTGCCCACGAGGGAGGAGAGCAGATCACAATCAGCTGAGGGTGTTATCCAGCCAAATCTCAGTCCGCCCACCTGCGCTGCAGTAAAACCCATCTACTGACACAGGGTTGTGGTGATGGAAAGTGCAGTGTTAATTACAGGGCACCAAGCAAGGAGTCCAGGCAGCTAGAACTTAAAAGACCTGAACTCCCCAGTGCTCTTTCAGGGAAAGGTTTTTAAAAGACCGGATGAGGGAGAGGGTCGCCGGGTGCGTGACCAGCTCGTGGACGTTCTTGTGATTGGTCGGTAGTGAGGGAATCAGGAGGCAACGCCGTCAGCCTGGCTCCAGTCAGTCTGGGGTCCACGTGCTTGTGGGCGGCCTGCAGTTAACTTCTCCCACCTGGTGCGGGTTTCAGTATCTGCAAAACAGCTCAAAGGACACGGCTCAGAATCTATAGCCCTTGAGGAGGAACTAAAGGTCCTTGACTGTTTAATGGCTACATTTTGTCTTGCTTGACTGTTTTCTTTCTGCGTTTTCTCACTTCTCTGATTACATTTAATCTTGGGAACTTGGGGAAGGCCTAGGAGGCCGATGTTTTTCTACAGACAGGAGGCAGGCGGAGGACATGGGGTGGGCTGGGGGTGCCCCAGGAAGGCCCCATAGGGTCTTGCTTGGTTACAAGGGAGGCCCTCTTTTACCTGGACTTGGTCTAGAAGGTGCTCACTGTCACCATATTTACATTGTCATAAATAGTCTGCCCTGAGTTCCCCATGGGCTTGTGAGGTGACGTGCACAGATTTTCTGTCTGAATTTCGGACTGAAAAGATGTTTTTGCAGCCCAGGTGGCCAGGCTGAGACCTGGGAGAACAGCCAAGGGAAGATGCTGAGAATGGGGGCCGGAGGGATCTGCCTGAGACTGGGGGATCTTCACCCCCATACCCCAACTGGTGGGGACAGGAAGGGAAAGGACAGGGGTCCCACTCACGCTCTGGGTGGGAAGATACTTGGGGGAAGGTCAAAGCAGACACTCTGCAGCGCCCCGCAGGCCAGGCCTCCCTCCGAGGGAAAGCCCCAGGGTCGCTGAGAGCCCTCTGAAGAGGGCTCTCCAGGCCGGGAGCCCTTCGTGCCTCACCCGAGGAGCCAGCCCTCATCACGGTCTTGGTTTGCGTTTTCCTGGATCCTGACAAGGTTGGCATCTCCATGTTTACTTAGCCCTATGTGTTTCCTCTTCTGTAGAATGCCCATCGTTTTTGCCTATTTTTCTACTGAACTGTTAGACCCTTTCCTACCGCCTCCACCCCGCTAGGAGGACCAGACTCTTGATATATTCTATATTCGAACCCTTTATCACTTATGTGTGCATATGTTTTCCTGGTTTGTGGCTTATCTTTTGAGTTTCTTTAAAGCACCTGTGATGAACTGAGGTTCTCAAATTTAAAGTAGTTGAAATTATTCATCTTTAATTTTGTGGTTTGTGATTTTGTGTGTGTGTGTGTGTCTCGGTTAAGAAATTCTCCCCTACGCCACAATACCCACTTCCATCCTCTTCTGGCCGGATATGGCGCCCACAGGATGCTGCCACCGTTTAGGAACCCAGCCCAGGCCCCAGGTGGGATGGACAGGCTCCGAGCATGCCTTGATGCCAGGAGGACCACCATCTCAGGGCACAGTCTTCATGGCGCCATTGCTGTCAACCTGCACAGCGACGGGCACTGGGCACAAACTACATGCTTTTGTGCCAGCCCTACCCCGACTCTGGGTCAGCACAAAAGGTGCCAGTGAACCCGAGGCCGTAGGAGTCCACGTGGAGGTGGAGGCATCACATCCGACTGGGGCTTCTCAAAATACTGCGACCAGCACAGAGCTGTCTGCTCACCACATGCCAGGATCTGCCAGGGACCATCTCACAGCTAAAGACAAATTCCTCCTGTCAGGGCCACAAAGCAGTGCTTTGTGATGCCGTGGTAGCCTGCATCTTCCCAGGGCAGGGCTCCAGGCTGAGCTGGTCAGCCCAGGCCACCGTGGACAATGGAGCCACAGTGGGGTCTGGGCGAGCAGTGTGGTCAGTGTGGGGAATGGCAACAAGGGGCAAACTCTGGCAGCGGCCAAGTCCACAGCATGCCTCTCAAGGTGGGCAGTGGGGCAGGGTGTGACGCAGCAGTCACCTGGGCAACTTGAACCTGGCCAAGTCTGGCCAGCACCCAGGCAGGCTCCGTAGACACCCACCAGGGCCTGATTTTCCTGTTCTCAGTCTTCCACGCCTGCCAGAAGGCCCTTGATAAATATTCAGTCGCTCTGGCCCCTGGGCCCACATCTGGAGGACATGCTTAGGCAGTGAAGCGGAGAAAAGATGATTGGAGCCCTTGAAAGGAACCCCAGTCCTCAGCTCTTCTTTCTGTTCTGGGTTTGGTTTGGAAGGGTCCCCGGGGAACCGCCCACCTGCAGGTCTAACCACCCGAGGTAGATGCTTGGGTTTTCTGAGCTCCGCTCTCAGGCAAGGAGGGGGAAGTCGGGCTTTGAGAAGGGACACCAGTAAATGTGGTATTTAAATTGGTGTTTTAAGACACCGATAGCAAATACAGTAGTATCAGGGGATTTTTTGTTTTAAACAAGATGCTGAATTAAAAATTTGCATCTTCCCTGTCAGAGGAGCGAGCCTTGGTCTCCGTCTGTGGTTCCATTTGAGCAGTCCCACGGCTCAGGTCTCACTTCTGCCTCCACGCTCTGCCTGCCACCCACCACGACTTCCCACTGGGGCGTCCATGCCCTAGCCACCCCCCAGTCATCAGACTTTCCCACACACAGTCTCCCCTCTCTTTCCACGGACCATTTTGAGTGTAAAGATTCCCATTTAGCTCAGAATATTTGGCAGACAACCCCCCATTATAATAGACTCATATGGAATACAATATATATTAGACTTATATTAGACTTGTAAGATATATAGAGAGAGAACATCCAGTAGGTTGAGAAACTCTCTAATGATCAAAGCGACTATGAATTCAGTAACCATATTAAGTGACATTTTATTTATCCAAAGAACATCTAGGCACCTCTGAAAACCACCAGTGCCTGGGTGTGCAAGGTTTGTTGTTTGTTCAGTGGAAAGGCAGTGGAGAGTCTGTAGCCCCCTCACAAAAGCCCTAGTTTCTTGAAGGGGCCCTGGTATCCTCAAGCCTGGAGCTTCAGGGCGTTCTCTGGGTTCCTCCACTAAGAAAGAACAGGGCTTACAGCCCAGGTCTGGGTCCAGGGCACCTGGTAATATGTGGATTTGGCCCAGGCTGAGTGCAGCTGAGTAAGTTCTCATCAAGTCCGACCCTGGAAGGAACACTGGTTGGAGCCAGAGGTCCTTTACCCTCTTTGGGTCATAGACCCCTTGGCGTGAAAGCTTTGGAGGTTTCCCCTGTATAGTGAATTTTGCAATTCAAGGGATTCCCAGAATCCTGGAGCGCCTCCAGAGGCATCACGGACCCCACACGGCAATCGATTGGTTGGGGAGATCTCAAAAGCTTTTCCATTTCTAAGAATCTTTTATGATTTACTTAGTGCCCGCTGGACTTTGATTCCCTGGCGGAACCTTTCTGGGGGGCATCCGCCTCCTCTGCTACCAGCATGTGTGGTCAACCGTGACTGTGAGGAATGTCATGGTGCCACCTTGTGCTTCTGTTCTGAAATTGCACCTCCTCTGGGGCCAAGCTCAAGCCTCCCACCGTCCAGCCCCAACTCTCTGACCTCATTTCGTACTATACTGATCCTACCACACTGGGCTCTTTATATTCTGGCCTCAGGGCCTTTGCACTGACTGTTCCCGCTGCCTGGAGGTGTGCTTTTGAAACTATTTATGCAAATGTGGTTTGTACTGTCATATAACGAATCAAGAAAAAGCAAATCTCTATGAAGATGCTTTTATTCTCATTTGACCTCAGATGGAGAAAACATCACGAGCACTTTTTTTTTTTTTAATTTGAGGAGGCTTTGGGGAAAGGTCAGTGAAGATTATGGAGGGTAGACTGGTCAGCTCTCATTAAGTTTTGCTGCAATAACGACCTCAAAATCTCGGTGGCTAACAGCCACAAAAGTCTTTACGTTGAAGTTACCTATTTGCTGGGAGTCAGCTGTGGCTTTGCTCCACGAGGCTTCTTCATTGCAGATTGGAGGAGCTAATGACCTGCCAGGCAGTCTCTCACTTTTACCCGCTTCAAGGCGAAAGTGACACTGCACAAAGGAGCCAGGAGCCCTCCTTTTCCCCCACGTTAACAGCCTTTGTGAGAAAAGAAAGGCTAAGAGTTGTGGAATAGAAACTTCCTCCTCCGGCTATAGGGATACTAGGCTCTGCCTTCCCAGAGCAGGACTGAAGCTGTCACAGCCACAAAGCAGGAATGGGCTGCAGCCACAGGGGAGGGACCAGAGGCCTGGGCACTGGAGCCCCCAGGCACCACCAACCAACATACACCTGGACCCACAGGTGCCCGAGATTGCACGACTCCTAAACATTTCTTCTCCAACTACCACAGTACTGAGTAAGAGAGCTTCTGGGTGCTGTAAGAGGGCTTCGGGCAAAGGCAATGAGAAGGATGAAAGAAGAATCATAAGGAAAACAGAGGCCAGGAGGAAAGAGAGGAAAGAGGGGGAACATGACAGACCTATGGTGTGTGGCAGGTCTCTCCGAGACAGCTCAGAACAGTCCAGCACAGCCAGCCCCAGAGACTCTCTCCTTCAAGGAAGCGCCATTAGCCTGCGGCTAACCCTAAACCTCATCCTGGCCCCTCACCTGAACCTCTTCCCACAACTGAATGGACATTAGAACGGCCTGCCTGGAACACTGATGGGTGATTTGTGTCCTTCCCTTGAAAGATCTCTTTTCTCAGCCACAGGAAAACAAGTTTCAAAGTGGATTGGGAAGAGGGGGCTGGGGTTCAGATATGGAAAGAATGAGGAGGGAACAGATGGTACCTGCTAAGGCAACCAGATTTTTTTCCCCCAGTTAATCTGGGAATGACCTGATTTACATAGTATTTGCATAAATTTCCATTTCAAATTATAGCTGTCCTAACTTCAAGTATACAGGAGAAAATAAACGAGATCAGGCAATCTACTGTAAATGAACTCAAGCTGACTTCTGTGAAAGTCAGGTCAAGCTTTCAAACCCTGGCAGATGAGAGGAAGGAAGTTTGCTGCTGTCCATTAGCAAGAGAGGGGCTGGAGAAAGCCTCTCCATCTCTCAAATTAGGCAAAGCTACCACAGGTCCAGGATTGGGTCAGAGATGTGGGGAGATGAGAAAATTCAACCTCTTCTTGCTCTATTCCTCCCTCTACTGTGGGACCATCCCAGGAAGAAAAAAAATTAGGAATGGAGCAGAAAAGGCAGAGACTCTGTCCCAAAGTCAGGGTGGTGGGATGGGGCCCAGCCTCTTCAAGGCCCAGTAGGCTGGACGCTTGTGTGGAGAGCAGGCATTGCTTCATGCACATCCCAACATCTGTCTGGCTACTTTGCTGTCCATCCATTCATTCTCAACCTCCACCAAGTCCCAAATCCCATTACACACCCTCATAGACACACTAACTTTCATGAGTGTTCAGGAAGACACACACACACACACACACCCAGACACACACCCAGACACACACCCCATGGTGAATACTGATATATCAGTCACTTTGACACACCAAGCTTGTCCCAGGTCAGAGAGGAATCTCAGGTGGGTCCATCCACTAAATGTCAAGCCTCTCTCCCTCTCTCTCTCTCTCTCTCTGGGATTAAATCAGATCCCGGGAACTTGCAGGGCAGTGAATTCCTAGGGCAGATCAGATGGCAGATGGGGACAGAGCCACAGCTGGAGGGTAGGATGGTATCATGCCCTGTGGGGACATGCTGGCTGCCGTAGAAGAAACTGCCTCCAAGATGAGGGAAGGCCAGCCAGTGGCCCTGAGTGAAGGCTGATGGTCAAGGTGTCTGCTGACAATTCCTGAGTGCTGGACTCTGCGTTTTCAGGGACTGTGTCTCTCTCCCTCACCCCACTGATTTTTCTGCACAGAGCCTCCCCCTCTATTTCCACCCCCTTCAGCCCAGAGAACATGGTGGGGGAAGCCCCGATCTCTACCTTAATGTTCCCCTGAAACAGTTTTGGCTGAGAGCGCTTAAGGCCTCCCTGCCCTGAAGTTAAAGCCAAAGATGCTCCCTGTCCCCCTCACCCCAGCTGCCTCGAGACAAGAGCGCAGAACAGCCTGGCTCTTGGGAGTGGCAGGGAGTTTGAGGAGAGGAGATATTTAAAAAAGAAAAGACCAGGGGGGAAGAAGGTGTTTATTAATATTTCAAAAAATTGACTTTGCCATATACTTTGCTGGGAAGGTGTGACCCAGAGTCCATATAAGCTCAAAGAAAAACAGAAAAGGACCAGAGAAAAGTATTGCTAGCTAGACAAGAGGGAAAAGAAAGGTCAAGTGGAGAGAGAGGTCTGAATCTAATGCTGGCTGATTTTTCAAAGGCTGTCCTACCTGAGCCTGGCCCCATCCCCCTGGGCCAGGCCACACAGTGCCTGAGGGCAGCAGGGGCCTCTGGGCAGCTGCTGGACAGCTGCTCACCCATCAGTCAGTCCTGGGGTTAAGATGATCCTCCTGCTGGCCAAGGAGAGGATCAGAGAAGGCAGCCTCAGCAAAGCCAAGTTTGTCTCATTCAGCTGCTCCTTTAAAGGCCCCACGCCAGCAAAACCATTTCTTTGGGGGTCATCCCATCCCTAGCATGAGAAATACCATGCTTTAAGCCAGGGGTCAGGGCCACATAGTAAATATTTTAGGCTTTGCAGGCCACGCTCAAGTCTGCCATTGTAGTGCAAAAGCCACCACAGACGATATGCAAACGAATGAGTATGGCTAAGATCCAACAAATACAGACACAGAAATTTGAATTTCATGTAATTTTCATGTGTCAGGAAATTTTTCTTCTTTTGATTTTCCTTTTTTTTTTTTTTCCATTTAAAATGATTCTTAGCTCATGGGTCTACAAAAACAGGCAGAGGGCTGGATCTGGCTGGTAGGCCATACTTTGCTTTAAGCAAACCCCAAAGCAGAAGGTTGGGTCCTCATCAATGCAAATTAAGAGTAGATTGATTTGATTTATAGAAGAATCTAAGACGAAGGTTCCTTGAAGGCATTTAAAATAAGATTTGATTGTAACTTCTTCCTGACACAAAGTGTTACCTTCCTTCCTTTCCCTACTTTGGTGTTTTTTAAACTGACACTTGTCATCCTTTAGTGGGCTGCAAAATTCATGACCAGCATTTTGGATAGAATAGAGTAGAGTAGAGTAGGATAGGATAGGATAGGATAGGATAAGATAGAATAAAAAATATATCAGAATTCATCATACATAGTAAAATTTGATAATATAACATTTTGCAGCTGTGTGTATATTCATACGCATACACGTATACGTATGTGTGTACTGGATTGTAATGTTAGACATGGTTCTCCTAGTGGATCATGGTCAAAAAGTTGAGAGCTTGCCTTGATGAATATTGGGGAAAAAGAGGGGTTGAATTTCCAGCCCTCCTGCATCACCCTCAGAGGCTGGCATTTCTCTTTCAACCCATGTGCCCCTGTGGGTTTCTTTGCTGATCAACCCTGAGAACCACAAGTCAGATATCCTCACCGTGATGCTTTGGCACACGGGGTACTAGAGATGACAAAGGCACAGGCCACACCTCACTGTCATTTCCACAGCCCACCACACCAGCTGCTTGTTCACCCCGCACCTTGGAGACAGTGGCTGGTGTGTAAGAGAATCCCGGCAGATGTGTGTTGAATGAATGAGTGACTGAATCCAGACAGCAGGGTTGCAGGGCCGGGCGCACTGAGATGTGAGGAAGCACAGGGCATTGTGGAACCGAAAGAAACTCAGTGAAAGTGACCTCAGTGGCTCTTCTCCCAGCTACCCCTCCTGCCCGGGCTTACACAGACTGCTCATCAGGGCTTGGTCGGTTTTGGGGCAGAGCATTCTTCTCCCCCTTTGTCAGGGAGCAAAGGGGCTTATTTCCCCAGGGCCACAAGCTCAGGTTGGCCTGAAGACAGGGCCGTCCACCTTATTCAGTGAGAAATGCCGGTTATTGCAAAGGCTTCAGAAAGATCCCAGCAACCCTGCAGAATGGTCCATTTCCGGGAGACTTTGAGAGTCATAAAGCAGGCAGTGATGGGCTGGGTGTTGAGATCGAGCAGGGCTGGGCTCTTAGAAGGGACAGATGAGGAGGACTGTCCCAGGAGCTCGGCAGAAGCTGCCACAGCCCTTTCCCTTGTGCAGTCACCGCTTACAGAAGTTCCTTCCCAGAGCTCCTTGGAGGGCCCTGCCCTTCCCTTGCTTTGTGCCTCTAGGCTGAGTGGTGGCATTTAAGTGCTGCTCATTGTCACTGGGCCTTTGTGTTTCTAAGTGTGATGGAAGCAGCTCTTCGGAGTGATTAGATACCTTATCCAGGTGTCCTGCCATGTGGTCCTATCTGAATTCCTCCCCTCAGGAACCAGATATGAGGCAATTCCATCATAACATCACACAGCATGGGTTAAGGAAACCGGGGTGGGGGTGGGGGTGGGGGGGAACTCACAAGGCCAAAGGAGAGCCCCGAGACACAGACAGACGTGAGTCCCCCATCCTGTCATCACTCCTGGGGTCAGGGTGAGTGGGCCCACAGGGTAGGTTTTCATGTCTCTGGAGGAACCCTTCCCCAGGTCGCTGGAGGAACACACAGGCGACTGGGCTCCAGGCAAAGGAGGTGTGCAGGCATTACCTGGGGTGTTGCAATGCTCCCTGGGCACTGATGGGGGCAGGGGAGAAAGCCTTGGCCTGCAGGAACATGAGCTTGGGTGCAGCCCCTCCTGCAGGGAGAGGGGACCTGGTCCCAGCTAGCTGACCATCCCAGTGATGCAGAGAGAGCTTCCAGGGACCCATTCTGATGCTCCTGCCCTTTGCCCTGCGACCCTGGGGGCAGCTGCCTGCTCATTAGCATTCAGATGGGCCTCTGGCACAGCCCACTGGACACCAGCCCACTGTCTGAGACCCTCCATGCGCAAAGAGGGTCTGTGTTGTTCAAGATTTTGGGAAGTCTTGCATGTGCGCTAGTGGTCTCAGCCGTAACTGTGTCATTCACACCAAGAGCTGAAACCCTGTGACTGGAAGCCTCTGCATGTGAACTTGGAGTAGACCCGGAGAAGGCAGGACAGGAGACAGAGCAGACTTTCCCTTGCTGCTCTCAGAGTCAGAGGTTTGGTTGAGATGTTTTGTTCTGTGTTGTTCCATCATTTTATTTTCTTGAGGTGAAACGAACATCTGGTACACAGATCTTCATACATTTTAAATGCCTCTCCCAGCCTCCGTGCTGCTGTGACCCCGCCCCTCTCCTTCCCCGCATGTTCATTTGAATATGAACTTAATGGACGCTAAATAAGTCAGCGGAGTTGCTGTTTTTCCTGCGGTTGAGCAGATGCTTCTGAGGAAATGTGCTTGTATGGGTAACCTCACCCCCTCCGCCCAGACAGACCACAGACTCGGCCAGCCTCTGGTGCCCTGGAGGAGAGTGCCCGCAGCTGCCTCTCTGGGGGAATTGAAAGTGTAAATGGCGCCCAGCCCCCTCCGTGAAGTTTCCTCCTCCCTCCCGTCCTCCCTCCTCCATTCCTCTCTGTGCTGAGGACTCCGGGGTCCTTCAGTGAGGAAGGGACAGCCCCTGACCTCGAGTGGCACCTACCAGTCCAGTGCTGGGAAAATAGTCTGTGCTCAGCAACTTTGATGGATTAAAACCAGGGGTCAATCATTCAAGTTCCATCCTAAGTTTCAGCACTTTAGGGGATTCTGGGAAAAGCAGGACAGGCCAAGGAATGCTCCCTGAGCCCGGGTTGACTCATCCTCATGTTGAAGAATTCTTGCCTGTCTGACATACCCAATCTGGGACTGGTAAAGACTCACAGAAACTCCTTAGGGCAGCTGAAAGCTGGAGCAGTCACCCAGGCTGGCTTTGTCCCCTCTCCTCCACCAAGGACTATTGCTGAAGCTGTGCTAATGACAGGGACCTGGGCTCAGGCACAAAGCAGCCTAAATCTCAGCCTGGACTTTCAGGGAGGCTGTCTTCCCAGCCAAGCAAGGGCCCCCTGGCCTCAGGTGCAGCTTGGTGTGGGAGAGGGACAGAGGCCCCAGGCAGTGGGTCTGGCCCTGCTCCTATTAGCTCGGTCACCTAGCCCTCTCTGGACTTTCCTCTCCTTATCTGCATGGCAAAGGGGTTGAAGAAGCTGACCTCAAAGCTATTTGCAGGTTTAAGACTCCATGGGGAGTTTTCTCTCCTCTAAACTCTGCCTAACCCACAGGATTGTTCTGCGACTGGCACGAGGTGCATGAAAGCTCCTGGAAACTGAAAAGCACTGGGCACACCAGCCCTTCTAGTGAAGATGAGTCTGTGAGCCCTGCTTGGTCCAGGAATCCTCCCAGATACTGTTCTTTTTTTTTTTTTTAATATTTATTTATTTATTTGGTTGTGCCAGGTCTTAGCTGTGGCAGGCGGGCTCCTTAGTTGCGGCTCGTGGGCTCCTTAGTTGCAGCACCTGGGCTCCTTAGTTGAGGCATGCACGTGGGATCTAGTTCCCTGACCACATAAGTCTGCCCCGGAATCAAACCTGGGCCCCTTGCATTGGGAGCGCAGAGTCTTATTCACTGCGCCACCAGGGAAGACCCTCAGATACTGTTCTTAATGGATTTGCCAGCCTCTTAGATCAGCGATTTAACAAAAGCCTGGCTGAGCCTGGGTCAGGTTTCTCAGAGCCAGGACTTGAGGGCCTGTCCGGTGGAGCCACATTCTCAGAGCCATGGGACCTTCACAGACCAGGAGGCTGGCAGGGGCGGGGGCTTCTCACCCACGCCCATCCTCTGACCTGAAGTACAGGCCCAGTGACATCTAGCAGCAATATGCCTAAAAGGACATCTAGCACCGAAGAGTGGTGGGTCACTCACGCCCATCAGTGCTCAACACACTTTCCATGCAGTGAGAGGCCCCAGTCCAGACTTGCAGGTTCCATGTCAGCTGTAGCCTTGGCCGTCTTCTCTGGAACCAGTGACATTGCCTCCAGAGAGGCAGGAGGAACAGAGCTGGGAGGAGGACCCCATATGCCCGCTATGATGTTTCTGTCACCTTCACCTGGAAGGGCTCCAAAGTGCAGGCAGCCCCATTAGGTTTCTAGGGGAAAGTTCTGATGGGTCCCCAGGAAATCCCACCTAGCTGGAAAGAAACAGTGGGTGTTTACCGCTTGCATGTACATGATCTCATTTAACATACACATTTTACCATGGGGCAGACTTACGTCATCATCATCCCCATTTTACACAGTAGGAAACAAAGCACAAAGATGTTAAATAACTTACTCAAGGTCACAAATATTTGACCCCAAGTGTATTTAATATCAGAGTCCACACCCTTAACCACTAACCCATGTCTCCTCCAGAGCAGGAACAGGTCACCTTGGTTCGTCCACGTAGACTAGAGACCATTTTTTGTCTTGAGACACTGTCTGGCAGCAAAAGTCCAAAGAGTCCTACGGAGGTGAATTAAATATATAAACCTGAACAGAGGTCCCACAACTTTGGAGAAATTAGCTACTGGGTTTTGAGAAGTTTTATCTTTAGGATTCTAGGTGCCTTCAAATACAAAAGAGAATTAGGCTTTACTGATGGCATTCTAGACCTTGAAGGAGTCAGCCCAGGGGGAGAGGGTGCGTCCCCAGTTTAACATCCTGGCCCAACCAGGGTCAGTGCCAGACCGGGGGAAACTCCAAGTTGAAGTGTGGGCTTCTGGTACAGCCCACCCTCCTCACCAGATTCCTTCCCACTGCCAACCCTGGTGGTTATGGTTATTTTACTAAGAGGGGAGGCATCCTAGTATCTTTCAATTCACTGAAAAATCACACAATGAGTTAATGGCAGAGCTTCCAACACCCCTTGTGTGTGGCTGGCCTGAGACAGGCCTCCCAGTTATGAACTTCTTGCTATGTTGAAAGTACTTTGGCTTAAAGCTGGAGGTTCTGGAGTTGACCTTAGAGGGTTGATGCAATACCACAGAATAAACTAGGAACAAGCTGGATGCCAGCATGTGGATATTCACAGCCCTCTCCCAGTGACAGGGGAAATAGGCTCTCATCAGGCTTAGGGAAAGCAGTTGAGAATGTTCACGCCTCCAAAGGCAATTGACCCACAGTGAGGGTGGCAGCTGGGTACTCTGTGTCAGGGAAAAGTGGTGTTTTTTGTTTGGTTGGTTTTTATTTTTTAATTTTTGGCTGCGCTGGGTCTTTGTTGCTGCGTGCGGTCTTTCTCTAGTTGCTGCGAGCGGGGACTACTCTTCGCTGTGTTGCGCGGGCTTCTCATTGCGGTGGCTTCTCTTGTTGCGGAGCACGGGCTCCAGGCACGTGGGCTTCAGTAGTTGTGGCTCGCGGGCTTAGTTGCTCCGTGGCGTGTGGGATCTTCCCGGACCAGGGCTCGAACTCGTGTCCCCTGCATTGGCAGGCGGATTCTTAACCACTGCGCCACCAGGGAAGCCTGAAAAGTGGTGTTTAAATCCATGCTGTCTCCTCAGAGTCCCTCAAAGAACATAAACCCAGTTAATCCTTTGGCTTTTAGGAAAATAAAAACTGACAACTTTCAGAGACATCCAGTAAGTGTGACGCAGGAAGAATGGAGGTACTGAACCTGAAGCCAGCTCTTCACAATTATTACTAGCATCCCCATCCCTAACTTCATCACGATTGTATTCTGTTATTTATAGGACAGGAGAAGGTACCAGACACATGGAACATGGAAGCTATCAAACTCCCCATTTCTGACTAAGAAAACTGCTCTAGTCATAGCTCGCAAGGAGAGAAGCGTCCCTAAGCTGGCTCATCCGGACTTTGCTGTGTTTTGACCACGTGACCTGCACCCTCCTTTGGCCACTGATTGGACAGAGGTGGATGCCTTGCCCAGCACCTCCGTGTATACATGGACTGACTGGTATTGTCTGATGTGGTCCAGCTCAATCAACCCTGCCCAAATGAGATCAATCAAATTATATCTTTCTCTCTTTGGGAACTGATTTTAGAAATAAAGAGAAGATGAGCCAGCTGGTAGCAGGACAAGAATCATGAAGATACACTTAGAAGAGGGGCGTGAAGATTGCAGTCACAGGGCTCCCCTGGTGGCGCAGTGGTTGAGAATCTGCCTGCTAATGCAGGGGACGCGGGTTCGAGCCCTGGTCTGGGAAGATCCCACATGCCATGGAGCAACTGGGCCCGTGAGCCACAATTACTGAGCCTGCGCGTCTGGAGCCTGTTCGTCTGGAGCCTGTTCTCCGCAACAAGAGAGGCCGCGATAGTGTAAGGCCCGCGCACCGCGATGAGGAGTGGCCCCCGCTTGCCGCAACTAGAGAAAGCCCTCGCACAGAAACGAAGACCCAACACAGCCATAAATAAATAAATAAATAAATAACTGATTGAAGGACTTTAAAAAAAAAAAAAAAAAAGAAACTCTTCCAAGTAATTAAAAAAAAAAAAAAAAAAAAGATTGCAGTCACTGAGTCACACTGATGCTGGAGCTCCAGGACCAGTGGTTCTGAACCCAAATACCTGTGCACACGGGCTGGCAGCTACCCTCACAGGTGGGTACCATATTGTGTTCAAGCTGTAGGATGTACCTTTTGTTGTAACTGAGGATATATGTTGTTACAACAGTGTTCCTCAGACAGAATGTTGAGAGGAGTGCTTCATGTAGAATGGGAGAATCCCAGACGGGCACATTGGATGGCAGAGGTAGAGTATAATGACAAGCATGTACAAAGGAACCACGTGTTTCCTAGGATGTGTGCAAACTTGGTCTCGTGAGTACAGAAGAGAGCACAATTGGGGCCATAACAGTTATCCTCAAATGAAAACACAGGCTTGAAGAGTAATCAAGTGAATGATATGATAAGTGGGGATGTAATTTAATCCATTTGAAGCCTTGCCAAAAATTCTAGTATTTGAACGTGGACTATGGTATTAGTCAGGACCCTTTTGGTTGTAAGTGACAGAGACTGAACTCAAATTAACTTACGAAGGAATTGGATGGCTCACGTAATTGAAAAATCTAAGGATGGAATTGACTTCGGTCCTGGCTGGATCCAAATGTGCAGTATCATCGGGAATTATTACCTCTCTCTTACTCTTGCTTTCCTCCAGTTGGCTTTATTCTTTGGTCGGCAGCAACTCCCACACTTGACATGGTGGCAGACACTGGCTGTATGTTTCATGCTTACCTCTTCCCGGCTGAGCAGCCTCAGCAGAAAAAGAGTAATTCCCCAGGGGTACAGCGCAAGTCCCACGGATAGCTCTCATTGGTCCACCTTGGGACATGTATCCATCCCTGAACCAGTCACTGAGGCTAGGGAAAAGCAGCAATCTGATTGGCCTGGCCTGGGTCATGTGCTCGGCTTTGGATCTAGGGCATGATGTCAGTACCACCAGAAGACAAGGCTTAAATTAACAATAGAAAAATGGTTGTAACTGGAGGCATGTTGAATAGGCAGTCACAACAGATATCCACCTCAGCCCCAAACAAAATAGTTGAGTACAGCCTCTCTGAGGTAGTTATCCTTGAACTGCTGACATGAACCTCCTATAGCTGCCTTGAATGTGGAATGACTTTCTGATTCCGATGTCCATGAAACCTAACTATAATTTCATGGTGGGTTTATCAATCTGGGTTCTTATTTACAAACAACAAAACACTCTACTTTGTTTAAACAGGAATGTGTAAGAGGATATTAGTGGCTCACAGAATCTCTGGCAGAGTTAGAGAAGGGGGCTTGAGGCTCTGTAGCCATAAACAATACTCATATCCCCACTGGTCCAGTCACAGACTTGATCCCACTGCCTTTGGCTCATGTTACTGGGAGTATCTCTGTCGCTGCTGCCTCTGGGGGCTCCACATGCCTGGCCCCCATCACCAAGATGCAATCCCATGCAGCAGCTGCTTCCTTGCTTTTCACGCTTCTGTACAAGTTTCACATTGCTGCATCCAACTGGCAGAGCCTAGGTCACATGTCTGTGTCCTAGCTGCAGAGTTGGTCTGGGAAACTGAGTTCTGATCTCCACCCTGGTGAGGTAATGACCCTAACATGGCCTGTTTTCCTAATTTAAGAAGGCTATTCAAATGATGCTGGGCTGGCACCAATATGACCCCCATCCATGCCACCACACTTCAAATAGTCAGGTCTTCTGCATCTTCTGGGTTCTGGAGAGATCAAGCAATGGGGCCAATGCTCTTTATTTCCACAAGCGGCTTCCCAGTAAATCTGAGTCTCTCTGATCTTTGCAACCAATGGAACCCAGTTAATGCAGGTAATTTGGCCAATGTAATTTAGATAAAATTTAGCTTGGGGGTAGTGTTTCCTTCCCGGTAAAACTGGATTGCAGAAGCTCATGGTTTCTTCTTCAACAGGAAAGCCTTCAGTGGGTCTCTTGACAGTCCCATTAAATATGGCCTCGAGGAGCCCTCCCAGGAGTGCCAACCCACAAACATTTAATAGGTCTTTTTACAGAGCTCTACAAGTGCCACCCTGGGCTACTGTTTAACCACAGACCATCCCCAGCCATTGACAGGAAGCTGAGTTGCCAAGGTCTGATAAATTCCCCTCGGAGTCTGGAATCCTATAGCAGCGCTTCCCAGGATATTGGATTATCTGGCCTCTCTCCCCTGCCCCGCCACTGCCCGATCAGCAGCTGAAGTCATTCAATTAGGAGATAGTTTTTGAGTATTAACCATGTCCCAGGCCTTGTACTAACACTGGACATACTCTGCCCCCAGGGAGCCCTCAGACAAGTAAATTAGCCAAAGCTTAAATGGAGCGAGGGGAGGCAAGGAAGGGGACGAAATGTTCAAGCGCCATTACCCAGGAAAGAGATGCATAGTTTTCATTTTTAAGCAGACTTATTGATCAGGGTGATGATGGAAGCTAAGGTCTTTGACCTAATGTAGAAGCATAGTCATTATATTTTCTCAACACATAATCTAACAAAGAAGTGTCTGGGATTGGTCAATTCATTTGTGTAAAAGTCTTCTAAAGGTATTACCACTAAATACATTCAGTTAGATTTAACACATGAAAAGAATAAAACTAGAAGAAATAACGACCACTTCAGAAAATCTAGCCACTGCAGTCTGTCGGATATACATAACTGGCCATAGTAGGAAGTCCAGTCTTTGACCAGTGCCCCCGCCATCCCTGGGAATTCCCCTTAGAATACTGACCTATTACACAGAGCAAAATATGGCCTTTGGCAGCTAGGGAAAAGAAGACACTTCTGCTCTAGATCCCACATAACACTCTTCACCAGACCACAGGCCTCATCGTTTCCACGATGGCGGCAGGTGCCCACAGAGACCACTAGGTGTCGCTGTGAACCTGCAAGAGCCTGGCCTCATGCTGCGGGCACACTTCAGCTGGGTCTGTTTTCAATCAACACGTTGTCAGTTTTTCTCCCCGAGGCCCCAGGGGTGTGCTAGGAATTTTTATTTCTTGAGAAATCCTGTGATTCAGCTGCCCTTTGTTGGTCCTGCAGGAGAGAATGAAGGCTGTTCTTGCTCTACCAGCTCCCCAGGCAGGGGGCTCCCAGGCAAGGGTCTTCAGGCCACCAGCCACCTCTCTCTCTGCTCTCCATTGCTTGCTTCAGCCCTCTTGTCCTCCTCCCTTTTTGCTTTTCACTTCCCTTTTTATCTTTCTCACCCGGTGCTCAGTGACACTAATGAGCCCCTGGCTGCTCCATGGGAAGGGGCCCCATCCTGGAAGACTCGTCCAAGCCCTGGTGAATTTCAAGGCACCCAAACCAGCTCCAGCATAAACTAGCTTGTAAATTCTGTCCACACGTTCCTCTTCTGATTCTACGCCCAGCCTTGCCCCTTCTTCTAAAGCAGCCCCAAGTTTAAGGCAGTGTCGGGGTGGGAGCATGAAGGGGCTTAGAAGCCACACCTGCTTTCAGACTCCACCTCCCTCTGCCACTTACTAGCTGTGAGACCTCTGGGAGGTAAATCACCCTTTCTGAGCCTCAGTTCTTCATAGGTAAATTAGAGAGTACCTCCAGATGCATTATATTAAATAAAACTATAAATACAAAGGACCCCACAAGATCTTGCACATTGCAAGCGTTCTATAAATGCAAAATTTGATTTTAATTATTATTACACGGACACATCACACACTCAACCAAACAAAGGCATAGAATTTGGGACCCTCATTCTCTGGAACATGTGGCAAGATGGTGTGTTAAGGGAACAAAATCTGGGGGTATTTATTCAGAGATGCCAAGCCCCACAGCTGATTCTAATCCTCTGTTCTTAAGTCAACAGTGATAAAGTTGTTCTGAGCCCAGCTGGGAGCTGTCTTCATCACTAGCCATAGCTTGCTTGGCCAAATGCCCTAATCACTGTCCAGGGGTCTTCCGGGAAAAGGCTACTGGTGGGTGGAGTCGGCCACTCACTCCCTCCTCCAGAAAGTTTGGTAGGGCCCTCCAGGTTTCTAGCAACCACATTGCTGTTGTGGGTTTTTGTGGGTGGCCACAAGGCGGAATCCTGACCATGGGTGCCCTGCGGCTGCACTCTGCAGGGCCTGCGGCCACATACCCTGAAAAGCTTGGGGAAAGGTGGAAAGAAGGAGGATCAGTTTATTGGAGGCGTTTCTGGACCGCTCAGAGGAAGTCAAATGGCAAAAAAGAGCCCCTGCTGGCCAACATGTATAACTGCAGCCCCTTCCCCTTGGGGGAGGAGGGGGCTGTTTCTGAGTGACCCAGACCTTGATTTAACGTCTTTGGAAGGCACTTGAATACTCATAGCCAAGAGGAGACAGCTTCTGTTGAGCAGCAGACAGGTGGGGAATGTGTGCAGAACCGAGAAAAGAATAGACTGTGCCTTTCACACAGCCCAAAGCCGCATGCTCTGAGCTTGCAGGGCTGCAGGAGGCCGGCGGCTATTTCAGATCCCAGCTCAAGCCAGGCAGGAGAGGATGCTCTCAGAGCCTGTCTGCTGGTCCAGAAGCTGGTATTGATGCTGCACGTGTGAGGGTTTGATTTTTGCAGCCATGAGTAGCCTTGGGCTTTCAGGGAAGAGATACTTGGTCAGAGGATCCGTCTGAGGGTTCAGTCATCCTCTGACCGAGTATCTCTTCCCTGAAAGCTCCCCCAGAACACAAATCAAAGGCCATAACTGAGCCCTTTGGCATAAGCTCCAAGGAGACAGACCCAGTTTGGTGTCCCGGCTCTGTGACCTCTGGGCAAGTTCCCTTATCTCTCCACCCCTCAGCTTTCTCATCTGTAAAATGCAGCTAACTGGACCATCCTCAAAAGAGTACTGTGAGGATTTGGAGACTGTGTAGCTAGTGTGCCCAGCATATGTTAGACACACAGTTGCAATCCTGAGGTTTGTAGAGACCTATCTGCAGACCACTCAGGTGCAGAGGAAGCTCAGTGAGGTCGACCAGCACTCCAGACCACAGGCAGCCTCCTTATGCCAGAGCCTGACACGGTCTGGGAAGGGCTGACACCACCACAACCTGGGCTGAGGGCACCTCTTGTCTGTTTAAAAAGTTTGTGAAAGGCTGGTGGAATGTAAAATGGTGCAGCCACTTTGAAAAACAGTTTGCAGTTTCTTAAAAAGATAAATATAGAAATATCATATGACCCAGCTGTTCTACTCCTAGGTATATACCCATGAGAAATTACATGTGTCTACACAAGAACTTGTACACTAATGTTCACTGTGCAGTATTCATAATAGCCAAAAGGTAGAAATAACCCAAATATCCATCAACCAGTGAGTAGATAAATAAAATGTGGTATACTCATGCAGTAGAACATTATTCAGCCATAAAAAGGAATAAAGTACTGATATCTGCTACAACATAGATAATTCTTGAAAACATGCTCAGTGAAATAAGCCAGATACAAAAGGACAAATACGCTACGATTCTATTTATATGAAATATCCATAGAGACAGACAGTAGATTAGTGGGTGCTAGGGCTTGGGGATGGGGAATGACTACTAATGGGTATGGGGCTTATTGGGGTGGTAATAAAAGTGTTTTAGAGTTAGATAGTAGTGATGGTTGCACAGCTCTGTGAATATATTTGAAAACCACTGAATTTAGTGGTATGTGAATTAAATCACAATACCAATAAAAGTGTTACCAAAAAAAAAAAAGACCAGCTGGAGGGTGTTCTGACTGTGGATGCGCAAATGAGATGGGCAGTGCAGGGAGAGGAGCTCTTGTGAGCCTCACCTATAAATCAGATTAACCAGCTTCCCTCCCTCAGCTGTGCCTGGGTCTGCAGGGGCTACAGCGGCCGCAGATTGTTTCTGAACACCGCAAGATTCCCAGGGCTTCTGAGTACGCTGGGGCCCCAAATGGGCAGCGGGATGCTCTCGTCCAAGCACTGGGCCTGCCTAACCTAGCAGGCACCACCCAGAAGAGTTCAGAGCTCTCGTAAGCATGCTTTACTTTGGTCTTAAGACTTGCAAGGATCATGTTCTCCAAACCCAAAATCAGGACTGATAATTATGGTTCGTACTCATGGGAACAGGAGGCGATATCATTTTAAGTAGCGACTGTCTCCAAAAATCTAATCATAAGGCTCCAGTTTTCTAGGACACACTTGCCTCCCTGTTTCCCTCTAAACAGACTGGTTTCCTAAGAACTTAGACTCTCTTGGAAGTCACAGGCCACAGTTTTTTCATACAACTCAGGTCTCCTGGTGTAAGGCTTTTGATCAGAACTGTACTTTTTCAGACTGAGAGCTAATCTAATGCATGGCACGGATGAATGAGGTACCTGCGACCTTTTCCACAGCAGGGCACAGAGTCCAGACAGAGAAAACACCGTCGAGGCCTGTTTGCTCTGCTTCCATGAAGCCTGTTTGGAATCTTGACAGGATTCAGTTCAATGTGGCAGAAACACTAAGGGCTTCTCTCCCCCAACACACCACACACACACACACACACTCACCACCATGCCGGATAGCAACAGCAACAGATTTCACAGACTAGGCAGGGGGCAGTTGCATTCAGGAAGCACTGTTTGGTGTTATGTGAAATCTGGAAGCTTCCACTGAGGGAGTGGCTAGACCCTGCTGGGGCACCTTTATCTAATATGGGAGTAGGCCCAGGAGAACTCAGGGCTTCTTTTGCAGCTGGGACACTCCTTCCAAAAGGTCCTGTAAGGTTTCCATGTGCCCACCACCCTGGACCAAGCCACCGCCATCTCATACCTGGATTAGTCCAATAGCCACCTCATTGGTCTCGCTGCTTCCACCCCTGCTCCCTGCCTTCCTGAAATCTAGTCTCAGATCAGCACTCAGAGAGACATGCTTTCAAAACAGAAAATACGTTGCTCCCCAAACCCTGCAATGTCTCCTCATCACACTCAGAGTAAAAGCCAAAGTCTTTACAGCGGTTCACAGAGCCCTACACGATGAGCATACCCTCCTCCTCCGCCTCACCATTCACGCCCCACAGGCCACATGTCCCCACCGCCACCCCCAAATATACACCTACTTCCCCACACGCACCTGTGCGAAGGAATCTCCTCCGGGCCTCATGTTCATCACTCTGCGCCTCCAACGAATCCTCAACCTGGCCTTGCCTTTGAGCCCTCTGCCTGGGGGCTCTTCCCCATTACCTGCATGTCTCTTTCCCCACTTCTGCTGCTTGACTCTCACCTCACCATGGGCCTTCCTTGACCAACCTGTTTGAAGAGGCCATCCCCACCCTCCATAACGCTGACCCTGTTCGTTGTTCTCAATAGCATTTACCACCATTAAAATATCATATACGTGCATATAATATATATATATGTATATACCTACGATATACGCATACATATGAGATATACATACATATGCTATATATACACGTATATGTATAATCTGTTTATCTATCATTCCTGTGGAAATAAACAAAGGCCCACCATATGGCAAAAGCAAAGGGTATTTATTTTTCTCTTACTATAGCAAGCGAGTCAGCCATCACTTGTGATGGGAGCCATCACTCCCATTTTGTCAGAGACTCAAAGGCGGGCAGAGGAGTGGGAGACCTTTGTCGTGGAACAAAGGGAAGGCTCAGGGGTGCTCTGATTGGAGGCTGTTGGCCTGGGGAAGCTGTAGGTGGGCTCACTGGAGGCGGTCCATCCTATGGTGTATATTTAGTTTTCTCTGGCTGGTCCTAAGTTAGAAGCGGGGATAAAAATTAGGGAAGCTGTCTGTTGCTAATCGAGTCCTGGCCATTTGGGGCTGATTGTTACAGAAGTTATTGTTTAGCTTCCTGGATTGTTACTAGAAACAGCCATTCGGCTTCCTGCAAGTCTGACTTAGGCAGGCTGGCTTCCCGGGCTGTTTATTGTAGATAACGGGGTTGGTTTCCTGGACAGGTTGCTGCAGGTTGTAGGTCCAAGTTCTATTTTTATATATGGTCCAGCCATTGTCTGTTTGTATGTTCAGTCTCTGGTCCTTCAGTAGGATGTAAACACTAAGAACATTGTTTTATTTACTGCTATCTCCCCAGAGCCTAGAACAGTGCCTGGGACCTAGTCGGCACTCAGTAATTTTTTGTTGTTGATCATCATAATGTTCGTGTAGATCTAGTTAGAAAAGTTGTGACTCTGCTACATAACTTGGTTTGGAAACCAACTGCCAGCTTGCTTAATTCAATCCAGTTCTACAAATGTTTTCTGAGCGCTTGCTACACCCCCAGGAGGCTCTGTATGGGCTGTGGTTATTCACCCCAGGTGACATAGGACAAGCACTGGCTGAAAATTGATTGACAACCAGGATTCTGAATGCTTTAGCCTTTGCTCAACATTTCTCTCCTCTCCCACTTTGGACGCATAGCTAGCTTTAAGAACTCTTCAGCGTCCAGGTCTTCCCTCACACTTTTAGAGACCGCTGGGGCTCCATCTGCTTTTTCCCGCACCCACTACCTATGAAACTCATCTACTTCTCATGCAGTGCCTGGGGGGTGGCTGTTGTCTTTTCAAAGAGCTGGTTACCTTCTCAGTGGGATTATTGCTTAGAGCAGGAGCCACATCTCACCCCCAATACAGGTGACGCATAGTAGGGTCTCGGTGATCTGAGTCTCCCCCCGATTCTCCATCCCATCCTATGTCTGACCTTTTCCCTGGGCTCCAGATCAAAGGTCTCACTGGCCTCAGGATACTCCCACCCTCCACACAAGGAAGTCACACCTGCTCAGAGCTGCCATCCGGAGGTTATAAGCCATACGCTGGTCAGATAACCCAAGGCCGGGGCCCCTCCTTGGGCATCTCAATTATTTTCTTTCCTTCTTCTTTTTTTTTTTTTGGCCGCGCTGTGCACATGCAGGATCTTAGTTCCCTGACCAGGGATCGAGCCTGTGGCCCCTACAGTGGAAGTGTGGAGTCCTAACCACTGGTCCGCCAGGGAAGTGCCCTCAACTATTTTCTGATAAAGGCTCCCCATTAAGTTTTAAACAATATTTAAGTAGTTCTGAAATATCTTCTTCCAGAAAGGAAATTCCAGATTTGGGTTAATTTATCTTTCAGATAGAACACTCAGGGAACCAAGAAACAGAGGCCAGGATGGAAGTGGAAATAGCGTCTTTGGGGACGTGTATCAGCAGGCCGCCTTCAGCTGCAGCAGACAGAATGTAAGCTCCTCCAGAGCAGGGTCCTGGGGCTGCTGTGTTTACTAATGAGTCAGCACCTGGCACACAGTAGTCACTCCATAAATATTTACTGAATGAATGGGAGGTACAAACACACTAGTTTGAAATGAGAAGTGCCATGTTTCAATAGCCATCATTTTCTAGATTCACTCACTTGGTTGCTTTAATTTTCTCAGCCATTACAAAACACATTACATAAAAAGGCAAATGACAGATCTACAGATGTGAGCAAGGGCTCTAAGGAACGAAAGCATCATTGCCCAGTTTCTGCTCATGAGCCACACATGCTTTTAACACAGGCGGGCAGCAACGCGGACCTGGCTTCCTGCTGAGCACAGGGAAAGCTCAAACTTAAGAATTCACCATGGGGTACCACATCCCTCAACAGTGGACCCCTCCGTGGCCTGATCCCTGAACATCTTTGCTTTAATTTTTAATGACTCAGCATCAGGCAAGTCAACATTAGCTACAATAAATTCATACATGATTAAGGCCTTGGGAGAGAAATGTGAGAAAACTTTTACAAGGTCCCCAATGGTCCCTGGCTTGAGTTTATTCAGATTATTTATTTTTGAAACCTGGTAAATGTTAGAAACCAAATGGCCTCAGCCCTGGACCTGAGATTTCTGATTTCCCCTGATCAAATAGTCAAATACGCAAAAAGAAAAGGTGGTTTCGAAGCTTCCTGGTACCACTCCTGACCCATGTCTTGGGTTCCTCGAGGTTCACATCTTGGGGCTCGGAAGATAATCAGCTCTTCCTGCCCATCACCAGGGAAAGAACTGACTCTTCAAACAGACCCCAGCCTTCGGGAAGTCCCTCCCTGTGCCTAACTTAAATCTCTTCTTCTGGCCGAGAAGCATGATCCCCTCCTGCCCTGTCATCACCAGAGAAGGGATAACAGCTGCTCACCGCCCTCCTTTTAATCATCCTTAATGGGCTCATAAACAGTTATCAGGCACCCCCTTCAGCCTTCTCAGAGCCTCATTTTACTTGCATTGAGGCTGAGAGCTTCTGAGGAAGGTCTTTTACCCGGGGCTCCACAGACTTGCAGAGTCTTAAATGGGTAATCAGCCACTTCACCCACTTAAACCTCCACAAATGAGCAGCTCTGCCTTCTTTGCAAAATTTAAACGTATTCAAGGGAGTTCCCTGGCAACCAAGCCTTGTTAATAAATCGCGCCTGCTCTAGGCCAGGACAGGGCATTTTAAAAATGTTTCTTTTTCTTGAGAAGTCACACCGACGCACGGGCACACAGTAAACGGGCAGCTCCTCCCTCCGAAGTTCTGCATTTGCAGGATGGATCCTGCCTGCCCTCTACAGGCCATCCTGGGCCTGGAGAGTTCTCATCTGTCTCTCCAACTGGGAAACGGGGTGCTGCCCCAGTAGACTCTCATCTGGTCCTTCCCTCTGGTGACTGGACTAGGGGCCCAGCAGCTGGGGAGCAGGACGTGGAGCAAAGGTGAGGATTGCTTGGCCTTCACCAGGCACGCACTGAAAATTTCCACTTCCTGTTGCGTTGCAGAGAGATTTATTTTCAGGTCACTGCTTGTGGCCACAAGTGAAAGTCCCAGCTGTATGAATGGCTAGAGCTTCCCACTGTGTCTCTGCTCTGAGTCCTGTGGTTCCCCCCTCCACCAATCACAGAAGGTAGGGAAGGAGCCGGGCAGGTAGGTTGTAGGGCTGGTGTTGTTTTAGCTTTGAGAAAAACAGTGACTAGTTCAAGAGGAATTTTCACCAGGATGGCTAAAACGAAAAGGACCGACAACACCAAGTGTTGTCAAGGGAGTAAAGCAGTCAGAACTCTCCATCGTTGGAAGCATAAGTTGGAGCCACCAACTTCAGAATTCTCAGCAGATTCCAGCAATGGCTCTTGCAATCCCACTCCTAGGAATAGGCTCAGAAGAAACGCGTGTTTATGCTGTGGAAAGACATGTACAAGGACGTGCACAGTGCTATACCTTATAATAGTAAAAAACTTGGAGCAGCTACCCAAGTGTGGAATGGATAAATGATATGTGGTAGATTCCCTCAGTGGGATAAGAGACACAGTGAAGAGCCCTGCATGACTGGTTCACAGTACAACTGGGTGAATCTCACAGACATGGTGCTGAGCCAAAGGAGCCAGATAGAAAAGAACTGGGGAGCTCTTTTTCCATTTATAGGAAATTTCAAAAAGGCAAAAGTAATCCGTGACAATAAAGACCCGAATATTGGTTGCATTGGGGAAGAGTCTACCTAGTACTGAGCTGAATGCCTTCGATCTGTGCACTTTATCGCATTATCAGTTTTACCTTAATGAAAAAGAATTAAAGGTATCTAGTGTGTTTTCTTCTTTCCAGGTGAACAACTCATTATTCATCCTTTTTTTCCCACTGCTCTGCCTCTTTTGAAAAAGATTAGACGTGACTTACAATGGTATACGGTGTTGAACTTTATCTATAAGTGAAGAAATCTGGGTGACACTAAAATAAAGGCAGGAAAATAAGGTGAAACCAGGTGGGAGGGTAGTCCTCAGAATTTAGGCAGGAGGTCTCGTGCACTTCCTAGGGGCAAACGGAACAGAGCTTCCTAGAGGTCAACGTGAAGAAGAAACACAAGTCCACACCCACCAATTAGCAGTCCAGCTGATCAGAGGAACTGAGGCCAGGGCAAAATCTCTCCTGGACTGTCTCAGAAAAAGGCAACTCTGAGATCAAACCCCTTTCTGTTCATTTTAAAGTCTGTCAAACATTCCACCTGGGACCCTGGATCCTCCACACTTTCAGCCCTCCACCCCCACCCTGCCCTCGAGGAATGTAGGGTGAGGCAGCGTCCCAGACAGTCAAGCTCCCTCCCTGTGCTGTGCTGTGGGCCAGGCAGCCAGACACCGCTCACTTTTCTGGGTGCGGTTTGGGGGACCCCCCACGCGTAAGGGCTGAGTTTCTGTTCTTTGGGGTGCTTGGCTTGCCGTCCTGGTTCCTGGACCATGGGCCTGTATTCTTGGCCTGTGCATCTCCTTCCTTGTGGGTGCTCCTTGGTGGCCCGGTCCCTTCCCCAGTGACAGGTCTTCTTGGAGCAGCTCCCTGAGGGCTGGACTCCTTCCATTTTGGCATTTGGGTTAAGGGATCTTTCCACTTTCTGGCTCCAGTTTTTGTGTTGAATTCATATATTGCCCCAGTAACTAGGGAAAAAAATTACACCACCAATGCATAAACAAAAGAATCCAAATGCTTCTCTGCTCCCCCATCTCCACCCTGCTCTCTTCTCAGCCCCAGGGAAAGATGAAGCAGCTAGAAAAATTGAAAGCAGGCTTGTGAAGAACACAAACAGTCTTCACCAGCCTGCCCTTTCCGCGAGCTGAGCTGTGTGGCTCTGACCACACAGGTAGCAAATCTCACGCTTCCCTGGAAAGAAAGGTGTAGGAGAGCCTCAAGGTCACCTCAATGGCAAGATGAGAGGCCACAGAAGTCTTGAACACAACGTGAGCTTCAGATAAGTTAGGTTCAGTTTTTCATGGGGTGACCCATTACGTTCTGATATGTTTGTTTAAAAAGATTCCCTGAATCCCTGATATAAACCTGAATTCACCAAGGAAGGAGGAAAAGACTTTGATTTGTATCTATGTTATGTTAGCAGAGATTTGCAGACACAGACACACAAATCTAGCCCCGGTTGAGATGATGCAAGGGGGCCATTTGTATTGTGTCGGAGCCTGCAGACGCTAATTGATGTTTGTTCACATTAGTCCAGTTGGCTCATCTCTTCCTTTTTCCTTCTCGCAAACACACAGACGCAGAACAGCCTCGGTCCTCCCTGGCCTTTGCTGCAGAAGATCTAGTTTCCGGCGTGCCCCTGCTCCTGCTGTTTCCCTACAGCATGAGTGGCCTCTCAGGCAGAGGATCCCACCAGCACTTATGCTAATGTGGGCACATTATGGTGACAAGTACCTAATAATAGAGGGAAATTTAATTCCAGCAGCAGCGGCAGCCTGTCCTGGAGAGGAGCCATCCTCCCTCTGAGGAGGACCAAGCGGAGCCGTTCGCATGTGAGGGTGGCAGGGAGCCAACGCACTTGCCTCCCGAATTTGGTTTCCTTCCCTTTATTCACGTCTATAATTGAGCCTTTGTAAGTGAAGGGATGTGTGTAAAGGAGCTAAATTTGGAGCTGATTTCATGGGGGTGATGAGAGCTCTGGAGGCCAGCTTTACCTTATGTTCATCTTGCTGTCCAAGAAGGAATTCTTGGCCCTGATCGAGGAAAAAAAGAAGCCAAGCTTGCCATTTCTCCATATCTCCCGTTACCAATAGGATGGTGTTTAGAAGCATTCAGAAAGGATGAGGCAGCGGCGGGGTAGGGGGGTGGGGGGAGGTTGAGTCCCGGTGAGCAGAAGACACAGTGGGTTATTGAATTCACCAGTTCCCTGAACTGGCCTGTGATTCAGGGAGGGAGGCTGGACAGGGGCGTGGTCCTTGAGTGGGACCCTTTAGGTGGAAACCTGCTGAGGCCTCACACCTGATCACGTGCTTGAGCGTCTACAAGCCAGCTCTGTTTTGAGCTGATCTCACGTTGTGGTGCCGCCTGGAAGGATCAGCACTGTGTAGGCCCGACAACCAAACGCATTGACAGACTGAGTGAAGAGCAGGACGTGGGTTATGGTCCTCCGTGACTCCACCAGCCTGGAATATGAACAATGCCCTTACGGGCGACACTGCCACTTAATTACCTGGGTCTGCGGCTTCTCCATCAAAGACAGTGTTCATCTGGATTGTTTCCTAAGGAAAAGAAAGAGACGGCTTCAGGCACAGCCTTACACTCCTCCCCCCAGGAGAGGCTGTTCTTCCTTACAGCCCAGGTTGCTTACCCAGGGCCTTCCTGACATTTATTTATTCAATAGGCACTGTGCTAGATGCTCGGGACACATCGGTGAACAAGGCAGGGCTGGTTACCGCCCGCCCAAAGCTTGCAATCAAGCAGGAGCCATTGACAAAGTGGCACTGCAATTTACTGTGATAAAGACTATGATGGGGGAATATAGGATGCTATGGGGGCGTGGGGGAACGGGGGTGGGAAGAGGACATTTAATCCAGACTTGGGGGGTAGGAAAGCATCCTGAGTAAACGCTATCTAAGCTGCACAGAAGGAAGAGCAGAAATGCCATGCAGCACCGGCCAAGATCGACATCACCTACGCGGGATCTGCCAGGCAGATGTTACGTGCAGGGCAGGCACAGATGAGTCAGCCTAGGCCAATGCAACGTTGCATCTGGGCCCGGCCTGCCTCACCTAAGCCTGGTGTTCCACACCTTATTCTTTCCCCTGACCTGTACTGTGTGCCGCCCTCCAGGACCTGAACTCTGCCCCGTGGAAACACCCCCTTCCCTCACACGGTGCCCTCCAATGATGCTGTTCTTCAGCACACTCACGAGGACGGTGTTTGGAGTTTAATGGGCCTTTGACCCCCGTTTTCATCACATAAGCCGTTACCTACTCACTTGCCCACAGCTCCCCTCTGTGAAACCAGAAGGAATGGAGATTGTACAGGTTTCATCCATTTGATCAACTCAGAAGCTGCACTTTTTACGGCCAGGGGGATTGATTTATTTAATCGATGAATTTAACTATACATATGTCTTAGTCTCTGAGTGGCATCATCAAGGGTACTGAGACAATAATAAGACCCAGGAGACAGGAGATCACCCCTTCCTCCTGTTTGCAGACCAGTGCTTATAAGCGCTTAGGGGACTGTCCTGAAGCGATACTTCCTCCTCGTCCTGCCTGTCATTTCCCAAATTCATGGATCTTAGATCATAACACAGTCCTATTATTAGGGGTTAGGGGAGACCTGGGAGGGGGTCACCTTCAAGTTCCGTCACTTCCAGTGGGTGGATCAGGTTCAGTGAAAGAAAAATCAGGAGGTCACGTGAGGAGGTAACTCCCCAGCTGTCCTGTGACACTTTGCATTTACATGACTCTTCATAATTTTCCCAGTATTTCCCCACCTGTTATCTCAGGGCAGCTGTTCTCACTCCCATTCCACAGGTGAGGAATCTGAAGCTTAAAGAGGCTGAGGGAGTCCCTGAGGTCAAGGTCATATGGCCGAGAGGGCAGAGCCAGCCTCAGCTTCCCACCGTGCTCTTTTTCTATCACTTTTCCCTCCAGGTGTGGAGAAGCAAAGCAAAAGTAAATCCCATTGAAGGCTGAAGCACCAGTTCTGGTCTTTAAGCTCCTCTCCCCTAACTCACTCTCCTGGAGAACTAGTGTAGATAATAAACACCACTGTTCAATATTTATGAAATCCAGTTCTTCTGCAAATATAGCAGCAGACAGGTTCAGTGGAGGGAACAAATTCTATTAGGAGCTCGTCACACAGCAGTCTGCTCCAGTGGCCAGATACAAGCATCTCCCTGAATGATAAACACCCCCATGGGACTGTGGCAAGGCGGCTGGGGGGAGACCAGAGCCCCCTCCCCAACCTGGCGCCCCGGGGCCAGCCAGCCTCACCGCCGCCTCTCTCTTTGTGTTCTTCATTTCTGCAGGGAAGAGGACAGACAGAAGTTAAGCTTCTTGGACACTAAATTGACCTTAAAATTTTACCCCTACAATGAGATCTCTCTCTCTTAAACAGGATTTGAGCTTAGTATTGCAGGCATAGCAAAGAATTTTCTGTCTCTAGACATGTTTGTTTACCTCCTTCCACCTTCTCAGAAACACAAACACACACGCATAATACACAATTAAAATTTTTTAATTCTTTTTCCAGCTTATTGTCATTACTGGAAACTAGCTTTTAAATGGCTTTATAGGTAAAAAAGAAAGAGGGGGTTGCTACCTTTGTTTGTCATCTGAGGATTCTTTGCATCCATTCCTTATACCCTTTTTACAAAGTAACTAGCATGGGAGATAGTTTGTGAAAAATCTCATTTATTAAAATTATTTCATTCGATATGATCAATAACCACTGTCGTTAAATTTCTAACCCTGCTGAGATATCCCCTGTGCATGTCAGATGCACACACCTATGGCTGGAGTGATTAGAGCAATCATTTTTCAAAAACACTCTTTCCAGTTCTTTGTCCTGTCTCTCCCCATAGCTTGGAGTCTCCCTGAGGCCACAGCTTTGGAGACAGTGGTGACGTCTCCTCAGATGGGCCTTGCTCAATTCACCGACGCCCTGAAATCACTCAGCTCTCCCAGCCCATCTGACTGCACCCAGCCCCCATTTCTAACTACCCTAACCTAAGTAACATGTGAGAATTATCAAATCCATCACAATCTGAGAATAAAGTATCATTTGTTCTTTAAAAACAGGCATCTGTCTAATACAGAGCACTAGCTGTCCTCAGGAGGGGTCACCCCTTCCGTGTGTAGCAGCAAGTAGATTCTGTGTTTAACCCACGGAGAATTCTCCATTCCTGACCCACTTGGTGGGGAACAGACCTTTAGGTGCTGATGTCGAGCTGATTGGAGGTGACTCAGTAAGGAACAGGCAGGACCGAATGAGATCCAAGAGGGCCAATGGCCCCATGCACCCTGCCCTGCCCTCCCCTTCCTCCAGCTACGTCCGACCTCTGTTTCGTTCCATCCACAGATGATGTGGCGGAAAACCCACCAACCCAGGACTGTGCCCTGATTCTCCACCGAGTTGGAACCCTTTTATGTGGTACAACAGAGCAAGCGAAACACAATAATAGCAACAAACGAAGGTAATCGGCACCGTACATACCTGCTTTCTTCACCCTGTATGGGGGGAGAAGGGATGGACAAGAATTAACCTGAGAGCACTCGGCACTGGTACACACGTGACAACATGGGGGCCTTCGGGCAACTGTGCTCCCCAGGATTCAGGGGTTGATCGAAAGAGGGACCGGGGCAGGGGACTAAAATGCAGAATGGGCTCCCAGCCCTGCTCCGTCACTGCTGGGTTGGGACTAAGGAGGTTTGGGAGTCTGATAAGTTGGAAAACTATTGCTTTAGAGAACTTCAGGGAACCTATTTTCTCTGACAACACTGAGTGAGGGCATGACGACCCCATCAGACTGCCCAGCGATTCTTCCTGCCTGGTTTTCCTCCCCAGTAGCCATCTGAGCAGAAGATTTGGCTCACAGTGGGAAGGTTCGATGACTAGCAGTTAAACCCGGGCTTCCTGTAACGTGAGGAGCTGGACACCTGGACTCTTAAGACCCTTCCCATGATAACCTTGGATTCTATTATTCTGTGACTCTAATTTTATTCTCTGCTATGGGACAAATATTGGTTGCCATATGGTACAACAAATTGCCAGAGAGGCCAGGTCTGGGTCTGAATTACTAGCTACTTTTTTAAAAGTCAACCATGGGGCTTCTCTGGTGGCGCAGTGGTTGAGAGTCTGCCTGCTAATGCGGGGGACGTGGGTTTGAGCCCTGGTCTGGGGGGATCCCACATGCCGCGGAGCGGCTGGGCCCGTGAGCCACAACTGCTGAGCCTGCGCGTCTGGAGCCTGTGCTCCGCAACAAGAGAGGCCGCGACAGTGAGAGGCCCGCACACCGCGATGAAGAGTGGCCCCCACTTGCCGCAACTGGAGAAAGCCCTCGCACAGAAACGAAGACCCAACACAGCCAAAAATAAATTAAAAAAAAAAAAAAATTTAAAAGTCAACCATGTTGAAAACAATATTTAGAAGGTAACTGAAACCACCAGGTTCAAGGCACACATTTAACCATAAATTACATGTGAGTTGCAGTGTCTATTGGATTACTTCCTGTAAGAACTTCTGCCCAAATCCCATTACAGAGCACCGCCATCCTTACAAGCTTAAGCATCACTCTTTTGGAGCTGGTTTTTTTTTCTCAAATCAATTTGTGAGGAGAGTCCAAATTAAAAGGCTTTTTAAAATTTCAGCAGATGCTCAAGGATTTCTTACCTTGAAGTCAAGGTTGCCAGTAGCAACGAATGTCCCCAATAAATATGGCAAAATGTAATGCACATCTTTATGCTAATACTTATACTTTTATACAGCCTTTCATCCATAGATTTTAAATTATTTGACAGTAGTAGTTAATCTTCAAAATACCTTTAAAAGGCACATGAGTCTTATCACCCATTCTTTATGCTGTTGAGAAATTCCAAAATTCAGGTTCCAGTACCTCAAGATACTTGGGTGTACAGAGCTAAACTTAGAATCTAGAATCCTAAGCTCACTGGGACTCAGCCATGAAAAATCATGCAACAAGGTTTAAAAAAAATTAGTGTATTAAGCATTTACTCTACATCAGGAACAGTGCTAAGTGGTTCCTTTGCATTTGCTCATTTAATTGTTTGGTTTTCAAATAAAGAAATTGAGATTCACAGAGGTTGTCACTTGCCCAAAGCCATATACCCAGAAAATGGCAGAGCCAAGATTTGAACCTCAACCTTATCTGACTCCAAAGCCCAGGCTCAGAACCATCACATTCTCATTGTAAGAGCTACTAAGACTCAAGAAACTGGCTCTGGGGAAGCTTGTAACAATTTGATGCTTTCTCCACTTCACTCTAGTACCTCCCTTTAGCCAGTAAAAGACACTCTGCAGAGTGTCACCGAAAGAGGCATATAAGTGAGCAGGTGAGCCTCCCAGGGAGAGGAAGCAGGCCTGTGTTTACAGCCCTTGAGAGGGCCACACGCAAAAGAACAATGATTATTTAGTCACACCAAAGCCCAGTTCAGTCACTGGAGCCAAAAGCTTAATTCCCTTATTAGTTTTTTGTGCTTCCTCTAATTCCATCCCATGCTTTAAATATTCCACAAATAACAGCACGGCATATTCCACTACTACTCACAACCGGCCTTGTTTCTGGAGCTTTTATCCAGGACGAGGTTACCAAGAGGCTGAAGCCCCGATTTCATTGAGAACTCATCAAGGACAGGGCAGGTGCCAGGGAAAAGAAAAGGAACAGTTTCCTGGCCCGGCAGGTGATGAAGGGGGTCCACCAGGACAAGGAGAGCTGGGATGTCTCCCCCATAGCTCTGTTTCCTTTCTTCATTCCAGGCACCCTCTCTACCCTGTGGAGAAATCCTAACTGTCAACCTTTCCTTCTCCTGACATCACCAGAAGCAGTATCCTCCGAAAGGAAATGGGGGAAGGGCCCAGCCCACTGGCAACTTACAGAGGTTTCTTGTGCTTCCCAGTCTTGCAGGGACAGTGTCTGTGGATGGCTTTGGCCAACAGGACGATCAGGGACACCAGGAGACCCAGAAGCAACATGGAGCCCAAAGTGATGACAAAAGGCACATACCAGGCCGATGGAGAATACACGTTCTTCCTCAGGATCCAGTAGGTGATCCTGGGCTTGAATGACAGGAGGGGGAGGATGAGTGGAGGCTGGTCGTCTGTGACATCAGAACCCTCTCACGTCGGGTGGTTGAACGTTCATTCTGCTCTTTGTTCTTGCTCTAAACATCGGACATCTGTGTGCTCATCGTTCTCACTCTTCAACCCATCACCTTATTTATAGTCTTGCCAGACATCCATGAGACCGAAACCCAGAAAATGTAGGGAACTGGAGAGCAACTCTAGGCCTAATTTCATTCTCTTTCTTCTCCTTCCCCAAAGCTAAAAATTCCATTGGCTTTTTTTCCTGCCAAATCATGGCATAAGCTAGGGACTAATATAGCTATTGTCTCTCACTGGGAAGGCATGAGCCATGAAAGTTGAGGGGTTTTTTTTGTTTTTTTTTAACACTTTGTAGGCTTCTCAGTGTTCACTCACTACCAGCTGTGCTGCCAGCTGAGCAGGCTGTTATCACAGTGAGACCTCAAGTTCAGCATTTGCTTCCCAGAGAGGGAGACCGATAACAAGCAAGTTACGGAGATTTCCAGGTTGGAGATGTCAGAGCTGGGTTGTGTTGTAAGTTGCAGAAAGGTGGCAATTCCTTACTTGGGGCACCTACTGGCTCCTACCACAACTGAAAGCCCTTCAGGTCACCTAATGCCTCCATTCATTGGGGGTAATATTGACTCCAGCCCACAGGAAAGGAATATTAAGCAGCTCTTGGTAAGACTCTGAGAAGCAGAATTTGACCACCTGTCACAGGTGGCTTTCTGAGGTTCTGGTTCCTTTTCCTCTGGCGTACTCCAAGTATGGGGCTGCCGACCAAGGGCGCAACTTTTACGAGGATCAGGAGGAAAGGGGAAAAAAGGGCCTGCACGAATATAAGCCAGGTCATCCAAGAAGCCAGGGGCGATAATCCTCTTGTCAGATTCCAAGACGCTCCCTTCCTTCATCACACTGATTCTATTGTGACACCTGCTTATTTTCTTCCTACTGTTTACGACAATCTGTAGGTGGTTTATTCGTTTGCACACCTGTTTGTAATCCGTCTCCCCCTCTAGATCAGAGGCTCTAAAATGCAATCAGAATGGCCTGGAAGGCTTATTAAAAACACAGATTGTTGGGTCCCACCCCACAGTTTCTGATCCAGTAGGTCTGGGGATGTGGTAAGGACTCCAGGTTTCAACATCCTTCCCTGGAAGTCGTGGTGATGATCATGGTTGGATGAGGTATAACTTTAGTGTTCCGGGGTGGGCTCGAGAATTTGCTTTTCTAACAAGTTTCCAGGTGACGCTGCTGCTTCTGCTGCGGGGGCCGCACCTGAGAACCACTAACCTGCACTATAAGCTCCATGAGAGAGCAGAGACCATTTCTGGCTTATTCACCAAAGTGCTTGGCATATTATAGGTATTAAATCAATATCTGCAGATTGAATAAGTGGATTTTTTTTGGAGTGGAGGTGGGGAGTAGGGTACAGATTGACAAATGGTGACTCTTCAAAAGAAGTAGAGAAGAGCATCTGGCAGCTAGCTGCTCTCATGGACACGGACTTGTATTGGCTCTTAAGAGCAAGCAGAGAAGGGCTTGTGAAGGCGGCAACATGTCCATACCCTGGATGGGCAATGCCTGATCTATCACAAGTCTGTGCATATGTGTACCTCCTTCTTTACCAGACTAGGAAAAGTCAGTGGTTCTATAAGCCCAAGGTCTCACCCAGATTTTTTTCTACCACCCAGTGACTATTCCAATCCAGCCCATGGTTGGCGTTCCTGGCAACATCCTAACACCTCAACCCTTTTCAGTCCACCCCACATTTCTCCTAGGTCAAGGGGCTCCATCAACATCAATTACAAGGGATGTAACTGGGAAGTCCAGCTCCCAAAACCCTTACCCTGGGGGTTGTGGTGACAATCGTGGTTGGGTGAGGAATGACTCTAATACTCAGCGTCACTGTGCCTGTTTCAACAAGAGCTCCAGCTCTCTTCCTGACGGACAGCAAGTTGTCATCAGTTATGTAGACAAGCAGTTTGTAGTTCCAGATCTTATCAAGCCCACTAGCATAGTCAAAGCGAGTCGCCAGGATCAGGCTTGTAACATTGGACCCGGCGTTGGGAGAGAAGGTGAAATGACCGTTGATGTTGCCTAAATGAGATTTGATGCAAGGATTTTGGGAAAAGGAAGAAAAGAGCGTGAGAAATAAGGGTTAGAAGAAAACTACATTCAGCCTTTTTCTTAAACATCCCACCTCAGGTGTAGACTACTTCTGATGTACCAGGGCTGGGGCAGTGATAGGATATGGGCCTGAACAGCACCAGAGATTTCATGAGTACAGAGAGACTCTTGCTCACAACCAGTGTGGCTGCAATGAAAATGAGAGTAGAAAAGGGCACCAGCCCAGGTGTCCAGGGAGAATGGCCGCCATCGCGCTGAGCATCAGGCAGAGGGCTAGCAATCCTGGTGCGGCCAAGGCTCATCATCAGCATTAACTTGGTAACAATGTGTAACTCACACTCAGACCAATCAGTGGGCGGCAAGAGGGAGGAGGGGCCACGTCCCTAGCCATGGGCCAAGTTCACTGCACGCCTTTCATGAAACCGGGCTGGTCACGCCCGTGACAGATGTCCCTGGAGTCCCCCAAAGGAAGGTGCATCCTGGGCTGGCAGGGACAGTAGTCCCCATCCCCACCTCCCCAGCGGCTCTTTTGGGGCTGCAGGCTCACAGCTTAGGGAGCCCAGAGCAGAGAGGCTGCCCGCCCAAGCAGCTCTTGCTCATTCCTCCGGTGGCTGCAGACTCACTACCAACTAAAAACCAGTAAATGGACCAGGGGATGATGCAATTTTACTCCCGAGCAGTGAAGTGCCCCATAAAGGCCTGAGGGTTCTCAGTGTGGATTATTTCCATCTCTGGTCACTGCAGTCTCGAGGTGGGCTCTGCCCCTGGGCTTTGTGACACAGCCTGCTCGAGAGGCTTCCCGCTGCTCCAGTGCCGGCTCTGCCAGCGCTCAGCAGGTGGCGGAGCTGGATTTTTCACTCTTTCACGTGAAACTGCTCTGCTTGTTTGGGTTTAAATCTCTGGCCTCGGCACTTCATTAGATGAACTATTTTGGTCTCATTTCCGTTGAGGGGTGCTCTTTTTTTCCCTCCCACAATGGTATATTTTTAAAGAGAGAAAATGAATGGAGCAGAAGAGAATTCCTGAGGACACGTTTCAAAATGCATTTAATCTATTTCATCTATTATTATCCAGAGAGAGGACTGGGATTCCCCTGCCCCCCCTACAAGCTTGCAGGAAAAGAGGTGGGGGAGGAGTTGGACTAAAAAAATTTTTTTAAACGACACTAATCTGATTCGTGAATCCTACGACAGGCTGGGAATTGGGGGTGGGGGTGGCGGGTCACCATCAATGGGATTCACTGTTCCTTGGGCCTTTGGGCAGCCAGGTATGGGAGTCTGGGAAGAGTTAGGTGAGAAGGGGAAGCCAAGGGGGGGGACTGGGAATTCCAGAACCATTTGACTCCTCATCCCTGGTTTCCTCATTCAAAACACCCCACCCCCTACACGCTGTGCCAGATCAGTGTGTGAGCTCAGACCCCCACCCCTTCTCCCTAAACAGCTGCTACAGCCTCCAACACCAGGAGCCCTCAGCAAGGGTCCAGGACCACTGACATCAATACCATACCTGGGCCAATGGAGTAACGAAAAGACCTGGGGCTGGAATCAAGGTCAGTACACGTGAGCTTGAAATTGTAAATATTTGTGCCAACTTTCAGATCCACTGGGATGGCCAGGAAGTACGAGTTTGGGGTACAGATTGGTTTTTCATCATTTTCTTCAATGATGTTCACAGTAACCTAGAGCAGCAGGAAAGTGGCCTTACTGAGTAGTTATCATTGAGCCCTTACTGTGTGCCAGGCACTGGGCTATGTGCTTTTTGTGAATTAGTGAGATTTAACCTCATCCGAGATAGATAATATGTTTATTCCCATTTTACAGATGGGGAAGCTGAGGCTTAGGGAGATTAGGTAATTGACCTAAGGCCATTCAGTTGGTGAGTGGCAGAGCTGGGATTTGAACTTAGGTCTGTCTTACTCCAAGTCCTATGCTGTTAACTTCTCTACTGTGTGTTGTGTGTGTACATGCACATGTGCATAATATACGTAATAATACATTTCCACACCCCTCCACACACATGCAGCTAAACACATATGCTCATCCCCAGATGATGTTGAGTTGTTTTTCCAGTAACGATGATGGATTTATGGTGACCCTCCTGTGCTTCCTTGCTTGCTGCCCCTGTGAGTTGGAAGTTCTGTCTTTAACTTTGGAAGATTGAACAATGGCTCTCAACCATGGCTCCACTTTGTCTGGCCCTCTCCAGACCAAATGAATTGGACTCCCTGGAGGGTGGGGCCCAGGCCTGATTTTTTTTTTTTTCTTCCTTGATTGATTGATTGATTGATTGGCTGCCTTGGGTCTTCGTTGCTGTGCACTGGCTTTCTCTAGTTGCAGCGAGCGGGCTTCTCATTGCGGTGGCTTCTCTTGTTGCAGAGCACAGGCTCTAGGCGCGTGGGCTCAGTAGCTGTGGCTCACGGGCTCTAAGCTCAGGCTCAGTAGGTGTGGCGCACGGGCTTAGTTGCTCCGCGGCATGTGGGATCTTCCTGGACCAGGGCTCGAACCCGTGTCCTCTGCATTGGCAGGCAGATTCTTAACCACTGCGCCACCAGGGAAGTCCCCAGGCACGATTTTTATGTTCCCCAGCCGATTCTAATACGCAGCCAGGGTTGAGAACCACTGGGATAGAAGGAGGTGACCTGGCTTAGCCGGGGTCTTGTGTGTAACCCAGGATCTCAGCACTGCACTGAGCCGGTGGTGCTGGCCTGCCACAAGCAGGGGCCAGCCTGTTTTCTTTCATCACCGTCTTTTATGCCTGGTGAATTGGAATATGGACTGGGATGCCTGCCAGCACGGAATCATAGAATGTCAGCCCTGAAAGGGACTTATGCCATCATCACCCTTTTTAAAAGCTTATGAATTTTTGAGTCGTATTCATTCTACCTCTGAAATTTGGGGATTTCAGCTATCTCTGAGCCCAGGAATAAATTGAAATGTTCTCTCTAGTTAGCTCCCAAAGTGGACTCCATTCATTCCTCTCAAAAACCCAGGCTAACAAACACGACAATTACCTTCAACTTAACACATCTTTTTCTCAGCTAGCAACGCCAAGCCTTACACATCATTGAAAACATTGTCCCACTAATTCAAAGCAAGTCATCAGAGGAACTGGACTATTCAGGCATTGGGTTATGGGGTGACACTCCATGTGTGAGAGAGAAATCAGGGTACAAAGATAAGCATTGCTCGGACCCCCTTGGCAAATTGGGATCAAAGTTGAGAAATGAACTCTGTCTCCTGACCCTGAACCAGTCATTCTATCACACAGGGCTGCCTGCCGCTAGCTGAGTTCATTTTGCCTTATGTTTTTTCACTTTACTAACGGGAAAGACCAAGAAATAGTTCCCTCTTTGTGACCATCATATTACCCTCAAATATTCCTAACCACTGGCAGCACAGACCTGTCAAAGCCTGGCTCCTCAAAGTACGGCCATGGACCAGCTGCCTCGGCACCACTTGGAAGCGTGTTAGAAATGCAGGTTCTCAGGCCCTACTCAGACCTACTGACTCAGAAATGCATTTAACCAGGTTCTCAACATCAGAGGTTACAAAGCAGCATAGTGCTGTGTCAAGCCAGATCATTTTAAGATCTATCCCATCTGGTGTGATGGGGCTCGGGGTAGGAACAGGGTAAAACTACTTGGGGGCGATGCACAGCTACAGCCCACCTCAGCAGCAAGGGGGGATTTAAGGGCAACAGGAGGAAGCTTGTCCCCCAGGGTGGCCATCCATCTCAGCGCTCCTCCCAGTCACCCATAAACGTGGGCTTACAGATGTCAATCTTTATTTCCTGGCACTGCTATGGGTGTCCGATTGTGCTGTCCGGGACACCACTAGCCATTTCTTGTCATGTCTGCAGGAGGTGCCCTATTAAGCTTCCTTGTTGCTACGGTCACACCTGGAGGGCGCCAGGGAGACCCGAAGTCAACCACTTGGGCTGTTGTGAATGCACCAAATAGCCCCACTCACAGTGACTGAGCTGCTGTCCTCGCTGTTGGTGGCCTGGATTCTGAGAATATAGATGGGCGTTGTCTCGTAGTCCGCTTTAGTCACCAGCTGGAGTTCTCCCGTTTGGGGATTAATCCAAAATATGTTTGGGTAGTGCTGGCTGGCCCCTCCGGTGGAGATGGAGTACACAATGCTTCTCTGGGGGAAGTCTTTATCTGTCGCTTGCATCCGTCCAACCCGGGTTCTAGCTGGAAGAATAAAGTACCTGCGATTACTGCTGAAAATAATATCTGAG
Organism: Balaenoptera musculus; assembly: GCF_009873245.2. Lineage (NCBI taxonomy): Eukaryota > Metazoa > Chordata > Mammalia > Artiodactyla > Balaenopteridae > Balaenoptera > Balaenoptera musculus. The sequence goes on along the minus strand of NC_045793.1, from coordinate 90,228,027 downwards.
ATTAGTCCTGTTTTGGGGGTGAGAGGAGGAACCAGGAGCAGACACTCTCAGTGCCATGGGCAGAAAGACTTTTGGGGGCCTCTTTGCTGTTCAAACTCTGTATGTTTTACATCTTTTAAATTCAAATGACGCTAATGACACCCACTAGGAAACTGGCCGTATGATTCAAGCAGTACTGCGAAGTCTAAAAGACAATTCATACCCTCATATAGACTCCAAGCACACCAATTATTATATGATCCTAACGCTGCAAAGAACATTCACATATACATCTTTTTGCAGCAGTGTTGTCTTTTTTATTTTTCAAATTTTCTATAATGAGCATGGGTTGCTCTTATAAAACAAGATGAAAAACATAATTTTTAAGGGTTTAGCAACAGGATGATTGGAATATTTTTGATTTTTAAATCCTGTTCCATTTTGCTTACTTCACAAGTCTTGTTGGTGGGCTGCTGGACTTCTGGCTTGCTTGTTTTATAGAAGTTCTTCCTCATAAATTATACTCCTCAAGGGCAGGATCTTCTCTTATTCAACTATATAGAACAGCACTATGTGCTTGACCCAGAGTAGGTGATTAATAATTGTAGCAATATCTGTGAATTCATAAAAAGCCTATTCCTGTTGCACTTATTATTCACTGGATAAGGCATAAGGAATCGACAGCGTTTTCTTCAGACCCTCTTTTTGCATTTTGTTTAAAATGTAATGTCAGGAAATGGAGCTCATCATAAAGAGAGAGAACGAAGTGAAGAGGAGATCATTTTAGAGGGAGATTGTGGGGTTTGTTTTGTTTGGTTTTGAGTGTAGAAGCATCCACAATCAAAGTCTCAAAGACGGTGGTGAGGTCTGATTATTCTAGAGTTAACAGTCTCCCCTTCACTGGGAGAGACGGGGAGAAACCCAGCTGGAGTGGGGCGGAGCCTGCAGAAATGGAGGCGTCCGAAAGGGCGGAAAAAGAGGCCTCCAGGGAATCCTTCAAAGGCAGAGAGAAAACATCTTTATTTTGTTTTTAAATGAAAGAAATCTAGAAATGGGAAGCCTTCTCTCTATTTTTAAATTTCAATTCTCTGAGTGAGCTGGATAAAAATCACAGTGGAGACCAAGGGAAAACTTAGGCTGCAAAAAGAGAGGATTAGCGGAATCAGGCACCCAGACAAAGAGGCAATCAGGGGGTTCAGAGACATGCAGTTTAATCAACAGTTTTCCAAATCTGGATTTCACCTGAAGGGCTCCTCCACAGTGAGGAGAATTTAAAAAGTGAGACATGCAGTAAACAGGAATCAGCTGTGAGTCGCTGTGCACAGCACCACCAGGGCCTCTGACAGCGAGCCTCCCTCCGCCCAAGCGCGTCCCGGTCAAGGGGTCTGTCGAGAGCACTGGAGTCTGTGTCTCGTCGGTTACTTACGTGGGCTTAATTCCGACACGGCAAATACGTAGGATGGGCTATCAAAGACAAGAGGAAACTCATTTTCTGGGCTTGTTAGGATATAAATGTAGATATTATCTACAAACGGAAATAGGAAAAAAAATTAAATCACAATACAGGCATCCCTCATTCTGTTGCGTTTTACGTACTGCAGTTTGCAGATATTGTGTCTTTTACAGATCGAACGTTGTGGCAACCCTGTGTTGAGCAAGTCTATCGGCACCATGTTTCCAAGAGCATTTGCTCACTTTGTGTCTCTGTGTCATGTTTTGGTAATTCTTGCAATATTTCAAACGTTTTCCTCATTATTATATTGTTATGGTGATCTGTGATCAGTGATCTTTGATGTTACCATGGCAGAAAGATTATGACTCGCTGAAGGTTCAGATGATGGTTGGCATGTTTTAGCAATAAAGTATTTTTTTAATTAATTAATTAATTTAATTTTTATTTTTGGCTGTGTTGGGTTTTTTCGTTTCTGTGCGAGGGCTTTCTCTAGTTGCGGCAAGTGGGGGCCGCTCTTCATCGCAGTGCGCGGGCCTCTCACTATCGCGGCCTCTCTTGTTGTGGAGCACAGGCTCCAGACGCGCAGGCTCAGTAGTTGTGGCTCACGGGCCTAGTTGCTCCGTGGCATGTGGGATCTTTCCAGACCAGGGCTCGAACCCGTGTCCCCTGCATTGGCAGGCAGATTCTCAACCACTGCACCACCAGGGAAGCCCAGCAATAAAGTATTTTTAATTAAAGTATGTACATTATTTTTTTAAGACAATGCTATTGCACACTTAACAGATTACAGTATGTAGTGTAAATGTAACTTTTGTATGCATTTGGAAACCAAAAAATTCACGTGACTCGCTTTATTGCTTTGTGCCAAGCCAAAGAGTTTGAATGTGAACTTGACAGCTATGGGGAGACACTCAAGGGCTTTCAGCGAGAAGTAATACGGTGGCATTTGCATTTCCTGAAAATCACTGTCAGAAATGTGGTGGATGCGTTGGAGAGGGACAAGACTAAAGGTGGGCAGAAAGACTCTTGAATGTTGTAACTCGTCTCGGAAAGAGGAGGTTCTGCATTAGAGCAATACTAGTGGGATGGAGGCGCGGCGGAGTCGGGGGGAAGGCAGCAGATCCTCGAGATTTTAGTAGGTGACACAGAAGAAAGGACTTGGAGACTGATTAACTGTTCTTGGTGAAGGACAGGAGGAGGCTGGGCTGATTCTGAAGTGTTGGGGTTTTGGAAGTCTCCTTTTGAACATAAATACATCCCCAGCCCAAGCCCAAGCATTGCCCAGCACAGTTTAGTCATTGCTACTCAAGGAAGATGCTTCATGAAATAAACCAAAATGATACTTGCTTTTATAGTAAGGGGGGGCAACATCCTGCACCTGGATGATCACAGTGTATTTATTGCCGGCTGCTAGGTTACTTGGATTTTCATAATCTAGATCACCAATCAACTAGATTAAAACAGAGAGATCAGATTACACAGAATAAACAATCCTTTTAATTGAACTGACATTTTCATGTACTGTTAGTGGACATGTAAATTGCAAAACCTTTCTGGAAAGCATTTTTCCCCATAGGAGGAGCTTTAAAAAGTTATGTCCATGCCTTTGCTCACTGCTAGAGAACTTATTTGAAAGAATTTATCAGGAGAGAGAATCTGTTTAAAGATGTTCATCAAGCACCATTGGCCAGCATAGGCTCAAGATTTCAGGTTAAGTCAAAGAGAAGCACGATACAGAATCCTACATGCAAGGTTATTTCCATCATTTAGAATACTTATGCATATATTTATAGACTATACATAAAATCTGTGCATAGGGAAGAAGACAAGAAGGAAATATATCAACATGTTAATAGTGGTTATTACTGAATAGGAATGCCTTTCTGTGTTTCCTACATTTTCTACAGTGAACATGTATTAATTTCTCAAACAGAAAAAAATAGAAGTTATTTTTAGTTGACAGAATAAAATTGATACGACTTTTTGGGGGATGGGAGGTGGAGAAGGGGGTGTTTGAGAGGATGGCTAGTGGGCTGCTTGCTCTTCTTCCTGAGGCTTTATCTCTGATGCAAAGATCTCCCCCATCAAGACCACCCCCCTGTAAGACCTCCACCTTACCCTGCCCTTCTACCTCTCTCCTCCTTTCCCCCCAACTCTCCAGTGGGAACCTTGTTGTTAAATGTCTCACACAGCTCATTGAGACCTGCCTTTTACTCCCATTCTTTTTCCAATTATGTATTTGCCCCAGTGGAGATGCCCCTCTTTTTTGGGTCTCCAGTGGTTCTACAGTGCGGAATTTAGCAGGACACACTCATGGCCCTGGCCCTGCTGTCTCTCACCTCACACATCTATGGCGAGGAATGAGCACTGAAATAAACAAAAGTGCTTGAGCCCAGAGGGCACTGATATGTGCCTGTGGAAGCATGCTAACGAGGCACACAGCCTGCAAACCACGAGCTATGCAAGAAAGAATCCAATCCTTAGCACCCCAGGCATAACCATGCATAACAAACAATTCCTGGAACTTGGGTAAAATAAAGAGCAAATGGGGAAAACAGAGTCACTGTTAAGTTTGTCAGTTACAGTCGCTGGGAGAGGGAGTTACTTTGGAAATTTCTCTCTATGGGGCAGCAAAAGCACTATGCATGTTAGACCAACTTCCCCAATGCCCTTTCGATGATGCAGTGACCGTTAACTGACCACGATTTTCCCAGAGCCAGCTGGATCCTGTAAAAATCTGCTGCTGCTGCCCACTCCAGATGGCGTGGTGAAGTTGAATTGGTTGTTTGGTGCTTCACTGTCATCATCAAAGCAGAACTTGTTCAGGTCCAGAAGCAACGTCCCCTTGGCTGCTCTCTCAGGCACCATAATGCTGGCGAAAAGACACGATTCAATATTTGCCCCCCAACAAATGGTGACTGAGCATTCCTTCTAACACAGGCCCCAGGCTAGACACACCGGCTTTCATGTCAATTGAAAGCAAGTCCATGGTTAAGGCAGTACCTGCCTAACTGGTGTCCCCACTCTGCCCTTGACTCCTTTCAGAGGATTCTGAACACAGCAGCCAGAGGAATCCCGTGAAAATGTCAGATCACGTTGCTCCTCTGCTCCTAAATCGCAAAGGGCTCCTGATTTCACTCAAAGTCGTAACTCTGATCTACAGCATCTTTCATGACGTGCGCCCACCCCCACCTCCACCCCTTACCTGTCTGAACTCATCTCCTACTAATTCTTCGTGTTCACTCTCCTTCCACCCTGGCCTCCCTGTGCTCCTGGACCCTCCCCAGGCTCTGGCCTCAGGGCCATTGCACTTACTGTGCAATGCTTTTCCCACAAATGTCCGCACGGCTTGCTCTTTCCCTATCTTTAGTCGCGAATCAAATGGCACCTTCTCAGGAGGCTCCCTGGCTACCCCAGCTAAAATGTCAACGCCCCCAGCCCATTGCTCCCTCTCCCCTTCCCCCCTTTAGGTTTAATGCTTGGTGCTTACCATTTTCCAATATACTATACAGTTTACTTACATATCCTGTTTATCACCTGTTTGCCCCCAAGAATGTAAGCTCCACAAGACTGGGGATCTTTATCTGCTTTGTTCTTGGCACACTCAAGAAATATTTGTTGAGTGAATGAATGAATGGTAGCTTATGGGACTAGCACAGAAGTGAAGAAGAATATAAGAGAAATAGAAATTCTGCCCCTGCCTGTAGGAATTGATAATCTGGTTGGGGGGGAGATTGCTGTACCCCTGCACCCCTCCCTCCCCTCCCATGCTTAGAAGACTGGAAATTCCTCCACTTGTGTTCTCATGACTTCGAAGTCATAGAAGGGCCTCCTGACACCTTAGCATCATTCATTCAATAGAGGCTTATTAAAGGTTGAATTCTGGGTCCCAATCTCAGTTCACTCCAGCGGGGAGGCAAATAGTATGCAAATGAGTAAAGCTGCCCCCAAACTCAGAGCCATCTGGTCAAGCCCAGCGTGGAGTGGGAGACTCTGAGGAAGCATGGTAACACCTCTAGACCCATTAAGGGACTTCACACGTCTCCAGGTTTCAGTTTTTCCATCTATAAGATGGACATGTTGATTAGCTTTTGCTACATAACAAACCAGCCCAAAACCTAGTGGCTTAAAACAACAGGCGTTTATTCTTTCTTACAACACTAAGGGTTATCCATTCGCTCTTTTGGTTCCGGCCCAACTTGGCTGGTCTCTCCAGTCACTGGCAGCTCGGTGGGGGCTAGATGCTCCAGGACGGCCTCACTCACAGGTGTGGTGGGAAGGTGGGAGGTCTCTGCTTCATATTACCTCCCATCCTCCAGGAGGCTAGTCTGGGCTCTTCTCATGGAGATCTCAGGCTTCCAAAAGTAGCAAGTCCCAATGCACACACACCTTTCAATCCTCTGCTGCGCCATGTTTGTGAATGTTCCGATGGCCAAAGCAATTCACCTGGTCAAGTCCAGATTCAAGGAGTAGAAAGAGATACCCATCTCTTGATGGGAGGAATGGCAAAATCACACTGCAAAGTGGCTCATGTACAGGCAAAGAGGAATTTGTGTGGCTAGTATTTTCTTTCTCTTTTTCTCTCTCTCTCCTTCCTCCCTTCCTCCCTTCCTCCCTTCCTCCCTTTCTCCCTTTCTCTCTTTCTTTCTTTCTTTCCCTACCACAATCATGTTTTGCTTTGGGCAGGATTTCTTACAAAAATATATTGGGGCTGCCAGGAGAATGTGCCTGGAAGACCTACAGCTGCAGGAATAGAATGATCACAGACCCCAGCTGCTCGGCTCTGAAATCCATCATTGTATTTGCAGTGAGGTCGTGTGCCAACGACAGGGCAGGGCAGAGATACTAAGGCAGACTCATTCCTGTCCTGTGACAGCTGACTTTGGCTCCAGGACTCCCCAGTGCCCTAGCCAAGTTCATGGACTGCAGAACAGACTAGAACATTCCCACCCACGCACCCTCCCTCCTTCCTTTACTCAGGTCAGACTTGCATCACGGTCTGATGACCCTCGCAGCCTAGCCTAGCTCTCTCCCCATCTTCTCCCACAGGCATTTCCACTAATAAAAGCCTCACACATTTAATCCTGTCTTGGCATCTTGTTCTCGGAGCATCAACACGTGTCTCTAATCCTCTGTACTATCACCTCTCTCTGCAACAGAGTTATGCTGCTTTCTATGTTCCACATCAGCTCTTCATGGCAGCTAAAATGGGCTTAGCAAACATGGAGCCAAGTCTGACGGCAAGGTTGTTTTTGTGCTGCTGAGGGTAACTGGGTTTGCTGTGGGAAAGCGGTCTTTCTCACAGGTGTAACTGAATCTCCACGATGTCTCTGTGTCCCAGCAGGACTGGAGTCCGAGCATTTCCATTCTTGTCTTGGTGGCATGATGTCGTGGTTTTACTCATAAATACTTAGAAAAGATACTATTTGTTAAATACCAACTATATGTGGTATCCTACCAAACACTTTAAAAACTCTGTCTCTCATCCCCTCATTGCCTAGAGGTTTGTGTTCTTGTCCCCATTTTACAGATGAAGAAAGATTGGTTCAGGGTGGTTTCAAGACCTGTCCCAGAAAGCTGATGCATCCAGGCACCATCCTCTTGTCAGTGTTAAGAGTCACAGTAAATTTTACTTACGGTTCTATCAGTGACTCTCCAGGCCCACAGAGGGTTCAGGGATCTGAGCCTTGATTACAAGTCTGCAGAAGCTGGAAGGTTGCATCACCCAAAGACTCTAGGGTCCGGAAGCCAGACATTTCACGCCCTCCAAAAGAGGCCTTCACACTTGGCCCCTTAGGGCCGCCTGGCATGTTCTTTTCATTTTCCCCCCGCCACTTGGTATTTTCCCCCTAAACGCATGACTTGGAAAACCACTCCCCCCCCATTCATCACTCCCTGCCTCAAAGGCGGGCTGCCCTCACTCCCAGCCATCTGACCACGGTTCCCCCCCCACTTGGAGGTAACAGGCCCAGCCAACGTCCTCTGCCTCTGGCTCACAAACAGCCTGCAAAGCACTTTCAGCCAAGCGCCTGACAATTTACAACCAGAGCGGCTCTGTCATGGGGCCTTTGATGCCTCCATCAGGGCCTTGGGCTCATTCATCACCAGCCTGGGAAAGCCGCAGGGGCTGTTTCTGTCTCTCGGCCGCCTGAGAGCCTGCGTGGACCCACGGGGATGGCAGGGAACCTGGCACGAAGCCACCTGCCTCGTGGGATCCACTGGGTGCTTGGTGCCCTCCCAGCCTATTCTACCTGCTCCCCCAAACTCCGCCGCAGAGACTGTGCCAACAGCCCTGAAGAAAGGGTAAATATTCAGGGACAGGGCTGCCAGAGCCTGTGGCAGCACCAGTGCTGTCGTTTGGCTTGCTTTTGACCTGCCTGGGTGCTTCCACTCTGGTGTGGTGGGAATGGACAAGATGCTAGGCATGGGAGAGTGGTGGGTAATGCAGGTCAGGGTTTCCCAGCCCCTCCCTGGAGTATGCAAACGAAGCTGGGGTTTGGGAGTAAAAACTCTCACTTTCCGGACTGCAGAGGGAGGAGCCCTTTTGTTGCCCCTCCTCATATCTTGGCTTTTACAGGACGACTGCAAGTTCCTCCCACTGCAAAAGCCCAGAGCCCTCCTGGAACATTGTTTAGAGTTACCTTTAGTAATAAATACAATTAGTTCAGTTACTGGCTGGCGTTGACCTTCAAGGCTAATTTGGAGAGAAGATTATCAAGGGCAGGACTCTGCATGAGCTTGTCTGGACAGTCTAGGATATTCAAAATGTGATTTTACCAGCTAATATGGAATGCAGTTTGTAAACTGTCATCTCACACGTCAGGGGACTCTGGACCACAGGAAGCCACAGCACACACTTACCAGAAATGCACTGAGGGGAGAAAATTGGCCAGGAAGGCTGGAGATAGCACAGTCCTCTCCAATCATTGATACCCAGAATTCTTACTCTTCAACCATCTTCCCCCACCTCTTAGGGCAGGAGAATGAAGGGGAAAGCAGGAGGGTCTAGAAGAGCAGGACATGAGGAGAAGAATTTCCCAAGATGCACTGGAGCCACCCAAGGGCACTAGCATAGCTTTAGATTTTCAAAGAAAGTGCAAGAGTAACTCTGTGGATCACCTCTACTCCATCCCAGGGACCAAACTTCTCTTAACAGTGGTGGGTTTGATTTATGCAGAATATGGTATGGAAGTCACGGTCCTAACTATCCATGACAACTGTTCTCACCCATCAAACAGACTCTGTTCTTGGGGTTGGGATAGGAGCCTATCACATGGTCAAGGCCACCATTATTGATTTGATAGGGGCCTCAGCAAGAAGCAGATGGCAAATTAAGATAATTCTGGGAGGGTTTAGTAAAGGGACTGTTACAACGCGTACACACGGTACATGGAAACTTCAAAGGATGGTCTAGGTCTAGGAAGAGTGGGCCTCCCTTTCCACTGCTAGGCCTCAAGGAGCCGGAGGGGGGAGCAGTTCCTGAAACCGGAACCAGGGGCAGAGGGTGCTGTGCGCAGAGGGCGGCCTAATAGGAACTGAGACCTTCAGGAGGTGGAGGGGCTCATGCCGCTGACAGCGAGGGAGCCAGGGGATAAATACCCTGACTTCTCTCTCCCCCTCATTCCAGGGCTTCCCGTGGGCCAACGGGAAGGTGCGGGGCAAGGGAGCAGTTGATTTCCATAGAGGTCAGCCTCCTGGGGCACAGAGCAGGGTTGGGGAGGCTGGGAGCTAGATCTGAAGAGGCAAGTAGGGTATGTCCAGAACAGGGTTTAGCTGTTTTGATGCCAGGCTCAAGACTACTTGATTCTTAGCGCTATGCTGGGCATGCCAGTGAGGAAAACAGGGGGACATTGAAGAGCATAATAAAGGAGTTTGTATTTCTACTGCTTATCCTAGATCTTCTTTGTCTAGGGTCCTTTGTCCTTTGCATGGCCACACTATGTATCAGGTCTATGTCCAGAGTTACCTAGAGCTTAAAAAATGAACTTGCAAAAGCAAAGATAATCTCAGAGGGAGACTCTTTCCCTAGGGAGATCTGAAAGTGAGACCAGCTCTGGAGTTCAGCTTTGCTCCAGACACAGGACACTCTCTCAGCAAGGGTCGCTGCAGAGGTGCCCTCCCCACCCCCAGGAGGAACCACCTTCAGACTCCCAAGAAACTGGAGACTAGCTATTAAGAAACCACAGAGATGAAGCTAACCTGGGGAATTACTCATCTTGTGGCATTGAGACAAAATAGTTAGTGGAAAGACAGTACTGTTTTGCAAGAGTCATATTAACCCAGAATCACAAGGGACTTCATTGATTTTTTTAATTTTTGACTTTTATTTTATTTATTTTTTTATACAGTAGGTTCTTATTAGTCATCAATTCTATACACATCAATTATACATGTCAATCCCAATCGCCCAATTCATCACACCACCACCACCACCCCCCAGCCACTTTCCCCCCTTGGTGTCCATGTGTTTGTTCTCTCCATCTGTGTCTCAATTTCTGCCCTGCAAACCGGTTCATCTGTACTATTTTTCTAGGTTCCACATATATGTGTTAATATACGATATTTGTTTTTCTCTTTCTGACTTACTTCACTCTGTATGACAGACTCTAGATCCATCCACGTCTCAACAAATGACCCAGTTTCGTTCCTTATTATGGCTGAGTAATATTCCATTGTATATATGTACCACATCTTCTTTATCCATTCATCTGTCGATGGGCATTTAGGTTGCTTCCATGACCTGGCTATTGTAAATAGTGCTGCAATGAACACTGGGGTGCATGTTTCTTTTTGAATTATGGTTTTCTCTGGGTATATGTCCAGTAGCGGGATTGCTGTATCATATGGTAATTCTATTTTTAGTTTTTTAAGGAACCTCCATACTGTTCTCCATAGTGGCTGTATCAATTTACATTCCCACCAACAGTGCAAGAGGGTTCCCTTTTCTCCACACCCTCTCCAGCATTTGTTGTTTGTAGATTTTCTGATGATGCCCATTCTAACTGGTGTGAGGTGATACCTCATTGTAGTTTTGATTTGCATTTCTCTAATAATTAGTGATGTTGAGCAGCTTTTCATGTGCTTCTTGGCCATCTGTATGTCTTCTTTGGAGAAATGTCTATTTAGGTCTTCTGCCCATTTTTGGATTGGGGTGTTTGTTTCTTTAATATTGAGCTGCATGAGCTATTTATATATTTTGGAGATTAATCCTTTGTCCGTTGATTCGTTTGCAAATATTTTCTCCCATTCTGAAGGTTGTCTTTTTGTCTTGTTTATAGTTTCCTTTGCTCTGCAAAAGCTCTTAAGTTTCATTAGGTCCCATTTGTTTATTTTTGTTTTTATTTCCATTACTCTAGGAGGTGGATCAAAAGAGATCTAGCTGTGATTTATGTCAAAGAGTGTTCTTCCTATGTTTTCCTCTAAGAGTTTTATAGTGTCCAGTCTTACGTTTAGGTCTCTAATCCATTTTGAGTTTATTTTTGTGTGTGGTGTTAGGGAGTGTTCTAATTTCATTCTTTTACATGTAGCTGTCCAGTTTTCCCAGCACCACTTATTGAAGAGACTGTCTTTTCTCCATTGTATATCCTTGCCTCCTTTGTCATAGATTAGTTGACCATAGGTGTGTGGGTTTATCTCTGGGCTTTCTATCTTGTTCCATTGATCTATGTTTCTGTTTTTGTGCCAGTACCATACTGTCTTGATTACTGTAGCTTTGTAGTATAGTCTGAAGTCAGGGAGTCTGATTCCTCCAGCTCCATTTTTTTCCCTCAAGACTGCTTTGGCTATTCGGGGTCTTTTGTGTCTCCATACAAATTTTAAGATCTTTTGTTCTAGTTCCGTAAAAAAAGCCGTTGGTAATTTGATAGGGATTACATTGAATCTGTAGATTGCTTTGGGTAGTAGAGTCATTTTCACAATATTGATTCTTCCAATCCAAGAACATGGTATATCTCTCCATCTGTTGGTATCATCTTTAATTTCTTTCATCAGTGTCTTACAGTTTTCTGCATACAGGTCTTTTGTCTTCCTAGGTAGGTTTATTCCTAGGTATTTTATTCTTTTTGTTGCATTGGTAAATGGGAGTGTTTCCTTAATTTCTCTTTCAGATTTTTCATTATTAGTGTATAGGAATACAAGAGATTTCTGTGCATTTTGTATCCTGCAACTTTACCAAATTCATTGATTAGCTCTAGCAGTTTTCTGGTGGCATCTTTAGGATTCTCTATGTATAGTATCATGTCATCTGCAAACAGTGACAGTTTTACTTCTTCTTTTCCAATTTGTATTCCTTTTATTTCTTTTTCTTCTCTAATTGCCGTGGCTAGGACTTCCAAAACTATGTTGAATAATAGTGGTGAGAGTGGACATCCTTGTCTCGTTCCTGATCTTAGAGGAAATGCTTTCAGCTTTTCACCATTGAGAATGATGTTGGCTGTGGGTTTGTCATATATGGCCTTTATTATGTTGAGGTAGGTTCCCTCTATGCCCACTTTCTGAAGAGTTTTTATCATAAATGGGTGTTGAATTTTGTCAAAAGCTTATTCTGCATCTATTGAGATGATCATATGGTTTTTATCCTTCAATTTGTTAATATGGTGTATCACATTGATTGATTTGCATATATTGAAGAATCCTTGCATCCCTGGGATAAATCCCACTTGATCGTGGTGTATGATCCTTTTAATGTGTTGCTGGATTCTGTTTGCTAGTATTTTGTTGAGGATTTTTGCATCTATATTCATCAGTGATATTGGTCTGTAATTTTCTTTTTTTGTAGTATCTTTGTCTGGTTTTGGTATCAGGGTGATGGTGGCCTCATAGAATGAGTTTGGGAGTGTTCCTTCCTCTGCAATTTTTTGGAAGAGTTTGAGAAGGATGGGTGTTAGCTCTTCTCTAAATGTTTGATAGAATTCACCTGTGAAGCCATCTGGTCCTGGACTTTTGTTTGTTGGAAGATTTTTAATCACAGTTTCAATTTCATTACTTGTGATTGGTCTATTCCTATTTTCTGTTTCTTCCTGGTTCAGTCTTGGAAGGTTACACCTTTCTAAGAATTTGTCCATTTCTTCCAGGTTGTCCATTTTATTGGCATAGAGTTGCTTGTAGTAGTCTCTTAGGATGCTTTGTATTTCTGTGGTGTCTGTTGTAACTTCTCCTTTTTCATTTCTGATTTTATTGATTTGAGTCCTCTCCCTCTTTTTCTTGATGAGTCTGGCTAATGGCTTATCAATTTTGTTTATCTTCTCAAAGAACCAGCTTTTAGTCTTATTGATCTTTGCTATTGTTTCTTTGTTTCTATTTCATTTATTTCTGCTCTGTTCTTTATGATTTCTTTCCTTCTGCTAACTTTGAGTTTTGTTTGTTCTTCTTTCTCTAGTTTCTTTAGGTGTAAGGTTAGATTGTTTACTTGAGATTTTTCTTGTTTCTTTAGATAGGCTTGTATAGCTATAAACTTCCCTCTTAGAACTGCTTTTGCTGCATCCCATAGGTTTTGGGTCGTCATGTTTTCATTGTCATTTGTCTCTAGGTATTTTTTGATTTCCTCTTTGATTTCTTCAGTGATCTCTTGGTTATTTAGTAATGTATTGTTTAGCCTCCATGTGTTTGTGTTTTTTACGTTTTTTCCCCTGTAATTCATTTCTAATCTCATAGCGTTGTGGTCAGAAAAGATGCTTGATATGATTTCAATTTTCTTAAATTTACTGTGGCTTGATTTGTGACCCAAGATGTGATCTATCCTGGAGAATGTTCCATGCGCACTTGAGAAGAAAGTGGAATCTGTTGTTTTTGGATGGAATGTCCTATAAATATCAATTAAATCTATCTGGTCTATTGTGTCATTTAAAGCTTCTGTTTCCTTATTTATTTTCATTTTGGATGATCTGTCCATTGGTGTAAGTGAGGTGTTAAAGTCCCCCACTATTATTGTATTACTGTCAATTTCCTCTTTTATAGCTGTTAGCAGTTGCCTTATGTATTGAGGTGCTCCTATGTTGGGTGCATATATATTTATAATTGTTATATCTTCTTCTTGGATTGATCCCTTGATCATTATGTAGTGTCCTTCCTTGTCTCTTGTAACATTCTTTATTTTAAAGTCTATTTTATCTGATATGAGTATTGGTACTCCAGCTTTCTTTTGGTTTCCATTTGCATGGAATATCTTTTTCCATCCTCTCACTTTCAATCTGTATGTGTCCCTAGATCTGAAGTGGGTCTCTTGTAGACAGCATATAGATGGGTCTTGTTTTTGTATCCATTCAGCAAACCTGTGTCTTTTGGTTGGAGCATGTAATCCATTCACGTTTAAGGTAATTATCGATATGTATGTTCCTATGACCAATTTCTTAATTGTTTTGGGTTTGTTTTTGTAGGTCCTTTTCTTCTCTTGTGTTTCCCAGTTAGAGAAGTTCCTTTAGCATTTGTTGTAGAGCTGGTTTTGTGGTGCTGAATTCTCTTAGCTTTTGCTTGTCTGTAAAGCTTTTGACTTCTCCATCGAATCTGAATGAGATCCTTGCCGGGTAGAGTAATCTTGGTTGTAGGTTCTTCCCTTTCATCACTCTAAGTATATCATGCCACTCCCTTCTGGCTTGTAGAGTTTCTGCTGAGAAATCAGCTGTTAATCTTATGGGAGTTCCCTTGTATATTATTTGTCGTTTTTCCCTTGCTGCTTTCAATAATTTTTCTTTGTGTTTAATTTTTGCCTGTTTGATTACTATGTGTCTCAGTGTGTTTCTCCTTGGGTTTATCCTGTATGGAACTCTCTGCACTTCCTGGACTTGGGTGGCTATTTCCTTTCCCAGGTTAGGGAAGTTTTCGACTATAATCTCTTCAAATATTTTCTCGGGTCCTTTCTCTCTCTCTTCTCCTTCTGGGACCCCTATAATGTGAATGTTGTTGCGTTTAATGTTGTCCCAGAGGTCTCTTAGTCTGTCTTCATTTCTTTTCATTCTTTTTTCTTTATTCTATTCCGCAACAGTGAATTCCACCATTCTGTCTTCCAGGTCACTTATCTGTTCTTCTGCCTCAGTTATTCTGCTATTGATTCCTTCTAGTGTAGTTTTTATTTCAGTTATTGTATTGTTCATCTCTGTTTGTTCTTTAATTCTTCTAGGTCTTTGTTAAACATTTCTTGCATCTTCTCGATCTTTGCTTCCATTCTTTTTCCGAGGTCCTGGATCATCTTCACTATCATTATTCTGAATTCTTTCTCTGGAAGGTTGCCTATCTCCACTTCATATAGTTGTTTTTCTGGGGTTTTATCTTGTTCCTTCATCTGGTACATAGCCCTCTGCCTTTTCATCTTGTCTATCTTTCTGTGAATGTGGTTTTTGTTCCACAAGCTGCAGGACTGTAGTTCTTCTTGCTTCTGCCGTCTGCCCTCTGGTGGATGAGTCTTTCTAAGAGGCTTGTGCAAGTTTCCTGATGGGAGGGACTGGTGGTGGGTAGAGCTGACTGTTGCTCTGGTGGGCAGAGCTCAGTAAAACTTTAATCCACTTGACTGCTGATGGGTGGGGCTGGGTTCCCTCCCTGTTGGTTGTTTGGCCTTAGGCAACCCAACACTGGAGCCTACCTGGGCTCTTTGGTGGGGCTAATGGCGGACTCTGGGAGGGCTCACGCCAAGGAGTACTTCCTAGAACTTCTGCTGCCAGTGTCCTTGTCCCCATGGTGAGCCACAGCCACCCCCCACCTCTGCAGGAGACCCTCCAACACTAGCTGGTAGGTCTGGTTCAGTCTCCCCTGGGGTCACTGCTCCTTCCCCTGGGTCCCGATGCACACACTAGTTTGTGTGTGCCCTCCAAGAGTGGAGTCTCTGTTTCCCCCAGTCCTGTTGAAGTCCTGAAATCAAATCCCACTAGACTTCAAAGTCTTATTCTCTAGGAATTCCTCCTCCTGTTGCCAGACCCCCAGGTTGGGAAGCCTGACGTGGGGCTCAGAACCTTCACTTCAGTGGGTGGACTTCTGTGGTATAAGTGTTCTCCAGTCTGTGAGTCACCCACTCAGCAGTTATGGGATTTGATTTTACTGTGATTGCGCCCCTCCTACCGTCTCATTGTGGCTTCTCCTTTGTCTTTGGATGTGGGGTATCTTTTTTTGGTGAGTTCCAGTGTCTTCCTGTCAATGATTGTCCAGAAGCTAGTTGTGATTCTGGTGTTCTCGCAAGAGGGAGTGAGAACACGTCCTTCTACTCTGCCATCTTGGTTCCTCCTCCAAGGGACTTTATTTTAAAATAACGGTGAGTAGATTGTGAGACAAAGAACAGGTCAAAATATCCAAAAGAATTTGTATCTGCCTTTTCCCCCCTCTCCATTGCCTTTTGTTCACAGGCAGTTAAGTTGTGTAAAGTGAATTAGATGCTTTGTTTTGTTTTAAGTAAATACTTGGTTTCATTTATTCATATTACTGGTGGCGCGCTTCTCTGGGAGCTCCTAGTTACCGATCCTAAGTCTCAAGTATCTACTATAACTGCTAACCAACAGCACCATCTTGCCATGGGTGGCAATAAATAAAGAAAAGGTACAGTCCAGAGAGTGCCTGACAAGTCCTGTGGACTTGTCACCAATGGAGATGAACGTGTTGTAGAAGAGAGCAAAATAAAAATATTTTTTAACAGAGTAAGAAAGTGGAGAAGAGAGATTACAAAGAGGAAAGAAAATGGAAGAGAGGGAAGAAAAAAGGATGAGGAAGGAAAATCTCTCACCTAAAGGGACAGTTCAAATCTACTTATTTTATTGAGCTGTGTCACAGGTGACCACAATCCGTCAGTCCCCGCCAGGCTATACCAGAATATCCAAGCACCCCCAAAGAGGTGATGTGCCCACACGTGTCTCAGAAGGCAAATACCTGAAGGTGAACTTGGTGCACGTCGAGGGGTTGTCATTAATGTCTTCCACAATGAAGGTTATCTGCTTGCGATTCTCCTGACCCCCGAAGGGTCTATCCTTCACCAGAACCTCCAGAGATATGGCAGGATTTTGTCTTAATTCCCCTGCATCTCGGTCTATCCTGCGCACAACTTGGATGGTCCCAGTAACTGTGAGAAAGCAAAGGTCAGAATATGGCTCTTTGGAGAGAAATGAAGAGTCGAAGGCAGGTGGAGACTTGGAGTACATTGGAAAAGAACATTCTCATGTGAGGACTGGCTTACAAAGAGAATATTCTTTATACAAGTACATTAAAAAAAAAAAACCTAGTGTAAGTTCCTGTCTTGGACATTGACTGGGGTGTCTGGCCTGATCCTTCTAGAATTTTGCACCTCATGCCTCAGGGTTGGGCCCTCTGGCAGCTGTCCTTGCCCGTCATTCATTGGACTGATAGACAGCTGACTCCAACCCCTGGGTTATCTTTCTGGAGAATTTGTAACTGGGAGACACAAGTCAGGTTCCTAGTGGAGCTACAGATAAGATGCCAGAACTGTAGCTGCTGAGGGCGCTGGAGCAGCACCGCTCCCCATCCTTCCTGTGCCCTGACTGTTTACTCTTTCTCATGAGATACGCAGTATCCTGGTGATAGGTGTCTGCTACTTTTTTTTTCTCTTGCTTGGTTTGGCTGGCCTTAGTTTCTGTTACTTGCAACCAAAGAGTCTTAATGAATATGCTACCAAAAAACCCCACTTATTTGTTAAAGGTTCAATTTGCAGTACTCGAACGAACAGAATTCTAAACCACAGTTGTCCATCCCGCCATGATCACTGGAGTGAGGTCCTCAATGACAGACAGCACCGCCTTTGCCCGCCTCTCCTGGGCACAGGTAACCTTTGCCCACCTCTCCTGGGCACAGGTAACCTTTGCCCTAAAGCCTATGGGACGAGTAACACATTGTCTTTTTGGGTTGTCCAGTGCTGGCCTCCACAAAATCATTATGTAAAGTGAAGTCCTTTTGGGTGATGTGACAGGGATTTATGAGGCGGTATAGTCTAGGAGTAGGGAAGAGCACAGCCTTTGGAGTCGGGCAGCTTTGGTTTGTATCGCTGATTCACAACCTACAAGCTGTGAGACCTTGGATGAGTCACTTAACCTATCCGAGTCTCTCTCTAAGCCTCAGTTTCCTCATCTGTAAAATGTGGATTATGGTAGTTCACTGGGTTGCTCTGCTGGGTACTTAAGATAGAATGCATGTGGATCACGCAGCATCCTGCCTGGTACGGACTAAAAGGTGGTCATTAAGAGGGAGAAACTCTCCTTCTCTGCACCAAGATACTTAGATGGGAAAATCTCCCAGGAATCCACAGATGGATGTATCAATAGATTGATGCAATCCAATATGGTAACCACTAGCCACATGTGGCTCTTTAGCACTTGAAATGTGGCTAGGCCAAATTGAGATGCAGTAAGTAAAACACACAACAGATTTCAAAGAATTGGCACAAACAATAATAAGGTAAAATATCTCATGAGTAACTTTAAAATCTTGATTACAAGTTAAAATGATAATATTTTGGATATATTGGGTTAAATAAAATGCCTTATTAAGATTAATTTCACCTGTTTCTACTTTTTGTGGCCACTTTAAAATTACATATGTGGCTTCCACTGTATTTCTTCTGGACAGTGCTGGTCTGGAGCCTCTGTTCAGGAGACTTCAAGGTACCCTCAGGATAGTGAACTCATCCATCCTTAGATGCCCACCTGCCTCAGAGGTGGAGTGGTGATACAGCTGATGATGCAGCTGTCGACACAGGGCCCTGTTCAATGTCCCCAAACCTTAAGCCAGCTGCTTTTAATACACCTATTACAGGGAATTCCCTGGCGGTCCAGTGGTTAGGACTCCACGCTTTCACTGCCGGGGCCTGGGTTCAATCCCTGGTCAGGGAACTAAGATCCCCAAAGCCACGAGGTGCGGCCAAAAAAAAAAAAATACACCTGTTACCCTGATAACTTACGATAGTCTAGACGGAAAGGCATGCCCCAGACCAGAAGACAGAGAAAATATTTGTAAAACAATCCAAATGGCTGAATTAAAGTATGCACATAAGGATGTGTGTGTGTGTGTGTGTGTGTGTGTGTGTGTGTGTGACTTACACTGATTGATCATGAAATAGCTGTTGACAGTAGTGATGCTGTAGAAGAGGAAGCTGGTGAAACCTTTATCATCAGGGTCCTCAGCTGTGATATTGGCCACAATTGCTCCTGGACCCAGCTCCTCGGGAATCGTGTACACGTGCGTTGGGCTGGAACAGAAATACAGCAGACACAGCTCATTTCAGGGGCACAGGAGGGTGGAGTCTGGGAGGTGGGTATTTTGGTTCGTGCTAAATATAGCGCTGAGCTCTTGGAGTTGCATCAGTGTGTTCGGGAGGGAGAGCTCAGCAGCTGAAAGGAGGGGTGACTGGCTTTTGTGTTTCCGCAGATCACATCCCTGTGGATGCAAAGAAGTTGCCGTGCTGCGATGGCAACGATTTATACCAGCCACGGTCCCTGGCTCCGCGCAGGCCTGATGCCATTTCAGGTCAGCCTTGGCATTAACATCTTTTAAAATAAGGATAGTCGGCCTGTCCAGCTGTCTTCCCTTCTCCCAGTTCGTGTGCAGAATTTTCCTGAATTCTTTTAAAAATCCCTCTGGACACAATAGCCAAAACTATAACTTCCTGATGCCCACACCATGGTTGCCACCAGAAGCTGATTAAATTGTGAACCTTCTCTATCCCAGGGCCTCTGCTCACTTTTTATTTCTTCCCTTTTCTTTTTTCTTTTTTTGTTCTGAGGAGGCAGAATTTACACACAGAACGTGTATGCCTTTCCAAGTTGCGTTAACCGTGAGGTCAGCTCTCTGAAGGGAGAAACGAGCCCCACCGGCAGAAGCTAAGGTCAGCGCGCTGCCCTCCAAGGATGACTTCTTACAAAGTAAGCCCAAACTGCTAACTTATGCACCTTCCTCAGACCTGTACTGCCTTGGAAAAGGCCCAAAACCAGACAGATATGTTTGAGGTTTTAACTGCATACCCTGCGTAAATTGAATAATTTTGAATGTACCAAGGGAAGCTTATCGTTTAAAATAACTCTGCAGGAAGTCCTTTTGTGGAGGGAAAATCACTTCAGTGGGACAAATAGTCGTCTTTAATTTACCAGTTTCCTAAATTTGGGTTTTCCCATGTGGGAGTGTCTTTAAGAGGGGAATACTCTACCTCGGATCTAAAGGATTGCGTTCGTTTCATGAGCTCAGAAGGTCTCTGCGGTTCTATCCCATCATCTGTAGGGCCAGAGGGAGGAGAAAGGGGAGGGGGCCTCCAGGGGAGTCAGAGGCAGGCCGAGAACGGCTGGAACAAGGCCCTCCCCAGGCAGGCTGCTCCCGGGATCCTGGGCCGGCCCCCACTCCTGGGGCGCCCTCCTGTAGGCTCGCTCCATTGATGGGAGACAGTAATCTTGTTCAGGCCAAGAGGCCACCTCAGTGCTCTGGACCTCTCACTACCAGGGGTCCCCCAGAAGCTGCCGTTTGTCCATTTACTTACCTGACACACACCATTGTCAGGGAATCCGTGCCGCCCGCCAGTGGGTCCAGGGATGGACAAAGTGGGATGCAGCCAAGGAGGCGGGGCGGCAGGAACCAAAAGCAGAGCCAGAGGAGAGAGGGGGACGGCCCTGGCTCCCCAGGCTGTACTAAGCCCTTATTCCACTGTGTGAGAGACCCTGTTTCTCACGTGTTGGATTTTTTCCTTTGGCTACATTGAGGGGGTTCCGTTAATTTCCAACAGAGAGATCACTAAGACACCCGTGCGACCTTCCCAGCCTTGCCTTTGCTACCCCAGGGGTGGTCCCCGCCTTTCTAACTGCCTTCCTGAGCATGCTGGGTCCTTCGGCCACTCCAGAGCCCTGAATCAGGAGCCAGAGTTTCACAAGATGTGCGGGGTCGGGGGCGGGGTAACACTTTAAAGTTTGAGAAGGACTATTATGAGGAGTCACCAGAGGTGACAGCCAGAGGCTCCCAGCCTCTCACAGGACAGACAGAGGACACCTTGGGAGAGAAATCCCCTTGCTCCCACCCTCCTCCTTCCCTTCAAAGACAGTGGTTCTCAGCTGCAGATGATTATGTGGTTTGTCACAACTAGAGGAGCAGGCTGCCCTCGGTGTGTAGTGAATCGAGGCCAGGGACGCTGCTAAACAGCCTACGATGCCCAGGACAGCCGCACCGCAGCAAGTATCCCGCTCCAAATGTCAGGAGTGCAGCTGTTTAAGACCCTCATCTGCGGGCTCCTGCAGCCCACATTGGGCGCTCCGGGAAATCAGGTCCTCGTGAAGAGGACTGATCAGGCTCTTGGTGAAGACACAACTCCCCGGGTACAACATCCTGTCCTTGGCTGACTTGATATTGAGCCTGGCAGAAGATAAAATCTGTGGTTTATTTGGTTTGGGGATCCAAGACCCAAGTGTGTATAAAATATCATTTAACTTAGAAGTGTTACCCTCAAACCACAGTAGAAATCTGTTCAAATGCGGTGAAGCCAGGACCCCTGCAGCACCCCCGACAGGGGAAAGCTCTGATATCACTAATTCCCACACCCCTCTCCCCGTGACACTGGCTCACCAGAGCCTGGACCCAGGGCCACACTCAGGGGAAAGGGTGTGAATCCGGGATGACCTGGGTATGGCTTCTGTAAGTCCATAAAGTGTGTCTACACTGCCTGGCGCCAGGTTGAAAAGGACTGTGAATGAATGCAAAAGAAATGGGCAGAAGGGGAGAAAGACCCACCTGCCTGACTCTAAAACAAAGTTCTTTGCACGAGCAGCGAGCACTGTTTGCGAGGTAGAGAGTGAATGTAAGTCGGGTACTCTTATAATAAACTGCCCGACTTTCATAATGGCAGCATCCTGGAGTGCACATCACGAGAACATGAGACGTTCAGCATTTGTCACCACCCGGGAGAAAAATGGTGACGCATTTTCAACAACAGAAATAGTACTTGCTTTGGTTGTATTTCATTGCAGGACCTTAACAAATAGTAAAGATAGAAGAGTTGTTTCCACATTTTGCATTTCTAACTTCACACTCAGACTCAGTCTACTTGAATCCATTTGAGGATTTAATTTTGTTTATCCTGAATTAAATAACTTATCGTTAGTCCTAGCACTAATTTGGGAGAAAATAAGGATGATAGTTCAAGGGAACCAGGAAACCCTCAAAGTTAGTACCTAGCTTGAAACTGAGCAAACTTGTTGTAAGTCAGGATGGCTGAGGGACTAGGTTGGCTCTAATTGAGCAGCCCGGGCAAAGTAGGGCAGCCATCCTGCCCCAAATCCTGCCTCACATCCTTCTAGATCACAGGCTCTCGCAGACCCATCCTTACCAACATCCAGGGAGCACTGTTTGAAATAAAGTCGACTGTGTTTTTAATAAATGGTTAGACAGTCACAGAGGTCATGCTTCCTGTCTGGGATGGAGCCTAACAGGTTCATCTCTCAAACCAAAAATGAGAACCAGAGTTCCAGAGCAATCTCTGGGGGGCCCCAACAAACAGCCAAGGTCATGTTCTCTTTCTGCTGAGGCCAACTGCTTTATTTTGGAAGACACAGTCCAAACCAGATGGCCTACACGTTCTGCCCCTTGGGCGAACTGATTATTTTCCCCTTTGCAGGCCCATTAGTCTGCTTTCCCACCTCACAGACTGGGGGTGTGGAGAGGGCATCGCAGAACGTGTCAGCTCTAGCCCCACCGCCATCACCTTCCTCTGGGGATCACTGATGAATCCGCATTGCTGTTTTGGCCAATACTTGAGTCCGAATCCAGGCTGGGATGTCACAACTATTTATAAACTGCCTGTACTGTGTTCCTGGAGGAGCCCGTCAGCAGAAATGCACTGCACCGTCCTGCTGAGCTTAACCCGGCAACAAGCATTTTGTGGGAGTGCCTCTGCTGCTGTTCCCTCCGTGTTGACACTCAGCAACTGGGCTGTGGACTGTGATAACGTCCAGAAGTTTCACAATTGTGGTGTGTTTTGCCACAAGGCACTTGGTTAGCCTGTGAGTGGAGTTGCTTTTTTTTTTTTTTTATAAATGTATTTATTTTTATTTTATTATTTATTTTTGACTGTGTTGGGTCTTCGTTTCTGTGCAAGGGCTTTCTCCAGTTGCGGCGAGCGGGGGCCACTCTTCATCGTGGTGCGCGGGCCTCTCACTATCGCGGCCTCTCTTGTTGCGGAGCACAGGCTCCAGGTGCGCAGGCTCAGCAGTTGTGGCTCACGGGCCTAGCCGCTCCGCGGCATGTGGGATCTTCCCAGACGGGGGCATGAACCCGTGTCCCCTGCATTGGCAGGCGGATTCCTAACCACTGCGCCACCAGGGAAGCCCTGGAGTTGCTTTAATACCTCAATCTCAGAATACTTTTGCAAGCATTCTACATAGTTCTGGGGCCCAGTGGCTTTTGGTTGGTGGAGTTTCCTGAGCTGAATGTATTCCATGAATACAGCGAACCCAGGCAGGGGAGTTTGCCAGTTTCCTTGTGGCTGGTTCCTGAGCCTGGCTCAGCAACTGGGGGGGTACGGTAGGGGGCGGAGTCTTGTAACCAGTAACCAGGCTGTTTGCAGGGTCACATGCCAGCTCAGAATCCCATATCCCCCTCATAAATCCTTGTCTGTGACAGGCTCTGGTCTCGCCTTTGTGCCTGGGCTGGTGCTGGGCACATTCCCACAGGCTGCCTCTACCAGATTCACTTACCTTCCTCGCGTTCTTGGATGGAGGAGCTGCCAGATAAGGCATATCTCCTTTCTGAATCCACCACAACAGGAGGAAACTTAGAGCACCCAGCAGTGGGCAGGCCCCTTAGGCACCATCGAGACAGCCCTTTCCTCAGTCGGAGAGGATGACCTGACAGTGGGCTTTATGGGGTCTGGACTGATGACGTGCTCTAGGATTCTGCCGTTATTAGTGGTGAGCATCCTATCCTATGAGTACCTGCCTTCTGCCTTCTGCACATGCCCAGTGGCAAGCCTTGCACCAGGGGCGTGGTGTCTTGCCTCCACCCCTTCCCCACCATACCCGGAATCCCATGGTGCACACGTCTGTGGGGTGTGGAGACGGGGGGAACAGAGGTGGAAGATGTTAAGTCTGGAGGCCCAGGTAAAGGACACTGACGAGCTGGAGCCTCTTACCTCTCCTGCAGGCCAGAGCAAAGGGCAGCCCTCTGCCTTGCATGAAATGTGTCTGAGGAGGCTCAGCCACTTAAGAGACATGGTGCCCCCGGCCCCCGGAGACCCCCGCCCAAGCCCTCAGGCCTACCTGGTAAAGCGAGGGATCTCGTCATTGATGTTCACGATGTTCACCTGCAGCTCCATGGAGGCTCTGAGCCCTTGGCTATCTCTCACTTCCACGATGAGATGGTAACTGTCAGGAAACAGCCCAAGTCAGGGAGTCAAGCTTCGCTGACACTACCCCAAATGGGGTGAGGGGAGGGAGGGAGGGAGGGAGGAAAGGGTCCGTCCGCTTTCTGGCCACCCCCCTCCGTATCCCCCTGCAGAGTCAGATCTGCTGGGTCCACCCTTCTTTCCTCATCTCTAAAACCCCACCCCTCCATTTCTCATCCTATAGTTATTACTGACGGCTGCCATCTCCCGCCCGCCATGTTGCACACCTGTCTCCATCCTCCCTCGCGTTATCTCGGCAAAGTGCCTCATCCACCCACGTAAGGAAACTGAGGCTGCCGTGGATTAGATACCTAGCCCTGCTTCTCACACCTGGTGCAGATCCCAGAGCCAAACCTGCGTGGACCCCAAGGCTTGTGTGTTTTCACTCTCGAACCCTGGCTTCTCCTTACCTCTTTCCTCAGAGGCCTGCTTGCCTCCACCATTCTGCTCTGATGTCGGCAAACAGCTCGGACAGCTGCCTCTCCAGAGCCAGAAGGGCATCTGAGGCCATCCTCCGGATGCTTCCGGGGCCCCCTCCCACACCTTCGTTCTTGTGATCCAGAGATGAAGATTTTGGGTGGGAAGGAGGCCTTCAGATAATGGCCTTACTCCTGATCCCTCTTTGGAGCTCGCTACCCTCTGAACCTAGCAGCAAGGCAGCAGACCACTCAGGGCCTCCCCAGCTGCCCTCAGGCTGCACTAGGCCTGTTCCTTGGACACTCAGATAAAAGGTACTTCAAGCAAAGTCATTGGCAAAGGCTACCTGCTGTGTCCTGCTTCAAAGTCAAATTCTGTTGTGGAGAAGAGGGTCCCATTAGCAGACATTCTGAAACTCTGTGAAGGGGAAATCAGGAAATACTAAAAAAACAAGGAAAAAAATATTACTAAGCACACCTATGTAGCTTTCCCCAAGAGATGAATTTGTTCGCTTCCCATTTCATATTCTTGGCCTGTGCAACATTTTTGATGTATCAGGATGAGGCCCAAATGGGCAGTTCTCAGGCTTAATGGTTCTTGATTCCAGAAGGCTCTGGATCAGTTGGTCTGAGTCTCTGACCCTGATCGGCTGCACCCTGAGAAGCTGGTCACTGGATCCTGCTTCAATTACAGAAAATACACATAAACAGCTCCCTGCTTCTGAGTCCAGCATACTTATCCCCATCACCGTATTCTCACTTCTGCTTCCCAGGACAACTTCTGGCTTTGATTTGGTGTCTTGGCTTCAACCAACACTGTTTCAACACAGCTCCCATGCATTAGGAAATAGGACAGTACTAAAGCAAATACGATCCGGTCTCTTTCCTTAAAAGAACTCAGGATATGGTGCGGCGTGAAAATGTTCACAAGCATCGTTCATTACAATGATGGCAGGGAAAAGGAAAGAGACAAGTGTTAGAGAGAATGAACCTTAGCAGGTACTAGAGTCCAAGTTGGAAGCTGGTTTGGGATGTAGACGTGTTTTTTTAAACATCCCATCTCAGGGCTATGGCCACTGGTCAAGCCTTTGCACATCCTGGGGAGTTGAGGGTCTGTCCTCCTTGGTTCCCAGTACTCAGCCCAGCTCTCTTGAGGACCCCTTGCCCAGCACCAGTTGCTCTGATAAGAACACAGGCTTCTTTGTACATCCCACTGAGGGCCAGCCCATAGGAGGCCCACCCCTGTCCGTCCACGGGCGCTCATCAGAATTGCTTCCTTGCTCCCATCGTGGAGTCAAGAAGCAGGGGAAGGCCCCGGATCAGAAGAGCTGAGTCCAAACTCTGGTTCTCACCTCAGGACCTGGGACAAGTCCCTTCCTTGCCTGTAACTTAGGGCTGAGACCACTAACTGCTCCTCCGCGTTATGGTAAGGATTAAATCGGAAGGCACACTGGAAAACGTGAAGGGCTGCGCGGCAACACGTGAGGCTTACGTATTTATAGCCATCTGTTCCAAAGGGCTTTAAGGGCAGAAGGTTTCATTATTTCCCACTAGGGTGAGGGATGATCTCTGGATCAGATCATAAGTGGAGGTTATGCAACCAGAGCCACAGCCCCTGAAGTCTAGAATCAAAGGAAACGTCAGCCGAGCTTTCCAACCCAGTGATTTGCTGTGTTGTGATCGCAGCTGAGCTCCCCGCAGAGAAGAGAGAACGCACAGAAAATAGATGAAAGCTCTCCTTTGGGGCCAATGTAAGATTTTTAAACCATTTTTAAAAGTGTTTACTTTCCATTTATTATTTAATAACATTTTTCTAATTGTAATGAACATATTTTTAACCAAAAAACTGGGACCGAAAAGTCTAAAAAGGAAAATATTAGTCACCTGTAAAATCTCATCATTTTCATGAAGTCTTCTGTTCTTTTCTATGCAAACATACGCCCTCCAAAAAATTGAGATGATGTTCTAACCACAATTATAATATTTTGTTCTTTTTATTTATAGCTTGAGCATTGGCCCATATTCTTGTCTTATTTTATAGACTGGTTGGTTAACGATGATATGGCATTCTACTGTAAGGGCTTATTTTACCAAGTCTTTCTTGCTGGTTACTTAGGTGCTTCCAACCCATTTTGAAGAGGAAATATTTGGGCAATGCCAAGGAGTGCCCTTCTGCCAGCTACCCCGCCCTCCAAATTGTATAAGCACCTTGACAGCACTCAAAGGTGTGATGTTTAAATCCCAAGCCCCCCACCAACTCTCCAGCTCACTGCCTGGGCCTGCAGCCGGCAGCACGTGGAGCGGTCCTGGCTCTGTGAGCGGAGCCTTTCCTGCAGAGAAGCCTCACGTACCCACATATCAGAGGCCCAAGCTGGATGGGCTGGAATGGCAGAGTTCAGAGACCCCGGCAAGGCATTTACTATATGCACCTGAATCGGGATGCCTTTCCACATGTGTTTTGAAGTGCTCTAGGAGATAGGTCCCCGGATCTGGTTGTTTCCCAAACAGTGCAAGGTCTTGGGATAAGGAGATGACAGACAGCCCTGCTCTGCCAAAGATGATGGTCAACCGAAGGAACATACAAAGAAGATGTGGGCCAGGTGCTCCAGGAGGGATAAATACAGGATATGACGGCAACAGAGAAGGAGGCCTCTTAGACCCATCCGGAACATGAGTCACACACCGGGGCAGTTGAGTCGTGAAGTGGCTCTGGATCCAGGCTGGAGCCAGACTGCTGAATCTGAATCCTGGTTCTACCACTTTATGAGAGCTTGTGCAACAAAGAGGAATAATAATAAGTCATGCCCCATGGGGAGATCACGTAAAGTTCTAGAACAGTGCCTACCAGAGGTAAGCCGTCCATGTATGTTAACTACTACTGTCCAGTTAGAATGTGAGATCCATGAGGGAAAGCGCTTCATTTTATTCACTGCTCTATCCCTATGCCTAACACATACTAGGTGCTCAATAAATATTTGTTAAATGTTCAATATTGGGGCTTTCTTCTCGCGTATTTCCCATCTGAGACCCCCATTCCCACCTTAAAGGATCTTAAAACAAAAAGGCAACAACAACAAAAACCTTGCCAACCTTTATAAAAAGTCTCTTTCAGTTTGGTAATGCTGGACTTGGGTATGAAATCGTCCTCCAGTCTCAGCAAGCAAGAAAAAAGCAACAGCAGCAGACAGAAAGGGTGGAGAGCTGTAGGATTAGAACAGGGGGAATTTCTTTTAAATTTTTATTAAGAGGCTGATTTCCTGGAATCCCGATTTTTTTTTTTTTCTTTTAGAGCCAGGCTAATTTCCTTTATCCCTGAACCTACGAGCTTATGTTAATGGGAATAGCAGTTCGGTACTTAGAAAGGAGATAATATCCATAGACTAAAAATATTATGTCATGTGGCCATTTGCCAGCGACTCAGCAAAGCTTTCTGTAAAACCTGGCATTCTCTCCCCTTTTTAAAGGCTTGTTTAATCAAAGCTGCTCCCTTGATATTCGTTCTTGGAAAACAGAAATTAAATAGGATGAAAAGCAACGGCAGCCCCTCTCTGCTCCGGTACTGGCTAAGAAAAGTCCTGAGTAATCAGATCAAGTCGGTGAACAAATGCTTGTCAGACAAGCTCTCGAGCGTCCCCGCAGGGAATATTCCTTTACCGTCTCCCCAGGTCTCTCTCTTTGCAGCCCCTTGGCGGCAATGCTTTGCTCACGGATGCAGAGCTTCGGGGTGGAGGACGGTGTGCAGGCTTCCTGCCCCATTCATCCTTTATTGTGCCACCGGTGCGGGGAGAAGAAAGGCTGCGAGGGAGCTGGCCCAGTTTCCTGAAATGTCAGGCTCCCTGGGGAGGGCGCGCCACCTCCGGGCCGGCACCCCCGCTACAGCTGGAGTCACGGGCGAATAATGATGCAACCTGTGCTGATTTGCAGCCCTCGGTCGCTTTCGGGCCTGCAGTGGAATCAGGCGGCAAGAATTCAGCCTCCCAGCTCGTAGGAAGAGAGCAGTCAGTTTCCAGGGGCCAAGTTTCCAGGGGGAAGCAGGACCCTTACTCCTCCCAAGTCCGGGGAGTGCCAATGACCCTACCAGCCACTGAGAACGTGCCCCCAAGCCCACCCAGAGGGCCCAGACGGGCAGCATCTCTCTACTGGGCCAGGGCAAGTTTTAAAGGTGATGCCACGGTCCTATTATTTTTCAGTGTAAGCTGAATGTTTTATAAAAGCCTCAATTCCTCTCTTTCCCCCTTATTCCACCCCAAAGGAGCTCAGAGGTGGGAGGTGGGGGACGGGAGTGGGAGGGAAGGGCGCCTAGGAGGAAAAAAACAGCTACCATAGAAAAACCTACTGCAAGCCCTTAACTCAGCTGGGCTCTGCTTGCGTGTGTTATTATGAGGGTGAGCTAGGTGGGTTATAGACAAATATTTGTTTTTAAGAAGAGCCACATGTATAAATGCAACATGCTATAGATATGTAAAGGATGCAATCCTTTACTGAGGAAGCTGCAGATCTTCCTGTATTCTGTCAGTCTTTTTCCGTGATCAGCCTGGGTCCTGTTCTTTGATTCAGGCGTCACTAATCTTAAGAACAATGATCCCCTTCTATTTGAGGAAGTATCTCTCCCGACGTATGAACAGTCATCAGTGGTGGTGTATTTGGAGTGGGAATTTTCCAATAGCACTGCTTGTTCCCTTCTCAAGCATTCTCACGAGAACCTGGAGTATGAAGTGTTTTGCAAAGACTTCCAGTGGAGACTCCTGAGTTAGGCAGATGCCTGGGGGGCAGTGAATAGTAGGGGTGTGTGTGTGTGTGTGTGTGTGTGTGTGTGATAGGGGTGGAGGTGCCTGGGGAACAGGAAGGGCGCTGTCACTCAGGAAAGAAAGGAGCAGGACACCGAAGACAATTTGCCAGAACAGGGTGGAAGGGGGTGAGCAGGATTCCTTGGTTTTCACTGGCATTACCTGGCCCAGGCGAGGGCCTCAGTTCCTTCCCTCACCAGGAAATTGGGGGCTGCTCAGGGACCTGAAAAGTTCCATCCAGTGGGACTGACAGTCATCTGATGATCACTTTACTCTCAGGAAGACTGAAAGGTGATGCCACTACTCAGAGCCATGAGCAAGATGGAGGTGGAGAGAGAATTGCTTCCCCTGCTGCCCTCCTGGTAGCCCAGCTGGTAGCAAGGTTATTGCTCTTTTAATTTCATCCTTTGTCTGCCCTGGTGAAGACAAAGCACATTTCACTTTATGCAAAAGTCCTTCCCTAATGGAAAGGCCAAGAGAAAGCCCCTTAATGGAAGAATTGCTGCACTAGATCACTTTGCCTCCAGCTGCGAAACTGATTAACGTCCTTCGAGTCTCCAAGGCAGCTTTGCTGCAGTCACGGTGGCCATTTCCAAGTATGAGGGGCGGGGAGTGTGGGAGTTGGGTGGGAGGGAGTGGGCCCCAGAGAGCCTCCTTCAGGAGGTGGAGAAAGGGCAGGAAGAAATGCCAGTCAATATAATTATTCACATAGGGACCGTCCTGCGCGTCTCTGTGTCCTGATGCTTGCCTCTGAGCCGGCTCCATCTGCACCCATCACAACACAGAAGGTGCACCGGCAGGGGAGCGAACGCTGGGCCCCAGCCACACCGTCCAGCACAGAGACCACCAGCCACGGGCACCTGTGACCACAGAGCATCTGCACTGTGGCTGGTCCAAAAGGAGATGAGCTTTAAGTGTAAAATACACGAGTCCGAAGAGATACTATGAAAAAAAGGATGTATGATATCCCACGAGTCATTTTTATGTTGATTATATGTTGAAATGATAATAGTTTGGATATATGGAGTTCAACTGTATCAAAATGAATTTCACCTGTTTCGTTTCACCTTTTTGATGGGGCTACTAGAACATTTAAACGCACAGCACTCATTGCTGGCTCACAGTCCAGCTCTACTGGGCAGTGCGGGCCCAAACAATGTACAACCACATGCTTTAAAACTTTCGTTAAAAGGGAGGGAGCAAATACCAGTGGTTTCTGTATTAGCCCCAATTTTACACAATCTGTGACAGACACAGTTTCACGTTATTAAGCTGGATGAGGGTGGAGGATTTGTTGTAAAAGAGTTGCAGGTTCCGGAGATGTCCTAGAGCTAATATTTAATTTATCCTTCCTCCTCGAGTCGCTGCCATCAGCAGGGTGACTCCTGGAACCCACCAGGTGAGATGACAGGCACAAACCAAGCCCAGGTGGCTTCCTGCACATGCTTTTATTAAAGTCTGTGCTGTGTATTTTATTAGTCTGTGCTTGTTTACTCAGGTCAGTGGTTCTCCAAGGGCAGAATGCATCAGAATCACCTGGGAAGTTTGTGCTCCAATTCAGCATTCCGATGCAGAGTCTAGGAATCTGCGTTTTTGAAGCATCCTAGGTGTGTTCTCATGCAGGGGCTTGAACACCCAGTGAGAAGCACTCATAAACCAGTGTTCCCAGCCTTTCTGACCAGAACAATCACCCAAGGTATCTGGCAAATCTGTAGATTCCTGGGCCCATCTCAGACCCACAGAATCCAAACCTCCGAGGGAGAGACCTGGGGAGTGTGGGAAACAGTGTCTTAAAGCAGTAAAATAAGTCAGAGAAAGACACGTACTGGATGATATCACTTAGTGTGGAATCTAAAAAATACAACAAACTAGTGAATAAAACAAAAAAGAAGCAGACTCACAGATATAGAGAACAGACTAGTGGTTACCAGTGGGGAGAGGGAAGAGGGGGGCGATTTAGGGGGAGGGAGTTAAGAGGTACAAACTATTAGGTATTAAATAAGCTACAGGGATATATTATACAACATGGGAATGTAGCTGATATTTTATAATAACTCTAAATAGAGTATAACCTTTAAAAATGGTGATTCACTATATTGGACACCTGTAACCTGTAATATTGTACATCAACTATACTTCCAATAATAAAAAAAAAAAAGCAGCGGTCTCAACCCTGGCAGCACAAGAGATCACTGGGTGGGGTGCTTTAAAAACCTGATGCCTGGGCCACACCCCAGGTCAATCACATCAGACTCTTAGGGTGTGGGACCCAGATCTCTGTGGTTTTGAAAGTTCCTCTGGTAGTTTCAATTTGCAGCCAAGGTTGAGAAGCACAGGTTTGGTCAATAGCAAATTAACCCATCTCCTTTCTCCTTGTAGGGAGCAAAATATATCATTTAGTACCACCAAGTGGGCAGAATAAAATGTCTATGTACAAAGACCGTGGCATGTTACTTCCTGAACTGTTATTACCTTTTGCTAGTCTGAGAAAGGTTCCTTCTAGGTTATGTTCACTGCTCCTGAGGGCTGGCTGTTGACTTTCTGTGCAGCCGTCAGTTCCAGCACAGGTGTTAAATACTTCATTAACAATTTCTGCTGCAGTGCCCCCTCCCCAAACAATCCTAAACTCACTGCAGAAACCACAGTTGCAGCCACCCGGCTCCAGGTTCCAAGGGCCTGCAGCTGCTCTCCGATATCTCTGGATAGCATTACGTTTTCTTTTAAGGGAGCAACACCTACTGTATTTGCTCCCCACCTGGGCTGCTTCCCTTCATCTGAAAGGGTAACAACCTGACTTTGGAGGTATTTTTGAAAGGGCCATGACCTTGTTCCTTCTGCCTAATTTTCGAAATATATATTAAAATGGAGATTTAAAACTAAATATTTTTCGTCACAGCCGAGATTCCTTCCACTCTGCCCCCACTGCATCTTGCACAAACTTTATAGTAATGATCTTATTGAATTATCATTATTTGGTGTATGCATGAATGTCTCCCATCCAGAGGTACAAAGATGTGTCTTATTCGTCTTTGTATCCAAAGCATCTAATAGAAAGCCTGGCACATAGTGGATTCTTGGTAAATGTTGAAATGAACTAAATGTTTAAGTGTGGTACTATGCTTTGGGTTGCTGACTTAAGGTCCATCCAGAATCCCTTTTCCCCTGGTCACAACCAAGCAACAGTGGCCATAAGACACAGTTCTGGCCAGTGAGAAGTAAGCAGAAGACCCCTGGGTAGGGCTTCCAGGAGGGTCTTGGTTTCCCCACCAAAAAAGGGACAAATTGGGTTGACCTGCCTCCTTTATCCTGTACCCCATCCTACTTTCTTTTTTTCTTCTTCTTCCTGCCTGGAACTTAGAGGTAAAGCCTGGAAGTACAGCAGCCATCTTGTAATCATGAGGTTAACAAAGGGAGAACAAAGCCAACACACACTGGATGAAATAGCAGAAAGATAGGAAGAGCCAAGGTTTCTGAGGGTAGCAGCTGTGCCAGCCCTGGACTGCTTGTGTGCCTGCCTCTGGTCTTCTTGTTATGGAAGGAAAACAAATCTCATATCCATCACTGTGGTTAAGTTTTCTGCTACTTTCAGACAAACACATTTGTAAGTTATATAACAAGTGTGTTATTAATAAGTATGCATTTAAAGCACCTAGTATTGCTCTTAGCAGGTAGTAGGGACCCACTAAGTGTTTGCATATTAATCACTTATTCATGCAAATAGAATCTTGGATGAACGAATGGGTTGATTGGTTGTTTTTTTGACAGAAGGATTGTCTTCCAATGATAACAAACTATTCCCTAACTTAAGATATGTTCAATAATCTTAAAACAGCTTTGTTGCGAACCCTGTAGAACCATATTCTATTGGTTCTGGATTTCATTCCCAAAGCTCCCTCCTGTTAGAGAAAGTAGTCCTGTTGAAGCTGCAAATCATGCAGCAAATGCAGAGACAGCCTCCTGGCGTTGCCAATTCCCCAGGTGTCATATTTCAAGAATTCTCTTCTCTGTACGGTGGGTTTGCTGGAGTTTTGTCTGCTCCGAGATTAGTCAGGTGGCATTAGCTTTGGTTTTTTTCTCTCCAGCCTGGGCTGCCCAGCTGCGGTGGGTGCACAAGCTGGGAGCTGAGGCATCCTTGCCCAGGGATAAGCTAAGAGGCTTCTTGGCCTGAGGGTTAGTGGTTACAAGAGCTCCAATGGCAGCCCCCTTAAGGAAACTGATTAAAAAGGTAGGGATCAGCTGTCTCAGACTGAACCATGAGGGAATGCTCCAGGACTCAGTCTCCTGCTTTTCTCTGTGGAAATCCTCCTTTTCTTCGGAACTCCTGGGACTGTCTTTTAATTCTCTTTTAAAACTTGGCTCCAAGCAGCTTGTCTTCATCTCTTGGAAAGGAAGTGTTAATGCCTGCCTTTGAGGTATACATTTTATGCTTATTTTTAGAATAATATAGCTGGTTTTTTATCACCTTAGAATTTAAAAAATATTGAACGATTTTGATACACCAGGCACTGGTCTAAGCGGCTTTATGTGCGTTATCTAATACTAACCATCCCCCTACTATGGTAGGTGCTATACTATTACTCTTCCATTTTATAGATGGAGAAATTGAAGCTCAGAGAGATTAAGAACTTGTCCAGGATCACACAGAGCCATGGATCCAATGTGGGGTGTCTGTCCCCAGGAGCCCCTCGCCCGTTCCAGCCTCCCCGGGGCTCTGTGCCTGACAGTGGACAGCAGATTCCTCCCATTGCCCCCACCCAGCCCACCCTGCTGAGACTCCAGGCTCCTGTGTCAGAGACCACACAGAAAAGCCCCTCTGCGGTTTAACAAGGAGACTTACACCGAGGGGTGTGTTTTGACTTGTGTCTTCTGGATCGAAGGCCTCCACCTGGTAAACGAATCCAGGCTTGGCTCCTTCCACTATATAGAGGTCTAGACCTATACCGGCATGCAAAGGGGAAAAAAGAAACATTTTATTAAATAAAGCAAACGAGGAATTCCCAAACCAGGACAGCCGTATATAGTCAAAGGGAGCCAAGCATTGCGGGAAAGAAGAAAGCAGTGATTAAGGCCATGAGTAAGACCACCACTGACCAGCTTGCGTGGGTGGATCCGTTTATGGGAATTAAGAAAGAGCTAGGGTTGACCAAGCTGGTGTCAAGTCTTAATGTATCTCCTGGGTTGAGAGGTGACTAGGGTACTTTTGTTCGTGGGGGAGGGGAGTGATAAGGACAGAGCGGTGGAAAGTAACCCAGTGGGAACCTCCAGTGTGAGTTCCAGATCCACTTTCACGTGCAAATTCCTCCTAAACCGAGCCTAGGTCACCCCTCAAGTGCACTTAGTATCTCAGCAGAAATGAGTCCCTGAAATGAGAGGCCTTATAGTAGAGCAGAGAGAATATGGAGAAAAGGAGAGGGAGGGCTACAAAGGTTCAGGAAAGGGACCACACATGGATTCCTTCTACTTCAGAGTTCTCGGTCGTCAGGGTGAGGAGGGAGCAGACAGGGTCACTGGCACCACCAGCCTTGCCCGAGGGGCCACCATGCTCTGCCCTGGCATCTCTTTCTGAGAACCTTTCTGAGAGATGACTGACAATTTTAACATTAACTCACTCTTTTGGAAGCACTATGCTGAGGACTTATGTTTTCTCCTTTCATCTTCGCAACAGCCCTGTAAAGTAGGTATGGTAGTTATCTCCACTTTACAAACGAGGACACAGGCTCAGAGAAGTTGTGAGGTTGTCTCAGCTGCTAAGTAATAGAATCACAATTCAAACCCAGGCCGTCTTACATCCAAGCTCCAGCTTACATTTGCTTTGATCACTGCTCAGGCTTTCATTCAAAAAATATTGACTGAGTTCTCACTATGTACCAAACACGGATCTACATATTGGGAGTACGGCCGTTCACAAAACACAAAACCCTTCTGTCATGAAGCTTGCATTCTAGTGCGGGAGGTATAGATAATAAAATAAATTAATAAAATACGTGAATGTTACTGAGCAATGTTACGGAGGCGAATCAGGGAAAGGAGCGTGGTGAGTTGGGTTACCATGTTAAATAGAGTGCTTCTGGAAGGTTCACTGACATTGGAGTCAAGATTCTTAAAGAAAGGAGGAGACATAGAGATGCAGGGGAAGGAGCAGAGGAAACGGCGGATGGAAAGATGCCGGGGTAGGGCGTGCCTGGGGTATTCACAGATGGGTGAGGAAGCCGGGACTGCAGCAGCAGAGGAGTGAAGGGGAGATGTGTTGGAGAGGAGATGGGGTTTGGTAGGGGCTCATCAGATCTGATAGGACCTTAGGGAGACTCTGGTTCTCCTTGTGAGGGAGATGGGAAGTTCTTGCAGGGTTTTAAGCAGAGGAGTGCCTTGATTTAACCGATGTTTAACAGGATCCCTCTGGCTGTCGTAAGAAGAACCAACCAGAGGGAACAGAGGCAAAGCAGGGAGACCGATGAGGTGGCCACTGCCGTGATCCCGGCGAGCCATGGTGGGGTTGCTGGGGAGAGGTTGGATTCTGCATAAACTTAGAGGCTGGCAGGATTTCCTAATGGGTTTGATGGTGGGTGTGAGAGACAGAGGGGAATCAAGGGTAACTGCGAGGTTTTGGCCCATGAAACTGGAAGGATGGAGTTGCCAGTAACTGAAATGGGAAAGATGAGAGAAGCAGATTTGGGCTGGGATGGTGGGGAGGGAGATGGGAGTCAAGAGTGGTTTGGGGGCACATTAAGTCTGAGATGTCAGATTCTAACACCAGTTCCAGTGTGTGTCTAGGGGGGTTCCCACACGACCAAGCAATTCTCCAACACCAGCTGGGTGTCCCACAATTCAACTCGATTCTGACACTGTCTACCCAGAGATAGCGTCAGATTCCACAGCTGCAGGGCTCCATCATACAAGACAGCCCCTGCCCCTTCAGATGCCAATCACACGTCCAGGTGGTCACCTGTGCTTCTGACCAACCGGCTCTAGATGGGAGGTTCCCACAACCCCCTCCTCGGGTTCCAATAATTTGCTAGAGGGGTTTGCTCTCTAGTGAACACAGGGAAACATTTTACTTACTAGATTATTGGGTTATTGTAAAAGGATATAAGTCAGGATCAGCCACATGGAAGAGATGCGTAGGGCACAGTACGGGAAAGGGGCAGAGATTTCCCATGCCCTCTCCAGGCACCCACTCTCCCCAGGTTCCATGTGTTCACCAACCCGGAAGCTCTCTGAGCCCTGTTCTTTTGGGCTCTTATGGAAGCTTCATTACATAGGCACGACTGATTAAATCATTGGCCATTAGTGACTGAACTCAATTTAACTCAATCTGCAGCCCCTCCCCCCTCCCCACTGTCCAACCTTCTAATCATATGGTTGGTTTCTCTAGTGGTCAGCCCCCATCCTTAGGTGGGGTCCAAAAGTCACCTCATTAATGTAAGAAAAGACACCTTCATCACTCTCATCACTTAGGACATTCCAACGGTTTTAGGATCTGTGCCAGGAGGGGACAAAGACCAAATATATGTTTCTTATTTATTTATTTTTTTTAATGCTATTCTTGTCTGCTTACATTCTTTTTATTTATGTATGTATGTATGTATGTATGGCTGTGTTGGGTCTTCGTTTCTGTGCGAGGGCCTCCTCTAGTTGTGGCGAGCAGGGGCCACTCTTCATTGCGGTGCGGGGGCCACTCTTCATCGCGGTGCGCGGGCCTCTCACTGTCGTGGCCTCTCTTGTTGCGGAGCACAGGCTCCAGACGCGCAGGCTCAGTAATTGTGGCTCACAGGCCGAGTTGCTCCGTGGCATGTGGGATCTTCCCAGACCAGGGCTCGAACCCGCGTCCCCTGCATTGGCAGGCAGATTCTCAACCACTGCGCCACCAGGGAAGCCCTATGTTTCTTATTGTAAATCACAATACCATGGATGTCCATTAGACATCCAAATGGAGATGTTGGGTAGGAAAGTTTTTATCTGAGTCAGGAGTTCAAGGGTGAAGCTGGTGTAGCAGCTTCTTAGTTAATTTGGAACACTACCCTTACATGTGTGTAAAGTGACTGTGTTTCTAGCTTGCCTTGTCCAGAGGACATTAATACGCTAGGTTGATGTTTAGCCATCTTATTTGACTTTTCACTAATAATATGATGTACTAAAGTAGATTCCTTTGAAAAAAATAACAAGGTAGTATGTACTGATATAAAACGTGACATTGATAGGTTAATAAAGATGATTGAATCCAAAAAATAGAAAACAAACAAAAATAACAATGGACTTGGGAGTTGTCAGCGTATGGATGGCCTTCAAAGCCATGAGCCAGGGGGAGATCACGCAGGATGTTACCCTATGCTCCGGTCCCCTATATTGTCCCTACCCTGTAGCAGACCCCAAATACACAGTCCCCTCGAGGGGTCAGCATCCATGGGGAGAATGAACCAGTCAGTCAATGGCCGGCATCCAGTGCTAAGCCTGTAAACGGGCTCAGCCCAGGTTCCTCCAGAATGATCCACTTGAGGTCCTTGAGCCCCAGGTTCCTCCCCAGGACCAGGAGAGGCCCAAGAGAAGCCATGGATGGAAAGGGCTTTGTAAATTATTGGGTTTTACTATTGGGAGTCCTGGGCTGGTGGACGTTTCACTTATTCCCCACTCATTAAGCAGCTGCCTTTTCCAGGGAAACAGCTGCTTGTTTATTTACTTTTCTATTTCACTCTGTCCCCCAGCGTCCTGCCTGATGCCACCGTCTGGGATGCATCGCACACCCCAGTGTGTCTTACCTTTTGCCAAGTTGCCTTGAAACTCAGGCGGCTCATTCACATCCGTTACCTGGACCGTCAGGACCTGCAGGTCAGTGACACCCACGTCATCCTTCACACAAATCTGCAAATCAAATATGTGTGGTCCTGTTTCAAAATCTAGTTGTTCCTTCCCGGTGGTGACAACCTAAAAGCAAATGCACAATTCTTAGTAACCATGTGAAAGAAGATCTGTTTTGTATGCACACATTTTGCAAAGGGATATTACTAGGAAGGAGGCAACCAGCATCCTGGAAACCATCTTTCACTCACTGTCAGGGGAACCAGTTGTTTTGCCTGTGTCTTTCCGACATAAACCCCATGACACTTCACTAAAGGGACCCCTCTGTGGGATGCTGCTCTTCGTAGGAAAGACAAATATTCAGGAGACATCCTAGTTCCATCTACTGGAGATGGAAAGCCCGAAAATTATAAAACCTGTCACTACTTGGGGTAGGCTCCTAGGCAAGTCCCTTAGCTACCCTGAATACAGTTTGATTTTCTTGTCTTTAAGAATAAGATGCTGCACTTCCCTGGGATTGCTGTTAAGTTGCGTCTTGACTCATCATTCCCCTCTAAGTTTCCCAAGGCCACATCTAAGAATAAACAAGAGAAGGATACATCTGCAGAAATAAGAAATGATATTTACTTACACCAACAGGCTCTTTGGGTTTTTGGTACATTTCCACACATTCTTCCACTGCCAGAAATGTGTCCTGTGCAAGACAAGTGTTTTGGAGTGGAGATGTGGAAGGGGCACCAAGCACCAGGGCCAGAGACATATCACCGGAATCTAGACTGTTGCCAGCAGGAACCCCCGTGGTGCATGGTGGAAGGGCCCTGCTGAGGTTAACTGGAGGCCCGTCTGTGACCTCTCACATCTATATGCACATCCCTGCCACCAGCTTAGCCTGTGGAGCTCCCAGAAGGCCCAGAGCCCTTTGAGATATCAAGGACTAAATTTCATAAATATCTTAATTTATGCTCATAGAAGAACCTTTTGGTTATTAATACGACTGGGGCCAGGCAGGGAGGCATTCAGTATCCTCTACTGAGAAAAGCACTTAGCTCCTATCCAGTTTCCACCACTGGACTTCTGTGTGACCTTGGGAAAGTTACTTGACCTTTCCCTGATTTTGTTTCCACACGACTATCTTTAGGTAAATAATTCTCGCCCTAGTTAAACAACTGAAGTATAATACAAGATATTATAACAAAGAGCTAGATCACGGTACTATGGAAAATCATGGGGAAAAAAGTTCATTGTGAGATGTGTTTAGTCAAGGAAGACTTCATGGAGGAGGTGGTGGGTATTGTGTTTGACTTTGCACGATCTGGATTGATCATGAGAGGAGAGGATGGCCACAGATGTAAATGAGCACATGCAGTGGAGGGAGCACGTACGGAGGAGGGTTGAGAGGGGAAAACACAGTAATCTTGTCACCACCAACGAGCAGGGTCAGCCTGGGCTCCACACAAGTGGAGATGACCTGTCTCTCTGCTTGGCACGTGGGAGGTGAGAGGCAGCATAACATAGGAGTCAAGAGTGTAGACTCTGGAGCCAGACTGACCGGCTTCAAAGCTCAGCCTTCCCATTACTTAACCTTTCCGTGCCTCAATTTTACCATCTGTAAAATGGGGATACTAATGGCATCTGCTTTCTGCAGTTGTTGGGAGGATTCCATGAGCTAATCCATGGAATACTTTGATCCTTGTCTGGTGCTGAGCGAGCACCCAGCAAATGCTGACTTTTATTATCATTAGATGTCGAAAACTGTTCAGTGAATGTGTGTCCACCAGAGCTGCCCTCTGTCACAACGATCCTCTGTGCTTACTAATTTACACCCTAGCTTCCAGCTACCTAAGCCTGGAGTCCTCTCCTGAACTCCATGCTTGCAGATCCTTCACCCCAATGTTACCTATTGACAGCCTTTCTCCTTAGGGCCTGGCTCTAACACCCTAGAGGGTGAAAATAGAACAGTCAAAAAAAGGTCTAAAATGTTATATCTTGGAACCAAAGGAATTAGGTTACTGCCAACACATGGAAAAGTTGCTTTTGCTGTTGTCTTTACCAGCATTAATTAAATGTTCATGTGCAAGGCTCTTGCCAAGCCATTTTGTGGAGTATTTTATTTAATCATCTCAGTAACCATAGGTTGGAAAAACTTCCCCCTTTCACACATCAGGAGACCAGGGCAGGGAGGAGAAGGAACTCCGAAGGTCACAGCTGGGAGTGGTGGAGTCTCTCTGATGGTGGGCAATCTGGCTGCAGAGTTTTGGTAAAAGACGATAAGTTTAGTTTTAGGTGTGTTAAGTTTGAGGTTGTTCTGGACAAGCCTGAGCAAATTTACAAGGTCCACAGTGCTCACGACAGCAGATGAGGACAGAGGGGTGTCAAGCTCAGAGATGGGCCAATGGCAGGGGGGCAGGCACGGCCGGCACGCAACCTCAGAGAGCGGCTGCCCTTACAGCTCTCATGTATGTCCATTAGTCCCGCCTCCCTGACTCCTTGGAGCTTTCCTTCTTGGTGCTGCTCCAGGAGGGGACTCCAGAGGTGAGCCACATGCGCTGCTGGGTGAGGCTCGGACATCCCTCTTGGGAGGCGACAGTGAGGCAGCGCGGCTTGGGGGCGATGAGCAAGTGTTCTTGGGGCCAGCCTGCCTGACCTCAGATCACAAGTCTGCCACCAATTAGCTGTGTGAACTTGGGCAAGTTGCTCAACCTCTCTATGCCTCAGTTTCCCCACCTTTAACATGCAAGTAATCATAGCGCACCACTTCATAGCATTGTTGTGAGGATTAAATGAATGCATTCACAAAATGTTTAGGGGAATTCCTGGCATGTGGTAAATGCTCCATAAATGCGAGTGGTCGTCATCATCATCACCATCAGCATTATTAACCGTCCTAACCCCCCACCCCTGAAGTCTCAGCAGCTCTGTCCAAAAGTAGGGCAGCCTGCCTCTGGCATGATTGGAGGTCACCCTCAGAAAACCCTGCATGACTGAGTCCCAAGGCCAACAGTGACCAGACCTCTGGGCCGGAGACCCCAGAACCTTATGGCTAGGTCATCCTGCAGAGTGTCAAGGAGGAGCTAGGTTCTGCCACAGAGATGGCATTGTTGTGTTCTGTAGGAACAGCCCTTGTGAGCAGTTTGGGTTGGAGAATAGCAGCTTCTTGCAGGGGATGGTTGATAATACTGGGTAGTTTCTGGAGAGCAGCAACAAATTCTTAAGAACAGCTTCAGGACGTGTGAACCTGTGGCCCATCCTAGTACCAACACGGGGTCCTGGGCAGCTGTGGTGCCAGGAGGGCACCATGACTGGGGCTATACACTGAACACGTGACCTAGATCAGTGGAGAGGCTCAGAAATTCTCCATTTCTAGAGGTCAGGAACAGGATGGAATTCCTCCTTGACTGACAGCCCTGTTTGAATCACATGGAATGTGGGAAGGGCAGGTATGATAGCAGAGGATTTGGGGGCTCATGCAAGCAGGAGTAGATGTGCAGGGCAGTGTAGG
This sequence comes from Balaenoptera musculus, assembly GCF_009873245.2. Classification (NCBI taxonomy): domain Eukaryota; kingdom Metazoa; phylum Chordata; class Mammalia; order Artiodactyla; family Balaenopteridae; genus Balaenoptera; species Balaenoptera musculus. The sequence continues at coordinate 90,186,767 of NC_045793.1, read as the reverse complement.
GGACAGAGCCTGACACTGGGAATGGGAAGACCTGAGTCAAGTTCTTATTTCATCCTTTCTGGCTCTGTGATCTCAGACAAATAGTTAACCTTGCTGTCTCTTTGTGATGTTATTTCTAGAATAGGGATTTGCAATTTTAATGGTGATAATATCAGTGTTAGTAGTAACAATTAAGAGACCAGGATGTGAATGTGCTTTTTTTCTTTTTAAACAGCCCTCATTTTTTTTTTTTTTAAGGTTTAATTTATTTATTTATGACTGTGTTGGGTCTTCGTTTCTGTGCGAGGGCTTTCTCTAGTTGTGGCAATTGGGGGCCACTCTTCATCACGGTGCGCGGGCCTGTCACTATTGCAGCCTCTCTTGTTGCGGAGCACAGGCTCCAGACGCGCAGGCTCAGTAATTGTCAGCCCTCATTTTTTAAATTAATGTTTATTTATTTATGTATGTATGTATGTACGTATGTATTTATTTATTCGGCTGCGTCAGGTCTTAGTTGCGGCATGTGGGATCTTTCACTGTGGCGCGTGGGCTCTTCGTTGCAGCGCATGGGCTTCTCTCTAGTTGTGGTGTGCAGGCTCTAGAGCGTGCAGGCTCAGTAGCTGCAGCACGTGGGCTCTCTAGTTGTGGCACAGGCTCTAGAGCGCACAGGCTCAGTAGTTGCGACGTGCGGGCTTAGTTGCCCTGTGGCATGTGGGATATTAGTTCCCCGACCAGGGATCGAACCCAAGTCCCCTGCATTGGAAGGTGGCTTCTTAACCACTGGACCACCGGGGAAGTCACTGAATGTGCTTTAGAACATCTGCAAATCTGAAATAGCTTGGGCATCCTCATCATTAAAGGCTATAGACTATAAGAGGCTGAGAATGAGGGCTCTCAAGTGGACATAACCCAAATGTCTGTCAACTGATGGACAAATAGACAAAATGTGGGATATCCATTCAGTGGAATATTATTCAGCCATTAAAAGGACTGAAGTACTGATCCATGCTACAACATGTGTGACCTTTGAAATTTTATGCTTAAGTGAAAAAAAGCCAGTCATTAAAAACCAAATACAATATGATTCCATTCATATGAAGGGGTCCAGAATAGGCAAATCCATTAAGACAGAAAGTAGTTTAGTGGTTCCCAGGGCCTGGGGGGATAGGAGACAGGGGAGCGACTGCTAATGGACTTGGGGTTTTGTTTTGGGGTGATGAAAACATTCTACAATTAGATCGTGGTGATGGTATGTGAATAGAGTAAAAACCACTGACTTGTGTACTTTAGACAGGTGAATTATATGCTATTCGTATTATTTCTCAATAGAGCTGTTTAAAAAAATAGTGAGAGCTCTAAAGCCAAACTACCTGCCTTCCAGTTTCAGCACAGCAGTAGCTGTACAGCCCAGGGCAAGTTATCTCACCTCTCTGTTAAATTTTGCATCATTTCCCCCATCTTTACAAAGGGGGTAATCATACAAATAAAATCATTGGCTTGTTGTGAATATTACAAGAGTAAACACATGTCAAGCACTTTCCACAGTGTCCGGTGTATACTACGTGCTCTATAAGTGTAAGCAACTGGCAAGGCTTAGAGGCACAGATAAGCAGCAGCTGTTAAAGATGAACCAGATGTCAAGGGAGCAGGTAGGTAGGCAGGGAAGTCACAGAAGCAGTATGTGGGCCCTGGGAATGTACACTGGATGGTGAGGTGAAGTCTTCCTGAATGTGTGCTCCTTGCATACCAGAGGGCCCACCCCTGAGGTGCAGAGAATACCAGATGCTGGGCTCTTGCCTTCAAGTCCTGGGCTCCACAGGTCTGCTCTGGGGCCCAGATATGCACACTTTTTGAAAGCTCCCCTAGTGGCTCTAATCATCAGCTGGGTTTAAGAACTCCTTATGTATCTCAGAGAGGCAACCGAGCCTAGACCAAGCAGGCCCACTGGGTCCCACCAGAAACCCAGAGCAATGGCAGGTGGGAGCAGGGGCAAAGCTGATGATGACTGTAGGAGGTCCCTATGCCCATTGAGGAATGAGGTAGGCCTGGGGGATAATGCAGTACAAGTGGGTCCAGACACCTAGACTCTAAAGACTTCCTTAGAAGGCCTTTGAGGTTACCAGTAGACATGCAATCAGCGGGTTTGTCCTGCCTAAGGAGAAGTGAAAACTTTGGAAAAGACCCAAATGACAAACTAGAAAACAGAGCAGCAGTGGCGTGTCTCTTGAATGTGAATGATTGGGTCTGAATTGTCCAAGAGGAAACATTCACATAGTATGGCTGGACATCCAGACTTATATTTTTATTAAGGGTGCGTTCTTCCACATGAAATGTCTCCTCATAAATTTCCTTCTGAAAGATTACAGAATCATAGAAAAGAAGAATCACCAGGTACAAATTCATCAGGGTCTCGTTTTTAAGGAGATCATCACACAAATTGTCTCACCCAAAGAATTCAGTTACTGTCAGCACCTCTAACACCTGTTATCGTGTGAGGGTGGTTGGCAATAAGAAACAAACCTTTTATTTGTAACAAATTGAACATATTATTCATTTGGACTGAATTAAATGGAGAAAAAGTCCAAAGCTATAGGGGCATCTAGCACAGAGGGTTGTAGAATGCCCCAAACAGAATGCCCGAATCTTACAAGAGGGGAGATTAAACCAGGGAAAGAGGAGGAAATGATCACTGATCCAGAATCCCATCCACCCCATCTTCAGGACCCCTCTTTGTGAGCAGCTCCTATTGGGAGTAAGATGATGCTTACCTCAAAGTCAGTGTCTGACAGCCAGTTCACCCTGAAGGCCTCAGTGAGGGGACTTGAGTTGATTAGGGGGAACCCTGGGATCACAGGTGACAGTGATGCTGATAATTTCACAGAAAACTTGTGCACTGAAGTCTCAGGTGGAGAATTCTCTGCCACGTTGCTTGTAGCAGGTAAGTGGATTAGGTGTAGTGCATGTCCCACTGCGGATTTAAAAAGGATGCAAAATGACATGAGCACAAAGCCTTGTGCTGGAAACAAGGACTTAGCAGTTTGGTCTGTGGCTTCAATTCATAGCTCAGGGCAACACTGGAACCTGGTCACTCCCCAAGAATGAAGACTCTTGCCAAGAGCTGGAAACAGGAATGCGAGATCATCTCAAAGCCAAGAAAACAACCACCACCAAACAACCATGAAATCTGCTTCTGTCATTCTGGAAATAACGCTGCTGTCTTTCTTTTGTCTCTCTGCTTCCTTTCTGGTTTCTCCAAGCCTTTGTGAAGAGCCAGGGAGAGGGAAATGAGATGCCTTAGAAGACAGACACCCCTTGGAGGACCCAGTCTGGCCATGGCATCCTCTGTCTTACAAGGGCCAGGGAGTCTCTAAGAATTCATTTTCCTTCTCGGTGTCAGTGTTTGATTCAGAGGCCATTGAGAATGGAGTGTGCATGACTGGAGAACTCCAAAATCATGCCAGCTCTCCCCACATCCCTAAGGAATCTCACGGACAATGATTTGTTATTACTGGATGCTGTGGGCGTCATGGAGAGGGTCGATCAGTACATCATGCTCGATAGAGTGACTCCCATTTCACAGAGAAGGTAGTGAGAGACTCAGGGCAGGCCCGTGAATTACCTTGGGCTGCATTACAAACAGGGAATGTTATGATGTCAGAGAAAATGTGTTTCTTCCAGGAAAGCCTCAGGACAGTCTAAGGTCTCCTTGACAGTCTGCAGGATTTTGCCAGCGCAGAGGAGAGCAGTGGATCATATTCTTTATGCTTCCATAATGATGGTTCCTGTAGGAGTTGAATAGTGCCCCCCCAAATTCGTGGCCTCCCAGAACCTCAGAATGTACCTTATCTGCAAATAGAGTCTTTGTAAATGTAGTTAGTTAAGAGGAGGTCGTGCTGGATTAGAGTGGGCCCCAAATGTAGTGAGTGGTGTCCTTATAAGAACAGGATAGGACACAGAGACACACACAGAAGGAAGAAGCCCATGTTAGGAAAGAGGCACAAACTGAAGTGATGTAGCTACAAGCCAAGGCATGGCAAGCAACCCCCAGAAACCAGGAGGTAGGCCTGGAGCAGATTCTCCCTCAGAGTCTCTGGAAGGAACCAATCCTGTTAACACCTTGATTTCAGACTTCTGGGCTCCTTAACTGTGAGAGAATAAATTTCTGCTGCTTTAAGCTGTTCAGTTTATGGTAATTTGTTACGGCAGCCCTAGGAAATTAATACAGTTACCACTTATCCAATGGTCCAAATAAATGCATCATGTAAAATACTTTCTCTCATTTACTCCTCAGAATAATCCTCTCAGATAAATATTAGTGTCATCATTTTACAGATGAGGAAACCAAGCTGAAGGACACATGGTGAATAATAAGTAATGAAGCCAAAATTTACACTGAGGTCTTGCTTCTCAGCCAGCTTCCCACCTTGGCCACCTTTAGCCACTGGGGACAAAAATTCCTGGAATGGGAGGAGGGGGACAGTAGAAAGATCTGAAAGGTGCAAAATTTCTAGAAACCAACAAGCCATGGGAAAATGTTGGCTTTTACAAGAGAATGTTTTTATTTCAAATTTGGGGGAGGGCATGCAGAGAGGTAGGTAGAAATGCAGGAGGAAATGAAATATAAACACATTCACCGATACAAGCTTTCCTAAATCTAAAATCATCTGATTTCGTTTAGAGACTAAAATGCATTATGCATAAGTTATTTTTTGCTGGCAGCATTACCCGGTTTTATGGAGAAGGACTGTGCAAGGACTCAGAAATATCAAAACAGCTGAGGTTCAGGGTGATGTGAATACAAATGGATTTTTTTAATCTATTAAAATTGACTTCAATATTAGAGCATTCTTGTGATTAAAAAACCAGCAGCAAAGTAGTATGCCTGGAGTATTTAGAGGCAAAAAGTTCCCCAAAATAGTTTTTCAAAATGAGAAAAATAATCAACTGCTGTGGTGGGTTGGGTTTTGTGGGTATAATTCCCTCAAGCCCTCTTTTCCCACCACTGGAATCTCCACCCCACTCCCCCAAGCTGTTCACAAGAGTGTTCCTTCCCAGCTCAGCAGGGCAAGATGGTCATGAGCAAAATGAAAGGTTGGCAATTTGTGTCCAAGGACCCCACCCCTGACCTGATCTTGCCCCCTCCCACTCACCCCAGTGATTCGTGCCCCTCTTGCCAACGAGGAAGGAGGCCTCTGAGCACGTTTAAGCAAAGATGTAACTCACTACATTTTTCTCAAGAATACCCTGGGGTAAGGTAGTGCCCAGCCCAAAGGAACAGACTGAAACTAGTAACCACTCGCCTTCACTGGGCACCTACTCACTGGGCATCATGCTAGGTGGTCCCTGGTTGTAGGTATTTCTGCCACCATTTCACACACCTGAGACTACACACCCAGTAAGTGGCCATGGGGGGCTCTGGCTCATGCATCTGGGTCTGTAGATAACAGACTGCATGTCCCCCACTACGGACAGTCTGTTGCTCCATGCTCATCAGGTGACCCTGCATGTGGGATGCATCGTGGTTATTCTATGATCTGGTAACAGCATAGCAAGATAGTGCTGGGAGCTGGTAAGAGATTGGACCCATGACCAAGATGTTAGATTTGGGTGATGTGATCTGTAAGAGGCCATTTGGGGGAACAGCATAAGGCATGGTGCTGGAGTATTAGCTTGATATGGGCTCGGCTATGAGAGGCTTGCTAAGCCCTACTCAGGGCTCCCCACAGACTCACCTTGAACAGATAGATTACCACAGCCACCAACCTTGCTGCGTGTCCTGTGGCAAACTGGAGAGGCCGTGCTCCCCAAATATCTCCAGCCGAAGCTCCTAGTTTGCTTCATGGGGAGTGTATCCATTGATCTTGTTGCATTAATTATAACTTGGATAAGCCCTAGGTTTGGGAGGCTAATTCTATGGAAGAACCAACCTTCCAATCCAAGTCTCTGACTCCAAGGACAGGACTCCTTTGCATGGCTCCATGCTGCCTCCTTACACTTACAGAGCTTGTTGTGCTCTTCCCTGAGTAGTCCTGTTTCACATAGCAGTGAGGGAAATATTTCGGAGGGAGAAGTGGATCTATCCAGTGGCCCTTAAGCACTCTGTGTTGAGAACTACCTATTCCATGTATGGATAAAACCAGGCTGTGTCATTGAACATGCCCTTTCTGCTGACATTCTTGCCAGAGCTGTTCTGCTCTTCATCTGGAGGCCTCTCTTCCCAGGAAAAAGTTATATATACCAGGGTCATGTAACTGAACCCTAAAAACTTTGAGGCAGACACTCCAGGGACACTGATGAAAGGTGGCCAAGCTTGGATCTCCCAACTCTTAGTGCAACACCCACTTTCTCCAGCTTCCTTGCTATTAAAAGCAGTAGTAGCAGTATTAAAGCAATAGTAATAATAATAATTAGTGGCTAGGGTCCACACCCTAAAGATAGAGCAATTAATAAGATATAAAATTCACCAAATATTCAATTCATTCATTCTAAGATAAGTTTAAGGGATGTCACCAGAGAGACAAGATCCAGCCTCATCCACCAGAACACAGGCACCAGTCCCCTCCACCAGGAAGCCTACACAACCCACTGAACCAACCTTAGCCACTGGGGGCAGACACCAAAAACAACGGGAACTACAAACCTGCAGCCTGCAAAAAGGAGACCCCAAATGCAGTAAGTTAAGCAAAATGCGAAGATAAATACGCAGCAAATGAAGGAGCAAAGTAAAAACCCACCAGACCAAACAAATGAAGAGGAAATAGGCAGTCTACCTGAAAAAGAATTCAGAGTAATGATAGTAAAGATGATCCCAAATCTTGGAAATAGAATGGAGAAAATACAAGAAACATTTAAGGACCTAGAAGAACTAAAGAGCAAACAATGATGAACAACACAGTAAATGAAATTAAAAATTCTCTAGAAGGAATCAATAGCAGAATAACTGAGGCAGAAGAACGGATAAGTGACCTGGAAGATAAAATAGTGGAAATAATTACCACAGAGCAGGATAAAGAAAAAAGATTTAAAATAATTGAGGACAGTCTCAGAGACCTCTGGGACAATATTAAACACACCAACATTCGAATTATAGGGGTCCCAGAAGAAGAAGAGAAAAAGAAAGGGACTGAGAAAATATGTGAAGAGATTATAGTTGAAAACTTCCCTAATTTGGGACAGGAAATAGCCACCCAAGTCCAGGAATTGCAGGGAGTTTCATACACGATAAATCCAAGGAGAAACACGCCAAGACACATATTAATCAAACTATCAAAAATTAAATACAAAGAAAAAATATTAAAAGCAGCAAAGGAAAAGCAACAAATAACATACAAGGGAATCTCCATAAGGTTAACAGCTGATCTTTCAGCAGAAACTCTGCAAACCAGAAGGGAGTGGCAGGACATATTTAAAGTGATGAAAGGGAAAAACCTACAACCAAGATTACTCTACCCAGCAAGGATCTCATTCAGATTTGATGGAGAAATAAAACCTTTGCAGACAATCAAAAGCTAAGAGAATTCAGCACCACCAAACCAGCTCTACAACAAATGCTAAAGGAACTTCTCTAGGCAGGAAACACAAGAGAAGGAAAAGGCCTACAATAACAAACCCAAAACAATTAGGAAAATGGTAATAGGAACATACATATCGATAACTACCTTAAATGTAAATGGATTAAATGCTCCAACCAAAAGACATAGACTGGCTGAATGGATACAAAAACAACACCTGTATATATGCTGTCTACAAGAGACCCACTGCAGACCTAGGGACACATACAGACTGAAAGTGAGGGGATGGAATAAGATATTCCATGCAAATGGAAATCAAAAGAAAGCTGGAGTAGCAATTCTCATATCAGACAAAATAGACTTTAAAATAAAGACTATTACAAGAGACAAAGAAGGACACTACATAATGATCAAGGGATCAATCCAAGAAGAAGATATAACAATTGTAAATATTCATGCACCCAACATAGGAGCACCTCAATACATAAGGCAAATGCTAACAGCCATAAAAGGGTAAGTCGACAGTAACAATCATAGTAGGGGACTTTAACACCCCACTTTCACCAATGGACAGATCATCCAAAATGAAAATAAAGAAGGAAACACAAGCTTTAAATGATACATTAAACAAGATGGACTTAATTGATATTTATAGGACATTCCATCCAAAAACAACATAATACATTTTCTTCTCCAGTGCTCATGGAACATTCTCCAGGATAGATCATATCTTGGGTCACAAATCAAGCCTTGGTAAATTTAAGAAAATTGAAATCATGTCAAGTATCTTTTCCAACCACAATGCTATGAGACTAGATATCACTTACAGGAAAAAATCTGTAAAAAATACAGACACATGGAGGCTAAATAATACACTACTAAATAACCAAGAGATCACTGAAGAAATCAAAGAGGAAATCAAAAAATACCTAGAAACAAATGACAATGAAAACACGGCAACCCAAAACCTATGGGATGCAGCAAAAGCAGTTCTAAGAGGGAAGTTTATAGCAATACAATCCTACCTCAAGAAACAAGAAACATCTCAATAAACAACCTAACCTTACACCTAAGCAATTAGAGAAAGAAGAACAAAAAAAACCCAAAGTTAGCAGAAGGAAAGAAATCGTAAAGATCACACCAGAAATAAATGAAAAAGAAATGAAGGAAACAATAGCAAAGATCAATAAAACTCAAAGCTGGTTCTTTGAGAAGATAAGCAAAATGATAAACCATTAGCCAGACTCATCAAGAAAAAGAGGGAGAGGATTCAAATCAATAAAATTAGAAATGAAAAAGGAGAAGTTACAACAGACACCACAGAAATACAAAGCATCCTGAGAGACTACTACAAGCAACTCTATGCCAAAAAAATGGACAACCTGGAAGAAATGGACAAATTCTTAGAAAGGTACAACCTTCCAAGACTGAACCAGGAAGAAACAGAAAATGTAAACAGAGCAATCACAAGCACTGAAATTGAAACTGTGATTAGAAATCTTCCAACAAACAAAAGCCCAGGACCAGATGGCTTCACAGGTGAATTCTATCAAACATTTAGAGAAGAACTAACACCTATCCTTCTCAAACTCTTACAAATTATAGCAGAGGGAGGAACACTCCCAAGCTCATTTTCTGAGCCACCATCACCCTGATACCAAAACCAGAAAAAGATGTTACAAAAAAAGAAAACTACAGGCCAATATCACTGATGAACATAGATGCAAAAATCCTCAACAAAATACTAGCAAACAGAATCCAACAGCACACTAAAAGGATCATACACCATGATCAAGTGGGGTTTATCCCAGGAATGCAAGGATTCTTCAATATCCTCAAATAAATCAATGTGATATACCATATTAACAAATTGAAGTAGAAAAACCATATGATCATCTCAATAGATGCAGAAAAAGCTTTTGACAAAATTCAACACCCATTTATGATAAAAACCCTCCAGAAAGTAGACATAGAGGGAACTTACCTCAACATAATAAAGGCCATATATGACAAACCACAGCCAACATCATTCTCAATGGTGAAAAACTGAAAGCATTTCCAGTAAGATCAGGAACAAGACAAGGTTGCCCACTCTCACCACTATTATTCAACATAGTTTTGAAAGTTTTAGCCACAGCAATCAGAGAAGAAAAAGAAATAAAAGGAATCCAAATCAGAAAAGAAGAAGTAAAAGTGTCACTGTTTGCAGATGACATGATACTATACATAGAGAATCCTAAAGATGCTACCAGAAAACTACTAGAGCTGATCAATGAATTTGGTAAAGTAGCAAGATACAAAATTAATGCACAGAAATCTCTTTCATTCCTGTACACTAATGATGAAAAAATCTGAAAGAGAAATTAAGGAAACACTCCCATTTACCATTGCAACAAAAAGAATAAAATACCTAGGGCTAAACCTACCTAAGGAGACAAAAGACCTGTATGCAGAAAACTATAAGACACTGATGAAAGAAATTAAAGATGATACAAACAGATGGAGAGATATACCATGTTCTTGGATTAGAAGAATCAACATTGTGAAAATGACTATACTACCCAAAGCAATCTACAGATTCAATGCAATCCCTATCAAACTACCAATGGCATTTTTCACAGAACTAGAGGAAAAAATTTCACAATTTGTATGGAAACACAAAAGACCCCGAATAGCCAAAGCAATCTTGAGAAAGAAAAACAGAGCTGGAGGAAGCAGGCTCCTGGACTTCAGAATATACTACAAAGCTACAATAATCAAGACAGTATGGTACTGGCACAAAAACAGAAATATAGATCCATGGAACAGGATAGAAAGCCCAGAGATAAACCCATGCACATATGGTCACCTTATTTTTGATAAAGGAGGCAAGAATATACACTAGACAAAAGACAGCCTCTTCAATAAGTGGTGCTGGGAAAACTGGACAGCTACATGTAAAAGAATGAAATTAGAACACTCCGTAACACCATACACAAAAATAAACTCAAAATGGATTAAAGACCTAAATGTAAGGCCAGACACTATCAAACTCTTAGAGGAAAACATAGGCAGAACACTCTATGACATAAATCACAGCAAGATCCTTTTTGACCCACCTCCTAGAGAAATGGAAATAAAAACAAAAATAAACAAATGGGACCTAAAGAAGTGTAAAAGCTTTTGCACAGCAAAGGAAACCATAAGATGAAAAGACAACCCTCAGAATGGGATAAAATATTTGTAAACAAAGCAACTGACAAAGGATTAATCTCCAAAATATACAAGCAGCTCAGGCAGCTCAATACCAAAAAAACAAACAACCCAATCCAAAAATGAGCAGAAGACCTAAATAGACATTTCTCCAAAGAAGATATACAGATTGCCAACAAACACATGAAAGGATGCTCAACATCACTAATCATTAGAGAAATGCAAATCAAAACTGGAATGAGGTATCATCTCACACTGGTCAGAATGGCCATCATCAAAAAATCTATGAACAATAAATGCTGGAGAGGGTGTGGTGAAAAGGGAACCCTCTTGCCCTGTTGGTGGGAATGTAAGTTGATACAGCCACTATGGAGAACAGTATGGAGGTTCCTTAAAAAACTAAAAATAAAACTACCATATGACCCAGCATTCCCACTACTAGGCATATACCCTGAGAAAACCATAATTCAAAAAGAGTCATGTACCACAATGTGCATTGCAGCTCTATTTACAATAGCCAGGACATAGAAGCAACCTAAGTGTCCATCGACAGATGAATGGATAAAGAAGATGTGGCACATATATACAATGGACTATTACTCAGCCATAAAAGGAAATGAAATTGAGTTATTTGTAGTGAGATGGATGGACCTAGAGTCTGTCATACAAAGTGAAGTAAGTCAGAAAGAGAAAAATAAATACCGTATGCTAACACATATATATGGAATCTAAAAGAAAGAAAAAAAAAAGGTTCTGAAAAACCTAGGGGCAAGACAGGAATAAAGATGCAGACGTAGAGAATGGACTTGAGGACATGGGGAGGGGGAAGGATAAGCTGGGACAAAGTGAGAGAGTGGCATGGTCATATATACACTACCAAATGTAAAATAGATAGCTAGTGGGAAACAGCCACATAGCACAGGGAGATCAGCTCAGTGCTTTGTGACCACCTAGAGGGGTGGGATAGGGACGGTGGGAGGGAGATGCAAGAGGGAGGAGATATGGGGATATAAGTATACGTATAGCTAACTCACTTTGTTTTAAAGCAGAAACTAACACCATTGTAAAGCAGTTATACTCCAGTAAAGACGTTAAACTTTTTTTCCTTTTTTTTTTTTTAAGGAATGTGTCCAAAGGCACCCACCTAATCAGTGGCAGAGGGAAGGTTGGGAGCCAGGGGCCCACTCTCCCTAAGACATCATTCACTTTCCTTTCGAGACGGGTGTTCCAAACTTTCTCTGGTGGTCTGAGTGCTTGAGAGCAAGAAAGAGGCTTTAATGGAATTTGACTTACACATGCATCTTAATTAAGAAGCAAATTATAATTGCTTGATGGGTACACTTTGAAAAAGAAAAAGCACAAAAAAAGTTTTATTATCAGTCACTGAGCCCACTGAAACATCTAGCTTGTGGTTGAGAGCTGGCTGGATGATGGGCTCGCTCGTTTCCAAATGAGCAAAACCACTGCCTTGCCAGAAAAGAACCAAGGAGGGCCCCTCCCTGGAGCACGTGTGGGGATAATGAAGGCCTCCGCAGCCTCAGTTCCAGGGGAGGAAGCTGACCACCTGGGTCTCTGACACCAAAGTTGTTGACGTGGTCCAGGAAGTGTGGGGCAATGCCATCTTCTCCCTCCGGGGATGCAGCAGCTCTTACTTACCGCTCTGCTTTCGGTACACAGGGCAGGTCTCACCTGAGGTGATAAATACCTCTTCAATCTCTCTATTAACCAATCCAAATGGTAGTGAAAGAAGTCAGAGGAGTGTTGTGAAAAGAGAAAGGGATTTGGAATCAGAGCTGATTTGTGCCTTGCTGCTACTTGACTGTGTGACCTTGGGCTGATCCCTTAACTTCTGTTGGGCCCCCTGTCAACTCTATCTCTCAGGGCTGTGTTGCTACACTGACAGTAGCCATTAAACACTTCTAATTGTTCAATTGTTCAAGAAGACGCACAGGACCCAAATGAGAATGCTTCCACATCTACAGCTGGTTACAGAAAGAGGATACGGTATAGCAACAACATTAAAGTAAGGATGTGCATCCCAGCTGAACACGGCCTCGTAGCAAGAGGACGGGAGAGGCCCGGTGCCAGCTCCTGCTGTCCTCTTGTCCCTAAGGGCCAGAACAAAGTGCACGTGCTCAGATCAGGAACCACCAACATAGTCGCTGATACCCTGGAAACAGTGAGCCCAAGTTAGAGTCTCTGCTGGAACTGTTTCTATTTTGATGCTCATGTAGGTACCATCCTGTTAGATAACCAGCGCCAAGAGCAGAGCCCTCTGAGGCGCTCACCGAGGCCAGGTGCCAATCATCAGTCTCACTGTCATCAATAACAATGCTTCCAGGCCGCTGCAAACCGTGTCCCCAAACTCCCGGAACCCGTGGTTACAAAGCAGTGCTATTAATCAGCAGCTTCCTGCCTTGATCGGGAGTCAGCTCTGTGCAGGAACTTTACCAAAGCCACTCAGACTAATTGCAGCCCTACTGGAATTCACTCTCACAGGTACTGTATAAGAAAATGCATACACTCAACATACTGTAAAATATTATACAATGTTGTTGTTTCACTATATGCAACGTCTTCCTATCCTATGTCTTTCATTTCCACAGTGTATGCCTTCCTGGATGGGATGCTCACCCACCCACTTTGGGGGGCTGATTCATGCCCCGCAAAGGCTAATAGAAGGGAGCCCTTAGTAGGACACAGAAGAAAGGATGGTGAGTCTTGTAATGATTCTGTAAAATCTGCACTTACACCTACAGTGTAAATGGCACTAGGTCATCATTAGTGAGGGGTGGGGGGGTTGTTCATCTTGCCACATCACTCTGGTGCTGGCCTGAGGAGGGCTGGCTTCTCGCAAACCTCCTCCAGCTCCTTGGAGGTGGAAAAGCAGGCAGATTCCAGGAAGTGAGTGCTTCAGCTGGAGGTGAGGGGGAGACAACCGGGTTGCCATGGAAAAGGAAGAGGGAGGGAAGACTGAGGGGAGGGATGGCCTTTTGCTTCTCTGAGGTTGTCTGAATAGGAAAGTGACATGAGAGAAAAAGTAGAAACTTTTTGTAATGTTCTTTGGATCCCATACAAAGGATTAATCACTCACAGAAAGACTTTCTGGAAATGGATATACCTTCCTGCCTTTTCAAATTAATAAGAGCATTCAGGAGGGGTTGCACCTGCTTCCTCAAGCAGCAAAATACACTGAGCCTGGGGCCTCTTTTGATTCCTGACACCACCTAGCAGGCGTCTAGGCCCAGATGGCAGACTTGGGGATTGTCCTAGAGAGACCAAGATGGCCTCACACCTGGTGCTCTGTGGACAAAACTCAGGTCAATGGGCCTGGTAACTTTTTCATGTTCATGTGGGTCTTCCAGCTACCAAGGAGCCCTTCTTTCATTAAACACACTGGTACTTTTCATTTCCCTGAGACTCAGACAAAAGCTAGTTCCCTGGAGACTTTCTCAAAGTGGAGACAACTTCAGTGTGCAGTGGATTTAAATACACCAAGGGGCCTTTGCTAAGTCCTCTATCTCCCAGGAATGACACATGGTCCTTTGGTACGGATGGAGCCAGAGATTGTTTCATCTCAACTCTTTCCCCTGCTACAGTTGGGGGTCTTGTGTAGCTTATGTTCTTTTAGGGCCTTCCTTTCTAAGTTGTCACTGGAATGGGACACTTTAGCATCCCAAAGAGAAAATGTTTTCTTTCCCTCATCTTAATAGGAGGTGAAAAAGACAGAAGCCAATCTCAATGCCAATATTAAGCAGGCAGATGATCTAAATTTCTGCATTTAGGAGATATCAGTAAATGTGGGGGGAAAAAACAGGTCCCCAAAGGGATAATGATCAACAAAAACAACATTTATTAGCTACCCTATATGTGTTGGCACTCAGGGACCACAGAGCAAGAAGAAACGTGAAACCTCTAATTGCAGGGCTGACGTTCCACTTGAGGAGACAGGGCAGACACATAACGGATGAATTATAGTATAACTCCTGCTACCTTTCATTGAGCACTTACTCTGTGTTAGGCTCTGTACTAAACCCTTAAAACGCATTTCTTGTGCAGACGAAAGGAGCTCCAGGGTGCAGCAGGGAGAGTGTGCACCAAGAGCTAGGGCAATCTGGGAAGGCTCCATGGAGGAGGTTGGGCCTGACTGGGCCTTGGAGGATGCATAGGAGTTAGACCAAATGAGAGGGAAAAGGATACTGGAGAATGTTACTTTGTTTGAGATTATTTTGGTGATGCGTGTTTCCAATTCCCCGAAGGCAGGGACTGGTGTGGCTGTTCCCCTCCCCCAATCCTCTGTGACCCTGATGTTTCTGAGATCAAGAGTAAGGATCAGGTTCTCAGACTCACCTAAGAAGGTGAGAGAGCAACAGTCTGCATCACAGCAGACCTTCCAAAAAATAGGATTTGACCTGTGGAAGCAAAAGTGCAGTACAGCGCATGGTCTTTTGGAGAGAGAGGGATTGGAATGTGGTTTTTATAAAGAATCTCAAGTATTTCTTGCAAACTTTTGTGATCTGTTCCTTTCACACATCTGATGAGAAGGTTCCAAATGATAGTGTTTCAGTATAAGATGCTGGGTTCTTCCTAACCTCACTCTTCCCCCAATGACAATAAAAGTCACCTCTTAACTCAAATGATTATGATCCTAAAAGCCTATATTTCTGGGAAAATCTCCAATGTTTACTTCAAGTGAGAGTCTGAGAAGCTCAAGGCCCAGCTTCACACTCACAGTTTCTCCTGCCCTCTAAAATCCCAAGGTTAAAGACAGTTCAATATTATTAGGAAACCGTGATTTATTTATGTTATTAACAGATCAAAGAGGAAAATCAAGTGGTCCTTTCTATAGATCTTGAAAAAACATCTGATTTAAAAATCCATTTTGATTTACAAGCAAATAGCCTAAATAAGAATAAAAGCTATCTCCTTAACATATAAAACATACCCAAAACTATTTCATACCAAAAGCTAACATCATGCTTCATGGAGAACAAGACAAGAGTATACACTCATCATTATTGAACAACAATCTGAAGGTACAGGCCCCGTAGTTGGATAAGAGAAAGAAATAAGAAATTAAAAAAAAACAAGCGAGGAATTGGGTTTCCCTGGTGGTGCAGTGGTTGAGAATCCGCCTGCCAATGCAGGGGACACGGGTTCGAACCCTGGTCTGGGAAGATCCCACATGCTGCGGAGCAACTGGGCCCGTGAGCCACAACTACTGAGCCTGCGCGTCTGGAGCCTGTGCTCCGCAACAAGAGAGGCCATGATAGTGAGAGGCCCGCGCACCACGATGAAGAGTGGCCCCCGCTTGCTGCAACTAGGGAAAGCTCTCGCACAGAAATGAAGACCCAACACAGCCAAAAATAAATAAATAAATAAATAAATTTCAATTAAAAAAAACAAGCGAGGAAAAGAACAAATATTTATCATCTTCAAACCTGGAAAATGCATGAGAATCAACTGAAACATCATTACAAATAATAAGATAATTCATCAAAAAACTTCCATACATTATATAACAATCAATTGAAAGATAAGAGGGAAGAGAAAATTCCATTTACAACTGCTAAAGAGAAAAAGAACTAGAAATAAACAATCAGAATGTGCAAGATCTATATGAAGGAAAAAAATCTCAAAATACTCCTGAGAAAACAAATGAAGACTTGAACAAGTTTCTAGAGCCCTGTTCTTGGATAGGAAGACTCAACGTCGTACATAATAATCACTAACATTTACTAAGCATTTACTAGGTACCAGACACTCCTCTAAGCATTTTTACTATATAACTCATCAAAGATGTAAATTATCCCTAAATTAATCTGCAAATTTAACATGATTGAATTCCATACATAATGCATATACTACCTATTCAAAAATAAGATTTAATTTAAAAAGCTCAATTTAAGTAATCCAAGCTGACAACACTGAAAAATCATCCAAGATTGTTGAAGCTCTTGAATTAGGAAGAGGGAGTGCCAGAAGCACGAGGTGAATCTTTGGCTTCTATCAGAAATTTTCTTTGCTCAAGACTGAGACACTAGCCCCTCAGTACCTCAGTTTTCCCATAGGGTGATTTGCAACCTCAGTTTGCCCCCAGAAGGATCCAGAGTAAGGCCAGAATCTCCACAAAGACTGGCTGACATACATAAAAAGCCCTACTAGGAAAATTCTTTTCCCAATTTTAGGTCTTGAAAGGACCACACAGGCCAGTTAGCACAAGAGGGGAAGTGAAGTCTGTATGAACATTGATTAGATGGTGGCTTTTTGGGTACCCTCTTCTCCAGATACGCCATCCCAGCCTCTCAGGACTCCCTGATGCTGAGAAGCCCACACTTGAACAAAGCCTCCCAGAGGCAATTTCCTCTTTGGGGACTTTATCACACAGTGATATCAAGCAAACTGAATGGGCCGAGACAGGTGGCAAAACGGAGTTCCTACCTGACAGGGCGCCCAGGAGAAGCAGTAAGAGGACGGCCTCCTGCATCTTTAGTTCACTTCTGTGCACCCTTCCAGCGTGTTATCCAGGACCTGAAACCTGCCTTCCACCCAGAGTCTATTCCAGGTGCCACTCACCTTCCCCTCCTGGTTTTGTTACCATGCGAGAAATCAAACAGAGGCTTTAGTGTCACTAAGGGAGACTCCAAACACCACAGGACTGTTTGTTCTTTGATTCCCCCCTTCTATGACCGCATGGTACCAAGAGGCCAGCCAACCAGCCCTGGTCAGCTAAGAGTCCATCTTAAAAGTCCACACCCACCATGCATCTGCACAGAGAACCCCAGAAGAAAAGTCAAAAGAGCAAAGAAAGAGTGGATGGTAAAAGCTGGACATAAACAGAGTCATCCATGATGGGCTCCCTGTCACCAGGCACATTGTCATTCTTGGAAACAGGGGTAGGCAAGTAGGAATTTTTCTGCTGTCCTGAATTGATGAGTCAGACTCAGAGTTGGAGACTAAAGCACTCATTCTAAAGAGAGGAGCCAAAAAATAAATAAATAACTAAAAATAAATAAAATAAAGAGAGGAACCAAGAGCTGGGGCCAGACCCCTCCTCAAGGCAAACCTGCAACCGTAGACACTGCCCTTTGACTCCATCCACTGCCCCTCAAGCCCTCAAAGATGTCAGTGGAGGAAGATTTTGGAGGAAGC
This sequence comes from Balaenoptera musculus, assembly GCF_009873245.2. Classification (NCBI taxonomy): domain Eukaryota; kingdom Metazoa; phylum Chordata; class Mammalia; order Artiodactyla; family Balaenopteridae; genus Balaenoptera; species Balaenoptera musculus. The sequence goes on along the minus strand of NC_045793.1, from coordinate 90,168,933 downwards.
TTCTGCCCACTGGGGGGTGATGTGGCCCATCCCTTGGGGCCAGGTGTTGCCCTGTGCAGTGCTTTCATGCCCCATGCAGCCCTGTGCCAGGCTACAAGGCCCAGTGAGTGAAGCACAGCTCGTTCCAGCCTCCACCCAGACAAGGAGCAGTGGCCGTGCAGAGGGAAGGTGGTGGTGGAGCAGCCCATGCCCTCAACATGGGGCAGGAGGAAGACAGTGGACACAGTGGAAGGAAGCAGGACTTGGACCCTCTCTCCTGCTCCTTTCACTCGAGAACTGCTTGCTGGGAGAGGGACGCCCAGCAGCCCAAGGCTGGTGGCAGGGGATGGATGGGGGCATTGATCCTCCCCACCAGGGACGTGAGCCGCGGGGAGACCCCCAGGTGCTCTGACGAGCACGTGTGCCCCACTAGTGAACCAGCATTTGGATACACAGAGGTCACCCCTGGCCAGTTAGTCTGTATGAACCCAGAGAGCTACCACAACCGATGGAGGGAGACAGCAAGGAGGGCCAGCTAGGGAGCCACGCTCACCCCCTTTCCTCTCCCTCCTCCCCACCTTCTCCCCCAGGGCAAGGGAGCCGGACCACACCCCACGCCCAGGCGCCAAGGCTGCAGCAGGGGAGAGGCTGGAAATGAGGTCTGAGTTTGAGATGGAAGCTGTGACTATCAAGGACGATGACTAACTGAAAGTAACCAGGAAGCAAGCTATTAAGAAACAAGAAATGGAGATGTAACAGAGGCAGATTAAAAACGATGACTGGAGGAAAAATAAAACCATTTCTGTTTATATGCCCCTGGATTGAAACTGCTAAATAAACCAGTTACAGCGCCTTCTGGGCACAAGGAAACTAAGGCTCGGAGAGGATGAGTAACTTGCCCATCACGTCCAAATCTTCATCGAGCCCCTTCTAGCCTCCACAGTGCCCCATGTAGCTTCTTTTTCCAGTTTGGCTGCCACCTCTCTGACTTAGGTGCTGGCCTCGGACCTGGACTGTCTCTGCAGCATCCGATGCATCCTACAGGCAACTGTCAGGTTAATTTCCCAGAAGGACAATTTTGATCACTCATTTTTCCCTTAGGAAAAGTTGACCTTTCCTGTGTAAAACAGGAGTTAAGGGAGTTTCCTGGTGGCCTAGTGGTTACGATTCCAGGCTTTCAGCGCCACGGCCCGGGTTCAATCCCTGGTTGGGGAACTGAGATCCCACAAGCTGTGCGGTGCGGCCAAAACAAAAACAGGAGTTAAGATTCAAAATGTCAGTCTGTACGTTTCTCTCTAAAATAGGTAAGTGGCAAAAAAAAAAAAAAAAAAGTTTTTGCTGTGTGACCTTAGGCAAATTACTTACCCTTTCAGAATCTCAGCTCCGCTTCTATAAATCAGGGAGAATAATACCTGTGATGCAGTATTATTGCAAGCAGTCCATGAGCTAATGAAGTAAAAGAAACTGGCCCATAGTATATGCTATATTTTTCCTAATAGGACTGTAGTAAAGGCTGCAACATAGTAGGTAGTCAATAAACATGGGCTGAAAAAAAAAGATGAATAAACAGTTGCCAAGTTACCAATTCTCACCTCTCAGTTTTTCCTATCATATTAGTTACTGTTAGTAATCCATTTCTTTATGCATAATTAAAGCTGAAGTGATGGCTTAGATTAAGTTATGGAAGACGTCAGAATAATTAAGGCTTTGAATTAAAGAAACTCACATCTGTTTAATTTTCAGCCTGACTGCACAACGTTCTTCATGTTGCCCTGTTTCCACCATAAGGGGAATCTCCCCTTCCTTCCCCTCCCTGATCCAGGGATCTTAAGGGTCAGATTTTGGAATTTGTTGTGGGTTTTTTCTCCTGTGATTACAGCATCTGTTTCCAGCCCTGAGGTTGTTTCTGCCATTATGATGTTCTATTGTCCGTTTGTCAGCTTGAATCTCCTTCTGAAAGCCTGTGGTCCTGGCACCAAGGACCCAACTGGGCCAGAATCACACAGAGCCTGAATGGGACCCAGATGCCCCTTGCTGTCTTGTTTCTGACCTCTGAGATGCTGAATCCTGGTTCCACCCAGGTCTCAGCCAGGTGAGATGGATCAGGTAGCTGGAGGGCAGGGCCAGAATCTTTGGGGCAGGCACCCCTCCAGCTTCACATGAAAGACCCGGGGAGTCTTCTCCCACATCAGCAATGGTTCAGGCCCTTAAAGTATTTAAAGGGACTTTCCTGGCATCCAGCTACTGCAAGTGTCTAATTTGCTAGCAAAGGAGTCGTGTTCCGAAGCTGTGTTAAGTTGGACCTTGGAACACGCTTAGCTACGGATGGACTGCTTGCAGCCTACAAACGCTTACGTTATCGATAATGTACTTGAAACACAACAGACAGATGAGAAGAAGAAGCATTGCTGTGAATGTTCCAGAGTCCAGCTCCTTCAGCAGGTCCGTGGGCAGTGAGGGGCGGGTCAACAAGCCAGGCCATCTTTATATCTGTGGGGAAGCTCTGTCCATGGTCCCCGTTCATCCAGTACTGGAACCATAGGCTTCTAGGATCCAAACCCTAGGGCGGGACACCCAGGTCGCACCACTCAAGCACCCCTACACTGCAGGCCCGCCTTGGGCAGAGAACACTCAGGGCCTGGCTCACCCTCCCAGTGGCAGCGGCCATGCTGATGGCAGGAAGCTTCTTGCAGCTCTCCACAGTGGCTCCCCTGTGGGCCGCTGGACCAGCACGCACATGGCTTTAGCACCCCACTCCCATGCTTCTCCCACATATTTGTCTCCAGCCAGTCTTGGCAAGTCTTTCCAGGCCAGAGAAGCTCATATTCATTGCATCCTGGTTGCTTCACGTGTAACACCGAGCAAAATATTGCGAACTTACTCAATTTACTTTCCACTCCCTTGCCCTGTGCCACTCTCTCCCCCACCCAGAACACCCAACCAGTGAGAGACCCTTCGCTCTTTCGGAGAAGGAAATAAAGTTCCACAGCCTTCCTCCCTTCCAGAACCTCAGGAACACTCACTCCCTGACTGGCCCTGAGCATCCCCGGAGGGGGTCCTCTGATGCCAAGGCCCTGTAGGAGAGGAAAAATAGTTTCCCTCTGCCCTTCTAAGTCCTTAGCCGAGACCCCTGTAATAAAAGACAGATTAATTGGGCTTCCCTGGTGGCGCAGTGGTTGAGAATCTGCCTGTCAATGCAGGGGACATGGGTTCGAGCCCTGGTCTGGGAATATCCCACATGCCGCGGAGCAACTAGGCCCGTGAGCCACAACTACTGAGCCTGCGCGTCTGGAGCCTGTGCTCTGCAACAAGAGAGGCCGCGATAGTGAGAGGCCTGCGCACCGCGATGAAGAGTGGCCCCCGCTTGCCTCAACTGGAGAGAGCCCTCGCACAGAAACGAAGACCCAACACAGCCATAAATAAATAAATAAATAAATAAATAAATAAATAAATAAATAAATAAAATTAAAAAAAAAAAAAAGACAGATTAACAAGAGAAGTTTTAACATGTATACCTCATGGATACATGGAAGATAGCCAGGGAAAAGTGAGTGAATCCCACGGTGGCTTAGAATTCAGGTTTAAATACCATCTTAATAGGGGAAGGGGACGGGGGATGCACATGATCTTAGGGGAGAGAAAATGATTTTTAGGAAAGATGAAAGGGCCCTTAGAAGAATAGAGAGGAGGTGTGATTGTTCGTGACAGAGTTTGTCTGGATGTGGTGTCCACCTCCAGGCAAAAAACAGTGTCTCTTTTCTATTTGCATTTCCCTTCTCATGAGTAGAGTTGAGCATCTTTCCCCAATATTAAGGAATCAATACTGTTTCCTTTTCTGTGGCTTTTCTGTTCCTTTCTACCATTTTTCTACTGGATTTTTGGTACATTTCTTGCTGGCTTGTGGGAAGTCTTGATATGTTAAGGAAATTAACACTTTGTCTGTAATAGGCATTGCAAATATTTCCCCAGCTTATCATTTTATTTTTGACTTTGTTTATAGGAATTTTGGCCATGTAAAAATTTTTAAATTCTTATATAGTCAAATTTATCATCTTGTATTCCATGGCTAAGTAGCACACAAAACCTCTCTGAGATAATTTTTAAAATTTCATATTTTCTTCTAGTACTTTGCTATGGTCTGGATGTTTGTAGCTCCCTAAAATTCATATGTTGACATCCCAGTGTGATGGTATTAGGAGATGGCGCCTTTGGGAGTTGATTAGGTCATGAAGATGGAGCTCCCATGGAAAGCATTAGTGCCCTTATAAATGAGACACCACAGAGGCCCCAGAGAGCTAGCACCCCTTCCACCATGTGAAGATGCAATGGGAAAAGGGTTCTCACCTGACCACTGCTGGCATCCTGATCTCAGACTTTCAGCCTTCAGAACTGTGAGAAATAAATTTCTGTCTTTTATAAGCCACCCGGTCTGTGGCATTTTGTTATAGCAGCCTGATTGGACTAAATCATACTTTTATGACTTTATTTTCCAATGGAGGCCTCTGATTTCTTTGGAGCCATTCCTTCAGGTATGAGGTAGGATCCAGTGGGAACTCTGCTTTCCAGCAGCTGTCTCAGAGTTCTCTTTAACCAGCTTAGCTAGAACCCTCCTGATCAGCTCCAAGATTGGGGACAATGGAATACTGTTTTTTCTTCATCTCCAAATGGGTGGTTAAGCTTAGGATAGAACAATTAAGCCAAGAAAATGTGCCTCTAGCCTGTTCCCCACTGTACCTGTTAGAAAAGAGGGAGGGATTTTCCCCCAGCCCACAATGGGCCATTCAAGAAAGAACTGGGACTTTCCCCTGCATGAAAGAATCAGGCCATGACTTGCTTTTCCTGGCCTCGTTCCCCACATTTGCATGGAGGCAGGTGACTGAATGTCCCGTGCCTGTCAGCTGTGTATATAGTAATCCCGTCCCACACAAAGCACTGGGCTGAATAGATGGAGACTGTGTTGTCAGTGTCACTAACTCCCTGTGGGCACCAAAAGTGAGTCTCATTCTTCAGGCTCAAGTACACAGTTCTACTCTCCCTGCCTTTGCCTAAGCATGAAGCTATGTCCTTACTACCCTTACTTGCCCAGAGACCAGAGAGCCTGATGACCTGATTTATACCCACAGCCCTCTAGTTAGCAATTCTGGCTATGAACTGCTTCTCAACAGCAGGAATGGCTGAAAATAACAAGTGTTGACATGGACATGGAGCAACCGGAGCTCTCATATACTGCTGGTGGGAATATAACATGGTACGACCACTTTGGGGAACAGTTCAGCAGTTTCTTAAAAATAAACCTACTACCCAAATGTTCAACTGATGAACTGATCAATAAATGTGATGTACACATATGATGAAATATTATGCAGACATAAAAACACCGAGCGTGAACCCTAAGGTAAACTGTGGACTTTGGTGATAATGATGTATCAATGTAGGTTCATCAGCTATAACAAATGTACCATCTGGTGGGGGATGTCAGTAATGGGGGAGGCTATGCATGTGTGGTGTGTGTCGGGGTGATATATGGGAGATCTCTATAGCTTTCTCTCAATTTTGCTCTGAACCTAAAACTGCTCTAAAAAAAATGTCAAAAAGAAAAGAATTAAGATATCTGCTACAGGATATATGAACCAATGAAAACATTATGGTAAGTGAAATGAGCCATCACAAAAAACCCACAAATCATACAATTCCGTTCATATGAAAGTCCAAAATAGGGAAATCTTTAGCGATGGAAAGTAGATTAGTGGATGGGGATATGGGAAATAACATGGTGGAAAGATAATAGCTAAGAGGGCTTTTTTTCAGGTGATGAAAATGTTCTAGAATTCAGTGTGATGATGGTTGCACAACTCTCTAAACGTACTAAAAACCATTGAATTGTACACTTTAAATGGGTGGGTTGTGTGGTATGTGAATTATATCTCAATAAAAATGTTTAAAAAAAAAGTAAACCTACTATACAGCCATTCCACTTCTAAGTATTTACCCAAAAGAAATGAGAACCCATGTCCACATAAAGACTTGTCCACATAAATGTTCATAGAGCTTAATTCACAGCAACCCCAAACTAGACACCACCCAAATGTTCATCAATTGGCAAATGGATAAAGACATTGTGGTGCATCCATAAAATGGAATACTGCTCAGCCAAGAAAAAGAAGAAGGAGGAGAAGAAGGAAGAAGGAGAAAAGAACTACGGATACATTCAACAACATGGATGAATTTCAAAATCATGCTCAGCAAAAGAAGCCAGACACAAAAGAGCACGTATTGTTTGACTCCATTTACATAAAATTCTAGAAAATGCAAGCCAATCTATAATGTTGAAAGGCAGATCCGTGATTACCTAGGGATGGGGGTGGAGGGAGGGGTAAACTTCAGAGGGCCTGGGGTAATAGAAATGTTCTGCATCCTGATTGTGGTGGTTTCAGGGGCATATACAGTTGTCAAAATTCGTCAAGTTGTACACAGTCCATTTTACATGAATATACCTAAATAAAAAATGTTAAAATCCCATTGTAAATTGTAGGGCATAGGATGTTTATTTACTAGAGGTAGTAGGAATACCTGTGTACCTTTGGGAAAGTCAACTAATACATGTAAACTAACACATGTCCCATGATACATGTAAAATTAAGTGGTGGGATAGATCATTTCAAATGCTTTTCCAAAATTTCCTATCTGCCCTTTCTGTGGGCATTTACTGGATACCTACTATGTGTAAGGCACTGTGCTGGTCGTGGAGGTGCTTGAATGAAAAAGCTCTCGAGATGCTAACAAACTAGCTTAGAGTCTCTGATATAAGCTCCCAATGCAAATCTGTCCTGCTATTGAGGAGGAAAACAAAATATGCTTTGCTAAGTATTATCCTCGTGTGTCTTTATCTATTTCAAACTTTCTATGTAAATTTTAAGGTATGATTCTTGATTGATAGGTTATCCCTTGATTTTTAAAATTCAACCTAAAAGTCCCTTTCTTTTTAACAAATAATTACAGTTACATTTATTTTGGTTGATGAGATATTTAGTCTCATTTCTACTCTTATTTCTTTTTTTACTATTAACCAAACTTTTACTTCTTTCTCTTTTTCTAACACTCTTCCCTTTATTTTCCTTTTTCTTCTATCAACTTGGAAGATACACATTCCATTTCTATTGGTTTTGTAATATACATTTTTTAACATAAAACGTAACTTTATATTTTTCAAAAAGATGTTAAGATCATTATTATTTTTATCTTTCTCCTCCCAAAACAGAGACCTTGGTTAGTTGTTTTGTTTTGTTTTTTTTCCAAATATTTTATTTATTTATTTATTTATTTGGTTGTGCCGGGTCTTAGTTGCAGCAGGCGGGCTCCTTAGTTGCAGCATGCAAACTCTTAGTTTTGGCATGCATGTGGGATCTAGTTCCCCGTTAGTTTTTAACTTCCACCTGAAACTCCTCCTCTCATTTTCTGTGTTTTCCACGTTATTTACAATTAAGTTCCTCCTTGTTTGAAACATCAAAAAGGGTTGGATTTTTAACCATAAACATTGTCAATATTTATACTTACCAAGATGTTTTGCAGATTGCTTTGCATATCTTTGCTTCTGGCATCTCAGTCCTTTTCTTCTAGATGCATTTTCCTTCTTATTTATATCCTTTAGTAGTTCTTTCAGCTACAGTCAGTGGGCAATAAGTACTTTGTAATAATATCTTTTATTTCACCTGCACTTGTAATTAATAGCTTAGCTGAGTATATAAGTCTACGTACGTTGACAGTTACTTTCTGTCCACTCCTTGAAGATATTTTCTCCCTGTATTCTTGCCATCTGTTCCTACTCGTGAGTAGTTTGTTGTTAGTCTGATGTTGTTTTTCGTTCTTGTTTCGAGAAATATGTCTTTCTTTCCGGTAGCTTTTAAGGTTTTCATTTTATCCATCATGTCCTACGATTCCAACATTCGAATTTTGCTGTGAGACTACGAAATGAGCTGTTCTTCAAGGTTTGTTGTAACTTCCTCGTTTTGAAAACATACAAGTTGATACCTGTTTCGAAATCTCAAATGGTCTATTGCCAGGTGAAACACATATTCACTGAGTAGATGATGATATTATTATTAATTTTTGTTGTGTTACATTTTCAAAACCAGAGGCATAAATAGATTTGAAAGAAGTGCCTACAAATCATGACTCCTGCTGAGGCATGTCAGATAACCAGACTTACTGTACGTGAAATAAAACTTCAAAACGGTAAACAAAATTCACAAATAGCATATGAAAATCATTGTTATTATTTCATCATAATTATTTATAGGTATGCCTCATTTAAAAACTGACCTCCAAGGGAAAAAACTCTTAATTGTAAGCAAATAAATGATAATATGAGTCCTTGTAAGACAAAAATTTAGAATTGTATTGGTTTGGTGTGGTTTGGTTTGGTTTTGCTTAGCTTTGAGGACTTACTAGGATTTTCTTTCTTTTTGAAAAAAATTTAGTATACTCTCTGTGTAATCAAAATATTTCAATTAACAAAAATTTAACTTAAATGCATATTTTCAGAAACATATTACCTCTTAATATGAGATTCTTTTGCGTGTGTGTGTGCATGTGTTTGTGTGGTGGGTAAACCCACATTAAAAATAAGTTCCAGTTCAAGCAGTTGGGCTTTAAACAACCCTCTGTACTTTTGTGGGCCCTCTCTAACCTGCATTTCAAGTTTCTACTGTATTAAAAACAAGAAAACTCTTTCTCCTCTGATCTCCTAAGAGATCATTAAGTTTTCTGGACATCCATTTGATTATATTCATGAGGTTCCCTCAAACAACTAGAAAATGTAAGAATTGTGTAAAACTATAGAATTTTAGAGCTTGAAAGGGCCATAAGGATCTTCTGGTTGAGTCCTGTGTGAGTTATACAAGCTTTGCATTTCCTAGATAAGAAAAAACTTTAGATGACTTGCCCTGGTTCCCAAAGCCAGTCAGTAGAGGTCTGGGAATGGATGCCAGGCCTCTGGGTTCTCAGCCCTGCTATCTTTCTCCTACTCTACAAATGTGATAATAATAGTAGGAGGAGCACAGCAGCAGCAGGAAATATGTGAATGTTACTAATATGTGTATGTTACTTCGTAGAAAGCACGTTCACATGCAGATAACGCCTTCCGTTCCGATGACTTTATGGACCACCACTTAGAACTTACCAGTTAGGCCTTTCAAGCTGCTGCCTCTGTCTCTCAACAGATAATGTGAGAATATAGATATCATGTCACAGACATCTGGCTGTGGAGGATTCATAGGCAAAGTGGCTGCTTAATAGATAAAAAAAAAAAAAATTCGTGGATAAACAGTCCTGAGGAAGGGCCTGAGGCATGGGAATGGATGGTCAGTAGCCATCTGGACATGACCATCACTGCCGTCACAGACGTCCCCAGTGCACAACATAAGGGGTGACTTACCTAAGGTCCGCAGCCTTGGGGAGCTCTGATTCAGAAGATGGTGGTCAGGGAGTAACAGCAGATTCTGCCAACAGATGCCAAATGTGTATGTATATACACAAATCTGCACGTGTATGAAGGTATGACCAGGAAAGGAGACTTTCCATCTGATTCTCATTTGAACTGAAACAGAAAATTTAATCTAGCTATTTTCAGATACACACAGTCAAATTCAATGCCTTCCTAGCCAGTCTGTTTTTTTTTTTTTTTAATTTATTTTTATTTATTTATTTTTATTTTATGGCTGTGTTGGGTCTTCGTTTCTGTGCGAGGGCTTTCTCTAGTTGCGGCAAGTGGGGGCCGCTCTTCATTGCGGTGCACGGGCCTCTATCGTGGCCTCTCTTGTTGCGGAGCACAGGCTCCAAACGCGCAGGCTCAGTAATTGTGGCTCACGGGCCTAGTTGCTCCATAGCATGTGGGATCTTCCCAGACCAGGGCTCGAACCCATGTCCCCTGCATTGGCAGGCAGACTCTCAACCACTGCGCCACGAGGGAAGCCCCCAGTCTGTTTTTTTAATATATATAAATTTATTTATTTATTTATTATTTATTTTTTGGCTGCATTGGGTCTTTGTTGCTGTGCGTGGCTTTCTCTAGTTGCGGCGAGCAGGGGTTACTCTTCGTTGCGGTGCGCGGGCTTCTCATTGCGGTGGCTTCTCTAGTTGCGGAGCTCGGGCTCTAGGTGGGTGGGCTTCAGTAGTTGTGGCTTGCGGGCTCTAGAGCGCAGGCTCAGTAGTTGTGGCGCACGGGTTTAGTTGCTCCGAGGCATGTGGGATCTTCCTGGACCAGGGCTCGAACCCGTGTCCCCTGCATTGGCAGGCGGATTCTTAACCACTGTGCCACCAGGGAAGCCCCCAGTCTGGTTTTATAGCCAATTCACAATCAAGATTTTCTTCTCCCTCTTTCTCCTTATCCCTGAAGCTGACACTAATGTCTGGCTGCTTTCACATTTGCCAACATGGTGCTGAGGGCTTGGGAAGGGGGTGGTGGCTAGACACCTACTTTTTGGTGCTCTGATGGCCTGCTGCTTCAGATGCACCCCATCCCGCCTAAACATCCTCCCGGATCTCCCGCAGTCCTGCCCATGGGCTTCACCCTTCTGATGTAGTGTCCCCTCGTTCTGGTCTCAAGGCCCCATGGGTCTGCTCTCTCTTGTGTCTCACTCAGGAGTCTTGGGTATTTTCTGATGGCCATCCACACCCCTTTAGGAATACAGGGAACTCAGGATAGCCTCTGGCCCTGTATGGCATGCTGCCATTTCTACCCCATGGTTGATACACAACAATGGAGCAAGCTTACAGTTGCCCTGCACGTCATCCATCATACGGAGCACAGGTCCTTTCCGTTCTCAGATCTCCAAACTTAGAAGGAATCCCTTGTGTATCTTCAACAGACACACCCACATCTGTGAGCTGGCTCGTGTAGGGAGGACTGAAAAGATGCACAACTTCCACACAGCGTCTAACTCTCTTATTTCCTCTTCAACTGTCCTCTCTCTATTCCGGTTGAGGGCTTTATCTGTTGGCTTGGAAGTGGGAGAGGATGTGGATGGAGAGAAAGCAGGGAGAAATGGGTGCTGCCTGCTCACATCTTATTTCAGATTTTTCTTCTGTCCATAGTTGGATAATGGATTCTGAAGCCGAGGAGTTGGTATCTTTGTTCTCTATTTCTGCACTGTTTGGATTACGGGAAGCTAGGGCTGCCGTGAAGAAGTATCACAAGATGGGTGGCTTAAATAACAGAAATTTGCCTCCCAGTCCTGGAGGCTAGAAGTCTGAGATCAAGATGTCAGCAAATTGGTTCCTTTTGAAGGCTCTGAAGAAGAATCTGTTCCATGCCTCTTCCTAGCTCCTGGTGGTTTGTTGGCACCCTAATCTCTGCCTTCGTCTTCCCATGGCATTTTCTCTGTGTGCCTGTCTGTCTCTGTGTCCAAGTTTTCCTTTTTATAAGAACACCAGTCATATTGGATTGAAGTCTATCCTAGGACTGCATTTTAACTAATTACATCTGCAAATAAGGTCACTGTGATAGTTAATTTTATGTCTCAGTTTGACTAGGCTATGGCACTCAGATATTTGGTCAAACATTAGTCAGATGTTTCTGTGAAGGTATTTTTTAAATGAGATTAACATTTAAATCCATAAGCTTCTAGTAAAGCACATTACCCTTCATAACATGAGTGGGCCTCATCCAGTCAGTTGAAGGCCTACATAGAGCAAAGGCTGACCTCCTCCTAACAAGAAGGGATTCCGGTAGCAGACAGACTGCCTTTGGACTCAGACTGAAACCTCTCTGGGTACCCATCTTGCCAGCGTATTTTGCAGATATTGGAATTGCCAAGCTTCCACAATCACATGAGCCAATTCCTTACAATAAATCTCTAGGTAGATAGATAGATAGCCTTCTTTCTCTAAGGAACCTTGACTAATATTATTAATACAGTCACTTTCGGAGGTACTGGGGGTTAGCACTTCAGCATATCTTTTGGAGGAACACAACTCAACCCATAACAGAAACTATTCAGGGTACAAGTGAATGATGTATGTGAGGATTGGAAGGGGGGGGAACCCTGCTCCTCCACTTACCTGCTCTGTGACTGGGCAGGTCACTTAAACCCCCTGACTCTGCTTCCTCATCTGCAAGGTAGAAATAATAGTACCTTCTCCATCACAGAGCTGATTATGAGAATCAAAGGGAGCATCTGTGAAGCATCCAGTCCTGGCACATTGCAGCTGCTCAGACATGGTATTATTGCATCCCACAGAGAGTCACTGAGTACTACGTCATTCCCATGATTTTTACGAAGGTCTCCCCATTTACAGGTTAGGATGCTTTCCACTACAACACCGTCATAAATGAAGGGAAGGAAGGAAAGAAGGAAGGAAGGAAGGAAGGAAGGAAGGAAGGAAGGAAGGAAGGAAGGAAGGAAGGAAGGAAGGAAGGAAGGAAGGAAGGAAGGAAGGGAGGGAGGAAGGAAGGAAGGAAGAAGTTTTTCCCTCAGGTTAAAAATTCCTATCCTTTACAAAATTACTACAAACAAGACCTTCACTGACAGATTTTCCAGTTACTGTCATTGTTCAGCCACTTTAAATCTTTTCTGGAAGTAGCCACGTATTCATTATAAGTAAATTATAAATGAGACTTGCTCCCCAATTATGGTATAAGCTGTGATAACCAAGTTTATAGTGATGGAAAGACAAATCTCATATCATAGCTATCTCTATGACAAGAGCGAGCATTCATATAGTGCGTTCTTTGCCAGACACTGCTGGGCATGCTTACTATGTATTAACTTGTTTAGTACCCACAACACCACCAGGGGACAGCTGTACTAATATTATCCCCCATTTTACTCCATGGGGAAACCAAGGCACAGACAAGTTCAGTAACTAACCCAATGTTACAAATCCAGGAAGCGATAGAGCCAGGATCCAAACCCAGGCAACTGGGCTCCAGAGTCTGGGTTCCAGATCACAGCCCTGGTAGCCTGTTTGTCCCCTATTATTGGACTATAGAGAACACCCACATACACAAACAGCGCACGTGTCCTCAAATAGAATGGTGCCGACCTCCATCACCTCATCCGTCTTATTCCTACCCCTGTAGTCGTGGGAAAGAAAAGTAACTGTGTGGAAGGGATATACAGGAAGAATCTACAAATCTGGTTTGGTTTGGTTCTTTCTTTTGTTTGTTTGTTGTTTGCTCTTGCTACTGTAGCAAGAAGTCCCACCGTCAGTAACTGAACCGGGGCCGGCAGGCTTTGCTGTCGGGAAGGAAAGTGTTCCTGGGATCTGGGTGCTGGCTCTCAGCGGGGACAGGCTCTTCAGTGTTTTCAGCTCAGGGATCTCCCTAATGGGCATCAGCACCTGCCAGTGAACCAGCCAGCTTGCCCGTGGGAAAAAAGGGCAGGATGAATGAACACTTGGGGGCTTTGTCTGGGGAGAGAAGAAGAGCCCTAACCCCTCGTGGATCCCTCGGCAAAGGCCTGGGAAGGGGGGTTGTGAAGGCAGATGACTGAGTCAGCCAGGACTAGTGTCTCTGCAGCGAGAGGCCCCCTAAAGGCAATGGCTGATCCAAGACCAGTAGGGCCCCTTTCCCAGTGAGAGGCTCTATGGCAAAGCTGGCACATGGAACCACCCACAAACATAGACAGACACCTGGGGCAGCTGCCTGAGGGTCCAGAGGCCCTACCCTCTCCCGGGCTTCATGGCAAGGGGCCCCATCACACAGGTCTGGACCCCTTGGCCCTTGCCAGGGCAGCTAGACTCAGGTAAAACTGAAAAGAAGAAAGCTTTCATTCAGTTGCCCTCAGTTTTGGAAGTTTCTCCGACAGGCTTCCAGGAGAGAATATCCCAGCAAACACTTACCTAATTATTCCTGGAAGCCAGTGAGTTCTCCAGCCATATGAACTTGAGAGGGGAGGGGGAAGGCGGACCAGGCAAATATAGGTTTTTACTCAGGTCTTCCCTATTCCTTCCCTAGCAAGGGGGTCTGGGAAGGAACAGCAGCCTTTCCTCTTTAAGTGTTTCTGAGGTCTTCGCTTTGGCAGGGTCCTTTCTGCCTGAGATGTCTCTACTTTTTCTGCATTTCCTGTGAATGGGGATAAAGGCTCTGGCCCCAGTAAGGGGATATGAGTCAAAGCGGGGAAGGGCATGGGGAATGAGGGAGCCCGCTGGGCCTGGGCAGGGGCTGCCCTGTATCTGCCCTTGGCAGAAGTGAGTGGTTCCGCCAAGCTGGACCCAGGGCTCTCTTTGCATCATTGCTTTGCCTGCTTAAGGATGCCTGGTTGATATGATTAGTTGACACACTGGTGTCCCTGGGAAATTCCGAATGATGCAAACAAGCATGAAAGGAAACAGAGAACAAGTTGAGGCTTCTATGTCCCCAGGCTAGAGGACAGCTCTGCTTTTGTGAATCAGTTCCCAGGGTTGGTAGCTTGTCCTGAGGTCCAGTGAGAGCTGGGGCCAAAGCCAGAGTTTCCTTGGAGAGTCTACTATAGAATAGGGTTGGTCATGAGCTATTGGACTCATAGCCTTTGACGATGTGTGTCTGTGAGGGACACACTGCACCATTCTAGCCATGGCATCACCCAGAGTAGGTGGAAGTGGCTGTCACTGAGGAAAAGTCAATTCAGACCCCCTTGGGTTACAGCTGGGAAGGTGGCATTTGTAGCAGAGGAGGTTTCAGAGAAAGATAACCAGAAGACATTCCTTTATGAACCAGATCGAGGAAGACACATATATATGTGTGTAGTTGAATATTGTAATTTGAATACATGGCCTTTGGCAGTAAGTCTTGGATTGGCTTAATCAATTACATGTGGTGTGCCTGTGTGTACCTGTGTGTGTTTGTGCAGGTACACACACACACACACACACACACAGAGGTGTAAGTAGGACTGGGGTGGACATGCCAGAGATGCTGGTCAGAGTCTCCCCATCTCCATCCTCTTCCTGGGGAATTTGTCCTCCCATGGCCCCTAGAAGGAGGAAACCATTCGCCTTGCTCATACCTCACTCCTGGCCACAGGGGACTGGACCACGGTGTTCAACCAACTCAAGGGACGCTAGGCTATCGGCAGGGCTGGGCCTGTCACATTTTCTCTTTCGTTTTTTCTCTCTCAAGACACTGACCCAAGAGACATGGAGATGGTCCAGTGACGGTGGTTATGTCGAATCAAGACAGAGGAAGTGTGCCAATGAGTAAGTGGAAAGGCAGAGAGAAGCTGGAGATAGGAGCTGACACACAGAGAAAAGCAGAGGAGAGCCTGAGGCCCCAGGAGAAAGGCAGGAAGAGCTCGAGATCCCAGCACCCAGCTCCACTCCGAGGGATCCAGAGAGTCTTCATTGCCAGCCTCAGTGTCTGGAGGTTGTGTGTCGAATCCTTGTGTCCTGACAGTAACCCTCGTTAAATTCAACTAGTTTGAGGAGTTTTCTGTTCCTTGCGACTAAATAGTCCCTAAGACAGTGTGATTGGACAAGAAGAGGGAGTAGATGTCTAAGACCCCAAAGACAAGCATATTGAAAAGAGAGTTGTCGGGATGTCTGTGATTTATTTTGAAATACTTCAGCAAGGTAGGGTTGCTCATATTATGTGTGTGCTGGTTTGTTTAAGCTTTAAGCTTTTGCTCCAAGGACCATCAGTCGCTCTAATGGAAAATCCCACTCCAGGATAGTCATCTAGGATTTTATCAGAAAAGCTACATTCCTCGAGCCGATGTAGCCGCCACCTCGAGTGCTTCCATGATGCATATCTCACCGAATACCACAGGCTTTGTTCATTAGCATAGTGAATGTCAGAAATGGATTTTTATTGCTGAAATTAGTTCGTTGTTAATAAGCAAGATGAACATTAGAAATGGACGCCCGTTGGTGAAATTAAAGGCATTCAAGATGCGTGGATTGACTAAAATACTTAGCCACGTGCCATTCTTCCCTGTTCCGTGAGCAGTGTGGCTCATAGCTATAGAGATGTGCGGCCCAGGGAGGGCTTGGTGCCAGGTTGCAAGCGGTGTGGTCAGCAGACCCATACCTTCACTTGGAGAGAGCCTCCTCGCCCAGGGCCACCCTTCCTGGGGCAGCCCTGATCCAGTGACTGTGCCAGGTGGGGATAAAGCCCCAGTTGTTTTAACCCAGTGCAAGATGGCCCTGATGGGCAATATTCAGTCCAGACTCAACATTGGGTTGGTTGAGGCCTCCTGGGATGTGCATTATTGTTCAAATTTTCACTCTGCCCAATCTCGATTCCTTCCCCACCTTTTTAAAAATTTTATCTTAAGTTTTACTCAGCTTGAATTCTTCTAACTGAAGCAGATTCAAACAGAGCAGTTATTATTAATAAATAATTAATAATAACTATTATTTTATTAGATCCATAGTATATTAAGTTATTAGCATTAATAATTCCTTTTGATTTATAGCTTATAAAGCTCCATCAATTTGGAAATAAACACCTAATTACATCATACTTTTGATAAACTAGTAAGAGAAAACAAGTGTAACAGGTATCAGTGAAGCTTAAAGGTCATCTATACTCTGATATTCAATTATTTTGAACTTTTTTTTAAAGCAGAACTAGCTGGCCATATATGTTAACTGGTTTCATGTCATTTGCATTCATTTCTTTTTTTTTTGGCCGTGCCGCGCAGCATGTAAGATCTTAGTTCCCTGACCAAGGATCAAACCCACGCCCCCTGCAGTGGAACTGCAGAGTTCTAACCCCTGGACCACCAGGGAAGTCCCTGCATTCATTTTTGATGATGGATTCTTCCCCTTCCTTTTATAGGGTTTGATGCCTAATAAATATTTTGCACCCTAAACTCTGTCTCAGCATCTGCTCCAGAGAAGCTGACTGGTGACAAATAGGGAAGAGGAAACCACTGAGGCTGATAGCACTGCATTAGCGTTCCGCGGCTGCCAGAAGAAAGCACCACAGCCTGGGCAGCGTCAACGATAGATATTTACTGTCACACAGTTCTGGAAGCTAGGAGTCCAAAATCAAGAAGTTGGCAGGGTTGGTTCCTTCTGAGGACTGTGAGGAAGAGATCTGTTCCAGGCCTCTCCTTGGCTTGTAGAAGGCTGTCTTCTCCCTGTGTCTCTTCACAGTGTCTTCCCTCAATGCTTATCTGTGTCCATGTCCAAAATTCTGTCTGAGACCTTAACAGAAACATCATTAACATTCGTATTTCTAGCAATGTTCTGTTCATGATAACGTATGTATTTTCTAAGACAACAGAAACTTTCTCTACAGCTCTTCTCTTTCCTTTCTGAGCTCTCACCAGAATCTCCTTTAACGTCCTTATTTCCACCAACAATCTCTTCAAGGCAATCTCGGCTTTTTGTATCATGCACTTCAAATTTGTCCAGCCTCCACCTTTACCCAATTCCAAAGTCGCTTCCACATTTTTAGGTCTTTGTTACCCCACTTCCCAATACCAAAATCTGTATTAGTCAGGGCTCTCCAGAGAAACAGAATCAATAGGAGATATATCTATCTATCTATCTACCTATCTATCTATCTAATCTATCTATCTAGATAGATAGATCATATAGACAGAGAAAGAAAGAGATTGAGATTTATTTTAAGGAGTTGGCTCATAATTTTGGGGGTAACAAGTCCAAAGTCCAGAGGACATGCCGGCAGACTGGTAATTCAGCTAAGAGTTATTGTTGCAACTCTTAACTGATGAGTCCGAGGGCTCAGGCAGAATCTCTGTGTTGTTGTCTGGAGTCAGAATTCCTTCCTCAATGCAGATCTCAGTCTTTGCTCTTACAGCCTTCAACTGATTGGATGAGGCCCACCCCCACCACAGAGGGTAATCTGCTTTACTCAAAGTTTACTAATTTAAGTGTTAATCACGTCAAAAAAATACCTTCACAGGAACATCCATATTGGTGTTTGACCAAGCAGCTGGGCGCCATAGCCCAGCCAAGATGACAAATAAAATTAACCACTACAAATGTGTACCCTTAGGGACAGCCCCTGAGGCTTGATCCTGGGAGGTCCAGCTTCTGAGCCTTGGTGAGGAGGAGCTCTGGTCACCTGCTGCTGAGTCTCAGTGTAATAGAATCCTGCCTCTGGTGAGTTTCTGCCTCTGCCTCAAGTGACCCTCTCACACAAGGCAACAGTAAGAGATCCTAGAAGGACAGAGTGCTGGGTCTCCCCTGAGCTTATGAAATGGTTTGTATAAACTACTTGAACCTGTTAATAGTAGTAGTATTGACATATATACACTACCAAATGTAAAATAGACAGCTAGTGGGAAGCAGCTGCATAGCACGGGGAGATCAGCTCTGTGCTTTGTGTCCACCTAGAGGGGTGGGATAGGGAGGGTGGGAGGGAGACGCAAGAGGGAGGGGATATGGGGATATATATATATGCGTATAGCTGATTCACTTTGTTATACAGCAGAAACTAACACAACATTGTAAAGCACTTATACTCCAATAAAGATTTTTAAAAATGCTTAATAAATTTCTGTATGTATGACCAAATTTGGTAGAAGATTTGCTTCCTTTCCAAACTGGGAGCTAAGTTGTAGGGTAAATAGTTTACCCTTATACACTTCAGTCTTCTTTTAACAGCTGTTATCAACTAGTAAGGCCTAAGAGCTGTGCATCCTGACCCAACTGACTCAGGCCAGTTGATAATAATGGAGACGTGATTTCCTTTTAGCTCAGGGCCTCTCACATGACTCACCCCTTGTTTCATTCAGGTCTGTCTGTTTAAATGTCAGCCCTTTCCAGCAGCCTTCCTTGATGAATCTAACCCAATCAGCCAGTGGAAACACACACACTCCCTCACACATGCTATCTGTCACTACAAATCCTGCCTCATTCTTCTCATTGGCACTTATCAAACCTGAATTATAATATATTTAGCAACGTGTTTATTTGTTTTTGTTTTTCTCCTCCTCCAGTATGTAAGCACCATAACTTGCTCACTGCTGAAAACCTAGAGCTTGGAACCACATGGGCATATGTTAGAAGTTAATCTTTAAGTGTTGATTAAACACATTAATGGACCTTTGCAAAAAATCAACAGTTGTCAGGTGGCAGCTATGGGGCACTGGGGCTTTAAGGCACAAAAGGGATAGTTTAAAACAAGTGACTGGCTGTCAACTTTGGGTCATGTAACTCTGCCTTGCCACCCTCTCCCCTTGCCGTTCTCACCCTCTTGAACACCTGGATTACCAGTCTTTTACATAAGCTCACCTAGGTTCAACTTCTGGTTCCTAAGAAATAGTTCATCTGACCAGTCCAACTGTATGAGAAGTTCAGCAAATGAAGTTTCTATGCCAGGTGATATGTTTTGACTCTTCATGGGCCAGCTCGTGTGCCTCAACAGAAATACTGAGATACAGTGACCTGTTGCTAATTAAAGTGGCAGGGCCCGGGGGTGGAGGTGGTCGCTAAGCAGAGTGTGCTAAGTAAATTGATAATGCAAACAAAACTTGGGAGGACACTTTCAGTCCACATGGAAGGACACGCTGTTTTCAAATATTGCTTAAGTAGATAAGAAGCAACTATTTGTCTAGCCAAAAATTGATATGTCAAATACAAATCATTCATTAAAGCAATTCTCCTAAGTTTCTTTACCAGGCAGCAGGCAGCAGTTTGCTAATCAGGTTGTAGCATATATTTGCAAAAAAAAAAAAAGAAGAAGAAGAAGGAAAGATAGTTATCTCTAACTAGATCACTCCTCCCAGAATTGGTTTGAATAAAGTTTTAATCTCCAGCAGCAACAAAAATAACATGTGTGACTCAATTAGTAGTGGTGGTGGTGATGGTAGTGATGGTGGTAGTGGTGATGGTAGTGATGGTGGTGGTGGTGGTGATGGCGGTGATGGTGGTGGAGGTGGTGGTGATGGTGGTGGAGGTGGTGGTGATGGCGGTGATGGAGGTGCTGGTGGTGGTGATGGTGGTGATGGAGGTGGTGATAGCGGTGATGGAGGTGGTGGTGGTGATGGTGGTGGTGATGGAGGTGGTGGTGATGGCGGTGATGGAGGTGGTGGTGGTGATGGTGGTGATGGAGGTGGTGGTGGTGGTCGTGGTAGTAGCAGTAATAGCTAACACCACTGAGCCCTTCCTGTGGACCACAGACTCTAAGAGATGAACTCCCACTGCATATGGCTTTAGTCTTCTCATCCACAAGTTCAGGTTTCATAGAGTGTATTGGGACTGGCAGCTGTGAGGGTTGACCTTCAGGTCCTCATCTTTGCTGAGTTTAGATTTGGAGAAATGTTGCCATCTAGTGCCCCACGGGAGTCTTAACTCCTTAAGCCGATAAACCAGTCTCCCTCTGCCTAGTTCCCCCCACCCTCCCAGATAAAATGTCAGGTACACCACACCCTAGTACTGGTGAGCATCGCTCCCTTACCTACGGTAGGAACCATGGAAATGTCTCCAGAATTTTTAAAAATCCCTTTTCCCTTTACAAAATGTACAGAGTAAGAGCTAGGCAGAGGCAAAGGAACAGCAACAGAATTAAAATTAATATTGAGTTAATATTTACCATGTATAGCATATTAAACTCAGTGAGGAGTGGGGCAAAGAAATTAGGAGAGTTCTAGATAGAATAGTGAAATAGGTGAAGAGAGTCATTGGTCTGGCCTTCCCTTGCACTTTGAGTCCCCTCGCTTCTGAATCTCTCAGACCCTTCCAGGTGCACCAAGCTATAAACCTTCCCACCCTCACCCACCTAAAGCCACTAGTCTGCTTTCTCAAGGATGTCCTCTTTCTTTCTGCAGTAACAGTAGCTAAATCTATAAGCTACTTCTGCTCTTGTTTCTTGACCTTCCCCTGTCAGGTAGAAGAGGTATATATATATATATATATATATATAACATCTTTATTGGAGTATAATTGCTTTATAATGGTGTGTTAGTTTCTGCTGTATAACAAAGTGAATCAGCTATATGTATACATATATCCCCATATCTCCTCCCTCTTGCGTCTCCCTCCCATCCTCCCTATCCCACCCCTCTAGGTGGTCACAAAGCACGGAGCTGATCTCCCTGTGCTATGCGGCTGCTTCCCACTAGCTATCTATTTTACATTTGGTAGTGTATATATGTCCATGCCACTCTCTCACTTCATCCCAGCTTACCCTTCCCCCTCCCCGTGTCCTCAAGTCCATGCTCTACGTCTGCATCTTTATTCCTGTCTTGCCCCTAGGTTCTTCAGAACTTTTTTTTTAGATTCCATATATGTGTGTTAGCATACAGTATTTGTTTTTCTCTTTCTGACTTACTTCACCCTGTTTGACAGACTCTAGGTCCATCCACCTCACTACAAATAACTCAATTTTGTTTCTTTTTATGGCTGAGTAATATTCTATTGTATATATGTGTCACATCTTCTTTATCCATTCATCTGTGAATGGACACTTAGGTTGCTTCCGTGTCCTGGCTATTGCAAATAGAGCTGCAATGAACATTGTGGTACATGACTCTTTTTGAATTATGGTTTTCTCAGGGTATATGCCAGTAGTGGGATTGCTGGGTCGTATGGTAGTTCTATTTTTAGTTTTTCAAGGAACCTCCATACTGTTCTCCATAGTGGCTGTATCAATTTACATTCCCACCAACAGTGCAAGAGGGTTCCCTTTTCACCACACCCTCTCCAGCATTTATTGTTTGTAGATTTTTTGATGATGGCCATTCTGACTGGTGTGAGGTGATACCTCAAGGTAGTTTTGATTTGCATTTCTCTAATGATTAGCGATGTTGAGCATCCTTTCATGTGTTTGTTGGCAATCTATATATCTTCTTTGGAGAAATGTCTATTTAGGTCTTCTGCCCATTTTTGGATTGGGTTGTTTGTTTTTTTGATATTGAGCTGCATGAGCTGCTTGTAAGTTTTGGAGATTAATCCTTTGTCAGTTGCTTCATTTGCAAATATTTTCTCCCATTCTGAGGGTTGTCTTTTTTTAAAAAATAAATTTATTTATTTTATTTATTTATTTTTGGCTGCATTGGGTCTTCGTTGCTGCGTGTGGGCTTTCTCTTGCGGCAAGAGGGGGCTGTTCTTGGTTGTGGTGTGCAGGCTTCTCATTGCAGTGGCTTCTCTTTGTTGCAGAGCACGGGCTCTAGGCGCACAGGCTTCAGTAGTTGTGGCACGCAGGCTCAGTAGTTGTGGCTCATGGGCTCTAGAGCACAGGCTTAGTAGTTGTGGCACAGGGGCTTAGTTGCTCCACGGCATGTGGGGTCTTCCCAGATCAGGGCTTGAACCCGTGTCCCCCGCACTGGCAGGCGGATTCTTAACCACTGCACCACCAGGGAAGTCCACTGAGGGTTGTCTTTTCGTCTTGTTTATGTTTTCCTTTGCTGTGTAAAAGCTTTTAATTTTCATTAGGTCTCATTTGTTTATTTTTGTTTTTATTTCCATTTCTCTAGGAGGTGGGTCAAAAAGCATCTTGCTGTGATTTATGTCATAGGGTGTTCTGCCTATGTTTTCCTCTAAGAGTTTTATAGTGTCTGGCCTTACATTTAGGTCTTTAATCCATTTTGAGTTTATTTTTGTGTATAGTGTTAGGGAGTGGTCTCATTTCATTCTTTTACATGTAGCTGTCCAGTTTTCCCAGCACCACTTATTGAAGAGGCTGTCTTTTCTCCATTGTATATTCTTGCGTCCTTTATCAAAGATAAGGTGACCATATGTGCGTGGGTTTATCTCTGGGCTTTCTATTCTGTTCCATTGATCTATATTTCTGTTTTTGTGCCAGTAGCATACTGTCTTTTTTTTTTTTTGAATTTTATTTTATTTATTTTTTATACAGCAGTTTCCTATTAGTTATTGATTTTATACATAATAGTGTACATATGTCAATCCCAATCTCCCAATTCATCATACCACCACCACCACCCCTGCCACTTTCCCACCTTGGTGTCCACACGTTTGTTCTCTGCATCTGTGTCTCAGTTTCTGCCCTGCAGACCAGTTCATCTATACCATTTTTCTAGGTTCCAAATATATGCATTAATATACGATATTTGTTTTTCTCTTTCTGACTTACTTCACTCTGTATGACAGTCTCTAGATCCATCCACGTCTCTGCAAATGACCCAATTTCATTCCTTTTTATGGCTGAGTAATATTCCATTGTATATATGTACCACATCTTCTTTATCCATTCATCTGTCAATGGGCATTTAGGTTGCTTCCATGTCCTGGCTATTGTAAATAGTGCTGCAATGAACACTGGGGTGCATGTGTCTTTTTGAATTATGGTTTTCTCTGGGTATATGCGGATTGCTGGGTCATATGGTAATTCTATTTTTAGTTTTTTAAGGAACCTCCATACTGTTCTCCATAGTGGCTGTATCAATTTACATTCCCACCAACAGTGCAAGAGGGTTCTGTTTTCTCCACACCCTCTCCAGCATTTGTTGTTTGTAGATTTTCTGATGATGGCCATTCTGACTGCTGTGAGGTGATACCTCATTTTAGTTTTGATTTGCATTTCTCTAATAATTAGTGATGTTGAGCAGCTTTTCATGTGCTTCTTGGCCATCTGTATGTCTTCTTTGGAGAAATGTCTATTTAGGTCTTCTGCCCATTTTTGGATTGCGTTGTTTGTTTTTTTAATATTGAGCTGCATGAGCTGTTTATATATTTTGGAGATTAATCCTTTGTCCATTGATTCGTTTGCAAATATTTTCTCCCATTCTGAGGGTTGTCTTTTCATCTTGTTTGTAGTTTCCTTTGCTGTGCAAAAACTTTTAAGTTTCATTAGGTCCCATTTGTTTATTTTTGTTTTTATTTCCATTACTCTAGGAGGTGGATCAAAAAAGATCTAGCTGTGATTTATGTCAAAGAGTGTTCTTCCTATGTTTTCCTCTAAGAGTTTTATAATGTCTGGTCTTACATTTAGGTCTCTAATCCATTTTGAGTTTATTTTTGTGTATGGTGTTAGGGAGTATTCTAATTTCATTCTTTTACATGTAGCTGTCCAGTTCTCCCAGCACCACTTATTGAAGAGACTGTCTTTTCTCCATTGTATATCCTTGCCTCCTTTGTCATAGATTAGTTGACCATAGATGTGTGGGTTTATCTCTGGGCTTTCTATCCTGTTCCATTGATCTATTATTTCTGTTTTTGTGCCAGTACCATATTGTCTCGATTACTGTAGCTTTGTAGTACAGTCTGAAGTCTGGGACCCTGATTCCTCCAGCTCCGTTTTTTTCCCTCAAGACCGCTTTGGCTATTCGGGGTCTCTTGTGTCTCCATACAAATTTTAAGATTTTGTTCTAGTTCTGTAAAAAATGCCATTGGTAATTTGATAGGGATGGCATTGAATCTGTAGATTGCTTTGGGTAGTATAGTCATTTTCACAATGTTGATTCTTCCAATCCAAGAACATGGTATATCTCTCCATCTGTTGGTATCATCTTTAATTGCTTTCATCAGTGTCTTATAGTTTTCTGCATACAGGTCTTTTGTCTCCTTAGGTAGGTTTATTCCTAGGTATTTTATTCTTTTTGTTGCAATGGTAAATGGCAGTGTTTCCTTAATTTCTTAGAAGAGGTATATTTTTAATGGAGACCTTCAATGACAACAATAATTAGCTATACCATAGCTAATGGTCACACTGGTGGGGGGAGATGCTTTGAATAGAAGCATCTATAGGGCCTCTCACGCCCCAGCTCTGCTGTGCAGCCACGATCTTGTGTTTCATGGTGTTATGTATCTTGACTTAGATTTACATCTTCATTTGTTTGTTTGCCAGCCTCCCCAACTAGTCTGTGAGCTCCACTGGGGTGGGGGCCTGGTCTGTTTTGTTCACTGCTAAATGCCCAGAGCTTAGCACAGTGCCTGGCACACAGGAACACTCTGATGAATGCTGGGGAGAAAAACCTCTAGAGTGGTATTCGGTGAAGTGAGTGGAGACCGGAAAGCAGAGCCTATGACACTGGCACTGCCTAGTCAGAGGGGATGCAGTCTCATGATTCTCAGAGCCTGAGCCCCTGGTTCACCTGAAGTCTTAAACTGGAGCCCCTTCCTCCTTTTTGAAGAGAGCATCGTTCACTGTCTCCTCGCCCCCTTCCACTGGGGCCCAGCCAAGCCTCCAAAAGGCCCCAGGCAGCACAGTTTGAAAACAACTGATTCAA
Source organism: Balaenoptera musculus (assembly GCF_009873245.2). Classification (NCBI taxonomy): domain Eukaryota; kingdom Metazoa; phylum Chordata; class Mammalia; order Artiodactyla; family Balaenopteridae; genus Balaenoptera; species Balaenoptera musculus. Next base: position 90,143,872 of record NC_045793.1, on the reverse strand, counting down.
TCCCTTCATTTTACAGAGAAAGAAACCCATGGAAAGTGGAGAAATGTGGAAAGGTGACAAAGGTAAGAGGCAGAAGACAAAAAAAGTGTATGTCAGAGAAAGAATCTGCTTTCTCATATTTTCCCCTGACAGCTCTTCACTGTAATTCAAGAACACCCGTCAGAGCTGTTCTCCCTCATCTGGGAATTCACTGTGAGAAACATCCAGCCTGGCCTGGAAACAAAAGAGGCCTGGAGAGAGTGTCAGGGGCTTGGTGTCCAAGAGGAACCGAGCGGCTGGAGGAGGTGGCTTTGAGGATCCTGATGATTAAGAGGGTGTGTACGTTGTAAAGGGCCCATCTGGGAAATAGCAGCCACGTTGAGACGTTGAGGACAAAGGCTTTTTTGTCCTTTGCCACCCGTGAGGCAATGCTTTTCTGAGCAGCTCTAATTATAAATCCCTGTCCCGCTAAGATGGGTAAACTTGGCAGCATTTGAGGTCTGCCTTGTGTCTTGACTATTTCTCAGTTGGTTTAGGTTTGGCGAAACCCCAAGTGCATTTTGCCAAGCACTCTTTCCCTTAATTTCTAATCCCCTGAGTGGCTTAAGGGAAATTTCATCCATATGTTTCTGAGTCATTTACTGTGAACTCATCTTTTTGGTAAAAGAAATATGTTCCCAAGCCAGCACAGTCTAGAGAATAGCAAAATTTTCAGGCTGAAACAGGTCATGCTTTCTTTGGGAAGAATTTCCTGCGTTTTCTGAGTACAAGTAGGAGGGAAGGAGAACAACATTTCCTGTTCTCATGTTCCTTCCCCTGCCTGCATGTCCTTTCTTAAGGCTTAGTTGAAAACCTCCTCTATTTTCTAGGAAGCTGGTGAATGCCATATTTGCATTTGGATCTAAACAAACTCTATAGACTTGTCATTTTCGACACAAATTCTCCTTTTTAACCTACATTGGAAAAGAAACAAGCAATTATTGAACATATATACTACATGGCAGGTGCATCTTAGCGGCCTGGTGAGATAGACATTATTCTCACATATAAGGAGTCGGAGACTAAAAAATATTAAGTTAATTAGACAAGGCATGGACTTAATAAAAGGCAAAGTCAGAATTCAAATCTGGGGCTGTCAGTTTCCCAAGTTCACGTTCCTTCCATCTGTCCATGCTCGTTCTCATGCACAGAGAGGAGACCCAACACGTTCTAGTTGATAATCATCATGGAGCTAATGTTGAATTCTGGCCAGATGTTTCTGGTAAAGTCAACAGAGACTAGACTTGACATTATTGCAAAATAGTTATCTTCTTTTACCTATTACCTCAGTAGACTTCTTTTACCTATTACCTCAGGAGACTTTGGGACGTACTTACTCACTGTGGGGAGATGTCATACATAGAAATTATGAGTCTTGATCATACTACTATATATAAAATAGATAATCAACAAGGATCTACTGTATAGCACAGGGAACTCTACTCAATATTCCATAATAATCTATGTGGGAAAAGAATCTGAAAAAGAATGGGTATATGTATATGCATAACTGAATCACTTTGCCCTACACCTGAAACTAACACAACATTGCAAATCAACTATACTCTGATATAAAATAAAAATTAAATTATAAAAAAGAAATTGTCAGTCTTGGAAGTGAACTTTTATATATTATTAATATCCAAGGTATAACTCTTAGTTTACAGAAATTACAGGTAATCAAGGAACATGTTAAACAATACCATGAGGATGCAATCAGCAAAATCCAGAATGTTGAAAATTCTATAAGACGATAGCCCAGTTTCTTCAATAAACAAATGGCTAGGGGGAAAAAAGAGGGCAAGGAAGCCTATAGATTAGAAAATGCAAGAGACATTTCAATGGAATGCAATGTGTGGATCTTATTAGGGTGCTGATTTGAGCAAACCAAGAATAAAAAGAAATCATGAGCTAATCAGGGAAATTTAAGCACTGCCTGAATATTTTATAATATTAACAAATTATCGGGTCTTTTTTTAGATGTGATGAGGGTATTGTGATTATGTTTTAAAAAAAAGAGAGATAGACCTTATCTCTTAGAGATACTCTTAAGTAAAACTTTATGTTGCCTTGAACTTGTTTTAAAGTAATCTGGGGTGGGGAGGATGTTGTGAATGGGGTAAGGGGACAGATGAAAGGAGATTGGCCACATTTGAACAAGGATTGAAGCTGGGTGATAAGTACACGGGGTTCATTATATTAGTCAGACAGATGTTTATATGTTTGAAAGTGTCCATAATTTTAAAATTGTTATGATTATAATGATCAAAGTTATTCTAATTAATTTAATATTTCCCCTTTTCTCCCACATTTGTATCTTAACCTTTACAACAACTCTATGAGGTCTGACGTGAACATGCTATGGATTTTTGTGGTGGTAGCAGTGGTTTAAAAGAAGAAAAGGAAGGAAGGAAGAAAGGAAGGGAGGGAGGGAGGAAGGAAGGAAGGAAGAGGGGAAGAAAGGATGGAGGGAGGGAAGGAGGGAGGCAGGAAGGAAGGAAGAAAGGAAGAGGGGAAGAAAGGATGGGAGGGAGGGAAGAAGGGAGGAAGGAAGGAAGGGAGGAAGGAAGGGAGAGAGGAAGGAAGGGAGGAAGAGAGGGAGGGACTAAGGAGGAAAGAGAAGGAAATGGAAGGGAAGGGAAGGGAAGAAAAGCTGAGCCACTGGAGGAGAAGGGAAGTAATTTCTTGACAGAGAGTCAATTTTCTGCAGATTCAAGTCCCCAAATACCTGGAATTCATGTGTGTTCAATCTTGGCCTCTTGACTCCCTGATATCTGGATTGTAGAACTGAACTGTAGGCGTGGGCCTAGGTGCCAGGACCTAGGTAAAGTAGCACTTCACCTTGGCTTTTGTCCCTGACTCCATAGAGTTTCCTTTAATGTTGACATTTTAAAGTTGCTCTCAATAATCTGCACCATGAAGTATATTGGACAGCAAGTGGCAGACATACTTGTAATATTCTTCTTTAAAAAAAAAAACAACTCCCAGATATTTTGTTTCTTGGATGAAGTTACTGAGGCAACAATTACGAGTGATGTTAGGCTAATGGTAAAGTAAATGTGTGCTCCTCTCCGGTATCACGTGAAAATGAGAGTAAGAACCTTACATTCAGTTGTATAACATCATGTGCTTTCTTCTGTAACTTTTTTAATGGACATTTTCTAATATACATAAAGAGAACGCATAGGATACGACCTGCTTCCATGATGTCCAGCTCCAACAGTTGTCAATAAACATATTATGTCATCTATGCCTTTCCTTCCCTCCCGCCCCGATGGATTATTTAAAAACAAATTCCAAGCATCCTTATCGTATCATCTGTAGAAGTTCTCTGTGCATCTCCTCTTTTTATTTCAGATAAATGGGATTAATAGATGAGCCCCAGATGTGTCTGTAGAGCGAAGAGTACACCCAGAGATAACCAGTCTTGTGGGTTTGGAGGTAGGAGGAGACGGTAGGGCAGTTGTCGGAGGCTGCGAGGAAGCACGGCAGTGGGTACTGCGTAAACAGTGAGAACCGCGCATTAGAGGCCCAGAGCCCTGCCTGAGGGCTGCAGTTTCAAGGAGGGGACTTCCGCATCCGATGCCCGGAAGCGGGGCAGGGCTGATTATGGAGCGGAGCAGGGAACACCTGGTCCTCTACGATCACCACCTGGGCAGCGTCAACGTGACTGCGTCAGAGCTGCCAGGGAGGGCGCCGCGCGGAGGGAGAGTCCAGGTTTGGGACACTGAAACTTGTTCATTTGGGCTGTCAACACGTTTATTCCCACCCAATTTGATAGAACCCTTTCTAAACCATTTTACGCACTCCTCTGCCTCCTTAAGGAGAGAAGTGCAGGGAACTTTCAGCCGTTTCTTAATGACTTCAAGGCATACCATCAAGGACAGTTTTGTGTTGACCTCACGTATGGCCATGCCTCCAGAGACTGAGAATTAGTTTACATGTGTGCTCCTAAACCAAAGGGCCACTAGATTTTTCTTTTAAAATATTTATTTATTTGTTTTGGCTGCGCAGGGTCCTAGTTGCAGCGTGCGGGATCTTTAGTTGCTGCGTGCGGGATCTAGTTCGCTGAACAGGGATCGAACCCCGGCCCACTGCATTGGGAGCACGGAGTCCTAACCACTGGACCACCAGGGAAGTCCCTAGATTTTTCTTTTTATTTTTTTAGTTGAAGTATAGTTGATTTACAATATCGTGTTGGTTTCAGATGTACAGCAAAGTGATTCAGTTACATATATATGTATTTTTTCAGATTATACTCAATATCTTATAATAATCTATCTTTTTTATTTTAATAGGATAAGGTGAAGGTGTCTCTGCTGTCCGGTCAGCTGTCACTTTTTACAGCCATCAACCTACCTGATGGTAAGAACCACCTCTGTTCTGCTTCTAATGTGGTGCTTCTAACCAGGCTGTGAATATTGTTACACCTGTGTCTCAGGTAAGAGTAAATTGACTGTGCGTGAGAATCCAGGAGACTCACTTTGGGGTAAAGTGTATGGATTTTGTGACACCAATTTTGTGTCTTCAGAATCTCTCTGTGGCTTGCTGTTTAGTTATTAGCTAAGTCCTGGGTAGTTAAGGCTGCTGAGTAGGTGATACATTACTTCTGTATTGCTCACAGCTGTTTGACACAAGCTCAAGAAAGAACCTAAATCAGATCTCAGCATCTCCCAGAGATAAGAAAATGATAGCAAGGCATAGGAGATGAGCAGTAAGTAGCCTGAAACTATAGGTACACCATGGTAAAAACATCCTCTTGGATATCCCTGGGTCTTGGTGGGAGAGAATTGAGAATGGAAATAGTAATTTTCTAAAGTATGTTTTATTCAAAAAACAAAGCAGAAAGACACAGAACTTATCTTTAATAAGAATGCATTCAACTACATAAAAATCAGTAAGTCTAGGAGTGAAAAGATGCTCATCCAATGAAGTGGATAAAAGATGCTTTCCCAAAACATAACATAAACCTTTGCATACAGATAAGAGAGCAAGGCCAGAGGGCTCACCTCCCCAGACTTGTGCTACAAGTTTCAGTTGCCCACAGGAAGAGCAAGTGGTTACCTTTTCAGTTATCTTCCTGACAATTCCTTGCTCAGCAAGAAGACCCTGTGTTTTGGATTTATTTTGACCAACAGGGACGTGTAGTTGGCGTGCTGAAAATGAGGACCGTCTTAGGTGAGAAGCTCCTGATGTTCTGGGGTTCTGAGTTATGGGAAATTGGGATGCAAGATGTTGGCAGACAAGGGTTCCGGGTGTTAGGAAAGAAGGTTCTCAAACTGCAGAGAAAAGATAGAAATTTTATGAACTGAGGCCCCGTAGCATTGACTCTCAACCCTTACTGTGCAGTAAATTCATCTGGGGAATTTTGTTCATTGAATTTTCCTGATTGAGGTATAATTTATATTAATCAAGTGTACAGATATAAATGTACCACATTGAAGACCCCACTTTGAAAACGAACTTGGACAAATGCATATGCTTTGTAACCCACACCACTATCAAGATGCAGGACAACTCTACCACCCCAGAATGACCCCTTGTGAGCTTCCCAGAACGGCCCCCTTTTCTAGAAGCACCCTATGTTCAGATCCCTGTCTCCATATCTTGTGCCTATTCTAGAACTTCGTATAAATGGAGTCATATAGTAGGTACTTTGTGTGTGTGGGGGGGGGGTGGTTTCACTCAGCATTATGATTTTGAGGTACATCCATGTTGTCATGTGAATCAGTAGTTTTCTCCTTTCCTGTTACTGAATCGTATCTTATTGTATGGATATACCCCAATGCGTTCATCCATTCTGTAGTGGAGGGACATTTGGATTGTTTCCAGTTTGGGGCTATTATTAATGAAGCTGCTAAGTCTTTTCGTGTGCATGTATTTTCACTTCTCTTGGATGAAAACCTTGAAGCAGTGTTGTCATTGGGTAGGTGTATGTTTCACTTTATGAGAACCTGCCAGACCAATTTCCAAAGTGGTCACATCATTTTGTTCTCCCAGCAGAAATGAATGAGAGTTCTAGTTGCTCTGCAGTTGTCAGTATTCTTTTAATTTTAACCATTAGTTGGTATCTCATTTTGGTTTTAATTTGCATTTCCCTGGTGACTAATGATATTGAACACTTTTTCATGTGCTTATTGGCTGTTTGTATTTTTTCTTTTGTGAAGTGCCTAGTCAGGCTTTTTGGCCAGCTTTTCAATTGGGCTGTTTGTGTTTTTAATTACTGAGTTATAGGAATTGCTAAAATATCCTGGATACAAGTCCTTTGTCAGATACACATGTGGCAAATATTTTCTCCAGGTCTGACTTGTTTCTTCTTTTTATTAGCAGTATATTTTAATGGGCAGAAGTTTTTCATTTTAATGAAGTTCATTTTAACACTTTTTAAAATGATTATCTGGGTAACCTAAAAAAAAAATACCCATGTCTTGGCCCTACCCCAGAGACTTGGTTCAACTAGCCTGTGTTGGGACCAAGCATCAGTGCTTTTTAAAGATTCCTTCAGTCTTTCCACTGTGCAGCCAGGGTTGAGAACCCCAGAACTAAAGGGAAATATGACTTGAAATATAGAGGGCTCTAAAAAATGAAATTCTGAAAATATGATAAGGCATAATTCCAGTTAATGTCAAGGAGGTGCCTAAAATCCCCTGTGCATCAGCACAGGAAATGTTTACAATGAGGAGACAGAGTCAGCAGGTAAGGACAGGCTATGGTGCTGTTACAGCTCTGGCCTCAGGCCTGTGGGATGCTCAGAGAGGAAAAAAATGGGCCTTAGAAAATTGTGTCTGGGGCAAGAAGATGAACAAGAAAGGCAACATCCTAGAGTAGCTGTGAAAACAGATGATGGGAGTGCCCAGCTGGGGTTTTGTTTCTGCCCTTGCCATCTGGAAACAGAATCTCCAACACCAGTAAAATGGAACATAGGTGGTTAAGAGGGAACAGTAGCTGAAGGGATGAAGAGGCAGCGAGGGAGACCTGAGCAGCTCTAAATGAGTTCAGGTCTCCAGGCCGTGGGAATCACAGCCCTGGCAACAGGAGGACCTTGAGAGGTAACTGAGGAATCACTCTGTAATCTTTGAAAATCACAGAGCATGGGAACAGTGCCAGAAAACCCCAAATGAGAAAATGCTCCAAGTTTCAAAAATGGCGCTGTCAGAAACCATCAGGTCACAGCAGTGTCCAGCAGCTGTCCCGGGGATGTGCCCCTTGAAGACTGGGCAGCCCCAGGCAGTCCCCGGGAAGCTCAACCCCACCCTGCCCACACACACACACACACACACACAAAGTAGCTTTGACTTCAAATCCAGTTGACAAGACTCTCCTCTTGGGATAAATCCTATGAACACAGGCCCTGCCCAGCCCTGCTTCACTACATTTTTTAGCTTCTCTTATATGAGTAATAATCCTGTCATTAGTTATTTACATTAATTGAGCACCTACTATATGCTAGGCTAGTGTTTCTCAAGTTCTAAAACTCTTGAGTCCTCAAGAATACAGGTTCAGCCCAGACAGAGATCCAAAGACCCCTGTTTGGAAAGCCCTGGATTAAAAGTTATGAGCCGGTAGATGGATAAATAAACTGTGGGACATCTAGACAACTGAATATTGTTCAGCACTAAAACAAAATGAGCTATGAAGACACAAAAAGACTTGGAGGAACCTTAAGTGCATATTACTAAGTAAAAGAAGCCAATCTGAAAAGACTATGTACTACATGATTCCAACTATATGACATTCTGGAAAAGACAAAACTGTACAGTAAAAAGATCAGTGGTTGCCAGGGATGCAGGGGGAGGAAAGGAAGGATGAATACACAGAGCACAGGGGATTTTTAGAGAGACGAAACTCTTCTGTATGATACTATAATGGTGGATACATGTCACTGTACATTTGTCCAAACCCATAGCATGTACAGCACTGTGAGTGAACCCTAATGTGAACTATGGACTTTGGGTGATAATGGTATGTCAGTGTGGGTTCATTGATTGTCACAAATGTACCCTCTCGTAGGGGGGATGTCGATGGTGAGGGAGGCTCTGCATGTGTGGGGCACGGGGCATATGGGAACTCTGTACTTCCACTCAGTTTTGCTCTGAACCTAAAACTGCTCTAAACAATAAAGTCTGTGTTTAAAAATTAAACAGTTAAGAACAGAAAATAAAATTTTTGTAGAGAACATTTGGGCCCCTCAAAGTATACCCACGCACCCAGTTGAAGAAATCGTGTGTGAGATGCTTCATATGCATTCTTTCTAATTCTTAAAGTCACCTGCAGGATACATATTATTATTTTTCCAATTTTAGAGAGGATTTGACTGGGACAGGTTTAAGGAAACTGACCCAAGTCGCATTGCGAGTAACTGGCAGGACAGAATTAAACTCAGGTCTTCCATGAGGGTGAAAAATGCATGCCCTTGACAGTGTCTCCTCACTGCCTCCCACCTCGACCTCCACTTACCTGTTGTGCACTTACCTGGATTCAGCACCGTCTCAGGCCTTTCTCAGCCTGGCTTTGTATGCATGCTCCTCCCTTGACCTCCTCTTAGCCCAGCCCCCAGTCTTAATTCCCAGGCCTGCTGACCAAACACTTGCCAACCTCATTCTAAGCTGGCCAGCTCCTTATGCAGCACTATTCCTATCTCTAGGTTTGATTCTGCCCTTACCCCCACCTGTATACCCAGCCATGCCTTGCCCAGCCCAGCCCAGCAGCAGGAATCAGAGCCTTGTCCTGGCTCAAGGCCCAATCATAGCAATTTGAGCCATGAAATGGAAGAACTCAGGGCCCCTTCCGCTGCATCTAGAGGAGACCACGTCTTCATCACTTCCAGGAAGTGATGCTGTCATATGGTCTAAGATCAATTAGAGACCAGTGTGGGATACCATCTATGAATTTGAGGTGCTTTGCTTTGTGAAGAGGCTTACCGTCCCATTTCTGGTGCCTTTTGGAATGAATGGGTATCATGTCAATACCCTGAGCGGTAGCTCTCAAGGAGCAGAAGAAGAGCAACAGTCATTGACTTCCTCACAAAGTAAGAAATGTGAGTAAAAATTCCGGCATTGTTAGAATGAACAACTCTTCATGAACTAGTGCATCCACAATGCCTGTATCATGACTGCTTCTCTTCCCTAAGACATGGGAGCAGATGGTCATACTTGTCTGGGAGCCAGGTTCAGTAATGCTGTTATTTGATCTATCCGAAAATGGGTAGCAATATCTGTTACCAGCTTAAATACCTTCTGGAAGTTTGGATGGTACCTATCTATAACATGCTATTTAAACTTTTTAATGAGTTCATGTTAAGTCTAATTGCCATTCTAACTTTGTATGTGAAGTCAAGTTCATAATAAAGCTGATATTAAATGAAAAAAAGTGGACAAATGGTTAGCTAGCCAGTAGGAGTTAGAATTGGCAGGCAGAACTCCAGAGCCCCTTGTGGCAGCTGTTACATCTTTTCTCTGTGAAGGTGAAGCAGTGCCTTCTGGGAGTCTAGCAGGAGCTATGCTATAGCAAAGGAAGGCATTGTCAACTGAGCTCCATCTCCCAGTGTCCCAGCCATGGTCTACTGAGGGACGTTGGAGAGCCTGGCAAGGCTCAAGGGCATTCTCATCTGAGCCAAGGCTAACACCATGAATTTCAAGGCCATTAATGATTTCGTATTTGAGAGTTGAGAACAGAGTTAGTCCTCAGAAGCTGTGATCCTGACCTCTTTGCCCATGATGGGCATAACCACCAGCCTGACCCTGGTGTACACTGGGGCACAGGTTCCATGGTACCCACCCACTGCCCCTACAAAGAGTTCATCAAGACCAAGTTTTTCACAATGATTTATTTTCCATCCATCTTCTTTGGTCCACGTTTTGAAAAAATGAAACCAGGGAGCTAAGGCTATGAAACATCTAGAAGGCTTTTAATACCACAGTCATGCAGGACTGCTGCCGAACTCACTAGGCCAGTTCTTGGCAGGTATGTTCTGTACCAGATTACACTTTCAGAGGCCTTACACCTACCCAGGTAAGTAAAGGGTAGAAGCAGACATAATAGCCTTCTGGACTCAGCCTAATTACTAAGCAAGCTTCCTACGCTCACCAAGAAACAATTTTATTACAATTTGGCTTCATACAGAACTGTCTGCAAGCTAAGAAAGCATTGATTAGTGAGCATGAATATTTCATTCTCTTAACAGTTCTACTTTTCAAAATAAGTTATTTAATAATGCTCTACTCTATAAAAAGTGAATTCATTTCCTATTGCTACTGTTAACAATTACCACAAATGTAGCAGCTTCAACAACACAAAGTTCTTATCTTAGAGTTTTGTAGGTCAGAAGTCTAAAATGAAGGTGTGGGCAGGGCTCTGTTTTTTCCAGTGGCTCTACAGGAGAATCTATTTCCTTGCCTTTTCCAGCTTCTAGAGGCCTCCTGCATTCCTTGGCACGTGGCCCCTTCCTTTACCTTCAAAGCCAGAAACACTACATCTCTCTGACCCTTGTGTTGGTCACATTTGGTTCAAAGTGAGTGAAACTTGAATTCACGGTAGTTTATTAAAACAAACCAAAAAATAAGGGTTTTCTTGCTTCTAAGTTCAAAGTGAGCAAAGAGACCTACTCAGGGCTCCAGGCCTACCACGCAGCGAGGCTGCTCAGATGGTGTCCACGGCAAAGGAGGCAGGGACCCCTGTGCTGTGAAGGTAGCACCCAGCTCCCAGCGGTGTGCGCAAGAGGGAATTTGTAAATCTGACAGTGGCTGCCTCTCGGGAGCGGAATTGGGAGGAGCGATTTTATACACTTCAGTTTAACACTCATTTAGCATCTATTCACTTGCATTTAAAAACAAAGGAAGAATTGGGAGCATAACATGCTGGTTAAGAGTGCAGAATTTGGGGCTTCCCTAGTGGCGCAGTGGTTGAGAATCCGCCTGCCAATGCAGGGGACACGGGTTCAAGCCCTGGTCCGGGAAGATCCCACATGCTACAGAGCAACTAAGCCCATACGCCACAGCTACTGAGCCTGCGCTCTAAAGTCCGTGAGCCACAGCTACGGAAGCCCGTGCGCCAAGAGCCCGTGCTCCGCAACAAGAGAGGCCACCACAGTGAGAAGCCCACGCGCAGCAACGAAGACCCAATGCAGCCAAAAATTAATTAATTAAGTAAAAAAAAATGAGTGCAGAATTTGGAGTCGAACAGATTGTTCAAATTTTAATTCAACTACTTATTAGCTGTGGGAACTGAGGCAGGTCACTCACCTTGACTGGCCCTCGGTCATCTCTAACACTGGAAAGATACCTGCTCCATAAAGTCCTCATGAGAGACAACCTAAAAGACTTGTTTAAACTCACTATAAACTCACTCCAACCATATTCATGGCTGGACAACCAAGAGCCCAGAAATGGCAAGAGAGATCCTGAGACGGAAACAGTCGCTGTCTTCAAGTGTTTGGGGGAAAAGTGGAAATGACTCTTTTCTGTGTTGCTCTAAAGGGCATAACTGAGACCCATAGGGTGAAAGTTTTGTGGTGGAAATGCCTTTCAAGTCACGGTAAGGAGGGACTGCTTCAGCTCAGGCCGCTTGTGAAAGGCAGTGTGTGCCCGGTGGCTGGAGGAATCCCAGTGCAGGCGGCATAAGCACCTGCCAGAGGTGATCTGCAGGGGAGTGTTGCACTGGGAGCCTGGTTCGGTGAGTGGTTTTGAAACCAGGCTGATCATCGGAAGCACAAGGAGAGCTTTACAAAATGCAGGTTTTGTGTCCACACACAGTCCTAATGAACCAGAATGGTTCTGTGGGGGCCAGAATATGTATTTTAGAAAAATTCATCAAGAGAGTCTGATGAAAAGGAGAAACCAGTGGATTATGACCTCTCTGATACCTTGAGTTCAAGAATCCATGACATGATATTTACTGAGTTGAATTTTAAAGAGTGAAGCAACGGTAAATGAGGGCCAGAGTGTCTTTGTAGGAAATGGGAAAGGGGAAAGAGTGCAAATAAGAGGGGGACCCCATCCCTGTGACAACCCAAGCATGGCCAGGAAACACGGGCTCCTCATCCAGGAGATGACCTGGATCCATGGAGACCCTGCTGCCCTCTGACAAGGGGACCCTTAGGTATATATCAACTTCCTGCAAACCACTAACATAAATTGCCTTTGAAAACCAGAGTTACAAATAATCCCTCCCCACTAGGTACATTTGACAGATTCCATTTTGAGAGATGAGCTACGTGTTAGACAAAACTGGCGACAGGGAGAGATGTCAGGATGCTATGGCCAGTGAAGGGAACAGAGGAGAGGTGCAGTCTTTGTTACTTTTTAATTGGAGGAAGATGTTATCTAGGGCAGCAAGACATTTAAGAGGTGCCATTAATTGTTTGTTTCTGTCACTGATGAGAAGAAGGAGAACAGGCAGGGAGTAGACTTTGAAAATTAACCATCTTCAAAAATTAAGGAGGAGTTCCTAGACCTAGTGGGGAGCAGGTTAGAGTATTAAAAATGAGTAAAGTACTAGTTGCAATGACAGGCACTTTCCTAGTCATCATAACTAGGTAAGTACCTTTTGGTTATAATATTGGGATACTACCTTATTCTGAGAGCAGCATTTCCCAAATCCTGTTCAGAGGAGGACACCTAAAAACTTGAGAATGCAAATGTGCACCAAACTTTGTGTGTAGCTGGATAAAATGGTCTCCTGCATATTTTTTTTTACTACTATTTTTGAAATTTATGTAGACACTATTGTAATTAATAAAATACATACATAGTTATTTAAAACTTTACTGAACACAAAGCAGCTTTTCATCACCAGGAACTATTCCAGTTGATGGGTACCAAAGTACAAATGCTATCATCTGGGCGTGCACAAACCTCCTGCTTGAGAGAGTGAAAACTAAGCTCAGTCATTTAGGAAGGGTCTATCTGTGTTCATTTTCCTCTCGTGCACTCTACAAATAGCTTTTCCTTGCTTTACACTGAGCTGGCTCTTCAAGTGTCGAGAGGAAAGGAGATGGGAGTGCAAAGAGAGGTTGGAGGAAAAGAGCAATGATTTAGCTGCTTTCGTTTTGTGGTGTGGGGAGGTCCCCTTCCCACCAAGTGAAAATCTTCATATGTTTTGCCAGCAAACAGAGCTCTCTGAGGCTGCCAACATAAGTGAAATAAAGTGTAATTTAGTTTATTAAAAAAAAAAAAACTCTGCTATTAGAAAACCTAAGAATTATTGGGAAGAGGGATTGCCTGAATTATTCATTGCTTCAAAAAGTAATCATTGATTTTTTCCAATGTACAAGGTTTTTAAACTGCCCTCCAGCAATTTACAAAATAGTGGGGATGCTACCAGAAAAGGAACAGGGAAGGAATGTTTTGCATACCAAACATTTTGCTGGCAAGTTGTTGAAAATGATACACCCACACCCCATGGTAACAGTGTAAATTGATACAATCCTTTAGCAAAGCAGTTTGATGGTGCATTCAGGAGTCTTAAAATGTTCAGACCTCTTGATCCCATTATTTATGGGAATTTAATTTTAAGTAAAAAAGCCAAAGGAAGTTAAAAGTTACATGCAGAAATATTTTCATTGAGCACAGTTTCTTTTCTTTTTTTTTCTGGCTGCACCACACGGGTTGTGGGATCTTAGTTGCCCGACCAGTGACTGAACCAGGGCTCTTGACAGTGAAAGCACAGAGTCCTAACCACTGGACGGCTGGGGAATTCCCTGAGCACAATTTCTAATATTGAAATTTTGGAAGCCATCTAAGGCTTAACAATGAAGGAACATTAAAGTAAATTATAGTAAGGCTACTCAATTAAATACTATGTAGCTATTAGGATGTAAGTAACTGAAGGTAGAAACAAAATGCAGAAGATAAAGTTCTGAGTGAAGAAAACAGAATATAAAATTGTATCTATGCCTTAATTGTAGTTGAATAAATATATATTATCTATATTGATTCTTCCAATCCAAGAACATGGTATGTCTCTCCATCTGTTTGTGTCATCTTTGATTTCTTTCATCAGTGTCTTATAGTTTTCTGAGTACAGGTCTTTTACCTCCTTAGGTAGGTTTATTCCTAGGTATTTTATTCTTGCTGTTGCAATGGTGAATGGGAGTGTTTCCTTAATTTCTCTTTCTGATCTTTTGTTGTTAGTGTATAGGAATGCAAGAGATTTCTGTGCATTAATTTTGTATCCTGCAACTTTACCATATTCATTGATTAGCTCTAGTAGTTTTCTGGTGGCATCTTTAGGATTCTCTATGTATAGTATCATGTCATCTTCAAACAGTGACAGTTTTACTTCTTCTTTTCCAATTTGTATTCCTTTTATTTCTTTGTCCTCTCTGATTGCCGTGGCTAGGACTTCCAAAACTATGTTGAATAATAGTTGTGAGTGTTGACATCCTTGTCTTGATCTTGATCTTAGAGGAAATGCTTTCAGTTTTTCACGATTGAGAATGATGTTGGCTGTGGGTTTGTCGTATATGGCCTTTATTATGTTGAGGTAGGTTCCCTCTATGCCCACTTTCTGGAGAGTTTTTATCATAAATGGGTGTTGAATTTTGTCAAAAGCTTTTTCTGCATCTATTGAGATGATCATATGGTTTTTATTCTTTAATTTGTTAATATGATATATCACATTGATTGATTTGTGTATATTAAAGAATCCTTGCATCCCTGGGATAAATCCCACTTCATCAAGATGTATGATCCTTTTAATGTGTTGTTGGATTCTGTTTGCTAGTATTTTGTTGAAGATTTTTACAGCTATGTTGATCAGTGATATTGATCTGTAATTTTCTTTTTTTGTGATATATTTTTCTGGTTTTGGTATCAGGGTGATGGTGGCCTCGTAGAATGAGCTTGGGAGTGTTCCTTCCTCTGCAATTTTTGGAAGAGTTTGAGAAGGATGGGTGTTAGGTCTTCTCTAAATGTTTGATAGAATTCACCTGTGAAGCCATCTGGTCCTGGACTTTTGTTTGTTGGAAGATTTTTAATTGCAGTTTCAATTTCATTACTTGTGATTGGTCTGTTTATATTTTCTATTTCTTCCTGATTCAGTCTTGGAAGATTGTACCTTTCTAAGAATTTTTCCATTTCTTCCAGGTTGTCCATTTTATTGGCATATAGTTGCTTGTAGTAGTTTCTTATGATCCTTTGTATTAAAGCAATCTACAGATTCAGTGCAATCCCTATCAAATTACCAGTGGCATTTTTCACAGAAGTAGAACAAAAAATTTTACAATTTGTATGGAAACCGAAAAGACTCTGAATAGACAAAGCAATCAATCTTGAGAAAGAAAAACAGAGCTGGAGGAATCAGGCTCACTGACTTCCAACTATACTACAAAGCTACAGTAATCAAGACAGTATGGTACTGGCACAAAAACAGAAATATAGCTTAGTGGAACAGGATAGAAAGCCCAGAGATAAACCCACGCACCTATGGTCACCTAATCTATGATAAAGGAGACAAGAATATACAATGGAGATAAGACAGTCTCTTCAATAAGTGGTGCTGGGAAAACTGGACAGCTACATGTAAAAGAACAAAATTAGAACACTCCCTAACACCACACACAAAAAGAAACTCAAGATGGATTAAAGACCTAAATGTAAGACCAGACACTATAAAACTCTTAGAGGAAAACATAGGAAGAACACTCTTTGACATAAGTCACAGCAAGTTCTTTTTTGACCCACCTCCTAGAGTAATGAAAATAAAAACAAAAATAAACAAATGGGACCTAATTAAACTTAAAAGCTTTTGCACAGCAAAGGAAACCATAAACGAGATGAAAAGGCAACCCTCAGAATGGGAGAAAATATTTGCAAATGAAGCAACTGACAAGGGATTAATCTCCAAAATATACAAACAGCTCATGCAGCTCAATATCAAAAAAAAAAAAAAAAAAAACCCAGTCAAAAAATGGGTGGAAGACCTAAATAGACATTTCTCCAAAGAAGAAATACAGATGGCCAAGAGGCACATGAAAAGATGCCCAACATCACTAATTATTAGACAAATGCAGATCAAAACAACCATGAGATATCACCTCACACCAGTCAGAATGGCCACCATCAAAAAATCTACAAACAATAAATGCTGGAGAGGGTTTGGAGAAAGAGGAACCCTCTTGCACTGTTGGTGGGAATGTAAATTGATACAGCCACTATGGAGAACAGTATGGAGGTTCCTTAAAAAACTAAAAATAGAACTACCATATGACCCAGCAATCCCACTACTGACCATATACCCTAAGAAAACCATAATTCAAAAAGACACATGCACCCCAATGTTCATCGCAGCACTATTTACAATAGTCAGGACATGGAAGCAACCTAAATGTCCATCGACAGTTGAATGGATAAAGAATATGTGGTACATATATACAATGGAATATTACTCAGCCATAAAAAGAAACGAGATTGGGTCATTTGTAGAGATGTGGATGGACCTAGAGTCTGTTATACAGAGTGAAGTAAGTCAGAAAGAGAAAAACAAATATAGTATATTAACGCATATATGTGGAATCTAGAAAAATGGTACAGATGAACCTATTTGCAGGGCAGGAATAAAGACTCAGATGTAGAGAATGGACATGTGGATGCGGGAGGGGGGGTGTGATGAACTGGGAGATTGGGATTGACATATATACACTACCATGTGTAAAACAGATAGCTAGAGGGAACCTGCTGTATAGCACAGGGAGTTCAGCTCAGTGCTCTGGTGTGACCTAGGTGGGTGGAATTGGGGTGGGGTGGGAAGGAGGTCCAAGAGGGAGGGGATATATGTATACATATAGCTGATTCACTTCGTTGTACAGCAGGAACTAACACAACACTGTAAAGCAACTACACCCCAATTTAAAAAAAAGAAATATATATATATATATATATATATATATATATATATATATATATATATATATATAATCTATATTACCTACCAGTAAGGACTGAACAGAAACATGAAAACATCTGAATGATTTTATTTACTCCTGGGAATTTGTGTGTGAATTTTATTCACTTTTATCTTAGAATGTATTTACATCATTATAGAGATTGGTACACAAAAGAAAGTCTGAGCATGAGTACAGAAGGGATTTCTACCAGGCTCACCATCTCCTCCACTTACATACGTATTGTAGACTCGAGAAACCATTATCACTAATTCCCAACCTAAACGTGTCCCTTCTCTCAGGTTGGGGGAGAAAATTGAACCTATAGTACAAGATACTGCAGTGTAGGGTTTTCCCACAAATAAGGCCCCGGATCTCTCTTCTGGTCTAGAAGGAGATGCAGAGAGATGCATGTTGACCATACAGTGTTTGACACTGTTATAACTGAGAAACTGGTCTGTTTCATGTAAGCCTCACAAAAACCCTATGAAATGGAAAACAAATGCTCAGAGAGGTTATGTGGTTTGCCCAAGGTCACACAGCTAGTTGGTAGTGGAGCCCAGTTTTCAAACTGATTCAAAGCCTTCTCATTCTACTCTACATACCATTTCCAAGCCAGTTTGGGAAAAGATGAAGGTGCATTGTCTGTGATGAAGTACAAGTCAATTTGAACACAGGTCATCAGCCCATTTGGCCCTTGAGATTTCAGGCTAATGTTCTCAATCCCAGTTGTACCTTAGAATCACCTGGGCGCGAACTTTAAAATTTTTGATGCCTAGACCTCATCTCCAGAAATTTCGATTTAATTGGTTTAGGTACAGCTAGGACAAGGGAATGATATAAGCACTCCCCTACTCCGCTCAGTGATTCTTCATGCAGTAAGGGCTGAAAATCACTAATTTAGGCCTTTGCATTTCAACTGGCCCCATGATCTGAGTTAGAATACTCCATTCACTCGTTTCATTTCTTTATTGTTGTGAAATACACATAACGTAAAATTCACCATCTTAAGCATTTTAAAGTGTACAGTTCAGTGGTAGTAAGTATAATCACAATGTTGTGCAACCATCATCAGTCTAGTTCCAGAACTTTTTCATCATCCCAAAGGGAAAACCAATCAGCAGTCACTCCCTATTCCCTCCTAGCCCCAGCTCCTGGCAACCACCAGGTTGCTTCCTGTCTAAGAATTTGCTTATTCTGGACATTCCATATAAATGGAATTATGTCATAGGTGCCCTTATGTGACTGTCTTCTTTCATTAGGAAGTTTTCAAGGGTCATCCATGTTGTAGCAGACTCAGTACTTCATTCCTTTTTATGGTTGAATAATATTCCGTTGTATGTACAGATCACATTTTGCTTATCCATTCATCTGTTGGTGGACATTGGGGCTGTTTCCATCTTTATGCGTCCATTCACTCTTCTCCCCAAATCTGAAGTTCCTGAGGGCACACCTTTTGCAGAAAAAGGAACTGGAGAGAAAAAGCTTCGTAAGTTCACAATGGACTCGTGGTTCTCAAAGTGTGATCTCCAACCAGCAGCATCAGTATCACCTAGGAACTTGCTAGAAATGCCAGTTCTCCATCCCTGCCCCAGATCTTCTAAATCAGAATATCTGGGGGTAGGTAGTTATGAAACTCTGTTTTAACAAGCCCTCCAGGTGACTCAGACACAGGCTGAAGTTTGGGAACCTCTGGCGTAACTGACACTGGAGTGGCCTTTCAACTCGAGGCATTTCTGCTGCCTTCACTCAGGTCAAGTGGGCCCACACTGCAAATGAAACCCATTCGGAGCAGCGCGGTACAGCCCTGGGCAGCCTCCCTGGTGGATCAGTGACCGCACCCCGTGTGTCGGGATCCAGGATGCTAGTGTCACTGAGATCAGCTGGTACCCAAGATGAGGCTGACACGACACCCTCCAGTTCTCACAGCTCTCTGTATAAACAAACACATGTTGTAAGAAAGTAGACTTCATTAGAGAGCTGCAGCCTAGCAGTTTACATTGTTGAGTGTCTCGTACGTGGGGAACCGCAGTCAACATGTTCACTTTGGAAATTCAGAAAACAGTTGGCAGGATCTCCGCAGTCAGAGGTCTGCTTCTGCCCTCACCTGTGAGGGTCTTGCCTTTCCTGCCAGCCTGGACTCTGCTCAGCCCTCAGTCCAGTGGGTCGTGTGTCTTGCTGCCTCCATGTCTTCGCTCAGCCTGTCCTCCTCCCAGGGACCCACTCCTCCTGATGCTCCACTCCTGGAAACTGGTCCATCCCTTGTTACTCAATCAGCCCTTCGCTTTCTGTCCCGAGAGCCAGGTGGGGCATCCCAGCTGACAGCCGTCCCTTCTCCTCCCTTATTTTTGGCATCACCATTCCTTACTTAATCAGACTGTGTGGCCATCTTCTGTTCGGGGTCATTTTTTTAAAAAAATAGACTTTATTTTTTCTGAGCAATTTTAGGTTCACAGTAAAATCGACCACATAGTACAGAGATTTCCCTTACACGCCCTGCCTGCCTCATACACACAACCTCCACCAGAGAGTACATGTGTTATAGTCGATGAACCCACATTGACACATCACCGTCACCCAAAGTCCATACTTTACATTAGGGTTCACTCTTGGTGTTGTCCATTCTATAGGTTTGGACAAATGTATACTGACATGTATCCACCATAATAGTTTTATACAGAATCGTTTCACTGTCCTAAAAATCCCCTGTGCCCCACCCATTCATCCCTCTCTCCTCCCAACCCCTGACAAACACAGATCTTTTTACTGTCTCTACAGTTTTGCCTTTTCCAGAATGTCATAGAGTTGGAATCATACAGTAGCCTTTTCAGATTGGCTTCTTTCACTTAGAAATATGCATTTAAGTTTCCTCCATGTCTTTTCATGGCTTGAAAACTCATTTCTGGTCATTTCCATTATGTTATTATTTTGTCCTTACCTTGTAAAAATTTAATTCTCAACTATTCTGTAAGCTCTGATATATATGATATAGCAGGGGAAATGCTATTGAAAACCACTACTGTGGCCACTTTCACATATTAGGACATAAATTATCTTGCAGTGAAGAAACCTATCACGTGACCCTTGATGAGACTCTGGGTGAGAAGGGCAAGCTCTGGGCATGGCCTGGGAGGTTAAGGGGAAAATGGGAAATGAGATCAGTTCTGCTTTGTAGGAAAGTGCCTGGAACTCAGGGGTTGGAGGAAGCAGTTAGTCGGCCTGATGGCAGCTCCTGGGGAGGAACAAGCCCACGAAGAAAGTGACAAGCCACGGCCTTAAGGAAACATGGCGTGTGATTTCGAAAAGGGGCGGGACGTTTTGTCTGTACTCTGCTGTGCTCCAGTTCCTCTGCGTTAGACCAAATTTCAAGTCCAGGTGGGCTGCGTATGCAGCCTAAGGCACAAAGGAGAAGGGAACTGGGTCCCCGTGTGGCAGCGGGTGACACGGGCAGGGAAAGGGAAGTCACCCCCAGGCCCTGACAACCCTGGACAGGGGTGGTGGGCTGAGCGGGAGACCACTAGCCCTCAGGGGCAGTCCTGGGAAATCTTGAGGAGGGCCTGGCTCTCACAGAAGGGGAGATGGGACTGCTGATTAGTCTGGATCACAAGAAGAGGATGAGCCCAGAAGGCTGGACCACTCAGAGTCCTGCTTGTGTTACAATTATAGCCATGAAATGTCTACCAGGCGGAAACAGCACGATGCTCTATTTGGCCTTTCTGGATCATTCTGCTGTGATGGTGGTTATCTGGGGGGAGAAAGGAATTTGGGAATGTTTCCTGCCAGATAGTTTGGGGATCCAATATACTAGGCAAAAATCCTAATAAAAGGAATATGTACAGTAAGTCCCTTACATACGAACCTTCAAGTTGCGAACTTTCAAAGATGCAAACGTGCATTCACATGTCCAGTCACGTAAGTTAGTTCACGTGTCTGCCGTACATTGTCATGTGTGTGCATCCTCTACAAGTGGTTGTGCTTTTGTGTACTTTACTGTACAGTACTGTACAGAGTACAGTAATACAGTATCTTTATTTCTTGCCTGTTCACTCGATGCCAGCCCCTGTATGCCAGCTGTTGTACTGTACTACTGTACTTTTCAAGGTACTGTACTGTAAGATTAAAAATGTTTTCTTTGTTTTTTTGTGTTTGTTTTTTATGTATTATTTGTGTGAAAAGTATTATAAAGCTATTACAGTACAGTACTATATAGCCTATTGTGTTAGTTGGGTACCTAGGCTAACTTAGTTGGACTTAAGTACAAATTGGACTTACAAACGTGCTCTCGGAATGGAACTCGTTTGTATGTAGGGGACTTACTGTACTGAGTATCCTATGGGTACCATATACAGTAGTTCCGCCTCCCCCCCCACCATCACCGCTTATCCGTGGTTTCACTTTCTGAGGTTTCAGTTACCTGCAGCCAACTGTAGTCCAAAAATATTAAATGGAAGATTCCAGAAATAAACAATTCATAAGTTTTCGTAAGTTTTAAATTGTGCACCCTTCTGAGTAGCGTGATGAAATCTCAAGCCATCTGCTTCTGTCCTGCCCAGGCCGTGAATCGTCCCTTTGTCTAGCGTATCCTCTCCTTAGTCACTCAGTAGACGTCTCAGCTATCAGATTGACTTCCGCAGTATCGCAGTGCTTGTGTTTTAAGTCACCCTTATTTTACTGAATAATGGCCCAAAGCCCAAGAGTAGTGATGCTAGTAATTCAGGTATGCCAAAGAGAAGCCGTAAGTGCTTCCTTTAAGTGAAAAGGTGAAAGTTCTCGACTTAATAGGGAAGGAAAAAAAAATCATATGCTGAGGGTGCTAAGATCTTTGGTAAGAATGAATCTTCTATCCATGAAACTGTGAAAAATGGAAAAGAAATTTGGGCTAGTTTTGCTGTTGCATCTCAAACTGCAGAAGTTGCGGCCACAGTGGTTGATAAGTGCTTAGTTAAGATGGAAAAGGCATTAAATTTGTACAGTAAGATATTTTGAGAGAGAAAGAGAGACCACATTCACATAACTTTTATTATAGTATATTGTTAAAACTGTTCTATTTTATTACTAGTTATTGCTAACCTCTTACTGTGCCTGATTTATAAATTAAACTTTATCATAGTTATATATGTATTGGAAAAAACATAGTATATATGGGGTTCGGTACTATCTGTGGTTTCAGGCATCCACTGGGGATCTTAGAATGTATCCCCCATGGATAAGGGGGAACTACTGTATTCCTTTCTTTTGAAATAGCCAAAATAGGAACCTAACTGCTCTGACACTTTTTCAGACTAAAATTATTATAGCCATGATACACAGAGAACTTTGGGTCCTCAATCACCCCTGTGTCTGTGCACCAGTGGACTGAAGGTCCCTTTCTGAGGTGATCTGGCCCTGCTCCCCTGTTTGCCCTCCCTTTTCTGAGCACTTTCAGTTCAAGCCCTGGAACAAGTCTGTTGGTCCTGTCCCATCTTGGCTGAGGGGGAAAGCACACCACTCCACATAACTGGCCCGGCAGGACATCTGCCTCTCGGAAACTCATCAGGATTTAGACCTTCTCTTGAATTCACTGCTGCTTAAGATTTGACAAGGACCGTCCCGCGGAGGTTGAGCCCAACCAGTTTTCCAGAGTGACAGAGGGGCAGTGGCACAGGCTCCAAAGCCTGGGTGTGAAGCCTGGCTACAAATCATGAGCTCAGTGAGCTGAGCAGCTTTCTTAACCTGTTTTCTGGGCTTCAGTTTACTCAACTGCAAAATGGGATGATCCTATTATCAATCCCATGGTTCCTCCCTTTTTGCAGTTGTTGTAAGACTTACAAGAGGGCTGAGGGCTCAGCACTCTCACTGGCCCTGGAAATGCTCAGTAAGCATTAGCTATTGTCGCCCCTGGTTAAGTCACAACAGCCCAGAGCGCCTTGCCTGGACTCTCTTACGCCGGCTCTCAGTGGAATGCTTTCTATTGGATTATGCTGTGGCTTGTTTCCATTAGCCTCTATTAAGGGACAGCCATTGGCACTTGTCACTAGTCTTACTCTAAAGTTGTTGAAGACACTGTTTATAACACTGCGGTGTCCTCCTTAGAAGGACTCAAGAGAGATCTTTCCATCTAAGCCTGGGGAGCCGGCTCTCCAGATGGAGAACAGTTTCCCTCTTATGAGTGCCGCAAATGATTTAACAACTGGGTGTCTCTCCTCCCACTGGTCCTGAAAAAACGAGTATGACTTCGTGATGGGTATTTTTGTACGGGTCTCACATCTGGCTTCATTTTGTGACCCTGCCCCTTTGTTTTCCTTATGCTGCATCATTCTCTGCCTGGTAATAATAATGACAATCCACGGAGCACCTCCTATGGGCCAGCCTTGTGCTAGGAGCTTTAGGTGAACTGTCGTTATTGTTTGCCCAGTTCACTAGGAAGGCATCATTTCTAATTTAAAAATTAAAAACCTGGACAGATGATGGGGGGGTCTGTCCAGGTCCCTGGGGAGGGGAGTTAGGAGAGCGGGAATCCCAGATTCACTGTCACACAAGCCTAACTGATGCTCTTCCCCAGCATGTGAGGCATTTCTGTATACTGTCATAAATCCTTTCGGAAACAAGGCATGGTATAAATCAATCAATCAATTACATTTAAAATGATGTCTTCCCTTGCCAGTTCCCTTATTTAACTGGTGGGACTTTGACTATGGTGTCTGTTGCTTCGAAGCCCCCCAAGAGTTCCAGGACACCGTGATCAGCTGCCCTTGGGAGAAATAAAAAAGAGATCAGGAAGCAGCAAAAGCACAAGTGAATTCTGCTCCTCGTGCCAGAGACATAATTTGTTGACCACAGGGGCTGCCTCCCTTGCTCCCCTTCAGGCCCCAGAAGCAACACCAGGACTGATGGGGTGTGCATTCGGCGCCATGCTGCTAGTTGTTCCAGATTAGTTACATGATCGCATGTGGTCCTCAGTTACTCCCCGTGTGAAGTGCAGGGGCGGGAGATGTTCCCACATGTCCCTGGATGAGGTAGCATGACATGGCCGATAAGACCCAGGCTCTGGAGTCTCTTGCCTGCTTTTGAATTCAGGGCTACTTCCTCTCACTGTGCCTCAGTTTCCTTATCTGTAAAGTGGGTATGATAATACTACTAAAACCGCCTCCTGGGGAGGCACTGTAGGATACTAGTTAAGAATACAGAACCCAATGATCTTAGTTTGAATTCAGACTCTGACACTATCTGAATGACACAGAGCAAGTTACTGAACCTTCCTGAGCCCTTCTTCATCTGTAAAATGAGGATGCTGGTAGTTATTACTTGAGGGAAGTACCGGGGAATAACAGTACTTAAATATTATAAATATTATAAACTAATATTTATAAAATAATTTAAACTATGCTTGGTATATAGTTAGCACCATATTAACTGTTAGCTGTTACTATTACTATACATGTAAAATGCATAGAGTGGCTGGCAGTTGATGTTAACTAGTATCCCCTCCCTGATTATTAAGACTCAATGGTAAGCGGCACTCTGGGAAACCGTGGTCTCCTCCAGGATGTGCGAGGGGCAGCTCTTTGTGTCGGAAACTGCGTGCAAATCCTCCCAGCTCCTCCAGCCTTGCCGAAGCAAGGAGGGAAGGCTGGAAGCAGGGAGGAGGGTGAGGACAAACTGTCTTAGACGCAGCCGGACGTGGCTTTCTCAGCTCAAGACAGAGCGCCTCACCTCTGAATCTCCAAACTAAATAAATCCACAGGCTTAACTCTAAGCAGTACCCAGAAAAATGAGCTCCGAGACCTAAGGACTGAGGATGCGTTTCTGATGTAAAATCACATGAACAGATAGAGACCATTCTTCTTCCTTTTCCGAGTGACTCAGCCCGGGAACAAGAGGTCGACACCTGTTCAGCAGAGGTGAGGCTGTGGCCCGGGAGGCCCACACCAGCCTTTCTTCCCCCAACCCCTCGCAGTGCCTCGTCTCCTCTAGGCCCTCCTGCGTCATCTTCTCTTACTGTTACACCTCCAGGCACAGAAAGTTACCCTGGCAAATTAGAAATGAGGTCAGAAATAGACATGGGGCATTTATTGAGAAGAATTTTTTTTTTTTAATCGGAGTATAATTGCTTTACAATGTTGTGTTAGTTTCTGCTGTGCAATGAAGTGAATCACCTGTATGTATACATATATCCCCTCCCTCTTGGACCTCCCTCCCACCCCCACCCCCATCCCACCCATCTAGGTCATCACAGAGCACCGAGCTGAGCTCCCTGTGCTACACAGCAGGTTCCCACTAGCTATCTATTTTACACATGGTAGTGTATATATGTCAATCTTAATCTCCCAGTTCATGCTACCCTCCCCTTCCCCCCCCCACCACCATGTCCACACATCCGTTCTCTACGTCTGCGTCTCTATTCCTGCCCTGCAAATAGGTTCATCTGTACCACAGAAACAGATGCTGGGGTAGAACAAGAAGAGGATTCGAAGGCTTCAGGTAAAGAAACAAGCATGATAGAGAAAAACACAAGTAGGGGAATAGGATCCGAGAATCAGGAAGTATGAGCATCTTTATTATTTAGCCTTTATTAAATGCTCGCTGTGTGCCAAGCATACATGCACCATCGCATCTGATCTTTGGAGAAAGGTAGATAGTGTGATCCTAATCACTTTACAGATGGGGAAACTGAGGTTTAGAGAGGCTTGGAGATTTGCCTGCTTATTACTGTGCTCAGTGTCAATCAGGGAAGATTGGAGAAGATTCAGAAAAGATCCATAAGATAAAGAAGGGATCTAAAATTCACAGCTTTTACCAAAGTTTAAAGGTCCTAGAATTGTTTAGCATAGTGCAAAGAGGACTGTGGGGGAGTATAGAGGGAGGAAAACTTTGTACCGACGTCCACTGCCCCTTCCCTTTTCCTGCTGGGTCCCTGGGTGTCACAGGGATGTGGCTGGGGGAACCAGCCCCACCCTCAATCCAGGAGTGGCTGTCACATGCTCAAGCCAGTCAGGACTGATCATCTCTCCCACACACTCCCCTACACTGAGTGGTGCAGGGGTGGGTTCAAGACCCAGTTTAAGCCAATGAGACATGAGGTGTGATTTCTGGGATCTTCCAAGAAAGAAACATCTGTTGTCTTCTGTGGAAGCTCTGCCAAAAGACATTCTGTGTCCACTGGGCCTGAGTAAGGAAGTGTGTGGCCCTCAGTGGCAACAACCGCTGGTTGCCTTCAAATACTCTCTCCCTTTCTTCTTGGGAATAAGAATGATTCAGTTTCCAGCTGGGCATATTCGAGTCCAACATGGTTCTGTTTCCCAGTGTCCTTTGCAACCGCCCTATGTGACTAAGTTCCAGTTAAAGAGATGGAAGCAAAAGGATTGTGTGGTACTTCCAATGAATCTCCTTACAAGAAAAGAGGCAAGCCTTTCTCATGTTCCTTCCTCTTGCCTAGAATGCAGATGTAATGGTTGGAGCTTCAGCAGTTCTTTTGGACCTTGAGGTGACCTTGAGAAAGGGAACCATGCCCTAAGATGTGGAGCATCCAGTTAGACATCAGGGCCCATGATATGATGGAGCCACTGTACCAGCCCTAGACTCCCTATCTCTAGATTTCTCTTATACTGGGGAGAAATATACTTTTATCTTGTTATAGCCAATATAACAGTAGTTTTTCCATCACATAGAGTAAATCGATGCTAACAGATGGACCCAGACTTGTGCTGACATCCATCTTGCAACCACAAAGGCAGACTTGGAATAAAACTGATACCATGGGTAGCAGAGAAGAAACAAAAAGAAACTGAATCTTTCAATACATCATGGACCTGCTGGGTCAAGCTTTTCCTGAAGCTAATTTTATCACGGGACATTACAGTTCTATGAATCAATAAATTCACTTTTTTTTTAAAGCTAGAGTTGGGGGGTTTGCAACTTGTAACTGAAAGCATCCTAGTGGATACATGCTTAATAATACTCTTTAGGAGATAACACATTAGCACAGTATTTCATTTCCAAGGAAAACAGTATAAGCAGAAGTGTGTTTAAAGTGCATCTGGTCTTTCCTTACAGTAGAATCATCAAACACATGAATAAGGCCTGAATGACTTTTTGAGTCATGTAACATTTACTGAATCCCTACTATAGGCCAGGTATTTGATGTAAATTATCTTTCATCCCTACAGCAGTACTGAATGCAGAAATTATTATTCCAGTTTTATAAATGAAGAAATCAAGGCCCAGAGGTTTAAGTTAGTTGCCCAAGGTCATATAACTAATAAGGACCCAGCTAGGACTGGACCCCAGGCCTGCAGAGGTCTCACACCCATGCCCTTTGCACTGCACAGATCCCTGGCCACAGATCCCTTCTAGACCTAATGCTCTGCATCTCCTGTTTTTCAATCTTTGCCTTTGGGAACCTCACAGCAAGGGCCATTTTGAAAAACATTTGTATCAGTCTCACCAAGAAGAGGGACCCGCAGTTGGGTGACCCAGCATATCTTCCTGGTCAAAGATACACTGGTCCCCTCTCTTTCTGGCCCCGTCTTGTCCTCTGTCACTCTCTGGCGCTCTCTGAGGAATGCACACTTGGCCACGTGGACTATTTCTTTTTCTTTGGGTCTGGACAGAGTGTTGAGAGCACCCATCCTAGATACTGGATCCAGCTCATTGTCTGTCTTAACAAATTATACTCTCTCACTAGTGTGCTTCCATTGCTTGGCTCAGTGTCTGAACTTCCTTTTCATTTAAGATTTAGAGTTGGGACATTATGCTCCAAAATGACCTTGGTACCAGCTGATTAGCACTGATGTGGTGCATCCAGACTGAACGTATCTGATATCCAGTTCACACTGGGTCTTCAGGCCCCGTTTTTTGCTTATGAATGGACACACTGAAGAGTTCTGTTTATTTATTTATTTATATATTTTTTTAAACATCTTTATTGAAGTATAATTGCCTTACAATGGTGTGTTAGCTTCTGCTTTATAACAAAGTTAATCAATTATACATATACAATATGTTCCCATATCTCTTCCCTCTTGCATCTCCCTCCCTCCCACCCTCCCTATCCCACCCCTCTAGGTGGTCACAAAGCACCGAGCTGATCTCCCTGTGCTATGCGGCTGCTTCCCACTAGCTATCTATTTTACGTTTGGTAGTGTATATATGTCCATGACACTCTCTCACCCTGTCACATCTCACCCCACCCCCTCCCCATATCCTCAAGTCCATTCTCTAGTAGGTCTGTGTCTTTATTCCCGTCTTGCCACTAGGTTCTTCATGGCTTTTTTTTTCCTTAGATTCCGTATATATGTGTTAGCATACTGTATTTGTTTTTCTCTTTCTGACTTACTTCACTCTGTATGACAGACTCTAACTCCATCCACCTCATTATAAATACCTCCATTTCATTTCTTTTTATGGCTGAGTAATATTCCATTGTATATATGTGCCACATCTTCTTTATCCATTCATCTGTCGATGGACATTTAGGTTGCTTCCATGTCCTGGCTATTGTAAATAGAGCTGCAATGAACGTTTTGGTACATGACTCTTTTTGAACTATGGTTTTCTCAGGGTATATGCCCAGTAGTGGGATTGCTGGATCGTATGGTAGTTCTATTTGTAGTTTTTTAAGGAACCTCCATACTGTTCTCCATAGTGGCTGTATCAATTTACATTCCCACCAACAGTGCAAGAGGGTTCCCTTTTCTCCACACCCTCTCCAGCATTTATTGTTTCTAGATTTTTTGATGATGGCCATTCTGACCGTTGTGAGATGATATCTCATTGTAGTTTTGATTTGCATTTCTCTAATGATTAATGATGTTGAGCATTCTTTCATGTGTCTGTAGGCCATCTGTATATCTTCTTTGGAGAAATGTCTATTTAGGTCTTCTGCCCATTTTTGGATTGGGTTGTTCGTTTTTTGTTATTGAGTTGCATGAGCTGCTTGTAAATCTTGGAGATTAATCCTTTGTCAGTTGCTTCATTTGCAAATATTTTCTCCCATTCTGAGGGTTGTCTTTTGGTCTTGTTTATGGTTTCCTTTGCTGTGCAAAAGCTTTTAAGTTTCATTAGGTCCCATTTGTTTATTTGTGTTCTTATTTTCATTTCTCTGGGAGCTGGGTCAAAAAGAATCTTGCTGTGATGTATGTCATAGAGTGTTCTGCCTATGTTTTCCTCTAAGAGTTTGATAGTGTCTTGTCTTACACTTAGGTCTTTAATCCATTTTGAGTTTATTTTTGTGCATGGTGTCAGGGAGTGTTCTAATTTCATACTTTTACATGTATCTGTCCAATTTTCCCAGCACCACTTATTGAAGAGGCTGTCTTTTCTCCACTGTATATGCTTGCCTCCTTTATCAAAGATAAGGTGACCATATGTGCGTGGGTTTATCTCTGGGCTTTCTATCCTGTTCCATTGATCTATATTTCTGTTTTTGTGCCAGTACCAAACTGTCTTGATTACTGTAGCTTTGTAATATAGTCTGAAGTCAGGGAGCCTGATTCCCCCAGCTCCATTTTTCGTTCTCAAGATTGCTTTGGCTATTCGGGGTCTTTTGTGTTTCCATACAAATTGTGAAATTTTTGTTCTAGTTCTGTGAAAAATGCCAGTGGTAGTTTGATAGGGATTGCATTGAATCTGTAGATTGCTTTGGGTAGTAGAGTCATTTTCACAATGTTGATTCTTCCAATCCAGGAACATGGTATATCTTTCCATCTATTTGTATCATCTTTAATTTCTTTCATCAGTGTCTTATAATTTTCTGCATACAGGTCTTTTGTCTCCTTAGGTAGGTTTATTCCTAGATATTTTATTCTTTTTGTTGCAATGGTAAACGGGAGTGTTTTCTTAATTTCACTTTCAGATTTTTCGTCATTAGTGTATAGAAATGCAAGAGATTTCTGTGCATTAATTTTGTATCCTGCTACTTTACCAAATTCATTGATTAGCTCTAGGAGTTTTCTGGTAGCATCTTTATGATTCTCTATGTATAGTATCATGTCATCTGCAAACAGTGACAGCTTTACTTCTTCTTTTCCGATTTGGATTCCTTTTATTTCTTTTTTCTTCTCTGATTGCTGTGGCTAAAACTTCCAAAACTATGTTGAATAATAGTGGTGAGAGTGGGCAACCTTGTCTTGTTCCTGATCTTAGTGGAAATGCTTTCAGTTTTTCACCATTGAGGACGATGTTGGCTGTGGGTTTGTCATATATGGCCTTTATTATGTTGAGGAAAGTTCCCTCTATGCCTACTTTCTGCAGGGCTTTTATCATAAATGGGTGTTGAATTTTGTCAAAAGCTTTCTCTGCATCTATTGAGATGATCATATGGTTTTTCTCCTTCAATTTGTTAATATGGTGTATCACATT
The DNA here is from genome assembly GCF_009873245.2 of Balaenoptera musculus. Classification (NCBI taxonomy): domain Eukaryota; kingdom Metazoa; phylum Chordata; class Mammalia; order Artiodactyla; family Balaenopteridae; genus Balaenoptera; species Balaenoptera musculus. The sequence goes on along the minus strand of NC_045793.1, from coordinate 90,113,637 downwards.
GATTGATTTACGTATATTGAAGAATCCTTGCATTCCTGGGATAAACCCCACTTGATCATGGTGTATGATCCTTTTAATGTGCTGTTGGATTCTGTTTGCTAGTATTTTGTTGAGGATTTTTGCATCTATGTTCATCAGTGATATTGGCCTGTAGTTTTCTTTCTTTGTGACATCTTTGTCTGGTTTTGGTATCAGGGTGATGGTGGCCTCGTAGAATGAGTTTGGGAGTGTTCCTCCCTCTGCAATATTTTGGAAGAGTTTGAGAAGGATAGGTGTTAGCTCTTCTCTAAATGTTTGATAGAATTCACCTGTGAAGCCATCTGGTCCTGGGCTTTTGTTTGTTGGAAGGTTTTTAATCACAGTTTCAATTTCAGTGCTTGTGATTGGTCTGTTCATATTTTCTATTTCTTCCTGGTTCAGTCTCGGCAGTTTGTGCATTTCTAAGAATCTGTCCATTTCTTCCAGGTTGTCCAGACTGAACGTATCTGATATCCAGTTCACACTGGGTCTTCAGGCCCCGTTTTTTGCTTATGAATGGACACACTGAAGAGTTTTGTTTATTTATTTTTTTAATTTATTTTTTGGCCGCACCATATGGCTTGCGGGATCTTAGTTGAATGGACACACTGAAGAGTTTTGTTTATTTATTTATTTTTTATTTTATTTTTTGTTCGCACCATATGGCTTGCGGGATCTTAGTTTCCCGACCAGGAATTGAACCTGGGCCCATGGCAGTGAAAGCGCCAAGTCCTAACCACTGGACCGCCAGGGAATTCCCGAGTTTTGTTTAGTTTTAAACATGTTTGCTTAAGTTGAAGCATATTATGTTCATTTGCTGATATTATGTAATTAAGTATAAGCAAATGCTGACTCCAAATGTGAAATCATATGAGGTGTACTACCTGTGAATCTGTGCTATTGAGAAATGATCCCCTTCTGTGAAGTATTTTAAAATATTTCAAAGTAAAAAAAGGCAGATAAATAAAATAAAATTTCTCTTCCTTAGGCAAATTGCCATATTTCTTCTTTGAATATGTCACTTCATAATCACCAAATGAGGTAGTATCAGTGAAAGTGGCAATGTAAAAGAATATACAAATATCAGTCACTAACATTTCTTTGAATACTAATGATACTTTGTCTTCCCAAACAAGTCAGAGTCTCAAGTTTCTCTATACCTAAACCAGTGGAATAGGATTTATTGTGGAACTCTCACCACATAAAACAATACCCAAGCAAGTTCCCAAATATACCAATTCTCTAGAGTGTTTACCACTCCCATGATCCACTTAAGAGCTTCACTAGTAACCAATAAAAGAAGCAATGGGCATCCTTCTGCATCCAGGAAATAGGTATTTCCCGATAAGCAACTTAAAAGTAAGAAATTCTGTCTTAAATATGTTTTATATGCCCACACAACATGTAGCAGAGCACTGTTAAAATAATATATGTTCAAGAGAATGAGACAACAAGCCACAGACTGGGAAAAAAATATTTGCAAAAGACACACCTGATAAAGGACTGTTATCCAAAACAAGGAACTTCTAAAACTCAACAATAAGAAATCAAACAACCCTATTAAAAAATGGGCAAAAGATATAAACAGACATCTCGCCAAAGAAGATATACAGATGGCAGATAAGCATATGAGAAGATTCTCAACTTCTTATGTCATTAGGGATTTGCAAATTAAAACAACAATGAGATACTCCAATATACCTATTAGAATGGCCAAAATCCAGAACACTGATATCGCCAAATGTTGGCCAGAATGTGAAGCGCCATTCCGCGTCCCCCGATTCATTCCTGGTGGGAATGCATGGGTACAGCCACTTCAGAAGACAGCTTGGCAGTTTCTTACAAAACTAAATATACTCTTACCGTATGATCCAGCAATCGTGCTCCTTGGTATTTACCCAAATGAACTGAAAACTTATTTCGACACAGAAACCTACACATGGATGTTTATAGCAGCTTTATTCATAATTGCCAAAATTTGGAAGCAACCAAGATGTCCTTCAGTAGGTGAATGGATAAACAAACTGTGGTACATCCAGTCAATGGAATATTATTCAGCGCTAAAAAGAAATGAGCTATCAAGACACAAAAAGACATGGAGAAACCTTAAATGTATATTACTAAGTGAAAGAAGCCAGTCTGAGAAGGCTCTGCACTGCATGATTCCAACATTCTGGAAAAGGCAAATCTACAGAGACAGTGAAAAGATCTCTGGTTGCCAGGGGTTAGAGGGTGAGAGGGATGAATATGCAGAGCACAGAAGATTTTTTGGTCAGTGAAACTACTTTGTATGATACTGTCACGGTGGATACCTGCCATTATGCATTTGTCCAAACCCACTGAATGGACCACACCAAGAGTGAACCATAATGTAAAGTGTGGACTTTGGGTAATAGTGACGTGTCAGTGTAGGTTCATCGATTGTTACACGTGTACCACTCTGATGGAGGTTGCTGATAGTGGGGCAGGCTGTGCATATATGGGGGCAGGAGGTATGTGGGAATTCTGTACTTTCTACTGTATTTTGCTATGAACCTAAAACTACTCTAAAAAAAATAAAGTCAGTTTCACCAGGTAATGGAAAAGGCTCAACCAAAGCCAGCTCTAACTAGAGACGCTGCCGTATGCCTCCATTATCCTGGAGGGTGGGAGCAGAGGCTCTGCTTTCTGAAATGCAGAAAGTAATGCATTTCTACGGGACACAGCCATGGAAATAGACTACAAAAGCTTCTGTAACCCTGGAAACAAAGCCAGATATATCATTTCAGTCTAAAGGGCAGATTCTAAATAGCCCCAGTGCTATCAAACGCCATTGTTAATGCTGCACATGGAATTTTCACACCACACACGCCATTCGTGGGAGGTGTGGCAGGAAAGTCCATAGGAAAAGATCAGTACCTCAGGTCTGAAATTAAGTAAGTGTGGGAGAAAGTTTAATGCAAATTATTTCTCTTCTAAAGCTTAGAAAGGTATTTTCTTGCCAGTCAGAAAGGCCCTTTACAACTACTGTCAGCTAAAAGGCTAAAAGAAAACAACCCCACAGGGAAAATAATTTTCCTGTGCCTCAAGAGTTCTGAGGAAGTTCGTGAACATCAATATGAAAGTGAACTCAACTTGCTTACACACCACACTATGCACTGAAGTTTGGAGGTTCATATTAAAAAGAAAATAAGCAGATAGTCTAGCACACACCCCATTTAGAAGCTCTACCTTCTTCTCCATTTAGAAGCTTCTCCACACACCTTCTTCCCCATTTAGAAACTCTACCAAGACCCAGACTTACAATTTGGGGTTCTTTGAAAGGACCTTGAAAGGCATTTAGTCTAACCTGTTACCCAGTGCAGGAATCTCTCCTAAAACCTAAACCGTCTTGCCGCCTCTGCTTAGAGAGAGAATTTGCTGTTCTCTAAAACTCCCCGTTTCACTGGTAGGACATTTTTGCTTGTTGTTAGCAAAACCTGTCTCCATCTAACTCCCAGTCTCTGGGCTGTGCCGTCCCTCTAGAATCAGAGAATAAGAATAGCCCTCTTCCTGGCTCTAGCCCTTGCGAGCTGGGTGACCTTCAGCAAGTCACTCAATTCCTCTGTGCTTCATCCGTTGAAAGGGAGATGATAAGAGCACCTACCTCCTAGGGTGGAAAGGAGGCTGAAATATTAGCACAATGCCTGGCTTATGAGCAGCACTCCATAATTATTAGCTATTATTATAATGAGCTGTTGTACACAACAACCCCTCCAATAGCTATGAAACGGTGATTCCATCATCGGGCTTGCAAGGAATAGAGACATTTCAGGTGACCTTAGTCAGTGATTGACAACCCTTCTGTGGATTGCTAGATTTGGGGGCTACACGCTTCAAGGGTTTTAAATGACATCCAGTCATCCTGGGATTCACTTGGTCCCCTTCTGCCATCACTACTATTTGGGTGTGACCTTACTTCCCCCATAGACCAAGTTCTCACGTGTTCTCATTTCTTTGGCACCAGCTTGCCAGGGGGGTTCCACCTTTGACCCCTGACCTCTGACCTGCAGCAGGCTGGACTCTGGCTGTGCACCACCTCACGGTGGTGCTCAGTTCAGCAATCTTGCTTTCTGGCATTGCCTAACGACAGAGATGCTTTTTAAAAAAGTCTTACACGTTGCCAAAATTTGGCAACACACCCAGGAAGAGTTTGAGGCCATGCAGTAAACCAGAACGTATCAATTGAGAAGCACTGTCTTAAGTCACGGGGTTTATTTGGGCGCCACCCTAGGAAACAGAGGAGTCCAGAAGCTCCACCACAGAGCCAGGCCTCACAGAGACTAGAGCTCAGTCCAGGAGCTAGGAGGTTGCTTAGGATACAACATGGCTCTAACAACTGGGTTATAACAGTAAATAAAATTGCCATCTGCTGAGCTCTTAATATGGGCCAGGCACTATGCCAAGCACTTTACAAGTGTTAGCTATCTTTTTTTTAAATCTGTTTAAATTGTGGAATAAAATACTCTTCGATTAAAGTGTTCAAAACAAATGTACAGCATAATGAACAATCGCAAAGCAAACACTTGTATAACTACCTCCTCAGTGAAGAAATTGAATACCTCCAAGCACTGCAGAATCCCCCTCCCCCGGGTATCCCCTTCTGGTCCCAGAGCCCTCCCCTCCCCCAAAAGCAACCGCTATTCTGACTTTTGTGGTAATCACTTTGTTACTTTTCTTTATAGTTTGCTCAAAAATATATGCTATATAATACAAACTCCATTATATAGTTTATAGTTTAGTTTTGCCTATTTTTAAATTGTAAAGTAGAATCATATACTATGTATTATTTCTTTGGTTCAACATTGTGTTTATAAGATTCATTCATGCTGTTCTCTATGACATAGTTCATTCATTTTCAGTGCTGTATAGTATTCCACTTGTGACTATATCACAAAATAACTTATTTGTTCTACAATTGATGGATATTTGTGTTGGTTCCAGCATGAGACCATGAACAAAGTTATGGATATGCTTGAGTATATGTTCTAGTGTACATGAGGAGTTCCTCTTAGATATGTATCTCCAAGAATAGAATTGCTGGGTTGTGGGATGTACATGTTTTCAGTTTTATTAGAATGCCGAAGTGTTTCCCAAATAGTTATACTAGTCTACATTTCCGCCAGCAACGTGTGGATTTCGTGTTGCTCCACATCCTCACCAATGCTTGGCATTACCAGATTTTTCAAATGTTGCCAGTCTGATGTGTGTGTATAGTATTTAATTGTAGTTTTAATGACTGTTTTTTTAACTTTAAATACATTGACTCATACTTCATACATTCATCTCTGTCTTGATACTTTTGCTCAATATTGCATTTATATGATTCACCTCTGTTGTTGCATGCAGAATCTCACTGTATTTCCCTTATTATTATTGAGGTTGATCATATTTTCATGTATTTTTAAGCCATGTTAATATCCTCTTTGGGTAAGAGCTTGTTCAAACCTTTTGCTTGTTTTTCTTTTGGGTTGGCTGTCTTTTTCTTATTGATTTGTAGATTTTTTTTCAACTTTCAATTCTGAATAATGGTTCTCTAGTGGTTTTGTGTTGCAGAAATCTCCCATTCTCGCGTGTATCTGTTGAATCCTCACAACAAGCCCAATAAATAAATACTGTGCTGTCTATTTTATAGTTGAGGGAAGAGAGCAGAGCCTTAGAGAAGTTTAGTGACTTGTTCAAGGTCACCCAGCTAATCAGCATCAGAGCTGGGAAATCAAACCTCGATCTGCTCAAGTGGAAAGCTGGCCCTTAACCACCGGGCCGAGTTCAGGGTCAGGGGCCATCAGCCCCTCTCTACTGCTCTATGGGTCTTCAGCCACTTCTCCACTGGCTTTTCTCTTCTCTCCTTCCTTCCTCATGACATTGGCTTACTCATGACTTTCCCTTCCTGTCTTTTTGCATGACCATTCTTCTTTCCCCAAGTTCCAAATGTTGCCCCTCACTTGGGTTCTTCTTCAAACTCCCTGAAGGGGTCTCATCAGCTCATTCTGGCACTGTCCCCTTCACGGGCAGGCTTCCGTGCAGGCCAAATCATGGCACTCTCCCAGTCCAATTGGCTGTGACCAAGGGGCAGAATCACATGGTCCCTGGCCTTGGATGGAGCTGTGGGCTAGTGGCTGCTCTCCAAAGCAGTTCTTTCCTCTGGATCTTCACTTTTCAGGCTGATCATCACCTGGTCCTTTGACATCTCATCATCCTGATGACAACTCCCATCTACAAACCTGGGAGTTTTCCAGGATACCACCCACTTCCACACTCCCCATCCAAGCCCATCCAAGCATCAATTCCTATCCACTTTGTGGCCTAAATAACTCTTAAATCTACCCACTTCTCTCCATGTCCAGGCTACACCTTAGTCCAGATTCCACCCTAATCCAGGCTACCATCATCTCTTACCTGGACTCCCAAAATAGCTACTCTCCCCTCTTCCTAACCCATTCTCCACACAGCAGCCAGAGGGATCTGTTCAAAATGCTGGTCTGATCATGTCAGATTGTTCCAAGCTTTCCATTGGCTTCCCTTTTCTCTTGGGATAAAGACCAAAACCCTTATGATGAACCCCAAGGCCCAGCAAGATTTGGTCCTTGCCTCCCTCTTTACTTTCCTCCTTGCTCTGTGTTCTTTGCCCCCAACCCCCTGGAAGTTTTTTAGTCCTGTTGATACGCCAGACTTCCTCTCCCCACAGGGCCTTTGCACGTGCTGTGTGAACTGCCTGGAGTGCCTTGGTCACCCCTCACCCCACCTCTGCCTGGTTAATTTCCAACCTCAGCAGTTCTGCCTCTCTGACTTACATAGCTGACCTACAATACACATCCCTGCCTAACTGTTATTCTCAGTTGCAGGCCAAAAGTGGTTCATGTAAACCACAAGATATTATCTTCTGCCTATCAGACAGGCAAAGATTAAAATCACTGCTAATATTCTGTGTTGCTGAGGCTACAAGAAAGCATGCATTCTGATTTGCACGCTCATTCAGGTACAACCTGAGTAGTAAGAAATATGGTAGCATCTATTATTTAAATTTTTCATACCCTTTGAGTCAGCATTTCCACTTCTATGAATTTATCCTTTAGAAATAAATACTCCCACCATATGTAAAAAGATACGCAGAATAATTTTCTTTGCAACATTGTTTACAATAGTGAAAAAGTGGAAACAATACACACACCTATCAATAAGACACTAGCTAAATAAACTGTGGTACATTCATCAAATGGAGTTTTTACTCAGCCATTTAGAAGAATGAGGTAGATTTCTTTGTATTCATATGGAAGAATGTCTAAAATACATTAACCTAAAAAAAATTAAAAAGAATATGGTTCCCTTTTTATGCTTTCAAAATATATTACATGTATATTTTTAAAAGTTGGAGAAAAATGCCCAAGCCTATTGACAGTGGCTATCTCTGGGGAAAGAAGATGAGTGTACTGGGGAAGGGGGTTCTTTTCTGTGTCATATATTTCTGTAACATTTGATTTTGCTATTTTATTACTATAAAATAATTTATAACCTGAAAAAAAATCTAATATAGAGAAAAAGATAATAATTACACCATTAAGTCTACAGTGTCTCTTTTCTCCCTAGAATATAAGCTCTCTGAGGTCAGCAAATGCTTCTTTCCTATTCAGTGCTATTTCCCCACAACCTAGTCAGTGCCAGGCACATAGCATGTACTCATTAAACATTTATCAGTGGAAGGAATGAATGAATGAACGACCTGTTTCTATGACCCCGTAAATCGTGGTACCCACTCGGAACTCCAGAAGCCTGTGGCTACCTCTTCCCTTGAACTGTACTCCGTACTTTAAAAACCTGTAAAAGTGCTTCCCCTTTATACAACAGTCCCATCAGGTTCTTTGCTGATGTTGAGCTTTAGGGCCTTCGCACAAGTACTGCACTCAAGCTGGGTTCCCCCTCTTGATTTAGGCAAGTAATTTTTTTGAGTCCCAAGTCAGGAGTCTTTGGAGTTTTGCTCACATCTGCCAAGGTATGGTAAAACCCAATCCCTGACATCTAACCCAATACAAGTTCTATCTTTGTAGAACGTAGCTTTGTAGCTTTGTATTACCCACATATTCGATAAATATGACTTGTATGTTTACTTCCAATTTAGTTATAAACAAACAAAACTACACAGGTCAGGGCCTCCAACAGAACCCTGCAGCCCTCTGTAAGAGAAGACTTTCCAGTTTGACTTGGAGGAATCTGGTCTTTCTGTGCATGATTAAGCTCAAGCATATTAAGCTCATTTCTACCTCAGGGCCTTTGCACTTCCAGCTCCCTCCATTTGGAAAGCTTTCCCAAGATGGTAACTCCTCCTAGATATTCAGGACTCAGCTCTAATGTTATCTCATCAGAAAGGCCTTCCTATTACCCAGTCTAAAATACCCCCTCCCCAAATCCTCATTACCCTAACTCTGTTTTCTTCAAAGCACTTAGCAATAACTAAAATTACCTTTTTAATATATTTTTTTTTACCTCTTTATTACCTGCTCCCTCCCCCTCCCCAGTGTCAGTGGGGACATTGTCAGCTTATTCATACTTTATCTCCTGTGCCTGGAACATTGCAGTTCAATAAATATGTGCCAAGTGAACAATAAATAGAGTTGGTCAGATAACTGCCTGTCTAAATTGTCTTCTAGACCCATGTTTATCTGTAAGGATGCTGTATTAGTTTCCTGGGGCTGCTGTAACAAATTACCACAAGTTTGGGGATTTAAAACAACAAAAACGTATTCTCTCTTACAATTCTGGAACCCAGAAGTCCAACCTAAGTTTCACTGGGCCAAAACTGAAGTGTCAAAAAGGCCACACTCCCAGCAGAGGCTCTAGGAGAGGATCAGTTCCTTGCCTCTTCCGGCTTCTGGGGGCTGCCAGGCTTCTTTGGCTTGTGGCTGCATCCCTCCAATCTTCAAGGCCAGCATCTTCAAATCTTTTCCTGCTCCATCTTTACATCGCCTTCTCCCCTGTGTGTGTCATTGTAAAATCTCTCTGCCTCCCTCTTAAAAGGATAGATGTGATGGCATTTAGGGCCCAACTGGATAATTCAGGATAATCTCTCCAACTCAAGATGCTTAACTTAATCACGTCTGCAAAGTATGTTTACCATACGTTTCAGGGGTTAGGACCTGACATCCTCCTGCAGATGTCAATAGTGACCCAGCGAAACGTATTTGCAACATCGAGACAGATCGTATATGCAGGATTTCTCTTTCCCATATCTCTGGTACTGCCTGCCACAGAGGAAGCTCAGTAAATGTTTCTTGAATGAATAAGTGCACAGAAGATGTTATTCTGCTCTACCACTCCCCACCCAAGCCCCCAAAAGGGGCAAAAAAAAAATGGGCCTATCATTCCTTTCGTATCATTGGCTTCCCCAGTTCACAGATTCTTGAGAAGCCAGAATGGGTTTGGAAAACGAGGAATCTCTTCATAAGTGATCTCCATCTGACATGCTGCCAGTACCCACTGGGAAGGATATATGGTTATCAAATGGGTAACAAGACTAAAATTATTTACAAATGAGCCTTGCCCACTAGAGAGGGTTTGGGCTGTGCTCGTATTTGATTTCTCTCCCTCCCCAGCACTCTGAGGAGGGTTGTGTTGTAGCCAAATTAGTTCTCTGGCTTTTGTGCTATTGAATGAGTATGGAGAGAGGATGTATGGCTAACTCACTTTGCTGTACAGCAGAAATTAACACAACATGGTAAATCAACTATACTTCAATTAAAAAAAAAAAAAGAGTATGGAGAGAGGGAGACCAAATGGCACTGATGAGGCACAAGGAAAATTGGTTTATCCTCCCCTGATTGAGGGGACCCCTGAGGAACTTCATAGAGAAGTATAGTACCTGGGGAAGGGGCCACTCAAATCCATAACAGGGTCATTCCATAGTAAAAACTACTTTCAAATCCTTGGTCTGGTCCCGAGTGGCATCATAAACCTGCTTCCCTGCTGCTACAGCAGGTCTTCTACAGTTACTGCGTGGATTACTGTTTAGTTATTCCTTGGCAAAACCAGAGAGTAAAGACCTCTTGGGGTGGGACCCTGGTCCCCATCCCCAGACTCCCACCACGATGGGGTTCTCTTGAGAAGCCGTCAGCTGGTGGGGTTTGGTGCCCTGAGACTGCAGCTAGGCTGGGCCGTGGAGGCCCCACTGCTGAGCAGCAGGGGAAGAGCTCTGACGGCCGAGAACAGAGGTAAATTGCCCTGTCCCAGCATCATGGTGGTGGTGATCATGGATCTGACACTCAGCCCTCACTGGTGCTCAAGACTTCCCCTCCTCCACCCCACAGGAAGAGGGCCTTGGATGAAAGGGGGTGGGGTTGGAGACACCCAAGGGGACTTCCATGAGGTCTGTAAGTGGGGGAGAATCTCTTCTCTCCCAAGAATAAACACGGAGAGGGCCAAACAGGCACGGAGAGGGCCAAGGGGAAAGCAAGATGCATAGGTCTAACCTGAGAGATGAAGAAGGGGTCTTTGAGGCTCACATGGGGTTCAACCCAGCACACCAGCGTGGAAGCCTGGATACAAGCTCAGCCACAACGGTCCCAGCTAGGACTAGACATGCATTTACCTTGAGTGCCCTCCTTACGACAGAAGAGTAACTCTGCCATGAAGCCCAGGGACAACATTCCATGGAAAGCTGCTTGCTTCGGGGGAGCTATGATCGTCTGCAGCATTCCCTTGACCGTGTATTGGAACCTTGGGTTGGTGCCACAGTTCCTGAGAACACATCCGTGCAATTATAAAGCATATCAATGGGACAGTGATTCACTCGGCAGAAATCTAAACAAACTAGTCCCTTCTAACTCCCATTACAGCTTTTCATGAAGGACAGCATACATGTTTTACGGTTGAGGAAAAGAATGCATATCACCAGTTCTTACTTGCAGGAACTTATCTGTGAATTTGTAAAGTGACTAAACCCCTTCTGGGAGATATACTGAACCATGGAAACGGAAACAAAAAGTATGTCTCATCTACCTACAGTGCCTACCCTGTAAAGTTTGAAACAAGGAGCTCAAGGGGTTTGAGAGCATCAGATAAAATTAAGAAAATTTCTCAGGTTAATATCGTTGAAAACCTAGTCCTTTAAAAAAGTACATAACAACATAAAGGGAAAGACTGATAGGTATAATTGTACAAAAAGTAAAGACTTCTGAACCTACACATGTCCATGCACACATATAAATCTACCATACATAAAAGACAAATAGTAAATTAGGAAAAAAAAATTTTGCAACTTATAACACAAAGGGTTACTTTGTTTAAAATACAAACAGCTTTCACATTTCAATAAGAGAGAAAGGTAAACACTCTAATAGAAAAATGAGCAATTTACTAAAAAAGAAATATGAATCATCAACAGAGATACAACTCAAATAACCAAGAGATGAAATTCTTTCCTGTCAGACTGAAAAAATGAAAAAGAATAACAGATACAGCACAGATGAGGCCATAAGTGGGAATTCTCACACATTCTGGCTAAGTTTGACAATCAAAAAATTTTAAATGCATATCCCCTTTTACTTATCAATTTCATTTATAAGAAAGCATCCTAAATAATCATGAATGTGTGGAAAGATTTAGAAAACATTCATTACAATATTGTTAATAAATAAAAAATAAATAAAAAAGAACCTAAATGCCTCAAATTGAGGATTTAAAAAAATTTTTTTTCATTTTATTGACGTATAATTGATTTACAATGTTGTGATGCTTTCTGGTGTACAGTAAAGTGATTCATATATACATATATTATTTTTCAGATACTTTTCCATTATAGGTTATTACAAGATATTGAATATAGTTCCCTGTGCTATACAGTAGGACCTTGTTGTTTATCTATTCTGTATATTAGTTTGCATCTGCTAACCCCAAACTCCCAATCCATCCTCCCTTCCCCCCAACCCACCACAACCACAAGTCTGTTCTCTATGTCTGTGAGTCTGTTTCTGTTTCATAGATAAGTTCATTTATGTCATATTTTAGATTCCACATATAAGTGATATCATATGGTATTGTTCTCTGTCTGACTTACTTCACTTAGTGTGATAATCTCTAGGTCCATCCATGTTGCTGCATTATTTCATTCTTTTTTATGGCTGAGTAATATTCAGTTGTATATATATATATACCACATCTTTATCCATTCATCTGTTGATGGACATTTAGGTTGCTTCCATGTCTTGGCTATTTTAAATAGTGCTGCTATGAGCATTGGGGTGCATGTATCTTTTTGAACTAGACTTTTGTGCAGAGGTATGCCCAGTAGTGGGATAGCTGGATCATATGGTAGCTCTGTTTTTAGTTTTTTGAGGAACCTCCATACTCTTCTCCATAGTGGCTGCACCAATTTACATTCCCACCAGCAGTACAAGAGGGTTCCCTTTTCTCCACACCCTCTCCAGCAGTTGTTATTTGTAGACTTTTTAATCATGGCCATTCTGACTGGTGCAAAGTGATACCTCATTGTAGTTTTGATTTGCATTTCTCTAATAATTAGCAATGATGAACATCTTTTCATGTGCCTTTTGACCATCTGTATGTATTCTTTGGAGAAATGTCCATTTGGGTCTTCTGCCCATTTTGAGGATTTAAATACATTATAGTTTAAGAACAACCTTTCATTAGAATACTATGCTGTCTTTAAAAGTGATTATTTTAAAATGTCATTACATCTACATCTATCTATATTGATTATGTTAGTATATAGTTCTAAATATATAATTTTATGTAGTAGCCGTATCTATATATTTATATTTGGAATGCTAATCCAAATAAAGTGGCTTGGTTTGGAGATTAGGGATCTAAAAATATACAATTATATGACAAATTAATAGATATAGTTATGCATCTATATCAAAGTATTAACACTTATTTCCAGATTTTTGATAATTCATCTTATTTATGTTGGGTTTTTTTTCTGAATTTTTTGCAAAGATTGCTTTATATGCAAGGGAAAAGAACATTTCAAAAAGACAGAATGCACATGTGGGCAAATACCCTTAAGCTGGAAGCATCCTTTTTGGCCACTGAGGATTCACAGAATAAGCAAAAAAAGTCCAAAGTGGCTCACTTAGAATGAGGGTAGTCATACAATTTATCACCCAAACCAGGACACTTTTGAGACTGAAAGAGGAAGCTATTAATAATTTTGCATAATCTGGGACTCCCTAGGCAATCTCAGCCCTTTGGTCAGTCTGTTTAGAGTGGAAGGTCTGTGGAACTTGTCTTTGAAGATGACCCAGTATTGGAGTGTTAAAGGTAAACCACAGAGACTGCCCTTTTATCAGTACAGTTGGGTGCAATTTCTAAACATACTGGCCAGATGGCTAAAGAACCTTGAAAACTTCAAGTTTCTCACCTCATTAGCTCATTTGGATCAATAGAACCCTAATTTTAGAAATTTGTTCTTGATTAAATAGTATTTCTCAAAGAAATATGCCATTTGACTAAGAACACACAGTATTATTACCCACATTCTCTCACACTGCAGATTTTCATCTTGGAAACACTGTGTAACAGTTTTAAACCCTTCCTGATTCCAAATCCCTTCTTGCCTTGCCTGTTTTCCACTAAGAGCTTTGTTTTAGGGAACTATTATCTGTGACCTGAGGCACTTACTTAAGATGGCCACTGTCCCCATCCATCACTCTGTTCCCTTCCGGCTATTTATATCTCCCAGTCCTTCACGGCCCAGTTCAAATTCCTCCTCTCTCCCAAGCCTTCTCCGCCCACCAGAGCAATCTGTCCTGCTGAAACACCTAGGCATTTATTATCTGCACATCGGATCTGCACCTTCTCACTGGCTATTCTGTTCTCCAGTTATTGACTGCACCTACATCACCCTCAAACTAGTCTGTAAGCTCCTCATGGGCACAACTACTCACATTCTATGCCACCTGGCATGTGGCCAGGCAAGGTCAGTCTGTCAACCTTTCTTATTCCGATCATAAACTGGGGGTTGTTAATTCCTTTATATACTCCGCCTCCCACCCCAGTTTGGGTGGTTGCTAGGCATTAAAAGAGGCGATTATTTCGATTACCCAAAGTGTCTAAATGCCAAGGTGTCTGCATAGGTGGAAAAACTAAAGCCTTCTAAAATGCGGCAACCGGTGAGGTCTTTCTTCCCTTAAAACATCATGAAATGGCACAGTAAAGATTCAGAACAAAGGTAAACAGGACAGTTACGTTGTAGAGTACTGTCTCTGTGTTAAACATGGTTCTGTAGGTATAAAGGACGAAAGCTCGGACAGGCTCTGTTAACACCTGCAATACTATCAGTCCCATCTTACAATATTTTACTTGTATTTTGATTCTCCCTGTACAGGGCCAAAACATGGAGCCCATGAGTCGATCAGTGCTCCAACATCTGCCCTCTCCCTCCTGAGAGTCCAGAACCTGCCATTACTTAGCATCGATAACAAACTAGGCAACACACGTTGCTATTCAATCACAGGTCAATCCATAATTGAAACGATACTCTTTGCACCTCCTGCTGCCACATTTATTAAACTGATATACATGTCAATGTGTCTTCCTCCAGCCTTAAGATGACTTAAACTGTACCTGAAGTGTGAACAACCAAATTTAGATACCAATATCGTTTTATTTATTCCAACCCTCAAGGCACCATATTTCTCATACGTGACAGTCTTCTTGGGAAATCTGCCAACTCAAATGAATTCATCGTAACCTGCCTCACTCTACAATACTTTACAGTTACACACGTGGTCAGCAAGGGAGGGTGACCTCTGTTCAAGCAAAAAGTAAAACTCCCAGTTGAACTGTTAACATAGACAAAGAGGGACCAATAATCCCCTTCCTTCTGCGAGTTCATCTGGCACCACAGTGAGCATCAGGAAAAGGCACACCTTCTCCAAGAAACTTTACTTCCATCTCTTAGAAAATAGTCTTCATATTCCTGATTTTGTTAGAACAAGGCACTTTAGTGCCATCCACCAGGAAGACTGTCACAGTAAATCTATGATGTCTGTGATGTGAATGGTGGTCCCTTAAAAGTGGCCCAGCTGTGCAGTGCACAACCTATGCAGTAACCCTGGCCAGGGGTTTGATAACTTCAGCGCGAGGGAGTTGTGCTTTATTTTACTTCCCCTCTGCACCTCAATTTCATCATCTATAAATTGGGAATAATAAGAGCTATCTAGCATCGGTGTCTTAGCGCTGATCAGCCTTCCCATTAGAATAGGAAAGCAATGGTCTGTAAAGGATTCAGAGAATAAGAAAGAGACGTCCACATTACTTGATGATTGCCTAAGAACTATATCCCTAAGATAGAGAGCTTACATTTTCTTCGATTCTGGGAATCGAAGGCTGGGAGCCGGTCAGGTAGCATCCAGTTGGGGACCTGTCTTGGATGACCTAGGTATGACTCTGGAATCCTTCAATCCAGTATCCATCCATTCATAAGGTTTCATTCATCCAGTAACAAAATTCATCCAGTAACAAAATCTGGCTTTCATATATTGAAAGTGGAAAGACTTGAGTTTTTCTTGTAGCGATGATGGCTCTCACGGCACCCCCCTTGCTGGGTGTCTGTGTGATGAAAGAAGCCCACGATGGCAAAGTAGTTGACCGGGTTAGGTGTTCATCCTCTGGAGACAAAAAAGAAAATTGGAAATCCATTGTCCTACATCAGGGTTTCTGGACCCCCTCACTATCATTTGGGGCTGGATAAATCTTCACTGATGGGGAGATGTCTGCATCTCATGGTAGGATGTTTACCAGCATCCCTGGCCTCCACCCCCTAGATGCCAAGATACGAATTAGAACCCCTCCCCTCCCTGTCACAACAACCAAAAATGTCTCCAGGCTTCACCAATGTCCTTGGGGTGGCGTGGGGCAGAAAAGGGGGAGGCAGGAAAATCATCCCTGGTTGAGCAACACTGGCCTATGTGGAAATTTAAATTTATAGCCTTAGAATCATTCTTGAGAAGTAGTCATCTATGAGCAATCTGGCCTCCAAACAACGGGGACTTTGTTCGAACAAACCTGGGCTTAGCTCTGAGTTCCGCAATGATTGTTTCATGACCTGAAAGACACTAGGCTTCTATTTCCTGTCATATAAATATAACCGAAACCTTGGCCTCTCATTTTCAGGATTTCCTCCTTTTGGGGCCGGGGCTGGAGGAAAGGTGTTAGGGACTGCTGGGGGCTGACCTGAGACACTGCAACCTAGGCATTCCCCTGCTCACTCTGCACCTGGCCACCTCCTGGAGTCCAGGGGCTGCCACCTTCTCTTGAATAACGGTTACCACACAGGGCTGGCATGAAGTGAAGATAGCAGCTTTCAACCTTGCTACCATGGCTTCCATGTAAGTATAAGCCCATCACTTAATTTCCCACAACACAGCTACCCAAGGCCAAGTCATTTAAAATCTTGAAGGAAGCAAGGGAAATGACAGCAGAGAAAACCTTATGAATGGATGGATACTGGATTGAAGGATTCCAGAGTCATACCTAGGTCATCCAAGACAGGTCCCCAACTGGACGCTACCTGACCGGCTCCCAGCCTGCAAAAGGCTCTCACCTGCCTCGTTCCCACCACCTGGGGGACGGTCAGTCCTCTGCCGTCTGGGAAGTGTAGGGACCCAGCGCTTGTCTCAGGCCCGCTCCCTCCCTCTCCTCCAGCCTTCACTTCCCAGGGCTCCTTTTCGCCCCCCAGCCCCGCAGGATGACTGACAGATGGGAATATCTACATAGAGGCTCACCCACTACCCACAGGGGTTGGCCTTTTCAGAATACTTGAAAGACAATCTCTCAACAACTCGTTTCCCTAAGTCTGAGATATTTGGTTTGGAAAATCACCTTGGGGGAGGCTTTCACCAAGAGTCCAAGCTGGCTGTAGCCATTGGGTCCACCTTTGTGGTTCCCTGTGAACAAGAAATGAAGTAAGGTTTCCAGTGATCTACTTGATCTGGCCCAGTCTCCATCATGAAATGTCTTATGACAAATGGTGAACAACAACACATATGACACAATTCCCAGGAATAAAAAATACTTTTTTAGAGATAAGAGTGCTAGGGTCTGAATGGTTGTGTTCCCCCTGCAAACTCATATGTTGAAGTCTTAATCCTGAAGGTGACAGTATTAGGAGGTGGGGCCTTTGGGAAGTGATTAGGTCATGAAGGTACAGCCTTCATGGCTGGGATTAGTGCCCTTATAAAAGAGACCCCAGAGAGCTAGCTCATCCCTTCTGCCATGTGGGGACATGGTGAGAAGGTACCATCTAAGAAGCAGGAAGCCCTCACTGAACACCAAATCTGCCGGCACCGATCCTGGACCTCCACCCTCCAGAACTGTGAGACATAAATTTCTGTTTTTCTTAAGCTACTTAGTCTGTGATGTTTTGTTACAGCAACTCAAATGGACTAAGATAGAGTATTCTAAATACATAATGGCAAAGAAACATTTTTTTTCCTAAAAGAAAGCAAAAAATATTATGAAACAGGAGTAATTAAAAGAGTAATTGGTCAAAAAATGGACAGAAGACCTAAGTAGACATTTCTCCAAAGAAGACATACAGATGGCCAACAGGCACATGAAAAGATGCTCAACATCACTAATTGTCAGATAAATGCAAATCAACGAGGTATCAGCTCACATCAGTCAGAATGGCCATCATCAAAAAGTCTACAAATAATATCAATAAATGCTAGAGAGGGTGTGGAGAAAAGGGAACCCTCCTACACAGTTGGTGGGAATGTAAATTGGTGCAGCCACTATGGAGAACAGTATGGACTAAAAATAGAGTTGCCACATGATCCAGCAATCCCACTCCTGGGCATATATCCAGAGAAAACTCTAATTCGAAAAGATACATGCACCCCAGTGTTCATAGCAGCACTATTTACAATAGCCAAGACATGGAAACAACCTAAATGTCCATCAGTAGATGAATGGATAAAGATGTGGTGTATATATATATACAGACATACATACACAGTGGAATATTACTCAGCCATAAAAAAGAATGAAATAATGCCATTTGCAGCAACATGGATGGACCTAGAGATTACCATACTAAGAGAAGTAAGTCAGACAGAGAAAGACAAATATATGATATCACTTATATGTGGAATCTAAAAAATGATACAAATGAACTTATTTACAAAACAGAAATAGACACACAAACATAGAAAACAAACTTACGGTTACCAAAGGGGAAGCGGGAGGGATAAATTAGGAGTTTGGAATATAGATATATACTGCTATATATAAAATAGATAAACAACAAGGACCTACTCTATAGCACAGGGAACTATCTTCAACATAATAACCTATAATGGAAAAGAATATGAAAAAGTATACACACACACATATATTCAATATATATATCTGAATCACTTTGCTATACACCTGAAACTCTTACAACATTCTAAATCAACTATACTTCAATAAAAAGAAAAAAAAAAAAGAGGAATTGAGGCTGGAAAAGACAGTTCAAGCAATGGAACAGAAAACAGCTCAAAAACATACCCATATATTTGGAAAGTAAGTATATAATGGATCTCTATAGAAAGGATAAATTACTCAATATATGCCCAGGAAAATTGGTAACTGTTTGGAAAAAGATCAAAAATTAATTTTTTATTTCACATTGGGACTTCCCTGGTGGCGCAGTGGTTAAGAACCTGCCTGCCAATGCAGGGAACACGGGTTCGAGCCCTGGTCTGGGAAGATCCCACTTGCTGTGGAGCAACTAAGCCCATGCGCCACCACTACAGAGTCTGTGCTCTAGAGCCACGAGCCACAACTACTTAGCCTGTGTGCTGCAGCTACTGAAGCCCACATGCCTAGAGCCCATGCTCCCCAACAAGAGAAGCCACCGCAATAAGCCCGCGCACCGCAACGAAGAGTAGCCCCCGCTCGCCACAACTAGAGAAAGCCCACGCACAGCAACAAAGACCCAATGCAGCCAAAAATAAATAAATTTTAAAAAATTTTTTAATTTCACGTCATTAACCAAAAATGTCTGAGATCTAATGTAAACACAAAAACCTATTAAGCATTAAAAAAATACACAAAAATATTTTATAACCTTGGAGAAGAGAAGTTCTTCTTAAGAAAGACACAAAAAGTAAAGGCCTCAAGGAAAAGCCTGATACATCTGACTACATCCAAATGAGAAAAAAAAAGTGTATGGAGAAGATGCCATAAACAAGGTTAAAAGAAGAAAAGCAACAAGCTGGAAAATTACATTATTTTCAAACAGACAAGAGACCTAAATCTAGGATGTATAGAGAATTCCTATAAAGCAATGAAAAGATCTAAAAAAATACCAATAACAAATCATCAAAAGATACTAACAGCAATTTACAAAGTGAAAATACAATGGACCTAAGAACAAATGTTCAGAAACATACTAGAGAGAAATTCAAATTAGATAAGCTATTTTTACCGTAATAATGTCAAAATTTAAAATGTTTGAAAATGTTAGGCGTTAATTAGGGCGTGAAAAAATGGGCACATTCCTGTGCTACTAGTGGGGGTATGAAGTAGTCAGCTACTTCAGAAGACAATTTGACAGAACTATTAAAATTTAAAATGTACATGCCCAGCAATTCTACTTTCAGGTAGAAATACTCCCTCATGTGCTCAGAAAGCATATATAACAATAGAGATGTTGATCAGCCTATTTTTTGTAAAACCAGAAACCTAAATGTCTGTCAATAAGATAATAGATAAATAGACTCTGGAACATTTTATGGGATACTTGGGAGCAGTTTAAAAGAATGAGGGATTTCCATATGTAATGACATGTAATAGTATGTGTGAAAAAAGAAGGTTGCAGAAAAATATCCACAGAATGGTCTGTTGCACGTGTCAATCTTGTTTATGCTCATGCAAGGCTTCTCTCTCAACCGGGATAAAAAATATATATATATGCACACACATATATATCCACATACATGTGAGTACACACACATATATATATACATACATATATACGCACATATACACATATATGTATGTATCTCCACAAAATGATGCTATTCATGTCTTAAAAAAATAGAAAAGAACACACACACAGCAATACCATCTACAGCTGTAATGCTAAGTCTATAGAGGAGGTAAATGTATAGAAAATGGTATGGAAAAAATGCCTTCAGACCTGGGGGTATGGTAGTGATCTGGGGGCAGGGGAGTGACCACGTTTGAAGGGGGCGATTCTAAGAGAATTTTCCACTTATCTCTATTGTTCTACTATCTTATAAGAACACATTTATACATGATTTTTAGAATTCAATATTGTTTCTTTTACAAAAGAGAATAAATTTTTCTCAGGAAAAAAATAATCTGCAGAGACCCCAGTCCATTTACTTTTTTTTTTAAGTTCTTTTTTTTTTTGATGTGGACCATTTTTAAAATTTTTATTGACTTCGTTACTATATTGCTTCTGTTTTTATGTTTTGCTTTTTGGCCACGAGGCACGTGGAATCTTAGCTCCCAGACCAGGGACCGAACAGGCACCCCCTGCATTGGGAGGCAAGTCTTAACCACTGGACCGCCAGGGAAGTCCCCTCCATTTACTATTACTGACAACTATTTATATTGTCATGCAAAGACTGTCTTCTCTCCAGTCACACTTTGGATTTTGCAGTTCTTGTGCATAACAAAAGGGTCTTCTAGGGTCTTCCCAGAACAAAGGGATATTTACCCTGCCCTGAAGTCCATGTCAGGATGGAGTTCCAGGCAGAAGAAGTTTCAGACAGCAGTCTCCACCAATTGACGCAGGGCAGCAGCCTCATACAAAGGAGAGAGAAGAGCTTTAGTTTTCTTTCTAAGGAGAAGGACCTTGTCAGAAGCGACCATAGGAGCCCTTCTAGCATCAGAGGGTTGGCCTGTTTCTGACTGGCAGCTGTTGTCTACAGGAAGCATTGCGACCAAAGTAATAATCATAGCAAACATTTACAGGCCCTATGCTGGGGGCTCCATATCCAGAAGCTCACTTAATCCTCACAACCATCTGAAGAAAAGCGCCTTAGTACTCATTTAACAGATGCGGAAACTGAGGGGCAGATGGATTAAGAAAGGTTCTCCAGCAAATGACTCAAGCACAGTTCTAATTCACACCTGCCAACCTCAAGCCTGTGCTCTGGCCTCCACCTGCATTGCCTCCCCAATTATATTACTGGTGAGTTTGGATGGGGTGGGTGGGCTTCGTTCCGATTAATTTGTGTACATTAACGTTAAATTTGTATTTATTTATATTTAGGTTAAGGGCTCAAAGTGATTTCTACAACAAGGCTAAAGAGAAGCCATCTTTTTTCCTGCCCACCCCCCAAGAAAGAGCAGCGGCTAGGGGTGGGGCTGGACCTACCACACTCTGGGAAGCAGAGGTCTCCTCAGCCTGCAGCATCAGAGCCAGTCCGGGGAGCCCCAAGTGATCAGTCACGGTTGAATCTGCCAGGGGGTTCACGGCAGCTCTACCTCGAGATAACACACTCCCATGTTGGCTTTTCTGCCCCAGTCAGAATGCAAATTTCATGTCTTTGTAGTGATATTTATTAATAGAGTCCATGTTTATTCAGACCAGGCATGTGGCTAGGGTCTTATATTGAAACCAATAAGAAAAAGCCTGGAATTCCCATTTTCTTTCCTACCCCTGGTGCTTCTAGGGGTCTTCTTATCCCAGTCCTATTTGATCCACCAACAGACAGGGGTCAGGGAAGAGGCAGGCAACCTAATCTAACAAGGTGAGGGAGACAGCACATCTGCCCTCCAGATACAGGGAGCTTTTATAAAAGGTAACAACATATGTATAATTTCCCCCCAAATTACAATTCTCAGAGAGAGAGGGTTAGGAAAATAAATTTAGAGAAAAGAGTGGCAGATGGGATAGATGGATTCAATTAAAGCAAAGAACATCAAACAATTCCAGGGATGCCTCATTTTAATGGAACATGTCATTTTCTCCTCATCGCCTCCAGGTAACTCCCAACGTCGGTCTAGGTAGGAAGTAGGGTGCGCACACAGCGCCTCAACCCCAGCAGGAGTTTAATATCCTCAAATGAGAGAGCTAATATTCCCTCCTCTCTTCTTCTCAATAATGTGGTGAAACAGCACATGAATCACACTAAGCGAATGCTGGCTCCGTATTTGATGCACATTTCCCCAGAACCAGGTGTTATTCAAATTAAATAGGTATTTTCCATTGTCATCTCCATTGGACTGATTTCTTTATTTGGTCTATGGGAGAGTCTCCTTTTTAATTAAACCAACCGCTGTCATTTTTCTAAGAAAGATAATAAAACAATAAAAATATTTACACCCCTTTTACCTTCCTAAACATTAATCATGCGGGAAGAAGGTGTTACCCCTTTGGTAGACAGTTTTATCACATAGACATTATACTAACGTGCTTTAAATTACTGTTCTGCAGGTCAGTTTATTCCTATTAAGGAGGTATAAGATTCTTGTTGTCACTAATAATATTTGTGACTATTTACTACCAAAAGGAATTCAAGTCTGCAATAAATTTGCCATATACATAGTTGGTATATAAGTATAGACATGCATATAATAATATATATGCACCATGCTGACCCCAATACTACTCCCAACTGACCTCAATTTTCATCTAAAGTCAAGTGTAAAAATTAGTAGTTGGATGAGCAATGCCTTCTTCATTCTCTGGCTCCCAGTGGTGTAATTTAATTGACAGCCATGTTATCCATAGTTACGAAGTCATAGGTGGGTTATAGTTTCACAAAGATGGTATTATAATCTCCATAGTCAGAGAAACTGTGGAAGGCTTAGAGTAGAAACTACAATTATACCTCATAACTCTAACTGCTATAACGTATACGTGTTCTATCAGTTAAACATGGCAATGGTATCCAAAGTCTTGTTTTGTAGAGAGGCCAAATCACTTTTAGATTCCAGCCCATACTTTACTATGTTGTAAACTAAAATCCCCCCAGCTAGAAGGGAATAATGTTTGGGCTGTCTT
Source organism: Balaenoptera musculus (assembly GCF_009873245.2). Classification (NCBI taxonomy): domain Eukaryota; kingdom Metazoa; phylum Chordata; class Mammalia; order Artiodactyla; family Balaenopteridae; genus Balaenoptera; species Balaenoptera musculus. The sequence goes on along the minus strand of NC_045793.1, from coordinate 90,090,617 downwards.
ATCATCTTCAGGGTGCTGGGCAGAAATAACTTGAGAAACTCAGCTGGGGTAGTAAACTAATGTTAAAATAGTGAACCATGGCTTTGTTTCTTCTGCACCTTAGATGCCCTTACTTTCCCTGATGATAAACAAGCTTTGATTTTTCTTGAGTGACTTAAAGTGGCTCCCAGGAGAGGAGACAGAATTTTCTGGAAGCTCAAGTCACTGACTCCCAGCCCCTGGGCTTGAGTCCCTTCATCACTGTACCCTCCACATACCTCAAGGAGGGTAGGGTTGTAACAGCCACCAGTGTGGTGGCATCGCTGTCACTAAAGACTTTTTCCCAACAGTTACATCATGACCTTGTCGTTGGCGAACTCTCTATAAAGTAGTGATTAAGTTTAAATAGCAGAAACTTGAGTACCCAAAGGATAAAGATAAATTACCATACTCAGCATGTAGGAGATACTAGTGTAAACCAGTTGCACAAAGCTGGCCAAAAATTTAGAGAAGGATGATACACAATTCACAGGAGGCTCAAAAGAGGAACAAGGGAACATTGCTCAGACTCTTCCTTTGTTAAACATATTTTTCTAGTAAGTTTTTTGTTAACCCATCACTTTACACCCAAACCATTCTGTATTAGTTATCTATTGCCATGTAACAAGTTACTTAACAACTTAAAATGACAAGCGTTAATGATCTCACAGTTTATGTGGATCGGGAATACAGGCTTGACTTAGCTGGGAACCTCTGCCTCAAGGTCTTTCACAACTGTGGGCCAGGGCTGTGGTCTCATCTCAAGGCTCGACTGGAGAAGGACACGCCTGTAAACTCTTGTGGCTGTTGACAGGAGTCAGCACCTCACGGGGTACTGAACAAAGAGCCTCACTTCCCCATGGCCTGTTGGCCAGAGGCCTCCCTCAGTTCCTTGCCACATGCACCTCTCCAAAGGACAGCTCACAACTGCAAGCTGTGGCCTTCCCTTAGAGCAGGCCAGTGAGAGCAAGAGTGAGCAAGACAGAAGCCACAGTCTTTTTGGAACCTAACCTTAGAAGGGACATCACTTTGCCACATTCTATTTGTTAGAAGCAAGTCACTAGGTCCAGCCCACAGAGAAGGAGAGGGAATCACACAAGGGCATGCACACCAGGATGTGGGGGTCATTGGGGTCATCTTAGAGGCTGCCTACCACCCTTGCATGCACAATGAGGAATAAACACCAAAATGGAAGGAAAATTGGAAAGCCGTAGGGGAAGAGGAAAATGTTCTATGATCTAATTACTTCTACCTCTGAGCTCTCTCTCTCCCTTTCCCCAAATCCAGTCATACAACGTACTCTCTGATGAGGCCCTTCTTCACAGTGTCTCTCATACCTGTCTCCTCCTCTCCACCTGCATGGGACCATCAAAGTTCAGGCCTTCCTTTCTTCAAATCATGAATAGTGCAGCACTACTTTTCTAACCAGCTTCCATAGTCCAGTACATCCTGGACACCAAGGCCAAAGGAATCTTTCTAAGTCACACTTTCTACTTATCCTTTTACTACAGAAAGCCCTTTAGTGGCTCCCCAGTGTCAGACAAAACCCAAATTCTTTAGGCTGCCATAAGATGCCTTCCATAATTTGACTCAGGCCTGACTACAAACTCATCACTCCCAAACCCAAATAATAACCCACCATCCCAGGTAAACCACACTCAACACCCTAACACACCACAATTTTGCTCAGCTTGAAGGCTCTGCTGACACCATTACTCCTCCTTCCCTTGGCAAGACCAATCTTCACCTTACCATTATAAACCACCCCCATTTCCAAGATGCAAAGCAGAGTCATTTCCTCTGTGTGTAATCTTCTCTGTGACACATTTTCTGATCACTCCAAACTAGATTTCAGTTCCTCCCACAGACAGGCACAGATCTGAGAGACCACACCATTCACTGCCCCAGCCAGTCACTGGGTACATGTCTTATTTTTCCAGGGAGCTGATAATTTTCACACCTTCCTTCTTCCACAGAGACCATCAGACTGCATCTCTACCAGAGCTGGGTTGGGTCTCATTTGTCTTTCTCTGCTGGGGATGGTAGTCCATGACAGGCAATGTTTGTTGAAAAGATGGATGGATGGATGGAAATGTCAAGCATAGTGTCTGGCATATGATGAGGTCAATAAGTAATAAATATTCGCTACCACCACCAATCCTTAAAATGAGAATCTCCACTCAGTGGCACCTTAGCCATTTAGTGGTTCCTATGTAGGAACCCTTCCGAAGAGAGCAAAGGCAAATGAAATTTATCTGGGTCTGACCCAAAATAAGCCCATTCACACAAACATCACAACAAGATCAATTCACAGCTCCTCTTTCATCACCCATCCTAAACCTGGCTTTGAGGTACAGGATGCCAAATGCAGGAGCATAAGATGACAGGCACAGCAGACGTCAGTACAAAGCAACTTCAAATCCATGCTCTTCAGCCATGAGGCAGAAACAGAGGTTGTAAGAACTAAAAGGGTGCTGGGGGAAATGAGGGAAATATATCGATTGTGGTGGAGTGTCCATATATTTTAGGTAATTCCTAGCAAATTAAATGATTTTTTTTTTGAGAGATACCGTAAGACCTTCTAAGGCCTTTGCTGCCAACCCCTAGGGAGAGGGGGGAAATCTCAATTAACGCCTCAAATGTCCAAAATCCAGAGAAAATTTAACGCTTCCTTTCTAGCTGGCCAAAGCAGTTAAGCCTGAAGTGAACTCTCCCAGGAATCAGATTCCTGGCCGTAGGTTGCATGCGCTCATCCGGGCCATCCTCATCTCACAGTGGGGAGCGCTGGAAACGGCTCCAGGGGCTTGGCCCGCCAAGCAGCATCTTCCGACAGTGGGTGAGTCCGCTCTCCCACTATCGTGATCCTGGAGCAAACTCTACGCGGTGGTTCTCTGAGAGCCGGAGACACGCGTCGCGCGGAGAATCTGGGGGGACCCCGGCCCTGAGTTTTGAGCTGTGAACGCCCCGCCGTCTGAGATGGGAAGGCAGCTCCTCTCGCCCCAAACTCACCTGCTTTTTAGAACCACTTCCATCTACCCACTGGTCTCAGCTCCCAAAGGCATCCGCAGGGTGCAGGAATCCTCCACGGCCCAAGGTCCACCGTGAAAGAGAAGACAGGGTGGAGGGAGAGGTGGCTGGGAGAAGAGGTCACCAGGGTCCCCTCCCTGGCTTGGGGTGGTCGTCGGGGAGGGGGGCTGCTCGGCCCCTCCCCACTAAGCGGCGGGGATCCTCGCGGGGGCGCCTCACCGTGGGCGACAGGGACCGGCGAGGGAAGGACGCGCTGGCGGGGCTGCGTGCAAAAACTTTCCGTCCTAGAGCGCAACTCTGCGGGGAAGACCATCCTTCCCACGGCCCCAAGTCGCGCCTCTCTCAGGCCATCCCCGACCCCTGCCGCACGCCCAGCCCCTGCGACCCCGGCTCGCGGGTGCCGGCGGTGGCCACGGCGCCGTAGCATCCAGGGCCGGGCGCTGCAGCCTCGGGTCCCGGCGCGCGGCCCCGCCCCCGGCGGCGGGCGTGCGGGCGGCGGGCGTGCGGGCGCCGGGCCTCGGGGCGTCTCTCTGGTGCCCCTGGCGGCGGCGGAGGACGCCGAGAGCCGAGCCGAGCCGGGCCGGGCGCTGAAACGCCGGCTCCTCCTCCTCGCTCCTCTCCTCCTCCTCTGCCTCCCTCCCTCCCTCCCTCCCCCTTTCAGAACACTCAATGTCGGAACGTTCCGAAGATGACGTCGGAGCGTTCTCGAATCCCGTGTCTCTCGGCTGCTGCTGCCGAAGGAACAGGGAAAAAGCAACAAGAAGGAAGAGCAATGGCGACACTGGATCGCAAAGTGCCCAGTCCGGAGGCGTTTCTGGGCAAACCCTGGTCCTCCTGGATCGACGCCGCCAAATTACACTGCTCCGACAGTAAGAACCCCACCGCCTCCTCCTCCTTTTATTACCCTGTAACCTTTCCATTCACCTAGAGCCACTGGGAAAAAGTGTGTGTGTGGAGAGAGAGTGGCCCCCGGTGTCCTCCATGCTTCTCCCTCTCTCTAAATAAATACACACAGAGACAGATCATCAATGCACAGAGAGAGGCCCTGCTGCCAGGGCTGTCTGTCTGTCTGTCTGTGCCCGCTCCCCGTGGCAGCCCGCGGGGTGGGCTTTCACAGCCCCACGGTGTATCCGTTCAAAAGGCTACTCTGTTGCTGCTTGCATAGTTTTTTTGGTACCTATCTGGGCCAGGTAGATGGAAATACGGACTTGGGAGAAAATGTTGCATTGTCAATTTTTGAAAGATTTTCATATCCAGTATTTATATCGATCTGTTTGCAAATAAACACTCTCCCTCCCCCCCCCTTGACTTTGGCTCCCCCCCTTTTTTCTCTTTTTGTCCTTATTTTCTTTTTTCCTTTTCTTTTTCATCTGCAGATGTAGATTTAGAAGAGGCTGGAAAAGAGGGTGGAAAAAGCAGGGAGGTTATGAGGCTTAATAAAGAAGGTAAGTGGAGCTACTGGCATCTTAGTGTTAGCATGTGTGGCAGAATCTTCACAGGATTTCGACTATAATGTGAATTGTTCTGCTGGGTACAGAGTGACTAAGGCTTGTCAAAAATTGAGCACGCCCAGGTGACTACTGCTTCGTGTTAACTTCTTTCAAAGTATAAATACAACTGGGGGGTAGAGGCGGGGAGGTTGTTGACGGCAGAAGTTTCCTGCACTTCAGCTGGAGTCCACATTTGGACCTTCTGGTGCATATCTGCCATTCGCCTTTGGAGCATCATTGCCGAATGGTGCGGGGTGGAAATCGCTGAAATGAGGAGCGGGGCTCCCTTCCCAAGCACCCCAGCCTTCCTCGTGGGTAAATACACAACAATTTAATGAACCCGATGTGGTCAATCATCCCAGCAGCTACTTCTCCACTCTCCCCTGAAAGCCATGGTACGTGGCAAACCTTCGCAGCAAGTTACGTTTGGCATACTTTGTGTTTGGTCACAGATTGTTATGTGGTGAGCGGGGTTAGGGGCATCTGTGTGTGCCGCCCCCAGCCGGTCACCCAGCTCTGCTTCCCCAGCGTGGAATGGAAATACAGTACCTGAAATGGGACACAGTGAGTAGCTAGGTCATCCCAGACGGAGGCAGGCGAGTGAAGCCACAGCCTACTGGAACTGGGCATCAAACACACATGGTCGTCATAAATAAATCATAGCCTATTCGCGTTTGCAAGCCTGCCATATGTAACTCTGACCTGTGGGCTTCACGTGGAGCAACTCCAGAGGCCACTTTCTGCTGAACAAATGGATGGGTTCATTTGAATTGTGATTTACTAACTGGTGTCTTGTAAACGTGGTTGGCTGAAATTGGGGGTGGGAGGAGGTGCAGGGGGGCAGAAGAGGTTGGCAGGAAGTGTTGAAAGAGTTCAGCCATAACTAGGCCATAGGAGCCTGGCTCATCCAAAATGAATGGAGAAAAGGCCATTAGACACAAAAGAACGGTCTCCCTCATAAACCGCGGTGTCACCCTGGTAGGCAGCTGAAACCTGCTTGGAAAGATGGAACTCATTTTGTGGATCACACCTCAGACAGTCGGTTTTCTGTGCCCAATCATTTCCTGACCATCCAGTGAGAGGAGAATTTGTGCTTCAGAAAAAATGACATGGAGGTTCAAATGCATGCATATTCAAGGACAGCGCTCTAGCGTAATGTTTCTGCTAATTAAGCACTTTGATTGGGAACGAAACCTTATTTTAAAGATGTTTGCTTCTAAATATCTTAGTGTGATCTTGACATGTGTCTTTCGGATGCACAAGGGAATGACATCAAGTGGCCTTCTTACAAGTGGCAGCTTACTTGTGCTCAATGTCCATGTGTGTTGGCATTGGAAAGTATCACTGGAGGTTGTTTTTCTTCACAAACTCTTAACATCTTTAAAAGCTTACGGGACTCAGTTATCAGACCGCTGGCAATGAAAAGGTTTCCACGAAAGAAGATGAAGTTGTGAAAACCTTTAAAGTTGAATAAAGGTCATGGTATGGCCCAGAATTGGCACCTCTCAGGCCTGCGTGATAGATTATGACTATAACACACAAAACTCATATTCTGCACCCTTCTCTGGGCTTCTGTTTCAAAAAACTCTCATTCTCAGATTCTCTTTGCCTCACGAGAAATAGATTCTATTAACGAAAAAAAAAATGTAAAGCTCTCCTTTCCTCAGAAGTCACAAGTGGTACATCCTGCTTATTATATCCTTTTGCTGTAAAGGTACAAAGATTTAGCTCCTAATGATATGCATTTGCATTAAGGACCCCCACTGTTCAGTGTAACATGCAATTGCTGAGTTCACCAAATAGCCATGGATGGGCTGAAATCTCTTTGTTCGTGGGCCTGGTGGAGCAGGTCTGGGTTAGCAATTCCTGAGTTCTTCCTGGCATGTGCACACAGTTTTCTTTATGGATAGCGTATACAGGTATGAACTATATATCTCTTCCCCATGGTGAGGAGTTTAAAGGTTGAGCTGAGACTTGGTGTCAGGGTGTTCGGTTGCCAAAGTCCCCAGAAACACTGGTTGCCTTAGTCTTGCTGTTGGCCTTGTTGGAGTAATCGTGTGGGAGGTCTCAGGATGAATATGTGGTTGTGGATGGATCTCTGCAGGGCAAAACGTGGCCTAGGTGTTTCTCCATATGTGAGCATACATAGACTGACCAGGATGTCATCAATAGTAAGCAGGTCTTGAGATTTGTGCTTTAATAGCAATGAATAGATAAAGTTTAGGAATTCCAATTAAGAAATGAAGGTATATGATCCAGATTTTGATATGTTTTTTTTTATTGTGGTAAAATAAACATAACATAACATTTTCCATTTTAAAGTCTACAATTCAGTGATACTAAGTACATTCACAGTGTTGTACAACCCTCAGCACTATCCATTTCCTGAACTTTTTCATCATCTCAACCAGAAACCCTGTCTCCATTGTATAACAATTTCCCAGTCCCCCTCCCCCAGGGCCGAGCCCTGGAAACCTCTATTCTACTTTCTGTCTCTATGAAGTTGCCTATTCTAGATACTATATATTTGCAATATGTGTCCCTTTGTGTCCAACTTCTTTCACTTAGCATCATGTTTTCATTATTCATCCGTGTGGCAGCGGGTATCAGAATTTCATTCCTTTTTATGACTGAATAATATTCCATTGTATGTACATGCCATGTTTTGTTTATCCGTCGTCTGTTGATGGACATTTGGCTTGTTTCCACCTTTTGACTATCGTGAATAATGCTGCTGTGAACATTGTGATATGATATTTTTTATAGACTAAGCTCAGGGAACAAAATTAGGCTGGGAAAGTGAAAAAATAATCATTTTACCTTCTGCCTCCATCTGGCCACAGCTTCAGAAGATACAGGAAGGCTTGCAGACTTTTGAACAACCTGATTATTGTAAGATAATTCCTTCTGCGTTTCTTGAACCTTTTTCTACTTCAATTCTCCACCTATATCAGTATGAAATGTTAACTGAATGCTTTGAAATTTCTGTAGTAAAGTCTTCACATTCATGTTATTATTTTGTCCAAAGTAAACTAAAATTATGGTCAAGAGGAATTTGGCAAATACTTTTGAACCTTGCCAGGTCATCACCTGGGTTCAGAAGGTGTTGTTAATTCCGTGCTTGTGTGTGGTCATGTGGGGTTATATTGAGGGCAGCCTGAAGCGGTGAAGGGAGCAGGAGAGAGGACTTTAAGTCCGCTTCCTAATCCCGTATATGACCTTGGGAACATCACTTCCCTTGTCTGGGCCTGTTTTCTTTCTTGTAAAGTAAGGGAGTGGATTAAAAGTCTCCTGAGGTCCCTTTGAGACCTCTGAACCTAAGTTTCTCTGTTGAATGTACCTACATTTGAGATGCAGTCATACTAGACGGGCTGTTTTTTGAAGAAACTTAAAAAAAAAAAAAAGCAAACCCTCACATTAAAAATATCTTACACTACTACATCCTGGGTTTATTTTCTCCTTTTATAATCTCTTGGTGGCAAACCTCACTGCATCTCGTACACAAGCATATTGTGCTGCAAATAGTTTGTGAATGGTATGTGGCCTTTAGGACTCTGAGAAAACTGAGGGTCTTAGTCCAAAGCCCAGGGGGATGTGTTCCCCGTAGTGGAGAGGGGGTTGACCTCAGTCAGCTTGGATCCATCAAGCACTGCGATTTCCTAAGAGGAGGGGTCCCAGAAACCTGATCAGCCTAATCTAATATGTGAGCTGCCATTATGATAGAAAATTCCAAGGAAGGCCATTCATCTAGCTAACCTTTTAAAATAATTTTCTCACTCCAGCTTCATAGATTTATTGGAAGACTTTTTTCAAGCTAATTGGGGAAAAGCTCTGTGATTTAGAAAGATGTCTCCCTTTTCTAATTGCCTCACCTGAACTTTTTTTTTGAAGAACGGTCAATTCATAAATAAGGACCAGGTGCGTATAGCTCGTTAAGTGTCCTGGACTATACAAGTTCGGAGATAATAACAGGGTTGTTGTGAGGATTTACTGAGATAATACAAAGGGCTTAGCACAAAGTAAGCGCTTAATATGTGCCTTTATTATTTTTTAGATGTTATTAGGATTATCATCATCATGTATTAATGAAGCTAGTTCTAGAAAATTTTATTATTATAACTAACGAGGATTTTTAACTAATCAGTGATGAACAGAAAAGATATACTCAATCAGAAATTTCATTTTTAGCGTAAACCATGTTATAATTTTATAAAGCTAAGGATTTTTTAAAAACTGATTTCTATGCTATCCATGCTTTTAATGGAGTACAGCTGATATGTAGTCGTTGATAACTTTTATCAAGAGCTAGAGAAAAATACTTTGGCATTTTGGGGTTTATGGCTGAGAAAGGTTTACGAAGTTCTTTCTGGGGACCAGGAGGTCTAAAAAATAATTTTTAAAATGATCGATCCGTTGTTTGATCTGATCAGTGAAGACAGAAAGTCCTCAATGGATCATTGTTTGGGTCTTTTGGAAGCCTACCCTCATTACTTCGGGCGTTTGTCTGTGTGTCAGTGTTCCCAGGTGTTTCGATTTGATGTAGGTAAACTTGTGGAATGCTTCCAATTTGAAAACTGTTCAGGGGCCAGTAAGATCTTGCTGTGACTGTGAGAGTTTGCTGTTCTCCTGAGACGCTGGTGGAGTCAGGCTGGACCACAGGAGGAAGCACGGAACATGGGAATGTGTTCAACTCAAGTCTAGGAGTCTTGCGTTTATGGCTGGATGGGAGCAAATCGGAGAAAAGATGGCACCTGACCTGGTAAGAATGGAGGGTTCTTAGAATCCAAGCCAGGGAAGCCAGCGACAATTGGTGGTGATTTCTAGTAAACTGTGGACAGTTCCCCTTTTTCATCATACAGACAACTCCATTACTTATGCTAATAGGTGATAGGAAGACACCAAGTCCACAGATTATATCGATAAACCTCATCTTCGCCATTCATTTCAACTTCTTTCTCCATTAAGCCTACCTTCCTCCCCTTTTGCTAACGAGCAGCAACATTTGTTCACTTTGGCGCTTCGTTATCATCTCTCTTCTTTTGCCCAGTGCTTGGGATGAAAGGACATGAGAGACAGAGTGGCCTCAAGGTGGTAGGGAGGAAAGATGAAAAGGAGGAGAAGGGCTTGGAGAATGAATCAGCTTCACAGCTGCATCCAGCCGATGGAGGAGGGGGAGTGCCAGAACCAAGACGGCAAAGCCGAGGGAGGGGATTTCCAGCACCATCTAGTTTTGAAAATACAAAGCCTCTAAAATGACTATCTCTTTATATATACAAGTATTTCCATGTGCCTGGGTTCTCATGTGGAGAAAATGTGGCTCTGGCTCCTTCCAGAAGGCACGGTTACCCTGTGCTGGGTTCTCATCATATGTCAGTCTACAAGAATGATGCTTTTATCTCTGGAAGATGTAGACTATTTCCCTCTCTCTCTTTCTATCTCATTTAAATGCTTCTTATTTTTTTAAAAATAATGTTCACGTGTTACAAAGTTGAGAAGGGTATACAGTGAAAAGAAAGTCTCCCTTTTACCCTTGTCCCCAGTTGCTTGTGTATCTTTCCCAAGATAGTCTATGTGCATCCAAGTAGATACATAGATAGTTTTTCCTGCCTGCTTTGCCCACATGGCTGATAGCATCCTATAAGTATTGCCTAGTGTCTTGCCCTTTCCATTTATCTTAGGGAGTGGTCCACATCAGTTCATGAGGAGCTACTGCAGTGTCTTTTTGGTGCCTGCTTAGTGGGAGGATGGTTTAAGCCTCTGGGTGTCTTGCTTAGTTTTTAATACAACCTCCTGCTTTCTTGGCCTCCGTCGTGCATTTGAGACTGACAGTGGGACAGCACTGGGCTAGGCCTGGGGGGACAGCAGTGAAAAAGCGCAGCCCTTGCATTGTGGCGCTCCCATCCTAGCAGCCAAGGCAGACATTTAAAAAGTCGTGGCGACTGTGGTGAGTGTTCTGAAAGGGAAAATTGGGGTACTGTTGGAAAGCATGACAGGGGGCCTAATTTAGGTTAGGGGATCAGTGAACGCCTCCCTGAGGAAATCTTATTTATGCCACAACCTGGAGAATGAATGGAAGTTATCCATATGCAGGGCTGGGTGGGACGGAGTTAAAGGAAACAACATGTGTGCAGGCCCAAAGTGAGAGAATATAGAATGTTCTAGAAACTAAAAAGTCTGTTGCTGGTGTGACGATAGCAAAGCAGAGAGTGGTCTAAAGTTTCTCAGCAGGAACACTACTTCTTTGTGGTGGGGGACTGTCCTGTGTGTTGCAGGATGTTTCGCAGCATCCCTGGCCTCTATCACTAGATTCCAGTGACACCTACCCCTCCCTTGAATTGAAAAAACCAAAAATGTCTCCAGACATTGCCCAAGGTCCTGGGGATGGGGTGGCGGAGTACCAAGTCACCCTGATAGAGAATCACCGGTGTAAGGTGAGGCTGGAAAGGTAAGAACACAAGAAAAATAGACTCAACAATATTCTGCTACCATCTTTCCATGTCTTAGGCCTAAGTTCCCGGTGAGGCGGCCTAAGTTCCCGGTGAGGCAGCCTTACTGAATACTTAGCAGGCAAGCGTGGAGCTGTGACTGTCCCCCGCACGGTGTGACCTTTGGGAGCATCTAAAGAGAGAAGACTCCGTCCCTCCCGGAGTTCTCCCCCAAAGGTTTCCGAGACGACCCCTCCAAACCTTTGTGTCCATTCTGTAGTAAACGGTGATGGCACTGAGATTCAGGTTCTAATTCTGGGTGGCCCAGCCCTCCCTCACTGCGGGTGGAGGAGACCCCAGGGCGCCGATTCAGATAATGACGGCATTTATTGTACGGGGGTCCCTGATGTCAAAAGCGTCACAGTGAAGCATTAAGGATTTCAGTTTATATTTAAAGTCAGGCTGGAAATACAACTGGCGTTCTGTGCAGTTGATTACCCGTGGGATTTGTCTGAAATGGGGATCCACATGATGGAGAGCAAAGCGGCTGGTTTCAGGATTTCCACATTAAGGATTAGAAAATAGGAAGGGCAGAGGAGGATTGGATTCCTAAGGGCTCTGGCCCGTGTGCCAAGTGGTCTGTGGCATTATTTAGGCCTGGAAGGCCATGTTCACTCTAGCCAGTGGCTCACAGAGGCCTGCTGTCTCCGCTTCAGAAGTGATTTAGGGAAGTTAGGCAGATTTGGGTTTTGCCTGGCTTTCTGTGTACGTCGTGTTTATATCCTTTGGGCTAAGCTTTCATTCATGACGCTTTGTTTCATTCATGACATCCTTTGGAAGTAGACATAAAATGGTAGCAGCAGACACAGGGAGACCCTGTCCTAATCAAATCCCTTTTATCCAAGGACCCCATCCTCTGAGGTGGCCCAGTGTTCATGTCTGGAAACTAGGATCATTTAGTGACTGCAATAGAAGTGACATCACCAAGGTGGTGACATAAGTCATTCCCGACTTTGCCCCTCCTCACAAGAACAACTACCAACTATTCATGGACAAGACACCACTGGAGAAAATCCTAGAGCACAGGGGTGAGGCTGAAGCACACCCCCGCGCCACAGAGAGCAAGACACATGGCTTTAGAAGGGTCAGAGGAGCAGCTACACGTGACTGGGTGCCCCTCCCCCAGGCCAGCAGCACCTTGAGGAGAGGCTGCCACTCTCCGTGCAGGGACATCCACACCCACCCCCCAGTGTTGTGGGTCACTTCTTGGGAGCCCCGACGCCAGTCTTGCCTCGCGGGGACCATGGGGGAATCTCCAGGGCTTGACCACTGGGAGTCCAATCGTGACCGCAGCAATCAAAGGTAGCTCTGATGGAGAGGGAGAGGGTTGGCCAGTGGGTTGACCTTCTTCCGAATTGTAGAAACTGAATGTCAAGGACTGACTTCTGTGTGTCTCTCTTCTCCTAAATTTCTTGGTGCGATGTTCTGCAGAGGTTGGGCTCCCAGCTAATGCTGGTTGGCTGGCTCTCTCTTACTCTCTCCTGTGGCAGAGCTCAGATTGGCCACATCAGCCAAATGGACTTGGATTTGGACCCTGAGGCACTTGAACTAATGATGAGAGCCTAGGAAAGCACTTCCTGCCAGTGAGCTGAGGCCGAGGACCTTTACCGTGCCAGGGTTAGACTTGGCTACGCAGTTGCCTCTAAGTCAAGCTGGAATTCCACTGTGGGGAAAGCTTGTGTTTTTATGCGGATGCTTTATCTTTGTACCTGTGGTTTCATAACACAATTCTGCTTGCCAATTTCAGGGATCAGGTGCTTAAAGAAAAAAGGAAACCAAGTAAATACTCTCTAGGGCAGGACAGAGTAACATCAGGAAGATAAAAGTGACGCAGTGACGGGCTCCTTGAACATAGAAGCAGTTATCAGTGTACCTGTTCTGTGACGCCAGTTGTGGTTCTCTGAACGTTAACAGTTCAAGGACACCTTTGGCCGGGGGATGGTGGGAGCAGGGGAGCTCTGTGACCCTGCCGCAATACACCAATAGGTCATGGAGTCCTGGGTTGGGGGTGGAGAGACAGGACATCCAAACTAATGACACTAACCAGGGTATGGAAGATGGTTGAGACACTTTCCTAGTTTGGTCGTATCAGACCTAGCTCTTTTTCAGAGCATAGTGGCCACAAAAAGACAAATACGGTATGATTTCACTTATATGAGGTTCCTGGAGGAGTTATATTCATTGAGACAGAGAGTAGAATGGGGGTTGCCAGGCACTGGGGGAGGGGGGAAGTGGAGAATTTGTGTTTAATGGGTACAGAGTTCCAGCTGGGAAAGATGAAAAAGTTCTGGAGATAGATGGTGGTGACAGTGAACTGAACATGTAAAAATGGCTAAAACGGTAAATTTTATGTTATGTATATTTTATCACAGAAGTGCATTGGCACTGCAGACTTAGAAGCTGCATGGAACATTATTTAAATCTGGACTCAGCCACTTAGTAGCTGTGTAGTAAGATAACTTTTCTGAGCCTCCATTTCCTCATTTTCAGAATAGGAATAATAGCAGCTCTCAGGGTTGATGTGAAAACACATGAGACACTATGTGGCATACGGTAGGTACTCAATAATGTAAGCTTCTCTTACGATGACTGTCACTTTTACCAGGCACTTGGGTCCTCTTCCTTGCCTTAGCCGAGCTGCCACTTCCAGGGGACAGACGGCATCCTTACTGCTCCAGGAGTGTGCCTTGACTCACTAGGCATCTTTGGTCCATATTTTGTCCCTCATGCTTTAAGGATGCCGGGAATAAAAACAAGAAGAGTTGGACCCATGTCCCTATGCTGTGAGTTTTCAAGGGCAAGTCAGTTTCAGTTTTTCCAAAGTGTGGTCATTTGGGGGACCCTGTGTTGAAATCACCTGGGTACTTAGCATCCCAGGCTGCGGTGACACTGAATCAGAAGCATTCAGAGTGGAAGACAAGAATGTGCATTTTAACAGGCCCCCTAGGTGGCTCTGATGTTTACTGAACATTGGTTACAGGAAGTGGCTCTCGACCCTGCCCACCTTGGGAATCCTTTGTGAAGCTCTTTAAAGGCCGAGGCACCAGGACCACTCCCAGACACTTGGATTCCGTAGGTCCAGTTTAAGGGGTTCTGGGGAGCTGCTTATATATGTTTTTAAAAATTTCTTCTTCTTCTTCTTATTTTTATTATTATTATCATGTGTTTTTAAAAATAGCAATCCTAGCTGCCGTTTACTGGGCATTGAGTAGGTGCCAGACATGGAGCTAAATGTGCATTTTTCTCATTTAACCCTCATGACACTCTGTAAGGCAATTCCTGTATCAACCTCATTTTAGAGATTAGGAAACTGAGGCTCAGCGAGGTTAAGTGATTTACCCAAGGTGATATAGCAGGGAAGGAGAAGAGCTGGGATTTGAACCCAGAGGCAGGCTGATTCCAGAGGCAGTACTCTTAAGCACCGTGTCATGGTGTTGCCCTAGGAGCAGGGCTAGGCCTAAGGTGAGGCCGGCGGGGCACCCAGAACACACATTGAAAGATGCACACACAGGCTCCTGCGAATGCAGAGCGAGGGCCTCCTTAAATGCTGCACCCTGAGCGCCTCACTCACCTCACCCAGCCCTGCCTCAAAGAGCATATTCTTTAAGCAACATGGTTATAGTTTTCTTCCCCCTCATGTGTGTAAGCCTGTGGCCTGCTGGTGGGGCCCCAGGTCTCCCCCCCTCAGTGAAATGCTTTCTCATCCCAAGGCCCCAGCGCTGGGGCCTCTGTGGTCAGAGCCCTGGCCTCAGGGAAATCTCAGGAGCTGACTTAAACTGTTCCTTTTTGGGAGAAGGTGTTAGCAGAGATGGTTGCCAAGCAACTCCAGGGGCATCTATCTACAGTGATGATTTCTCTTTTTTTTCCCCTTTTTGAACATCTTCTAGGCCGCTTTTTAGTTTCCCTCTTGGCAGTGGGATTGTTAGTGATTTCATGAAGGGTGTGCTCCTTTGGATGATGGAACGGAGATTCCTTTTCAGTACCCTCCAGTTAGAGGTGACCTATTGATGGGCAATACGCCTGCTAAGTGGGTGTGAAAGACCTTTGCCTTCTTCAGCCACAGAGATACCCTAGTTGTGACTGGCTCTGAGGGGCAGTGACAAAGAAGAGTCTGTGACTGGACTTGCTGAGAGAGGCACAGAATGCATCTCCCACATGAGGATAGGGCGACGTGGTGATGTTCAGGTCCGTGGCTCTGGATTTCACCTACTCCCCATTAACTAGGGTACTTAGCATTTTGTACGTGGGGACCTGGCTGATCCTCAGGGAACTGGATGAAGATCTCCCTCTCTCTCTCTCTCTCTCTCTCTCTCTCTCCCTCTCCCCCCCTCTCCCTCTCTCTCTCTCAGTGGTTTTAGAGACCAGGGGAGCCCTCGACATGTGTTTCCTCTTCAGCGCCGTCCCTCCTACTCAGTTCCCTCATCAGTGTGGGGTTTCAGGTGACCTTTGATGGGCCCTAGTCACTTGGTCTGCTGGCCGGTGTTTTGATCCTCCTGAAGAGGCCCAGAGCTCGTGGGCTGGAACACCTTTCCCACGTGACGGAATCTGCCGCAGACTGTCCGGAAGAAAGGGGAGCATTGGGAAAGTGAAACCGGTCACGTTTGGGTGAGGTTGGCTCCATTCGGCCCACCCACCAATGACAGCCCTGTGAGCCTCGTCCCCAGACTCCAGGCTTCTGTTCCTTGGCACTACACCCTTGACCTTGACCGTTGTGTCCTTCCTCACCGTCTTTTGCAGAAGCAGGGCAAATGGACTCAAATGAGTCCTGCCACTTTCAGAGGCTCAGACCAAACACGTAATGGCAGAAGACCTTTGAAAAGAGAGATGGCTCTGTTTTGTGCAAACCCAATATAGAATAATCCAGCCTTGGACCGATGAGGGGGCTGTTTGCTTTCCAAACGAAATTATTGGGGATTTCATTAGATAGTAGACTGCCCTTGAGCTTTTTGAACACCTTATTTTCTTTTCCAAAGTTTTGGTGACGCCCACTTTTATGCCTCTCCTGCCAGCCCCTCCCAGCTCCCCCCTTCCCTCCAGGGTTTGCTCTGTGGCAGCCCACCCTTCTCCTTGCTCACCCCTCTGGCATACTGCATTGGACAGCCCCTCACAGGTATCCTTACTGCACCCCCAGACCCCCTAGACCCAGCGCAAGTGCAGAGCCTTCTTTGTATCTTCCCTTAGCCGCTAGCTCGAGAGAGACCCTCCCCCTCTCCCTCCTCCCCTCCCTCCCTCCCTCCTCCCCTCCCCCTCTCCCTCCTCCCCTCCCCCTCTCCCCGTAGGAGCAGTCCTCTGCCTCTCTCCCATCCCTCCTGGCCCTGAGCCCCCATCCCAGGCTAGCCCGCCTCATAGCCAACCTAGGTTTTTATAATAGCTGCTTAATTGGCCTCCCTGTCTCCATCTTCCCAGCATACCAATTCAAAATTAATCGCCCGAAAAGTCACATTTTATCAGGTTGTTCCTGGAGTGAAAACCCATCATCACTTCCCCATTGACCACAGTTAACGCAGTGTTCCAGGTCCCCTGTGCCTCAGTCCCTTCAAATCCTGACAGGCGGTTTGCCCCTTACGAGCCCTGTGCCCGTCTTTGGTCTTTGCCTTCCTCTCGTTCTGCGGGGCCCAAGCCCCAAACCCTCTGCGGGAGCTTCCCCAGCTTCTCAGGCTGCGCAGCCCGTACCTCCTGTGGACCCCGTGCTGCTGGCCGTACCCATCATGCACTTCGGCCCCTACATTGTACACTTCCTGGCCATTCCATTGCTCACCTGATGTATTACTTTCACAACTGTGTTATAATCTTGTGGATTTAGGGGGAAGGGAGGAGGGACCACATCATCCCTTTTTCTTTCCTGAGTTATTTTCAGCTAATAAGAGTGTTACAATTCAGCTAGACATCCAGTTTGGTTTTCAGGTACGTGTCTTGCGAGACCTATATTTTTATTTCTTTTTTTTTCTTTTTAATGTGGTAAAATACAAATAACACAAAATTTACCGTCTTAACCCTTTTTAAGGCTACAGTTCAGGAGTGTTAAGTACATTTACATTGTCGTGCAACTAATCTCCAGAACTCTTTTCATCTCGTAAAACTGAAACTCTATATCCTCTAAACAACTGTACATTTATATTTTCGTTTTTAAAAGCAGTCTGGAGATGACCTGTGAGTTTCTTTGATTTAGCACCTGATTTTTTGAAGTTGTTGAGATTCTAAGAACTGGCAGGCCTCCTGAAGTTTCTGTTCAGGTGACTGTTTGGAGCCACGATGCAAAAAGGCCCTGTTCAGCGTAGGGTGTTACAGCCCCAGGATCCTCCGTGAGTTCCTACATCAGTGGTGAAGATGCAGTGCAAAAGCACTGTAGTTTGGGCCCAGCGTCACAGACACCTTTGAGCAGCCTGAAGTTTCTCGGTTCGGATTTGCTGATAAACCCAACCCCCTGCAGCCTTGTTTCTTTTTTGCCCCACCATCTTAATGTTAAAATTAAAAATTTTCCCTTGTATAAAAAAAGTTGAAATAATAGTACCACGGTCATTCATATATGCACCCCTTAGAGTTAAAAATCAGTTCACATTTTATCTGATTTTTTATAAAGATATATATTTCTGTATCCTTTGAAGATCCGTTGTAGACATCATGCCACTTCACCTCTAAATATTTATCATTTTGACACATCTTGATTGTGTAACCTTGAGCTGCTCACTGAAGTTCTCAGAGCCTCACCTTATATAAATATGTATGTGTGTTTTTGCTGAACCATTTGGAAGTAAGTCACAGACAGCATGACACTTCACCTCTAAATACTCCAGCATGCATCTCCTAAAAATAAAAGCATTCTCCAACATAATCATAATCATAATACCAGTATCACACTTAGAAAACTAGTGGTAATCCCCTAATAGCATCTACTATTCAGTTTGTATTCAAATACAAAAAGTTTATAGCTTCAAAAAGTTTACAGCTGCTTTTTTCCGTAGATGTTTTTTAAATATGTATCCAGGATCCCATCAAGGTTCATGCATTACATTTGGTTTTTATGTCTGTTTAGCCACTTTAAATCTAGACGAGTGCCCCCATGGATGTGTGTGTATATATGTACAGATATATACAATATATGCATATGTATATGTTTCTGTATATACATATATAAAACATTGCTGTTTAAATTGCTTCCCATTCTGGTCTGTCTGATCACTTCCTCGTGGTGTCATTTACCTTCTTTTTCTGTGCCCTGTTTTCCCTCCATCCTGGAAGTTAAGAGCTGAAGTCTCAGATTCAGGCTCGACGTTTTGGAAAGAATATGTCCAGGTGATTCTGAGGGCTTCGTTAAACATCTCATCAGGGGCACATGATGTCAGGGGTCCCATTATTAGGTATTGATCCCTTGGAAAGGTGGTGACCACCTCTCTACTGCAAAGATATGTTTTCCTTCTGCAATTAGCACGCCATTCTGTGGGTGATGCTCTGGCACCAAGTGAGAACCCTGTTCCCCAAAAGGAAATCTCTTGGAATCATCTTAGCCTCCACTGATGGTCCTTGCTGGATCAGTTATTTCTTTGGGGGTTGTGGAATGGTCATTTTCAAATTCTGTCATTCTGGGAATTTCCTGGCAGTCCAACAGTTAGGACTCCTTGCTTTCACTGCCGAGGGCGCAGGTTCAATCCCTGGTTGGGGAACTAAGACCCTGCAAGCCACGTGGTGCAGCCAAAAAAAAAAAAAAAAAATTCTGTCATTCTGATCTACATTTACTGGCTGGCATTCATCTACAAAGACCTCTTTCTCATCAACAGGGATGAACTATTAAGTTCCTCCTGAAAAGGCAGAGTTAACATTTCCCCCTCTAATTACCAATTTTCAGAGTAAAGAGTTGAACACCCATGGTTTGAGCTAGGGAGGGCGAGGGTGAGGACTGGGCATATTTCAGTAAGATGCATGTATAGTGTGCAAACCCATAATCAATGGGAAATTCTAGATAGATAGAGTGAGCTTTGTATGCAAAGCTCGGAAGTAAAGTATGACCACATCTTGGTTGGTAGAGTATGAGTTTAAAAACATTGAGAAACGTTTTCCCACAGGCTCAAGTGACCCTCTTCTTTAATTTGGGGAAGGAAAAAGATAATTACACTTAAAATAACCGCTCTCCCATCTTCCAGCAGGAGCCCAGCATTTAGCCTGGGACCGGTGAACTGCTGAAGTTAATGGCAAACCAGGATGAGTGATGCCCCTCAGGTTCTGAAGCTAGAGCAGTGCCTCCTGCGTCACCCATTCACTAGAAGGTGACCAGCCGCCCAGGCACTGTGTGGGGCGGCGTGCAGGATGCACAGGTGCAATAGCCCCGGGCCTGCCTTCCAGGAACTCAGGACTGAAATGTGAAATTCATTCACGTTGTTGTGAATGTGGCTTGAATGAGTGGGGCCCAGGGAAGGAAGAGGTTTCAGTCTGCTGCCTGCACGACCTTTGACCTGGGGGAAGGGGCTCTTTGCTTTGTGGGTCTATCTGGAGCCCAGGGAAGGGTGTATAATTGGAGCCAAGTTAATGTTTGCGGAATGAGTGAATGAATGAATGAATGAATGACCGCTTCATCGTGGATGGCTAGGACTTGAACTAGGCCTAATGAGGGCTGTGAGTTCCCCCAGAAAGTCGCTTTTGGAAAAAGGAGTTAGGGTGAGTCCTGGATGTGCCATGAGTACTGAAGAGAAACAGTCTGTAATACATTCCAGTGGCACACCTACTCGATACTCCCAACACAATTTAGTTTTTTATGGTGTTTTGAGGAAACAGGTGCCTTTTTTGTCTGGTAATGTTTGTTGCTGTCTCTGTTCATTGTACTGGAAGGAGGGTCAGTGTCTCTCTCTCTCTTTCACACCCACACACATTTTTAGGTCTTAATGCTCTGGAAGTTAATCTGGAAGTTCTTTTCTATCACAATCAATGTTGTGCTAGTAAATGCTTAACAACCCGCTCTCTAAACAAATTTGCACGTGTACGTGTATAGGTTTATTATACATTTTACTGATAAAAAGCTGTTTAGCATACAATTTATAAATCATTCAATATTTAATACTCTTTATGGTAAATTTCATATCATCAGTTGATTCTCGCAGAAATCTTTTGTTGATTTTTGCCAAATTCTTATGCCCCCGGCTGAGCTAAGGTCGAAATTGACAAACAAGTGTCCTTCTGACATAAGTGCTGGTTGATATTTTCATTTAAGTCCGTGGGGAAGATGAAAGTGAAAGAACAAAGATGTATGTGGGTACTTTGCTTGATTGTTGGTGACAAGAGTGACTTCCTTGATGAATTGGATAATAGTTCTCAAGTACTACCAAGATAATATGGCCTCACTTTTGTGTGTTCTTCAAATACAGCTATCGACATGATATACTTTTTTTTCTTTTTTTTTAAATTGGAGTATAGTTGATTTACAATGTTGTGTTAATTACTGCTGTACAGCAAAGTGACTCAGTTATACATATATATGCATTCGTTTTCATATTGTTTTTCATTATGGTTTATCACAGGATAGTGACTATAGTTCCCTGTGCTATATAGTAGGACCTTGTTGTTCACCCATTCTATATATACCAGTTTGCATGTGCTAATCCCAAACTCCCAGTCCTTCCCTCTCCCACCCCCCTCCCCCATGGCAACCAACAGTGTATTCTCTATCGACATGATATACTTTAAAATTTGCCTTACTAAAGTTTTCTCCGTCACCTTCTTAAAACTAGGTAATCGAATAATAAATCAAGCCCTGATTTGTAGCATTTGATGATTTCTGTGGTGTAAGCTCTCCTGTCGCCACATTTCAAGCCATCAGTATGCTATCACTGAACTCAGAGTTGGGAAGAGATGCGCAGTAGAACACTTAACATAGGATTTCCTCCGTGCAGATAGAGCAGATGTAAAGAACTTCAAGAGCAGCAGTCGGCAAACTGTGGCCCATCAGTGAAATCCTTGTCACCTGGCTTTGAAAATAACGTTTTATTGGAACACAGCCATGTTGAGTAATGTATGTATTGTCTCTGGTTACTTTTGCACTCACCACCATGGTAGAGTGGAGTGGCTGAGCAGAGACCCTCAGAACCTAGAATATTTACTACCTGGCCCTTTCTAGAAGAAGTTCTCAACCCCTGCTCAAAGCATAGAAAGTAGTAAAATGTAGCAAGGTAAACAGAAGTGGTAAGTTTTGAGTATTTATTCTATTTTTTAAATATAATACATTTAATTTTAGCTCATATAACTTTTAATCATTTCGTAATTGGCTCACCAAATTCCTGCGAATTTAATAATCTGCTCTTGTGAGCCTGTACAGGCCAGTCCCAGCTCACCACTGAAATGCTTTGAGGGGTTCAGCTTGTAGTGCCAAAAAACGAAGCTCTCGCTATTAGGAAGAAGCAGCTGACAACAGCAGATTGGAGGGGGAGCCGCAGTGAGAGGGGCTGGAACTACTTGAAATTGTGGTCTAATTGTCCACAGAAATCAGAAGAAAGCGTTTTTGAGGTTAGTTTTCATATTTTTTTCCCCCTTCTTAGGGTCTGGGGTTTGTTTTGGTTTTTCAAATGAGTTTTCTTCAGAGCTAATTTAAAAACTCAATACAGCCTGCGTTTCTGACCAAATTTTGCATGCATCTGTCTCGAGCCCATTTAGGCCCCGACAGACGCCCGGCAGCTTTCAGAGCTCTCACAGATGTTCTGTGTCCCGAGAAAGGAGGACTTCCTGTTGCTGGCCGAGAGGGAGAGGCGAGGTGGTCCCAGCCGTGGCCTTGTGCAGGGGTTTTCCTTGCTACCACTTCCTGCCCGGGTGCCTTTGAATGGATTACAGATGGTTAGAAAAGACTTCTTGGCACAGCGAGAGGACCAGTCTCCAGTGCTTTGTGGGGAAGGATTTATAACAGGATGGTAGTTGATGCTGACCCAGAACGGGCCTGGCTGCCCGGCCTTCCTGGGGAAACCAGCTGCCTGTGGGTGGAGGGAAGGGCAGGGAGAAGGGGATGTTTACAATCATGTGGCACCTTTCATCCAGGGGGGTCTCAAATGGCCGCGTGTCCAAAGGTGTTAGGCCCCTGTGGAGGTGTGGTGCCCGGGAATTATGTACCGGGGTCGTGTTCTTGGTGTGTCAGGCTCTTATGGGAAGTATAATAAATCCTCATATCTTTTCAAAGTGAGGTAAAGGCAGGTGCAACTGTTGCCTTTTTTTTTTTTTTTTTAAGTCACAGTATAGAGCACATTTAATTTTTACATGCTTTTTTTTTTTTTTTTTTTGGTCACGCAGCACGGCATAAAGTGTTCAATTCTGTGGCACGAAGTACGTACACAATGTTGTGCAGCTATCACCACTGTCTATTTCCAGAAGTTTTTCAGCATCCCAAACAGAAACTCTGTATCCATTAAATCAGTGGTCCCCAACCTTTTTGGCACCAGGGACCGGTTTTGCGGAGACACGGTTGCGGGGTGGGGAGACGGTCCAGGCGGTATGCAAGCCGTGGAGAGCGATGCGGAGCGGCAGATGAAGCTCCGCTCGCTTGCCCGCCGCTCACCTCCTGCTCTGCAACCCCGTTCCTAACAGGCCTCGGACCAGTAGCAGTCTGCGGCCCGGGGGTCGGGGGCCCCCGCATTAAACGGTAACTCCCCATTCCCCCCTCTCCTCAGCCCTGTTAACCTCTCCCCTACCTTCTGTTTCTAAGAATTTGCCTGTTCTAGGTACCGCAGAGAAGTGGAATCATATGGTATTTGTGTTTTGCGACTGGCATATTTCACATAGCGTCATGTCCCCAGGGTTCATCCATATTGTAGCATGCGTCAGAATTTCCTTCTTTTTATGGCTGAATAATATTTCATTGCATATATGTAGCACGATTTGTTTGTCCATTTTTCCGTTGATGGACACTGGGCTGTTTGCCCCTTTGGGCCATTGTGACTGGTGCTGCTCTGGACGTGGGTGTCGGATGGAGTCAGACGGAGGCCTGGAGAGAATCGGTGTGTCCGAGATGATTCCTCAGCCCTTCCGAGGTAACTCAGCTCAGGTGCATCTCTCCGTCAGAGCTGCCAGGAATGCGTGTGCAGGAGGCCCCGTGTAGGTGTGCCAGCCGAGGGGTCGGAGGAGCTGTGGCACCCTGTCAGCTGCGTCTGCCCAAGGCTGTTTTACTCTGCAGAGGAGCCCTGCCAGGGCGGAAAATCTGAGAGGCCAGATTGCACGTGGCCACCACTGCTTTTGCTTCCTGGGCAAGAGGAGGCACTTTGCTGGGCAGAGGCTAGTGCAGAGGATTCCTGGGGTTGGGTCTCCCTCTGCCCGAAATCAGGACAACCTTGGGCAGTCGCAGGGGCAGGGCCTGGCGAGCTTCATGTGTGAGAGGGGGTAGGATGGTAAGGTCCCTGGGGCACAGAGCCAGCAAAGTGTGGTGGGAGAGGCGGGGAGAGGCTTGGGGCGGTGTCTGAGTCCATCCTGGCTGCTAGAACAAAATACCAGACTGGGTGGCTTATAAACAACAGACATTCATTTCTCACAGCTCTGGAGGCCAGAAGTCCGAGATCAGGGTGCCAGCGTGGGTCAGGGTCTGGTGAGAGCCGTCTTCCCGTTTGCAGGCTTCCCACTGTGTCCTCACCTGGAGGAAGGGGCTGGGGAGCTCTGTGGGGTCTCTTATAAGAGCCCTAATCACATTCATGTGGGCTCCTCCCTCCTGAGCTAATCGCCTCCCAGAGGCCCCATACCCAAAACCGTCCCACTGGGTGTTAGGATTCCAACATGTGAATCTGCGGGGTCACAAACATTCAGACCTTAGCCAGTCGGCCTCTGGGGGTGCGGTGTGGATGGCATGGGGGCTGGAGAGCAGGCTTGATGGCTCAGAGCCTAGAGCAAGACCACGGTGGAACCTCAGAGAACAAGGGAGGCTAGTCCAGAGACCTCGGGAGGGAGAAACAGGGCAAGTGCCTCGAGCAAAGTGGCCTAAAGCGAACGGCTGCATTCTTGCAGATCAAAGATGGTGGTGGAATTTTATTAATTTCCTTAGTAAAATTCTTCAGCACTGTTGCAGAGCCTCTGCTAAGGGTGTAGGACGGATACAGAACAGGGATTCTTACTTGTCATGTATGAAGCCCTCCAGTGGCGTGAAGAGTCGCAGAGGATGAGGGTGTATTTTGTTTGTGCCCTCTTTTCCTCAGGAGGGGTTCTGGGGCTTTCCTGAGAACCCCCTCAAAGATATGGCACTCCGTCCACCTTTCAAAGAAAAAGGTATTGATAGAAATTTACAGCTCTTGGGGGGAGACACGCACATGCCCAGATATAACCGTGGAGTGAGCTACATGGGACGGGGATCCAGGTAAGTGAGTGATGTGTGTGCTGCTTTAAGAGTTGAATTGTGGTTTTTGGGTTTGTGACACTTTTAAATCTCCTTTGAGGAAGAGTCCTCCCTGGGGTGGGGCGGAAGCCTGGGGAGATGCCTCGGTAGTGGAACCACTTTAAAATCTAGCCCTACTGACATGATTTGTATACAGGCTTTTTACCTAGAGACAGAGAGAGATACAGAGGGAGACAGATAACGTGGTGTCTGGATGAAGAAGCCACCTTTGAATCTCATGCCTGGGTTTAGTTGATGCTGGTAGAGGACCTTGTTGGTGGAGAAGGAAAAACAGACTTTGCAGGCAGATCTTAGATTACATCTTGGCCTCACCACCTGCTTGCTGTGTGACTTTGGGCAAGTTAACCTCACCTCTCTGTGCCTCAGCTTGCTCATTTCAGGCTACAGTCTTGGTCCTAGGGAGGGTTAGGGGTAACTCAAGAGCTGGCACACGGTTGACAGTCAGGAAATGGAAGCTGTCACTGCTGCCTGGCAGAGGGGGCGGGTCTAAGGAGTCCGGCGGTTTCCACAGTTAACTGCTGGGTTGTGCAGGAATTGTAAGGTGAGCAAAAATGGGCCAGAATTTGAGAGTGAAGGGAGGGAGGTATTGTGGGAAGGTAAGTTTGGAAGCTTCTAAGTGGAGAGATGGGTTAGGAGGAAGGCGGCAACAGGAAGGAGGAAGAACTGAAGTGTTTGGGGGCCGAGACCCGCTTTCTGCCTCTTTTCTTTTTTTTTTTTTTTTTTTTTTTTTTTTTTTAAATTATTTTTTAATGCTATTCTTGTCTGCTTACATTCTTTTTATGTATGTATGTATGTATGTATGTATGGCTGTGTTGGGTCTTCGTTTCTGTGCGAGGGCTTTCTCCAGTTGCAGCAAGCGGGGGCCACTCTTCATCGCGGTGCGCGGGCCTCTCACTATCGCGGCCTCTCGTTGCCGAGCACAGGCTCCAGACGCGGAGGCTCAGTAGTTGTGGCTCACGGGCCGAGTTGCTCCGCAGCATGTGGGATCCTCCCAGACCAGGGCTCGAACCCGCATCCCCTGCATTGGCAGGCAGATTCTCAACCACTGCGCCACCAGGGAAGCCCTCTGCCTCTTTTGATAGTGACTTTCCTTCTCTCTGGGCGCCGACTTTATCTGGTCCCACAGCTCACTCTGCCCACCAGGGCTCCTGGGGAGCGCGTGTACAGAGACTGGCGAGCCAGGAGGGGAGGCCCTGAGAGGGGCTCTTCTGCAGGCCGATGAGGGCAGGCTGCGTGGGTCCCAAGTGGGTCTGGAATGTTTGACAGCAGAAGTCCCACATTTGTTCTGTGACTGCATATCCGGAAGCTTAGGGGTCAGTGCTAGGCCTCTGGAGTGAGACCTGGGTTCGGTGCAGTCCTGGGAAGTCACATCACCCCTCAGAGCCTCATTTTCCCATCTGTAAAGTGGGATAATTACAGGAACCTCATAGGGTTGTTGGGAAGATTGAATGAAGGGAACTTGCAGC
The DNA here is from genome assembly GCF_009873245.2 of Balaenoptera musculus. Taxonomy (NCBI): domain Eukaryota; kingdom Metazoa; phylum Chordata; class Mammalia; order Artiodactyla; family Balaenopteridae; genus Balaenoptera; species Balaenoptera musculus. The sequence continues at coordinate 90,064,789 of NC_045793.1, read as the reverse complement.
ACTTAGCTCAACTCACAGCCCATCATAAATGCTCAGTAAACCTCTCCTTCTGTTGCCACTGACTATTCCCGAGAGTAGGGGCTGGGGGTCGTCGTTCAGAATGAGGCACATGCCTGGGCAGGGGGCTGTGTTCTGGATGCTGCTGGACTTCATAGCATAAGGAAACACCATCTAGAATGGCCCTTGAACTGGGGCCCTAAGCAAGGAGCCGGCAGTGTGTAAACCTGACACATCTTTCAGAACATCACTTCTACTCCAAGATTGCTAGGGGAAAGTATTACTTTTTTATCATTATATTTCATAGGGGAAAAAAAAACCCTGCCAATTAAACTGCAGCCACTATAGATTCTAAGAATCCACCCAAATTTTAAAGATGTTACAGTGTGTGGGGAAAAAGTACAGCTTAGAATTAATGAAATATAGTAGGGCAAAAATAGAGTGTAAAGCAAAATTTCCATTAATTTTTAAGATAAAGCATGAAAGTTTACAAAACACTGAAAGCTCTTGGTGTAGCCCCAGCGCGTGAAAGTATGTGTGAATTTGCCTCCTTGGTCAGCATGCCTCAGTTTAAAGGGCTGAGAGTAGCAGGGGCAGAGAGGAGCAAGGAGTGGCTAGGTTTGGTCTCCTTGCAAGTTTAGATGGGAAGGTGTGAGAGGAAGTGACCCCAGACCCCAGAGTGCTCATTGTCGTCCTGGGACCTGAGCATCCTCAGGGAACCAGTGTGTGTGTCAACCTCGCTTAGGGAGAAAATCTGCATACAGCACTTTCAGGAGGAGGGGCCCGTGATGAGAGCAGGCAAAGCAACCGCACACCTCAGCAGGGCTGAGAACCACAGAGTGCTCCCAGCCAGTGGGAGAGGCTGCTTCCTGTGACCCACAGACCAGCGCCTCTCCCAATGGGCTCCTGGCCCCAGTGTTTGGTGGAGATTCTGGGGGACAAGCAGCCTTGCCCTCTTGCCCTTAAAACTTGGTGGCATGTCTCAGGTGGGTCAGAAGGGGTCTGGTTGAGCTGCCTCCTTTCTGCAGGCCCCTCTGCTCCTACCTGCACATCACCAGGTGGAGACAGGCCTCTGGGCAGTGCTGGTGTGTCGGGGAGGCTCCTGCCCCCCTCTTTGGCAGGGAAGTGGGATCACACACCGCCAGGCCCTGTAGAGGCTAACAATAGACTGGTAGTAATGGTGCCACCAACTTCAGCAGAGCGTTCCTCTGTAGTGCTGGGCTCTGGGGGCTGGAGGGGAGGCAGGCCTGCAGGTGGGGGAATGGAGGTGCCGAGAGATGACATGGTTCTCTGAGCGGGTGATCAGTGCAGGGGGAGGAGCCGGAGGGAGCAGGAAACAGCAGCCTGGCCCTGAGGACCCCCTCTGGGCTGCAGGAGGAAGGGACTTGCAGGTGGCAGAGTGGATAGTCTGCCAGCTGAGGGGCCGAATGCTCTAGGCTGGGCACACTGAATGGGCATTCGTGGAGGGTTTGGGGCTTTTACGAGTACATTTATTAAAAGAATTTTTTTTTCTTGATGTAAAAGTGGTACAGGATCATTGTGGAAAATATGCACCAACAAAAAATTAAAGAAAATTAGCCTATCATTATTAAAAATAATATTGCAATCAATAAATGAATATCCTTGTAGCTAAATTTTTGCACACGCTCATGATTATTTCCATAGGATAAATGTTTGGAAGAGGAATGCTTAGCCACTTGCGTACTTGTAGATTTGTTTTTTCATAGGCTTTGCTTAGTTTTCTACTGACCTCTTAATCATTTTCTTATTGATTTGTAAGACCTCTGTATATATATTAAAGCTAATTTACCATGTCTGTTATTTATATGTGAATCATATGATTTTTAGGAAATCTTATAGATCCAAAATTGTGTGACTCTCTGATCTAGCCTGGAGAACCAAATAGCTAGGAAAATAGATATTCCCAGGTAATTCCCAAGCCACATGGTAGGTGTTTCTGAATGCTGGCAAGAGCCACCAGTGTTAATAATTACGCTGACAAGACAGAACTAAGAATAAGAGCTATCACTTACTGAACAACTATTATTTAACAGGTGCTTTGCATGTATTAGCCTTTTAATCCTATCATCCTGCAGAGCTGAGCAAACTGGGGCAGAGAAAAATTAAGTACCTCTCTTGAGCTTACACAGATGAGTGGCAGAGTCAGGAGTTGAACCTGGATCTGCCCATCTCTGCTACCCAGGCTTTCTGTTCTACCAAGCTAAGTCTCATTCTCAGGGTAAACCATACTTTTACAAGTCAGGACTTCCTCAGCTACTTCCACAAAGAGTAGCAAGTTGGACAGTATGTGATAACTGGTCTTTAAAGATGCCCTTGCAGTGAATGTGCCTTCCAGTGTAGTCCGCTCTCTGCTGCGCTTGGCTGACCCTGTGATTCGTGTGTGTGTTTGTGTGTGTGTGTGTGTGTGTGTGTGTTAATAATAGCTTTATCGAGATATGATTCATAATACCGTAAAATTCACCCCTTTCAAGTGTGTCATTCCATGTTTTTGGCATATTCACAAAATTATGCAAACAACGTGACTACCTAATTCCAGAACATTTTAATTACCACAAAAAGAAACCTCGTCCCCCTTAGCAGTCACTCGCCATTCCCTCCTCCCCCCAGTCCCTGACAAACACCACTCTGCTTTGTGTCTTTATGGATTTGCTTATTCTAGACATTTCATATAAATGGAGTTGTACAATATGTGGCCCTTTGTATCTGGCTTCTTTCACTCAGCATAACGCTTTTAAGGTTCATGTTGTCCCATGAATCAGTACTTCATTCCTTTGTATAGCTTAATAGTATTTCATTGTATGAATATACCCCATTCTGTTTATCCATTTATCAGTTGATGGTTTTTTAACATCTTGTGGCTATTGTAGATTGTGCTGCTTTGAAATTGTGTACAAGTTTTTGTGTGGACATATTTTTTCACTTCTCTTGGGTATATATCTAGGAGTGGAATTGCTGGATTATGTGGTATCTCTGTGCTTAACTTTTTGAGGAACTGCCAAGTTATCTTCCAAAGTAGCTGCATCATTTTATCTTCCCACTAGCAATGCATGAGGGTTCCAATCTCTCTATATCCTTGCCAACATTTGTTATTGTCTGTCTTTTTTTTATTATAGCCATGCTAGTGGGTGTGAAGCAACATCACGTTGTTTTGATTTGCATTTCCTTGATGACTAGTAATGTTGAGCATCTTTTAATGTGCTTATTGGCACAAGTTGGCAATCTTTTTTGGAGAAATGTTTTTAAAATTTTTTGCCCAGTGTTTAATTAGGTGTTTTTTTAATGAAGTTGTAAGAGTTCTTAATATATTCTCGATAGAAGTCCCTTATCAGATATATGATTTACAAATATTTTTTCCCATTCTATGAGTTCCCTGTTTGCTTTCTTGTTGGTATACTTTTAAGCACAAAAGCTTTTAGGGAGTTCCCTGGCCATCCGGTGGTTAGGACTCTGCACTTTTACTGCCATGGCCTAGGTTCAGTCCCTGGTCAGGGAACTAAGATCCCACAAACTGTGCGGTGTGGCCAAAAAAATAAAAATAATCTAAAGAAGTTAAATAGTTTAAAAGCTTTTACTTTTTATCATGTCATGTTTATCAAATATTTCTTTCGTTGCTTGTGCTTTTGGTGTCATATCTAAGAAACGGTTATCTAATCTAAGGTCACAAAGATTTACTCTTATGTTTTCTTCTAAGAGTTTTATGGTTTTAGCTCCTACATTTAGATCTCTGATCTATTTTGAGGTTTTTTTTTTTTTTGGTATATGGTGTGAAGTAGGGGCCTAAAGTCATTCTTTTTCATGTGGTTATCTAGTTGTCCCAGCACCATTTGTTGAAAAGACTATTTTTTCCCCCTTTGAATTGTCTTGGAATTCTTATTAAAAATCAGCTGACCATAGATGTAAGTGCTTATTTCTGGACTCTCAGTTCTATCCCATTGATCTATACGTCTATCCTTATGCCTGTGCCACACTATCTTGATTACTGTAATAAGTTTTGAAACTAGGACATATGAATCCTCCAACTTAGCACTTTTACAAGATTGTTTCAGCTTGAACCAGTATGGGTCCCTTGCATTGCCATGTGAATTTTAGGAGCAGCTTGTTAATTTCTGCAAAAAGGTAGCTAGAATGCTTATAGGGATTGTGTTGAATCTGTAGATGAGTTTAGTAAGTACGGTGATTTTTACAGTATCAAGTTTTCCAGTACAGGAACACAAGATGTCTTCCCATGTATTTAGATCTAATTTCTGTCAGTTATGTTGTTTGTAGTTGTCAGTGTACAAGTTTTTGTACTTCTTTGGCTAAATTTATTCATATTTTATTTTTTCAATGCTGATGAAAATGGAATTGTTTATTTCATTTTCAGATTGTTCATTGCTAGAATATAGAAATACAGTTGATTCTTTTATACTGTTCTTTTATCTTGCAACTAACTAAACTTTTTGTTCTAATAATTGTGTGTGGGGTGTGTGTGTGTGTGTGTGTATTCTTTAGGATTTTCTATATATCCTGTCACCGGCAAATACAGTTTTACTTTTTCCTTTCCAATCTGATGCCTTTTATTTCCCTTTCTTGCCTGATTGTCCTGGCTGGAACCTCTAGTACAATATTGAATAGAAATGGCAAGAGTGGACATCCTTGTCTTGTTCCTGATCTTGGAGAGAAAGCTTTCAGTCTTTCACCATTAAGTGTGATATTAGCTGTGGGCTTTTTATAAATACCCTTAACAAGTTGAGGAAGTTTCTTTTATTCCTACTTTATTGAGTGTTTTTATCATGAAAGGGTGTTGGATTTCGCCAAATGCTTTCTCTACATCCACTGAGATGGTCATGTGGTTTTGTTCTTTATTCTATTAATGTGTATTACAGAGATAGCTTTTCATATATTCAACTGCTCTCGTATTCTTGGGATAAATTCCACTGGTTCATGGTGTATAATCTTTTTATATGTTGCTGAATTTGCTAGTATTTTGTTGAGGATTTATACATCTATATTCATAAGGGATTTGATCTCTGGTTTTCTTTTCTTATGATACCTTTGTCTGGGAGGGTAATACTGGCCTCGTGGAGTTGGGAAGGGTTCCCTGTGACTCACTTTTGACCAACAGAAGTGACACCATGTGACAGCTGAAGGTGGGTCATAGGAGCCTTACAACTTCTGCCTGAGTTTCTTGGAACATTCACTGTTGGGACACTCCCTCTTAGAACCCAGTTGCCATGCTGCAAGAAGCCCAGGCCCTTTGGGGTGTAGGCGCTCCAGTGGACATCCGTAGCTGAGCTTCCAGCTGATGACCAGCAGTATGTACCAGCTGTAAATGAGCCCCCTGGGGCATCCGGTCCAGTAGGTCCTTCATGTGATGACAGCCTCAACTAACATCTGGTCCTAAGGAAAGACTGCTCAGCTGAGTCCACTCAATCCACAAACCCATGAGAGAATTAGTGGTTCTAAGCCACTAATACTGGGGCAGTTTATCGCACAATAGTATATAGAGCAGGGGTCCACTGACTTCAGCCTGACTCCCTTAGCCATACCTATCTGCAAGAACTGCTGGAGCACGCACTGGTGTCTTTCTTCTCTCTTGTTTCTGGAGAAGGCCCTGGAAAATGATGAAATGGCCAGAAGACCATTGAAAAGAAGAGGCAACATGGGGCCGGGGACACCCATATTTGTGGTAACCATCCTTCACCATGGTGGCCAGTGGCCTGTTTTCAGGAAAGTCCTTGCTCAGCTGCAGTCTGCCTTTGCTTTTGGCAGACTGGCTCAAAACTCACAGCGCTCATGTATCAGTCAACCCGGGGCCACTTTGCTGCCCCTGTACCACAGTAGGGTTTTGATTCAGTGAGTGCCCAGCCCGGACTTTGGCTGGCATTTCAGGCTGTCTGCTCCCTTAGCTTCTGAGATGGATCTGTCATGTGGCATTTCCTTAGCCCCCCAGCTTTGCTCAGGCCTGAGATTGGTTTACCAGCTGAGCATCTCAGAGCCTCTTGCTAATCCCACCTTCAAGCCCTTGGAGGAAGTTGGGCTGCCATTCTAAAGGTGGAGGCAGTCAAGAAGACCCATAAAAACAGATGTGCCCCAATAATCAGCGAGAGGAAGAGAGCAGGATGGGCCCATGATGGATGTGAAAGCTTTTGTGGGCCTGTGCAAATTTCCAGATCCCTCCTTACCCCTAGAGGCCACCAATTGCTTGCTGCACATAGGAACCTGTGTGTTGGGTGTTAGTTTTCCCTGCTGCCATCTGCATGTGGGTCAGCTTTGTACACATCCACCAAGCCCACCTCTTCATCTAAGAAAAGGGGCCCAAGACTTCATATCTTCATATATCATATCTTCATATCTTTTATATCAGTTACCACAGTATCAAGAACATAAAAATGTACTGCACATGAAAAAAACACCCAACATCATTAGTCATTAAGGAAATGCAAATCAAAACTGCAATGAGATATGACATCACATCACTAGGATGGCTAGAATATATATATTTAGCGGGGGAGAAAAGGAAAATTACAAGGGTTGACCAGGATGTGGAGAAATTGAAACCCTTGTAGATTGCTGGTGGGAATGTAAAACGGCATAGCCACTGTGGAAAGCAGTTTGTTCCTTGAAAAGGTTAAAGATAGTGTTACTGTATGATCTAGCAATTCCACTCCTAGGTATATACCCAAGTGCACACAAACACTTATACACCAGTGTTCATAGAAGCACTGTTCACAATAGCCAAAAGGTGGGAATAACCCCAATGCCCACCAACTGATGAATGGGTCAACAGAAGGTGGTATATCCTACAATGGAATACTATTCAGCCATGAAAGGGAATGAAGTACTGACACATTACAACATGGATGAACCTTGAAAATGTTATGCTAAGTGAAAGAAGCCAGAAGCAAAGGACCACTTATAATATGATTTCATTTATATGAAATGTCCACAATAAACTTAGAGACAGAAAGTAGATAATGGTTGTCATGGGCTGGGGTGTAAGGGGAATGGGGAAGTACAGGGTTTCTTTTTGGGGTGGTGAATATTCTGGAATTAGATATGGTAATGATTGCGCAACATTGCGAATATACTAAAAACCACTGAATTGTATACTTAAAGTGGTTAAAATGATAAATTTTATGTTATATGAATTCTATCTCAATAATACACTTCAAAAAAAAGATACCTTCTACTTTAATAGTTATCGCTGTAGGATGATGATATACATTGTATTCCTTGTAAAGGCTCTTTCCCAGGAAGGATAAGGAGCTTGCCGGAGAGTAGGGGCTTCCCAGAGTAGCTTGATGTGGCATGAAGAGCATGGCCTAGGAGCCAAAGAATTCTAACTCTCCACCTCACATTCCAGCCCGGCAGCCTCAGGCAAGTTCCTCAGCCTGTCAGCGCTGTGTTTAAGTCATCTCTAAAGTGGAGATCTTTCTTTAACAAATGCTTATAAAGTGCTCACTCTGTGCTAGGCATTAGTAGTAGTCCCATTTCCCATCCGGAGAAACTGAGGCACGAGGAAGTGGAATACTTGTCCAGAGTCAGAGAGTCAGTGAATGGCAGAGCCAGGTTCCAACCCAGGCATCCGCCACTGAATCTGTGCTCTCATGCTCTCCTCCTAGGAGTTTGTAACCCCCCTACCTCCCATGCTGTTGTAGGGATCTAATGCAGTTATACACTGGGAAATCCTCTGATGACTATAAACACTATCCAGTACACACAGCTCCAGAGTTACTCCTGCCTTAGATATTAGCAATTAGAGTTACAGGAAAAATACCTGGGGCTCCTCTGTCCCAGCGATCTGTCCTAGTCCCACCCTCAATGCATTTCTTCTGGACTTCACCAAAGAAATTAGGATTGTCGTCTCATGTCCAGATTTCTCTGGTCACAGAAAAATATCCCAGAAGAGTTTCGGGGAAGACTCCAAGATTGCCCTACTCCACGGGGCCAGACTCGGGGGTAGAGGTAGACCAGATGGATCCTGGAACTCCTGCTACCAGCTGGGGCAGGTCACCCTGGGTACTCATCTCCAGCCAGTTATTGGTGGTTTGTATTTGGAAAGGGGCCCATGCAGAGGATCAAGCAGGGAGTACACCCCATTTCCTTCTTGGGGCTGCTGGTTCTGGAGCCCCTGGAGATGCAGAGAAGGGCAGGGAGGCTCCACGGCACCACCTTAGACACTTAGGTGGGTGGGAGGTTTGGAAGCTGTTGGGGGGCGGGCAGCGGGATGCATGATCTGGAGAAGATATAAAAGGTAGAGCTGGAAGCCAGAGTGTTGCTCAGATCCTAGCAGAGGTGAATCTGAGGATCAAGGAAGTTCAGAAAATGTGGCGGAGAGGGCTGGTATGTTGGCAGGCTGGATGGAGACATTCAATGCACCGGGCTTTTCAGCCCAGCTGTGCGCACACAGGCCCAGGCAGGCTTCTCTCCCCTCCTGCCTGCAGCCGGAAGCACTTCTGCTCTGGCTCCTCCTCTTCTCCCCCACAGTGGCAGCCCTCGTGCACGCCCTCATTCTCTAGAACCTTCACAGCAGCCTCCTAACCGCTCTCGCTCCTAGTGACTGCCTCTCCCCAGTCTAGTCTTACATTTCCAGAATAATTTTTCCAAAATTCAGAGCTGATTGTCACTCTGCTCCGACCCCTCTGGCCCCCAGCCACATGCATGATTAACCGGGTCCTCCCTCATCTATTTCCTAGCACATTGCAGGTGGCTCTGTTACCGCATCTCTCCTATCTTATCATTGTTTCTTATTCACCTTTTCTTCCCTGCAGGCTCTGGGTTCCGTTAAGACAGGGCCCGTGTCTCATGTTCATTCTTCTTTCCGGTGCCTGGTACGTGGTAGGTGCTTAATAGGTGTATTTTTCCGCGGGTGTTCACAGGCTGTCTGAGTGCAAGGAGGACACGAAGACTCCTCAGTGTTCTCTGTCCTGTGCGCAGGACTGGACCTAAGGCTGCCAGCCCCCCAGGGGGTATTGAAGCTCTTCCCTGTCTTCCGGGGATGCTGAGATCGGGGCAGGGCGGGGGAGGGAAGAAGGCTCATGTCCTTCTGCCCTTTGCTTGAACTGACTAATGCCTCAGGTGGACCGTCCGATATAGGCCAACTGGCCCAAACAGACTCATACGTGCTAATCAGGTGCTGTCTGGAACCCAGTCCAAATGCAGAAGCCGCCAGCAGTTATACCCATGTGCCCGACAGATTGGAAGTGAGGTCCGGTGAAGAGTGTGTTGGGCCGAGGCTCGAAAATCCCCACGTTAGATTTGCAGTGCTTAGGCCAAGGAGAGATGCCAGGCCACCAGGCGACCATCTTCTAGGTTCAAGTTTTGATATTCATTGTAAGTGCACAAAATCCAGAGGCTTCATTTTTCTTTTTTCCTTTTCTTTCTTCCTTTCTTTTTTTTTTCTTGCATGCAGCAGCAACAGCTTCCTAGAAACCTCTCTCAGCTGAGCCGCTGCCCATAAGATCATGCCCTTGCAAAAGGCAAAAACCTCTGCATCTGTATCTAGAACACCCACAGCCGAATGTGTCAGATGTTGTTGGCTTATTTGGTTGCTGCTTTGCAGGGGTGCCTCCTGCTGGGGCTGGCTTTCCCTAAAGTTGGGCAATTCAAAGAGTGCTTCAGCGATTTTGTCTAATCTGAGGAATGCATGTTTGAGCAGGGATTACCCTTCATGAGGAAATGGATTCCTCTGCTTTTCTGCTGAGAGTGAGCCTGGTTCCTCAGAGTCTGTCTTGCACGAATGGATAGGAAGCAGAGCCGTGTCCCCGCTAACCCTTCAGATGGGGCAAGTGGGTTGATAGTGGCTCACCCCTGAATTCCCAGAGACCCAGCTGGCTTGGTCCCCATGGATCCAGGAGTCCAGGTCATCACTGTGTGGCCCAGGGCTCTTGCTCCGGTGCCAGACTCAGAGAGTAATTAGAAGGATGTGGAACCTTCAGGGGAAAATTGTCGCCGGCCCCAGGCCCTTCTTATTGTCTGCAGGTTGAGCAGGGGCTGATCCAGGTGGGGTGGAGATCATTTTTATTACCTGGGCTCCCAGCTGCTGCTCCTGACCGGGATCTCACAGAATCTAACAGATCTTTCTGCATGGGCGACTCCCCTGGTACCAAAAGGCTGAAATCCCTGGGGGCGTGGCTTGCATGGCAGCTGTTTCTCCTGATTTCCGAGGATCCTGTCAAGTGCCTTTGAGTCTGTGAGATTCTGGCTGAAAGTGAATGATTGAGATGCTTTTTCCATTAAATTGTCTCCCTTCTGGAATAGGTGTTTTCCTAACAACCCTCATGCAAATAGCTGTGAAAAGGAGGAAGTGGTAAAATGTCGAGAGTCGTTGGCTCCTGGCAGCTGTCTCAGCTGTAGCCTTCTGATTTTCCAACCCCCCCCCCCACCTTAAAAAAAAGAAGAAAGAAAGGAAGGCAGACAGACCGCCAGCCCTCGGTGTGGCAGCAGGCAGACGCAGCCAGGAGGCCTGTGGATCCTCGTCTGCTACTTGGAGGGCAGGATTATGTTCGAACACTGAGCCATTATGGGTCTCTAGCATCACATTTTGTGCTTTATTGTCTACACAGCCACTGTAAGTTATTGATTTGCAAATGGGCAGCGTTCCTTTCCAACTCCCTTGAAGGAGGCTGGAGGGAGGCTATTTTCTGAGGGAGAAGACTCGGTTCATTCTTTGCAAACACATTTCCTGTGCAGCCCAGACTCCTGCTTTTAGGACCTGCACCATAGCGAGAGAATGAGAGGAAGCTTGGGTGCCATGTGCATTCACGAGGAAGGCGAGCACTTGGCACACGTCCCCCGGGGCCTGGCGCGCCCACCGTTGGTCCCACGGAAGCTGCATGCTTGCCATTGGGCTCACCGTGTGAGCGGAGAAGGGTGGCCAGAGACCAGTGGCCGGAGACCGGTGCCCCGTGGCTGAGTTCACCTTCCACGGAGACTGTAAAGCAGGTCCACAGGGAGTCGTTACATCCCTGGGCCTACTTTCTTCTGTGGATCCCTCTTCCATGCATCTACCTGCTTCTCAGCTTTCCCCGCATCTTATGGAGCTACATTCCAGGCCCTCCTCTCGTGGGTGCTGGCGAGAGGGGTCTGGCGGAGGCAGGGAGACGTGTCGTCATAGTTCCGTGCACCCTTCCCCAAACAGGTAGTATCTTTTCAATCTACCATCTTTCATGCTTCTAAGATGCCCGCTATTTTCACAATTCTAACACCTCTAGAGCTGAGATGCGTCTTAAAATTCATGCTGTGTCATAGTTTAACTGATCAGTCAGTTTTTTCTTACCAGTACATAAAGTACAACATTGTAGATCTGAAGAAATAGGGAGTAATCAGAAGAAGGCCAGTCCGTGGTCTGATGAATGCCTTCAAGATAACCTCAAATCCACAGATATTCTTCGAGTATCTGTGCAGGGCCTGGTGTGGAGGCGGCAGAGGTGTGGTAGGTACGGCCTGCCCTTAGTGAAGCACTTTCTGTTGCAGATCCTTATGCCACCTGATCGTGTCTGCCATCTGTCACTCGGTAATTCAGTTTTCCTTCACCTCATCTCTGGAAGTTTCACCCTCTGCCATGTACAGGGGGCCTCATTGCCATACCATTTAAATACTGGCATCCTGTTTTTCTTCCTTATTGCTTTCTCCTGGGCTTTTAACACATTCATCTTATTTCTTAAGTTGTTTTTCTGGTCCTCAGATCATTTTTGGTCATTTGAGTGACCCTGCAGCTCTTTTGTGATTCGGGGACTTCATGTCCTCCTGGTAGAATAGGACTTTCAGCTAAATATATTATCTCTTCCATGTGATAGAAACGCACGTTATTTACTGGCAATCATTTGCCCTGTTGTCACTGTCATCTGCAAACTGATTAGTGATCCAAGGGCAGTGCTTGTGGGATTGGGACCTACTGCAGTTCCAAACCATTGGAAGTTCCGCATTTCTGTTGATATACATGAGGCTCAAGAATATTTCTTTGCTGCCCTTGAGGTCTGTGCCGTAGACACATTCCCTTCACTGGAAGGTTCAAGTTCCCTGTGGGCTTCATCTCTGAGGCCTCATCCCACACTCCTCCTCCTCAAGCCCCACAGGTCTGGGCTCTGCCCCTCTTGGTGTCACTGCCCTTCTTCTACTTTATTCTGGGGGTGCAGCCCATGCCGGCCCCTCCTTCCCTTGGCCCCTTGCTCACTGGATCACATCACCTCAGAAGGATCTTCTTCTCACACATTTATTTAAGACCTCTTTCCTCTCCCACTTTCGTCCCTTAGCCAGTTACTAAGGAAAGTTCTGAGAGTTTTTTCTTTAACTTGCTATTCTTCCCTCTTTAAAAGAAAAAAAGGGGGGGGGTGGGAAATAAGGGTACCAGTAGCCAGACTTCCCTAGAAAGTTTTTTTTTTTTAAGAAAACTTACAGCCTCTGTCACCAGTCCTGTGAAAGTCCCCTTCATGATCTCTGTCAATAGTGTTTTACTGCCCTTTATGAAAATCAGATCTATCTTGATTTCATGAATGGTCAGGAAAGATCTTGCCCACCAGAATAGAAACTGCCTCCATCTTAGAGGGAAATATATCCCAAGTTCCAAACAAGAACTTACAAATGAACTTGTGGGACAAAACCAGTTTGTAAGGTGAGCGCTTCTTCTCTGGTAAATTTGAAGACTGAAATGCTAGTATACTGAAGTCTTAGCCAGAACACTGACATACTAAATCCAAATAGTGGCCTCAAAGAACAGTCCCCACCAACTTCGTCCCCCTTACCTCTGGGAACTACCTTTTTTTGAAAGTTATGATTGTTTAAAAAACCAACAACAACCCACTGTCCAGAGGGGCATGGAGTAAAGTCAGCCTCCCCCGCCCCGCACAGCCCTATTCTGCATCTTGCCCACTGCCCCCCTTAGCACCCAGCCGAATCATCTTCCCACCAGAGTCCACATGGCTTGGCCTCACTCTGTTTAAAGGCCACAGAACGTTGCATTGTTTGATTGAACCGTAATTTCTTCAGTGAGTCCCAGAGACTTCCTTTAACCCCGGAAAAACTGGTCTTAGGTTCCTGGTGACATCATGGGTCTCAGGGAGACCTCAGTCCTTGCCTTCTGTCTGCAGCCCTTTCCTCGCCAGGCAGCCTCAGATTTTCCATAAAGAAAAGTATCTTTCACCGTTTTTCTCCAAGATACGGCAGAATTAGTTCTGGTGATATGTTCTTTTGATGTAATCTGAGATATTTCCCCCCGTGCCTACAGTGTGCTAGGCTTAGTGGTGGGCACAGAGTAGAACAGTTCCTCTCCCTTAAGAAATCTGCAGACTCACCAGATAATAAGAATATCCCTGTTCAATGGCTACCTTTCAAGAAGGCAGTGGGCAGCATATATGTATGAGGATTCTAAAATGTTATGACATTTGACCCTAGTGATTGCGCCTCTGGGAGTGTACAATGAGTAAATAAACATACTTATGCACACAGATGTATAGACAAGGATTTTCATTACTCTCTTATTGATAAAAGTTAAAAACTGAAGATGGTCTACGTGTCCAAAGATAGGAGACTGGCTCAGTAAGTTGTGGTTCATCTGTCCAGTGGCATCCTGCACAGCCATTTGAAACCATGCTTTCAAAGACAGTAATGATATGGGAAAATACAATCAAATATTCAGTGAACCACAGAGGATACAAACTGTAATCAGTATGTTCCCGAATTATTATTTTCCCAACGTTTTATTATGAAAATTTTCAAACATACAGCCTAATTGAAAGAATTTTGCAGTGAACTCTCCCTTAGAACTACTACTAGTTCTACCGTTAACATTTTATTATATTTGCTTTATTGTATATATGATAAATATATATTTGATATATGATAGATACATATCTATCTATCTATCTTCCTTCCGTCCATTCAATAAGCCATCTTATTTTTTTATGCATTTTAAAGTAAGTTGCAGACATCAGTACACGTTCCTGTCAGTACTTCGGCATGCATACCATTAACTAGTGTTCAGTATTTTTTTATAATTTTTTTCATTGGAGGGAAAATCTGCACGCAATGAAATATAAATATACAAACCTTAAGTGTACAGTTATTGAATTTTGGCAAATGCATACTCAAATCCCTATCAAGATTATATAGAACATTACCAATTATGTTGGTTATATTTTTTTGGTTAAACACACATACTTGTGTATGTATAAGTTTGTATCTGTGCAGTGGGTTTCTAGGGATGATTTTATTATCTTCATTATATTCTTTATTTTCCACATGGTATACAGTACGCACATTTATTCATTCTTCTATTCAACAGGTATTTATTGATCATGTAGTATGTACCAGGCTATGCCTTAAATACAGGGGAGTCAGTGGCTCACAAAACTGCAAAACTCCCAGCCTTATGGACCTTACAGTCTACTAGGGGACGGAGTCAGTAAACCAAAGATAATGCAGCAAGGAGGTGGAGAGTGAATGATGGGCTGTGAGTGGCAGGGGATGATATTTGGTCAGAGAACTGAATGACGTGAGGAGAGAAACAGCTAAGAGTCTGGGGGAGAGGGATTAGCAGGTGCAAAGGTCCTGGGGCAGGGAAGGAGGGCAGCTACGTGGCTGGAGGAAACTGAGTAAGATGGAGTGTAATAGGAGATAAGGTCAGAGTGCGAGGCAAGAGCCCAGCCATGGAGGGCCTTGTAGGTTATGCAGGAGTTAAGGTTTTATTCTAGTGTTAAGCCTTTGGAGGGTTGTAATCAAGGGAGTGACTTGATCTGACTTCAGTTTTTTTTTGTGTTTTTTTTTTTAAATTAAGTAGATGCTCTTTTATTTTTTATTTATTTATTTATTTATTTAGATGCTCTTTTATTTTTTTATTTTTTATTTTTTTTAACATCTTTATTGAAGTATAATTGCCTTACAATGGTGTGTTAGCTTCTGCTTTATAACAAAGTTAATCAGTTATACATATACAATATGTTCCCATATCTCTTCCCTCTTGCATCTCCCTCCCTCCCACCCTCCCCATCCCACCCCTCTAGGTGGTCACAAAGCACCGAGCTGATCTCCCTGTGCTATGCGGCTGCTTCCCACTAGCTATCTATTTTACATTTGGTAGTGTATATATGTCCATGACACTCTCTCACCCTGTCACATCTCACCCCACCCCCTCCCCATATCCTCAAGTCCATTCTCTAGTAGGTCTGTGTCTTTATTCCCGTCTTGCCACTAGGTTCTTCATGGCTTTTTTTTCCCTTAGATTCCGTATATATGTGTTAGCATACTGTATTTGTTTTTCTCTTTCTGACTTACTTCACTCTGTATGACAGACTCTAACTCCATCCACCTCATTACAAATACCTCCATTTCATTTCTTTTTATGGCTGAGTAATATTCCATTGTATATATGTGCCACATCTTCTTTATCCATTCATCTGTCTGACTTCAGTTTTTTAAAGCTCTGTCTGCTGTGTGGAGAATCAGCTGTAGTGGTGTCAAGGTGGAAGGGAAGCCAGCAGGGAGGCTTACCCCGGGGGTAGTGGTGAATGTGGTTGGCAGTGGGCACATCCAGTACACCCTGGAGCTGACCCTACTTCCTGAGTCATTAAAGGCAGGGCTGCGGGGTGGAGAGAGAGATTCAGGATGATTCTTAGTTTCTTGGTCCAAGCAGCTGGGGTGCGTGATGGGGGCATAACTGAGACCGGTGAACCTGTGGGAAGGAGAGAAGTCAGGAGTTCTGTTTTGGGCACACTGAGTGCAGGTTGCAAGCTTCACCTTTCAGACCCTTGAGAGTCAAGCAGGCAGGGGCTGGGTGAGCGTCGGGTAGGGGTGGCCAGAACTGCTTCTGCGAGAGTCGTCGGTGACCAGATGGTGCAGGACCGTATGCAACCCCCTTTGGGGCAGATGGGTTTCAGAATTCAGCTCTATTCAGATTTTAGAAAGATAATCATTTAACGCTCCCATTGAGATCTGAGCCATCACCTGTAATCAAACACACAGGTATGTCTACAGCAAGTTATAATGTTCACACTTCAGTAGATAAATAAAGACTAGAAACTGCCTCACGTCAGTTGGGATCTGGTGTCATCATGAAATAAGTTTTGGCACCAAAGTTATGTAAAAACTTGGTTTTAGGGCTTTCAGATTTCAGAATTGCAGAAAAGGTATTGTGGGCTAGTATTTACAGTTGTGAGTTTGGACACACACTTCCTTGGCCAACCCAGGAGAATACAGGAGAGAGAGGTTGGATCAGAGGCTGGGGCTGTGCGGAAGGGGAAAAAGCCGGAGGGTATGGCCTCCTGGTGTTTCCAGATGAAGTGATGGATCTTATCACATGCTGCTGAGGAGCAGAGAGAGACGAGAATTAACGAGTGAACTGGAGGCCACGGACGACTTCGACAGGAGAGTGAAGCAGTGGGAACGGATTTCTGTGTCGAGTGGGCTGAGAGAGCGCACGGACCCGTTATGTCCAACAGGACCAGAGAGTGCATTTTTTTAATCCTTCATGCATTCATTCATTCATTCATCACCAGATATTTATTGAGCACCTACTATGCCCCAGGCACAGCACTAAGGATACAACGGTGAACAAGACAGGCAAAGCCCTCGCCCCACGTAGGAGGGAGACAGACAATAAATAGGTAAACAAGATAATCCCAGGTGGTAAAATCTACTCTGAAAGAAATCCAAAAGGGTAATGCCATGGGTAGGGTGGGTAGGGAAAACTACAGCTGACCTTTGTGCTGAGGCCTAAATGATTAGAAAAGTGAAATGGAAACGCGGCCAGTGTGCTGAGGGTAGGAAAGTGGCCCCATGCAGGGCGGCCTTTGTCCAGGACAGGGGGAGGATCCTTTCCTAGAGTCAGGTGGAGGGACTCGGGGAAGACCTTGACCAGGAGGTGAGAGCTGCCTGCAGAGGGGGATGGCTGGTTCCCTCCACAGGAAAAGGGGTCAGGAGCAGACTGGTCCTGGGCCAAGGATACCCACCCGGGAGGGGCACAGGGCCAGGCTGGGAAACCAAGGAGAAAGCTGTGGATGAGCTGATGGGCCCAGGCTGTGGGTTTCATCTTCTAGCACGTGGGCCTTGAACCGAGGGTGACGTGATCACATGGAACTGCCGGAAGATGACCCTGGCAGAGCATGTGCTAAATATGCTCGGGAGTTGGCCCTGGAGCCAGGGGAACGAGTTAAGAGGTTAACTCTCTTTTCTGCAGAGAAGAAAAAATCCAATTTAGTGTTGTCAGTAAAAATTCTTCCTTTGGTTATTAGCAAGTCTTTGGCCTAGCATCACAAATTTTTATTTTTATCAAAACCCAAACTATACTATACGTTTTGCAAGAAAAATCAGCAATCCCCTCCCTTTCCTTGATTTCTACTCCCCAGATGCAAATACTTCCAGAATACTTTTCACTATTTTTCGTGATATTTTCTTCCATACTTTAAAATATATAACTGGCTTTCCCTGCCATTTCTAGATATTTTTAAGTTTAATATTATCTAATAACTTTCATGGAAGATATTTCATGGAAGTTATTATTTCTTTGATAGATCCTCCACACAAGCACTTCTCCTCCATCCATCCTTCCAATATAGTTACATGGCAGTTGTTCACTAAATCAATGTGGAGGCTTGTATCATTATGACTGTGTAAGTATTACTCACAGCTGAGTCGCCTAGTGTACTGGTTTTTTAAAAAATATATTTATTTTATTTATTTATTTTTGGCTGCATTGGGTCTTCGTTGCTGTGCACGGGCTTTCTCTAGTTGTGGCTAGCGGGGCTACTCTTCGTTGCGGTGCGTGGGCTTCTCATTGCGGTGGCTTCTCTTGTTGCGCAGCACGGGCTCTAGGTGTGCAGGCTTCAGTAGTTGTGGCTCACGGGCTCTAGAGCGCAGGCTCAGTAGTTGTGGCGCACGGGCTTAGTTGCTCCGCGGCATGTGAGATCTTCCCGGACCAGGACTCGAACCCGTGTCCCCTGGATTGGCAGGTGGATTCTTAACCACTGCACCACCAGAGAAACCTGCCTAGTGCAGAGAAGCCTGCCTAGTGTACTATTATTTCATGTCCTTTCTTAAACAACTCTTTGATTTCTACAGTCTTTAGCCAGAGAGAGGCAAAGCGTATCAGGTTATACAGACGTTGCAGCAAACTTCCTGTTTTTAGCCTGCCCCTCACTCCTGTTTTCTAGGTAGCCTGTGCCTCCAATCCTGGACCTTCCTGGACCTTTATGGTTCAAATTAGCCTGAATCCGCCTCCCACCCCCTCCCACTCACTGGCTGAGGTTTACTAAGTCCTTTGCCACTTGTCCAACTGCTCTCCAGCAGCATCCAAAATTTTGTTGGCATCTTGGGTCTACTCTTATCTCCTCTCTTATTTACATTGTTCTTATAGTTTATGCCTTTTAAAAATTAAATTTACTGTCATTTTAGTAGGGCTTCAGGAGAGAGTAGAGTTAAGCTTGGTGATCAATCTGCCACATTTAACCAAATGTCTTCCAGGGCATTTTTCATGCTTCCTGGCCCACAACCTTCTCTTTATGGATGTTGGCAGATGTTCCTTACGTAATGATTTTGTCCACCTGTTGCTCAGCTCAGCCCACAGAGTTGGAAATTGGGAATTTGGAATCACCATTACCACAAGCAGTTGCTTTCTTGAAGGCATTCTAAATCCCTCGTGATTTTCCCTGAGCTGTTTAGGAGACCTTCTGAATGGGCCTGAGGTGCCTTCAGCCTTTCTTGCTGCAGTGGTGCGACTACGTGGTATTTACATTTATTTAGTTACTTTGAAGCAGAATCCTTCCTGCTACAAAGGTGGTGAAAGGGGCAGGGCACTGAGCAGGCAGGCTGGAACTTGACCATTAACCAACTGTGTGACAGTGCACAACTTACTCTCCCTCTCTGAGCCTTATCTCTGTCATCTCATCTATGATATGATAAGGGTAGTCTAGAGCACCTCATTTCTTATCCAAACCTTACTTAGAGCCCTCTGTAGAAAACACAGAAAGAGGAACTTTTCTGGTTGAAGGAGGATGGGCAGATGGCCCTGGGGTGAACCCGGAGATACTTCTGAGGCACCCCAGGGCTCCTTGGGAACCTGGACTGAGAAGCACTGGACTTGAAAATGTCTCTAAAATCTGAATAGGACAGCTCTGTGAACCTTGCCCTTTAAAATGTTCACCCTACAATAGTCTACGATAAAACACCCTTCGCAAGTGGGATCACAGGTCACGCAGCCCACTCCAGTCTCCAGGGCCAGTGGACGTGTTGGGCATGGCACACACTGTCCTAATCTCCCTTTCCCCGTGCGGAGGCGGGAATGTTGGTTCTCACTGCCTCTTAGAGAAGGGACGTATTTGTTGATTTATGGGCTAAGAGCCCTGGGATGGGAATCCTCCCAACACAGGCTCTGTAAGAATACAGGAATTTATTTTCCCACATTGTTTGCTTTTGATTTACTGTTTTGATGTAGGGCTGCTTTATGACTCAGATGTTATCTTCTGTTGCCAAATCACACATTAGGTATGTATAACATTTCCCACGCAGTGACATCGTATCCTCTTCCACAGTCACCACCGGTCGCACCCCACACCCCACTCCCCCGCAGGGGCTGTGGGAGAGAAGAAGGTAAAACACTCTTCGAGTCACAACTCAAGGCATGCCTCAGGCGCGGGGCTGTGGTTTTCACAGGCGTCATCTTTGTTGTCAACGATGTTATTTGCAGAATAGGACCATTTTCCCAAAACCAATCTTAAGCAAAAGCCTGATCAATGAAACTGATAAAGTGGAAGCCCGGCTTAAGTTGAGGGGTGGGATCAGGAGGGCTCAAGACCCCCTGGCTGTCCCTCCAGCCCCTCCTCCAGCTTTGCCGGAGGGTTCCCGGCTTTGGGCACAGACCTCGGTGTCGGTTCCGCCTCCGATACTTGGCATGACCGGGAACGGGTGACTTCACCTCCGGAGCCTCTTCCTCGTCGGTAAAGTGGGGCTGCAGCCGCCAGCTTTGAGTGAGGCTCTTGGGGCAACCTCAGCAAGAAGGACTCTCCTAATGACCTCCTCCTTGGAACCCGTGCACCAGAGGGGGCGTCTCAGCTCCCTCACAGCCTTCCCGTGGGGAAGGTTTCAGAAAAGCTGTCTCTTCCCCAACCTCAGGCAGCAGTTTGTAATAACTGGATATTTTCTTTTTAATCCCTTCTTTCCAGAGAAGGTCCTTGTACGGTCATTGTAACATCAGTTATTAAGTGCCTGTGATTTTGCTTGGAATGTAAACAACATTCTGTCTTTGGCCCGTTCTGAAAGGAAGTTTTAGTGTTTTCCCCTGTAGCAGAAATAGCCTTACTCTGGTAAGTGCATTTTGATCATTTGCACTGAAGTCTACAATTTTGGTCAACACGGAAGAGGGGGAAGCTGGCAGTGGTGTGGATTTCTCAGTGAGTGTGGATTTATGGGGTTTTTTTTTTTAATCTCAGTTCATTAAAATTATTAAATTATCACAAAATCCCACAAGTGTTTCTCTTCCCTCCTTCACATGGGTCCCTAGGAACATTGTCTCTATGGGGAAATGGCTGTGTTTTCACTTTGCTAGTCGAGGACTGATCCTGTCAAAGATATTGATTGCCTTCTCCAAGTTGGAGATCGGAAGCTACATATTTGCTCATCTTCCCTTGTGAAAAAAGCAAATAAGACTGCTTATCTAGTAGTTAAATTCTCTTTTCATTTGCTCTGTCAAAGGCATTATCCCATGAAGACATAATTTGAAAAGTGTCTTCACGGAAAATAGCTCTCATCGCATAAGCTGCGAATATCCTTGCCAACAGAACCCGTGTGTTTCTCCTGTAGAAATCGGTGAAGTTCACAACCTGTTTCCTTCAGTGAGTGTTCTAGCTTCTAAACCTGGTGTTTTTCCTCCCACCAGCTCCTTCCTCCCTTTGGGCTCTGCCTCTGATAAACTGTGAAGTGTGTGAGGCTGGCCTCAGCCTCCTCTTCCGTAAAATGGGAATAATAATGTTCCTCCCTCAAAAGGTTGTTGAATGGATAAAACATGATATTGTGTATAAAGTGCTTAGCACAGTATTTGGCATATAGGATGTGCTTGATAAACAGCCCTTGTGGTTATTTCTCTTCATTATCTTCTCAAGTCTCACATTCAGATTCATTCGTCTCACTGACCATATTTACGTGATTACACCTGAGAGTTTTCTGTATTCTCCTCATCTGAACCTTTCCATGGAATTCAAAGCAAGCACAGTCCTCTCCAAGGTGCTCTGTGTGCTGAGTCTTTCTAGTTCATGGTCAGCTTATGTAACTGCAAGCCTTGGTCTTCTAACAAGTCAGCCTCACTGTTGTCCAGGGATGGGAAGCATTGATGTCACCTGGCTCTCTTACATATCAGCAGGGCTCTGCTGGGATGTGGATCCCAGGTCCCTTGACTGCTTGTATGGTGAAAATGTAATGTATGCCCTCCGCCAACCCCAATCCTAAACTGTAAGCCATGCACAAAGAAGCCATATGGCAGTGCACTTAAGAGCCTACGTTTGAAACCAGACTGCCTGGGGTCAACTGCTGACCCCACCACCTACTGGTTGATCTTAGACAAGTTGCATAATTTTTTTGTGTGCCTCGGTCTCCTCATCTATCAAATAGTGATAATAACACTGCCTTATTATGAGGGGTCTGCATTTCTGGAACCCCAATACTCTGAAAACTGAAAGTTTTTTCCCAGAGTTTGAGGCACACTCCTATGGCATCAAAATCTGACCAGAACTGACACGTGGCTATTTATTATACTCTTTATTTATCTAGATTAGTATGATTATTCCTATGTTTCACTGCAGAAATATTGCTAGTTTTGATTACAGAATGTAGCCCCAGACTCCGGCGGGATATTAACTAATATGTACCTGTTACCTTACTAAAACCTGATAAATTCTGATTTGGGAAGCCCAGTGAGCCAAGAGTTTGGGATAAGATATTGTGGGTCTATAGTAGCTACTTTGTAAGGTTGTTGGAAAAATTAAACAAGGGATTTTGCGTGACACTCTCAGAATGGTCACTGGATTAGTAGAAGTACTCAAACATTAGCTATTATCAAAGACATGAAAGATCACTATGTCCTTAAGTATGAATGGTTTATTTTACCTCGGTAAAAATGTTTATTTTTTTAATGAATGGTTCAGTGTTTAATGAATGACATAAAAATGAACTTTACTGCCTGGACATGAAGAAAGTACACTGTTTATTTTGGAAAGAGATTCAGAATCCAACAAGAGAAGTCAGTTTAAACAAATATGGCTGCCACTCTGACTACCAGATTTTTCTCTGTACTCTTTTTTTTTTTTAATCTTCAAATTTTCTTTTATTTATTTATTTATTTATTTATTTATTTATTTATGGCTGTGTTGGGTCTTCGTTTCTGTGCGAGGGCTTTCTCTAGTTGTGGCAAGCGGGGTCCACTCTTCATCGTGGTGTGCGGGCCTCTCACCATCGCGGCCTCTCTTGTTGCGGAGCACAGGCTCCAGATGCGCAGGCTCAGTAATTGTGGCTCACGGGCCCAGTTGCTCCGCGGCATGTGGGATCCTTCCAGACCAGGGCTCGAACCCGTGTCCCCTGCATTGGCAGGCAGACTCTCAACCACTGCGCCACCAGGGAAGCCCTTTCTCTGTACTCTTGATCACCAGGGCTTACTTATGCTAGCAGAGAGAGCGTCCTCAACCTTTCCTCTTCAACCTCTCCTTCTGTTCTGCATGCATTAGACACGGGTTGGAATGAACGTCCAGGGCGGCCTCACTCTGAGATGCTGTGTTTCCAGGATACCCTTAGGTCAGGTGGTCCCTTTTTCAAACCTTTGCCCTCCATGTCACACTCTCTCACTTCTTACTTTGGGAACTCATCCTACTTCTCTATCTCCAAAGGCAAAGCATTTTTAAATCTCTTGGTAAAATACTACAGCTTCTATCTTTCTCATCTCTTTCATCTCCAGTCGCATGCTTTTGCCAAAATCATTGACCCCTAAGACTTCTCTGCTCATATAAGTCCCTTGGGCAGCTCCTATTCCTTCACTCCCCTACATCTAACTTAGACCTTGTTTGGTCTACCCCTTCTTGTCTGTTTGACTCTTGTGGCTTTCTTTTTTCCTAGTGGTCAGGTTGTGTTCTCTTCTTTGACCAGCCTGTGTTTTCTTCCATGTCGTACTCCTCTGCAAAATAGCAGCAGCTTACCTTCCTCTGTTTCTCCTTAAGCCACAAGCCTCTCTTATTGCAAGTTCTTCCCAAATGCTTCCACTGTGGGTGTATTTTTTTTTTCTTTTAATGTAATAAAATGCTGTTTTCCTAACACGAGTGCTAAATAATATTAGTTGCGGTCCAGGAATGCAAGCTTGGATGGCACCACCAACATTGGGAGAAAACCTAAATTTGTACACTAGGATTATGCAGTCATGGAAATGTAGAGTCGGGAAGGACCCCAACTTCTTGTTTTATGGGAATCAGTCAAGGCCAGGAGATCAACAAGTGTTGTGCTCAATGTTACACAGTTGGCTGGTGACAGACCTCAAGCCAGAACCCAGGTCTCCAGGCTGGTGTTCTTACTAAATGTTTTCATGTGCTTTTTTCTTTTCTAAGTCATACATGTACAGTTTCAACCCCAAATCACACTAAAAAACTTAATCAAAGAGCAGTCCCTTGCCCCATCTCTATCCACTCCTATTCCTGTCCCCCTGGAAGTAACCACTCTTCACTCTTTTTAGCTGTTTCTTCTGGTTTATATCTCTGTGAAACACATCATGTGAGTACTTCTTCACTGATCAGTTTTAGGTATTTCAGAGATTTTCTGTGAACCTTCAATTACACAGAAGGGGTCTTGGCCCTCACACCCCTCCACTCCACTTTCCTTTCCCCATCCCTTCCACACGGCTGTGTCACAGCTCCCAATTAAGTGTCTGTGGTTACATTAAGCTTATGTAAATATCCAGTATCTAAATCTGTTTAGTTCCTTAGTCACATAACAAGTTCAGAAAACGAGGGGCATCATATGAGCTAAGTTTATTTGGTTTCTCGGTTTCAGATGTAAGTAGTGGGAGTTCAGATAGTGAGGAACAGATCCCCCCAAAATATCCAAATGTATTTACTTCCAGAGGATGAAGAGTAAGGGTGTGGAGAGTGACGGTCATCTGTGTTGTTCACTGCAGAGCCCAGGAGTACTTACTTCCCTGTGTCTTTAAAATATGTGTATTGACTACATCTTTATCAGTTTTAGAAATTGGTGTTTACACTTCTTGTCTTAGATAAGTTTTTGCTTATCCTGATGATTGCGTCATGGTTTTTACTTGCATTGTTTTCTATATATGTATCCTTCATTTTGCCCATGAGATTGGACCTGTCCCGTCAGTATTTTTTTCCCAACTGGCCAGACATCAGGTGATCCATCAGTTCCCCTGTATTTTCTGGAGTCCCGTTAGACACCCAGCCTGCTGTGCATTCCTGGGGCCTCCCTTCCCCATCGTCCTGGCAAGTCCAGTAGCTGCTGGCCTGGTCCCCCTACTTGATTTACTCCCTGTTTGCTAGAACCACCCCCCTTCCAAGTGGATTCTATATGGAAGGTAAGTTTTTTGAGTCCTTGAAATATTGAAATGTCTTTAATCTGCCCTTGCACTTGATTAAAAATTGGTGGCTATAAAATATTCAAAGTTGGAAATAATCGTCAGTCAAAAGTTTAAGGCCATTTTTGTATTGTCTTCTAGTTCTCATGTCACTCTTAATAGTAGGTACCAGTCCTTCGTGTGTGGCCTATTTTATTCCCTGAAGGTTTTTAGGATCCTCTCTTTGTCGCTTGATTTGAGATTTCTTGATGATGTGCTGTGGAGGTCTTCTTTTATCCTTTGAGCGGGCGCTGCCCAGGTGGGCCCTTTTAATTTGGAAATGCATGTTCCTCAGTTCTGGAACGTGTTTTCTCGTATTGTCTTTTGATCATTTCCTCCTCCCCATTTATTCTGTTCTCTTTTTCTGGAATTTCTATTTGTCAGATATTGGATCTTATTGGTTCAAAGACTATCAGTTGTAACTTTGTATTTGCCTTTTGTTTTCTTTGTGGGAGAGCTACTGTACTTTATCTTGCAAACCTTCCATTGAAATTTTTATTTCACCTATCGTAGTTTTAATTTCCAAGAGTTCTTGATTGTTCCCTCACCGTTGCACCCTGGTTTTGGCTTATCTCTGAGGATGTTATTTAACGAGAGCTTTTCTGAAGTTTTCTTCTACCCATTTTGTGGCTCCCACGTTCCTCTATTCTTGGCAGGTGTCACAGTCTCTTTCCTGTTGGTGGCTTTCTTCAAAAGTGTGCTGATCCTCGGTCATTTGTATTTAAGAGCACAGTGGCTCACGTTCTGGGTGTGTCAGTGGCGGTTTTGACTGGTGGCCTGCTGTGTAGGGGGAGTGCATTGCAAACTTACTGTTTCTTTGGAGGATTTTCAGTTCTCAATGTGTGGAGACCTTTTCTTGAAGCCCATTCTGTTTTTTTCAGAGATGAATCCTGCCCTTTCCTGCCCGGAGAGTGCTCTGAGAGCAGATGGGGGACGGGGACCGAAGGCCACCTTTTAGTGTGGCCATTCTCCATCCCTCTGTTTTTAGCCTGCCCGTTATCCTGTCCCTTCACCAAGCCTCCTGTCTACTAGTCTGGAGCCTCTTCCAATCCGCAGACTTTCAGACAGCCCACATCAAATCGCTCCACGATCTGAGGTGTACAGTCTCCAGCTCCCAAGCCTACCGAGGGATATGACCCAGGCAGATCCGCTCACCTTGCATCCAGCTCCCTTTCTGTGGACATTTAGGTCACCGTTTCCTCCACTCTGCCCAGTCAGTGATCACTCTTCTTTTGTCTTCCAAAAACATTACTTATTTGTTGATATCTCCCACCTCCACTCTCTTGCGTTCATCTTTTTCTCTTCACGTTGCTGTCATGTTAGGGGTGTCTTGGTTGAGAGAAGAGAGCAAGGGGTAGTCTATCCACCTGTCCTTCAATCAGCAAAGAGCGATCACGTGCCCACTGGGTTCTGGGCACTGCTAGGGATAGAGCAGAGCAAATCATACAATTCCTTCTTTCTTAAACTTCCAATATTGTGTTTACTGGAAATGCCATGCTCTTAATGGCACCAAATGGCAATTGTAGTGACGTAAACTTTAAGAAGCTTGGGCTTGTTATGATTCAAGAACCAATGTGCAACCACCTGGGTACCCCTGTGCTTTGGGGTTTTGTAATTGGTCACAAATGATGCTGGAGACTTGGGGTGCTTCTGCTGGACGAGCTGGGAACCGCCATGTTTGCATATCATGGGAATCCTTTCACAATGAAAGATGATTCATATCAGCCTTAGACTTTGGAGGAGATAGAAAACACTTTCTGTGACTCTTTATAAAATCAAGGTTATCGCTTCACCAGGCTGTGGTGCAATCTGAAGAATACACAGCATTAAAATTTCCTGACCAAGAGTCACTAATAATAGTAAAAGGAAGAGAAAGGAGCAGAATGATCTGTTAATTTCCAGTATTAGTAAGACTCTTCCTCTAGCTATTTCAATCCTGCACTCTTATCAGTTAAAATTTTTGGAGCTGGCACCCCGACATACGTGTATTTAATTATAAATTATATGCATATACTATTCTATAATTATAATTCATAATACATTGGGAGCATTACAGGCAAACAGATAAAAAATTTTTAAAGTTAAAAGGGTGAGCTAAAAATAACTAGAATTGCTGTGAACCTAAAACTGCACTTTAAAAATCAAGTATGAACTTTAGAAAGAAGAAGAAAAAATAATAATTAGAATTAGACGTTTCCCCTCCCTGGTGGATCACACTGGGCACCTGACACTCCCTGAGAAACAACCTGCCGGGAGGGTGGCGACGAGGACTTGGTAATCCATCCACCATTACTTAGCCGCGGGATATTGGGCCAGCCACTTGATTCTGGGCCTCAGTTTCCTCCTTTGGGAAGTGGTAATAAAAATACTGTACTGCAGTTTCCCAGTCTTCTTCATAGGGTGGCTGGGCAAGTGATGGGCTGACATATCTGAGGATATTTTATAAACTGTAGAGCGCTCAACTTGCAAACCTAGCTGTGTGACCAGTTGGCCTCCTCATCCCCCCCGACCGCCACCCTCTGCTGCCCCAGCCAGCTGTGCTTTCTTACCATCCAGATATCCTCCCTGCCCGTCATCAGCAGTAATGGGGCAAGTGAAGCAGTGAAAGTCTCCTACTCTTCCTTAAAGAGACAAACAAAAACGAAAAGCAACCCCGAGCCCAAATCCTACACTAATGAGTCGACAGCATCCTCTCCAGTCACAAAAAAGCACATTTTTCCCAGCGGCTCCAAGGGTGTAGTGCTCTGCTTTCTGTCGACATTATAGATATGGGAAAAGTAAATCTCTCGTTGAGAAGCACCAGCGTGTCCGTGAGACTTGAATCTCGGTGTGTCCAGCTCAAGGGGAGAGAGAAGGGCTCCATGGCCTCAACCGGACGGCTGTGCGGACCTCCTGGCAGCAGGTCTCCGGGGCACAGGAAGGTGTCTGGGGCTTACACGTGTGGGGTACGTGCAATGCCGCAGGGTAGCAAAACTGCATCTGTGGCATCAGGCAAAGCAGAGGGTTAGTTATGCGAGGGGAAAATGAAAGGTTCTGAGTACCGGTTCATACAAGCCCTGTGCGAACCGTGGCAGGGAGCACAGCTAACCGCATGGAGCCCCGACTTCCTCTCTGCCAGCCTGCACGTGCATGATCCCACTCAGTCCTCACCGTGTCCACTTCCATTTTGCAGATAAGGAAACTGAAGGTGAGAGAGATTAAATAACTTGCCTATAGTCGTGGTGGAGCCACAGTTCAAACCCAGGTCCCTCTGTCTCCAGAGCCCATGGTTGCTCCTAACCACTCTGCTCTTAACCCTACTGAGATGAGTTGTGTATTTCCACCTCTGAGGATGACTCACCTCTCTGAGATACCCATATAACCCATCTTTTATGGAGTTATAAGAGGACCAAAACTGAAAAGAGCCTAGAGATCTTCCAGTCTAGCCGCTTCCTTGGGGCCAAGCTGGGATAGAACCCCCGGCTCCCGCTGCCCAGCACGGAATCTTAAAACAGCAACAGGTGATGTGTTGGCGGATTACAGCCGAATCTTCCAAGGACATGGAGGGAAATTTGCAATTTAAAAAAAAAAAAAAATAGGGACTTCCCTGCTGGCGCAGTGGTTAAGAATCCGCCTGCCAATGCAGGGGACACAGGTCGATCCTTGGTCCGGAAGGATCCCACATGCCATGGAGCAACTAAGCCCGTGCGCCACAACTACTGAGCTTGTGTTCTAGAGCCTGCGAGCCACAACTGCTGAGCTCTCGTGCCACAACTACTGAAGCCCGTGCATGCCTAGAGCCCGAGCTCCGCAGCAAGAGAAGCCACCGCAATGAGAAGCCCGCGCACCGCAACGAAGAGCAGCCCCGCTCGCCGCGACTAGAGAGAGCCCGCACGCAGCAACCAACGCAGCCAAAAAGAAATAAACAAAATAAATAAATTTATTTAAAAAAAATCAAAACAAACAAACCGTCCTTGCACTCTGAAGCTGGAACGCAAGCAGGGAAGTGTTAGTCTTTCGCACCCACAGCCCAGCGGAAGGCAGCTGCACGTCGGAGCCTTGGCACGCTGAGGACCACGGCTGCTGTCCGTGCAGGTGGGGGCCCAGCCTCACCGAGGGGCCGGGCGAGCCTCGCCGTTCCCACTGCAGCGCCAGCACCCTCCCCTGCTGCCCAGGGCGGCCCCTCACCGTATACCCCTCCACTCGCGTTCTTGCTTTCTTCTTTCCGAGAAGCTGTGCTCTCCAGAAGGACACCAAGCTATCAGTTATCTGTGCCCCAATATGAATTGTAGGCCAGTATATTACTTGCTGGTACATTTGGACCAGGAAGTAATATATTTTCATACCAGGAAGTAATATATTTTCTTGAGTATTAGTTTGAAAGCCTTTGCTTCTATTTCTGTGACCTACAGGCATCAATATCAGATGGGATAGAGGACGTTTGAATGGGACA
Source organism: Balaenoptera musculus (assembly GCF_009873245.2). NCBI lineage: Eukaryota > Metazoa > Chordata > Mammalia > Artiodactyla > Balaenopteridae > Balaenoptera > Balaenoptera musculus. The sequence goes on along the minus strand of NC_045793.1, from coordinate 90,035,774 downwards.
CAACTATGTTTTAAAAATTCTAAAAACAAGTTAATGTTTTTACTTTTCTCTGATTTTAAACTATACTTATTGTGAAATATCCACCACAGATGCAGAAAACTTCATAAAACACAGGTACAAACTTATATGAGGCCAATGCTCTTGTCACTACCACCTGTGTTGAGAGAGAGCTTTTGTCATCACTTAAATGCATCCGTGTGCCGCCTCACCTTTTCCCTCCCACCCCCCCAGGAGTAACCTCAATCCTGAAGTTTAAAAACCAAGTTAAATTTAATGTGAAAGGTTAGCCACCCATGTGTTTAGCAGTAAGGGGTGAGTACAGGCATAGTCTTCCAGCGGCAATATTTTGAAGTGCTCCTTGGCTCCAGTACCCCAGTTTCCTGGTAAAGCATTTCCCCTTGGGTACAGTATGGGTCATTTTATGCAGCTTTATCCTCATGCATGCTGGCCTCGATGCATGCTGCACTTACCCAACAGCACCCAACGTTTTGGAGAGCCTCCTTTCCGGAATTATCTGGAAGTTGGTAAGACAGTTGGATGGTTCCTTTGTTTTGAACTAAAGCTGTGTTGTGCAGCCTTGAATTTGGGCCGTTCCAGAGTCAAACTAACCCTGAAAGACACGTTTTTCTCCACCTTGAACATTCTAAGACTGCTTGCTCGTTCTAAAGCTATTCCAAAAGACAAGGATTTTAGCCCAGGCAGCTTGTGAGATTTCGGGTCTGGCGTCTGTCCCTCACCCAGGATGCTTTTGGAATGTCTGTGAAAGCATCAGTCATTTTCTCACAGCTTCACCTGAGATACCAAGCGTTCATTCTATTTTATGTTATTTAAACTTTTTATTTGGAAATTACGTCAAATTTACAGAAAAATTTCTAGAACCATGGTACAAAGAACACCCTACAGCTTTTATACAAATCCAACTATTGTTCACATTTTGCCTTATTTGCTATATTGTTTTCTTTTAGGATGGATAGATACAAACACACATACATATATACATGGATGACAGAAATATACAGATACATATTTATATATATATTTTTAATAGTCACAGGTAATATTTTTCTGAACCATTCAAAGGCAAGTTAATTTTTCATAGTACTTGACCAACTACTGTAATGCGTCTAAGAAGAGGACTATTCTATTATGTAACCTCAGTGCAGTTACCAACTTCAGCACATTTAGCATCCAAGCATTTAATGTAATCAGAAGAAACCACCAAACAACAGTGGTTTCTTTTCTTCTGCGTGCTGGGCAATAGGCTTCCATTCTCATGTGGTGTGCGAACAGCAATCTTCATGTCTAATTGTTTCAATCGTATAAAAATTGCCTTCTCCTGTATCAACAATAGGTAGAAGGTGCATATTGACATTTCTGTTTTCAATCAAATGTTTGTTTACTTTCTGCCTTCATTAGGGTCTCTAAATACATCAGAGAAATAGTAAAATCAACATCCCACTCCCAGGTCTTGGAAATGAAAGAGTAAACACCAAAATTTAACACTTTCCCAGTTGGGTGGGGAAACGTTGCCTTTTTCTGTCTATAATCCTTAAGGAGGACAGGCTCTCAGTTAAATAAAATGTCATTTGCACCCTCTTCGCCTGGCTTTCCCTTGCTGGTTGACTTTCACCATGAACTCTGGCAGCTGGGGTAAAATACTGATAGGTGGCCCATGCCTGTTCTCCCTTGATTGTTTTCTAAACTCAGAGATCACTGTTTGTGACACCTGTCATCAGCTGCATCTTACCCAGCTACCCACCCTGCGGGTTTCCTAGAGTTCTTGGCTTCTCCTGCCTAAGAAGCAGACATTCCAAAACATTCCTGAACATTCTGGCTCACAGCTGGAGGCAAGTCTCAGCCGACTTATTTCCCATTCGGAGGTCTCCACTTGGGCCGAGAACAGATGTGGTGAGGGTGAGAGTGATTTGGGGAAACTTCTCAGTGGTTGATCCCCTCCTTGAGGGATGTGTAATGTCCCTGTGCCCCAGGCCTGAGAAAGGAGCATGGCTTTACAGGAGTGCTGTACTTAGAAGTTTCCAGCAGCTGGAAAATCACATTTCTGGGTTCTGAATCTGAACCATTTCACACTAAGAATTTTGTAATGTTTCCTCTGTGTCCTACTCCACCTTAACCTCCCTCATGTTGGGTTGCTTTGTCACTCCATTTTCCCTATTAAAATCTTTTCTTATATAAAAATTTCGAGGGAATACATTATTTTTTAACCTAAGTTTTATTTTATCAGAGCTGTATTTAAAACATGGTTTAAGAGTCAGCAGTGGCCTTCTCAGCCCCTCTCCAGCCCCCCAGACCCATTCCCCAGAGCAACCTCTTTAGAATCTTTTAGCTAATTCTTCTGGTATTGACCTCCATAAAGTAATCATAAAATAATTTTTTTTTTTTTTTTCTTTTGGCCATGCCGCGTGGCTTGCAGGATCTTAGTTCCCTGACCACGGATCAAACTTGTACCCCCTGCAGTGGAAGCGTGGCGTGCTAACCACTGGACCAGAAGGGAACTCCCTTGACCTCCATAAATTAGATGTGATGCTGCATTTCCTCATGTATAGGTTTTACACGTTGCTGACTGACTTCCTGTTAGAGGAATTAGGCCTCCTGGCACCACCCACCCTCACTTCCCCTCCCCATCTTCCCAGGAAAGTTATACATAAAGTGGGATGGAATCTGTGGTCAGTCTTTACAGTATGATGATGATTTCAATTTTATTCACTAGAGAACCAACTATACTGGAATTATGCTTCTTTTCGTATACAGATTTTTTTCTCAAAAGTTAGTAATTGCCTTTAAAAGATTGCTTAGTTTACTACATACCTGTTGCATGTTCTTCCCAGATGCCCCCATAGAGCTCTCAAATGCCTACCAGTGCCATTTGCCAAATGCTCACAAGCATCATATCATCTCTCAGTGCCCTGCCCCTCCTGGATCCTCCACCTTCCTGCCCCGTCTACGCTTGTCACTCTCCAGGTGTCCTCCGGGGACTTCACTGTGCCTCTGTGTCTTGGATCCTTGTTTTTCTTGGACCTCATGTCTACCTCGTGTTTATTTTACATCTTTATTTGGGGAGAGCACATCCTCCAGCAGCTTTCTGAGAAAAGGTGCATGGGAAGCAAAAATTTTTGAGGCCACATAGATTTGAAAATGCCTTTGTCCTCCTTCAACCTCAACAAGGGTTAGTTGGGTATAAAATTTTCAGTTGAAAATGATTTCCTCTCCAAACTTTGAAGGTAACACTCCACTGCCTACCAGCTTCTGGTGTTGCTAATGAAAAGTCTAATGCCATTCTGAATCCTTAATGTGACCAGTTTTCTCTTTGGAAGTTTATGAGATCTCCTCTTTATCTTCAAAATAACATGCCTTGGATGGTTATTTTCTTTTCTTCCAACTTCCTTCCTCCCTCACTCTCTCCCTTCATTCCTTGCTTTCTTTTTGGCCTGTTCCTTGAGCTGGCCATTCATTGGGAGCTTTCAATCTGAAGATGCCTTTCTTTGACTCTAGAATGTGTTCATATTCCAAATGATTCCTTTGATCGTTTCCCTGTTCCTTCTTTCCGGAACTCCCTGATAGTTAACGAGGGCCAACCTACACTGATCTCTAAGCCCTTTACCTTTTCTCCTTATTCCCAATCCTTTTATGAGTCTGTCCTACCTTCTGGGCTATTTCCTTGCCTTTACTCTCCAGTATCTTTCACTGAATTTTTTATTTCAGTTGACATATTTTTAATTTCTAGGAGTTCTTCCTATTCTGATTCTTTTTTCAGAGCACCCTTGTTTCCCGGATGCAATGTCTTATATCACTGGTGATATTAATTATAGGGTCTCTCTCTCTCTCTCTCTCTGTTTTCTTATTCTTCCTGAATTGGTTGTTTTCTTTGCGTTCCACTTTCCTGATGATTTTGGTCTGACTTCATTTGAGGAGGCTTTCCTCAAACGTCTGGTGATTCTTACCAACAGGGAGCTAGTTCATCTCCCCTGAAGGACATGGGGCTATTGCGTTCTCTTGCCTGAGAGGCATAAGCCGTGGAGGGCAGCGGCTGGTGCTCCGTCTACTGTTCAGGGCGTAGACTTTCACTTCATTCCTTGTTTTCATCCAGCACCGTCTTCTGCGCTGACAGGAACCTGCCTGGAGCAGTCTCTCCTGAGAATAAGGCTCTCATTTCCTTGACCGTGCTGAGGCAGAGGTGGGGGAAAGGTAGAGGGAACCTCTAGGCGAGGGACTAAGTCCAGCCTCTGTCTGTTCAGCCTCCAACCAACCCTCCTGCTTATCCCTTCCCTTCCCAGGTCCACTCCCTCCAAGGTATGGGTGCCTGCAGCCCTGAGCCTTCCAGGCCCGCGTAGGAAATTGATCTGCTTCCTGCGCGTGCGCACACTGAACTGCGGCCCCACGGGGGAGGCTCCAGCCCACGTGCCTTCCCTGCAGGAGGGCGACCCCGGGCTCCTCGCGCGTCTCTGTGCTCGGTGTTCAACCACTTTAATAGCCTTAATATATTCTTCCAGGGAGTTAAGAGGGAAAGGAGATAAACACATGTGGTCAAATCAGCCATGTTTCAAGGAAACAATACTTTTTTTTTTTTAAGCTAAATTATCTCAGCGTAGAACATTTAGAGGGAAACGCCACCTGTGCTGACGTGAACAAGTATGAAGTGCCAATGTGCGATGTCCATAGTTTCTGACTCTCGGATCGCCTTACACCTGCCACTTCTCCCCCTCTTCACTCCATAATGCCTGGTTCTCCAGGCACAAATGAGCAGTTCTCAGAATGTCGGAGAGAAAGGGAATGGGCATCTCTACTTATCTCTAAGAACGATTTCTCTCCTTCCCCTGAAGAGAGGAAAGTGAGGTGGGGATGGAGAGGTGGGAGGACATCCAGGGCCCCCCCCTGGCAAGGACCCCGCCCCCCCTCCACAGCCCTCCATCCCTCCCAGCAGCGATTCTGTTCCTCGTCTGTCTCGGGTAAATGATCTTTAGTCACAGCCCTGTGAACTGATTGTTCTAGACTAGCAATTTCTGTGAAACACGGTAACAAATACAAAGCCCCAGGAAGAAGCAGTTCAGAACGTTCTCCTCTTATTTCAAGAAGAATTTATTTTTACATCACACTTTCTGTATCTTCTCTGAATGTCTAGCCATGAGGAGGTGACAGACAAATTAAAACGTTATCTTTTAAACTATCAAGTAATTGCAACTCTGTCAGGCCCTTGCTTCTTCTGTCTTCCTCTCTCATACATTTCTTTTTATCCTTCCTCACATGGATTTGAAAGGATTTCTAAGCACTGGAGTCCATGAGTCCCTGAAATGAGGGAGGAATTAAGAAGCAGGGAGAAAAAACAAACAAAAACCCACCTGAAGGTCCAGTAATAATAAAATACCTATTATAAACCTACAGGTATATGTAAACGTAATCCAGTAGCCAAATACATGCAGGCATCCTAGCTTCGTACTCCTCAGACCTAGACCCTGAAAAAAGCTGACAAGAAAACACTGAATTGATAGTTTCTCCTCCCCGCCGCCCCTTCTTCAACATCATCATCATCGCAGTTACTCTCACCACCTCGAGTACAGTGGGAGCAACGATATTGAGTTTCCTAAAGTTTTCTGGCGTGAGAGCAGGGAACTGCCAGTCAGTTTCAGGTCAGCATGGTTGCTGGCCTTGCTGTGGATGATGGTTGGAAGCTGAGTGAGGAAAGAAACACTAGACAGGCAGGGAAGGCGCCTGGGCAGAGAGCGCGTGCTGAAGGGCGGGGTCTGAGCGCCCAGTGACGATGGGAGGCCACAGGGTATGGAGACGGCTGCAGAGTCGGTCTACCTTAGGAAGATTTCCTGAGGACAGCGTGTCTGGGAAAGACAGCTTTTATATAAGATGAAATGGGGGAAGAGAAGATTGAGGCCAGGGAGCCATTAAGAAGAAAGATTTTCTGAACGGACAGTTTACTAATATCTACATAGTTTTAACTTTAAATGCTCAATCATTGGATCAAAATTAATGTCAACCAAGTTAAATTGGACTTAACGGTATTTTTATGACATCGACAGTACATCTTGCCCACGGCTTGTAAGTACATGTTAACTTTAAAGAACTTGGTAAGGTCTTCCAAGAAATGCTTCATTAGGGAAATGTATGCTGCCTTAATCTAATAATTTGCAAGTTTTCAAAAGAAAGAAAGAAAGATTTTTAGACTGTGAAGGGTGGGATTCATAACCAATAAGAGGAAATTGGAGCTCAGGATAGATGGAGAAGTTATCAGAGAAGACCCAGCTCTTTTAAGTTCAGATTTTGGGTCCAGAAAATGATGTTCTAGGATACTGAAAAAAGACGAGATCGAATTGCTTTTGGTGAACTTGGCAGAATCAGAGAAAAGGAGAAGCCCCAGAAGACTAAAAGTAGTCGATTTTTTAGGTTTTCTGAAAAGGGAAGAAAATTAATTCCAGAATTGACAGACCAGGGGAGAGGTCTGCACTGTTAAAACACTAGAAGAGAAGGCGGTGATCACCAAGAGCCAACCTGGGTTTACTAGAAGCTTCAACACGCCAGAGAAACACCATCTCCCCATCTGAGAGGCTGCTGGGCTGAGAGGTCAGGGAATATTACAGACACAGTCTCCCTGCTTTTAACAAGGCTTTTGACCAAAGTCTCTCGTGAATATCTATGGATGAGAGGACAGTCTCGTTCTAAAAATCATGCAAGTAGATAGATTTGTGGCAGATTGAAAGGCTGTACCTGACTGTAAGTTGATGAGGGACAGGGATGTTTGTTTTGTTCACTGGTACTTAGACCAATGCCAGCCACACAATAGATGCTTAATAAATATCTGTTGAACAAGTGGGCCATTACTAAGCCAGGGAGACCACTCTAGGGGAACGTTACAGGATTCTTACCTGCCCCTGCCCCTGCCCTACTGAGTGTTGTGTTTATGGCTTGAGTAAAGATATTGATAATATGCTCATTAAAGTCTGTGGAGAACAGAAAGCAAAGCCTGAAAACTAGTATTTTTTCCCAGTTTTATTGAGATACACTTGACATATAACTTTGTATTTGTTTAAGGTATACCACATAATGATTTGATATATGTATATATTGTCACATTACCACAATAAGTTTAGTTAACATTTATCACCTCATCTAGTTACAATGTTTTTTTCTCGTGATGAGAACTTCTAAGGTCTACGCTATTAACAACTTTCAAAAACACAGTACGGTATTGTTAACTGTAGTCACCCTGCTGTATATTACATCCCCAGAACTTATTCATCTTATACCTGGAAGTTTCTGCCTTTTGACCACCTTCGCCCACTTCCTCCACCATCTACCCCCTGCCTCTGGTAACCACCAGTCTGCTCCCTGTGAAAACCAGTATTTAAACGGACAGAACCAAGATCCCGAATATCTCACTAGTCTGAGTCAAATCAGTCAAGTTTAATAGGAATATATGTAAAATCTTATTCTTGAGGTTTAAAAATCAGCTGAGCAAGTACATGAGGGGGAGATAGAGCTTAATAAACATATTACAAAGTTCATATGTTTTAATTGACTCTGAACTTAGTGTCAATACAGGTTCTGCCATAGTTGCCAGAAGAGGCTCATTTCAGTCATCTGTTTATGTCGTCATTAATTTCAGCAAATGTTTATTGACTGCCTGCTCTGGACCAGGTACTGTGCCAAGGAGCAGTCTGCATTTGCGAGCACAGACATTCCCACAAACCCCATAGTACAAGGCGAGCCCTGGAACAGGCTCCCAGGGTTCCATGCCCTGGGCTTTCTTCCCACCTCACTGGCTGCACCATCGCAGATTCCTCTGCTAGTTTCCACTTCTCCCCAATCCCTCAGCTTTGCATCACCCCAGACCCAGTCCTCAGCCGCCTTCTCATCTCCGTCTATGTTATCCCTTACTGACCTCGTCCAGGCTCATGACTTTGAATTCCATTTGCAGACATCTCCCAGATTTCTATCAACAGCCTGGACTTCTCTCCTGAACCCAAGACTTGTATATGCCAGTGTCTACTTGGCATCTCCACATTTAATGTATTGAAAACAATTCCTAGCCTTTCCCTCTCTATTCATTTTCTAGGGCTACCGTGACAAAGTACCCCAAACTGGATGGCTTAAAATAGCAGAAGTGTATTCTCTCATAATTCTGGGTAGGATTCGGAAAGCAAGATGTTGGCAGGGCCAGGCTGTCTCTGAAGGCTGTAGGGTAGAAGCTGCCCCAGGCTTGTCTCTTTAGCTTCTGGTGTTGCCAGCAATCCTTGGCTTTCTTGGAGATACATCACTCCAATCTCTGCCTACTTTGTCACATGGCGTTCTCCCTGTGTCTTCACATCACCTTCCCTCTGTACATGCCTGGGTCTCTTCCCACAAACCCCATAGTACAAGGTGAGCCCTTGTACTCAAGGCCCTTGTATGACACCAGTCATAGTGGACTAGGGTCTACCCTAATGATATCATCTTAACTTGATTACTTCTGTAAAGACCCTGTCTCTAAATAAGGTCACATTCACACGTACTAAGGTTAGGACTTCAACATATCTTTTGGAGGATACAGTTCAACCCATAACAACCACTAACTTGCTGCATCCACAGCCTTCCCTTCTCAGCTAATAGCTACTTCACTCTTCTAGGTGTTCTGGGCAAAATCCTTGCTGCCGTCCTTCACTGCCGTCTTTTTCTCTCACCCCGCACCCAATCCACCAGGAAACACTGCTGACTGTACCTTAGGGTTAGGTCCAGAGCCAACCAACCGCTTCTCCCACCTCCACTTTTGCTTCCCTGATCTGAGCCACCGTCACCCAGATTACTACAAAAGCCAAACGTTCAGATCATCTCACTCCTCTGCTCAAGACCCTGCACTAGCTTCCATGTCACCCAGAGTCACTACTGCCATCCTTGTGTCACCCCCCTCATGCCAATTCCCCATGTTGTTCCTGGCTTCATCACCTTCTAGCCTGGTCCTTGTTTGCTCCCCTCCAACCACAATGGCCTTCCTGCTCTTCCTCGTACATCCTAGGTTCACCCGACCTCAGGACTGTTGCACTAGCTCTTCCCTCTGCCTGGAGCAAGGGACCCTAGATATCCTCCTGCCTCATGATCGACTCCCTCACCTTATTCCAGTCTTTGGCAAATATTGTCTTCTCAATGACACGCTTTTTAAAATTCCAACTAGCCTTCCCACCAGCATTCCCAGTCCCCTATCCGCTCAAGCGATTTTTTTTCCATACTACTCTCCCCCCTACATACTATATGTTATTTGAAGTATTTATTGTTTATTCTTTGTCCCTCCCACCCTCCCACCCCCCAACCCCCCCACCTCCCCACCCCCCGGCTAGGACGTAGTCTCCACGAGGCAGAGGTCTTGTTGGTTTTGTTCATTTTTGTTTCCCAAGTGTCTGGAGCAGAGGGTAGAGCCAGAATTGAACCCAGGTCCCCCCAGCTCCAAGGCCTCCCCTCTTTCAAGCTGTGAAGGACCACTTCCAGCTACACAAGGATGAATCCCTCAGACACTGCCTCTTGTTTATTCTCCCTGTCCCATCTTTTGCCATCATCCTCAGGGACTTCAGTATCTCTGTAAGCCTGTTTGCTAACATAGAAATTTTAAAGTGTACAGAAACAACGCCATGTTTATTATGTTCACACCAGGTGAGCTTGGGCATGTTACTTCACCCCCTGTGTCTCAAAAAGAGATAATAATTATACTCTACCTCACAGGATTTTTGAAGAATTACATGAGTTTATATATGTAACTACTTGCCATGGAAACAGTGAGTACCATGTCAGTGTTATTTATAAGAATATAATATGTTTGAACCTTGAGGACATTATGCTAAGTGAGATAAACCACAGAAGGACAAACACTGCATGATTCCGCTTACGGGAGGTATGTAAAGTAGTCAGACTCTTAGAGAGTAGCATGGAGGTGGCCAGGGGCTGGAGGGAGAGGAAATGGAGAGTTGTCATTCAATGCGTATAGAGTTTCAGTTATGCAAGATAAAAAAGTTCTAGAGATAAGCTGTACAGCATTGTGCTTATAGTTAATGGTACTGTATACTTAAAAATCTGTTAAGAGGGTAGATCTCATGTAATTTACTTATTTGGCCACAGTAAAAGGACAACAGTTCATTAGTCACTAACCCACCCCTTAGTTTTATTGAATTTTCTCCAGGTTAAGGGACTTGCCCAAGACCTCACAACTTGTACATGGCAGGGAGCGACAAAAATCGAGCCTCTGACTCTCAGAGCTTTTGTCCCACCCAAAGTTAGGCATCAGTCCTATCTGTCAAAACCCAGCAGATTAACGGGCCATGCTCTACAGTACTGAAGAGGCACATCCACACCCCCTTGGGAGAAAACGCCTCACGGTTTGGCTCCGTAAAAATTCTTCTATGCCCCATAGGTTGGGCAATGAGAAATAAATAATCCAGTCAGTGATGTTATGATGGGCAGCTGGGGCTTCGCAAACAGGAAGTAAACAAAAGAACCATCTTTGTTTCAAGCGTCATTAGAACTAGCAAAGCCTCAAAGTCATTTTTTAAAATTGTGGGCGGCATCCGGCATCTGTCCCCACCTGGAAGGGGCACTTGGTCTATAAAAGTAGCAAAAATAATTGCATCATCCGTGTCACTTGGGTAGAAGCTCCTGTCCTAATTAATTCTTCCCTCCTCCTCCCTTTATAAATATGCTTGGGGAAAGTGACATCCTAGCATTTTTGTTGCTTCTGTTTTCCCTCTTCTTAACAAGGAATTCTCTCTGCTCAGGCATTTGGGGTGCTGATTTTTCTCATGTCCTAGAGATTCTTCGAATTAGTCGATGCTTCCTTCCCGTAATAATTTGCCATGAGAGTGGATTCACACTGGAGGAGGGAGTGATTTTGTCACCTTATCAAAGTGCCACTGATCAGGTTAGCTTTCTTGGCTACTCATTCATTTTTATGCCTCTCCAGAAACGGAAACAAGTGATCCCCTTGTTAAGTGGAGCTGGAGATGTCTGGGTTTTGCAGTGTCTCCCGAAAGAGCTCCTCCAGCACCCTTTGATGAAATGCTGTCTCAAAGCCTTTGCAGTAGCGCTCACTAAAGAGATGATCTCCTCCTTTTCTCATCAGTGGAAAAGCACTAGGCTGGGGACAGCATGACAGAAGCATGCTACTGTGTCACCTTGTCCCCAAATAACCTGGCACCTGCCAGGAGCTGCCTGCTGGTTGGGGGCAGGCCCACCGTGCATCCCAGAGGGAAGGTACACAGAAGACGGTCCCTTTTCCCACACCCCCTGGAAGCACTGGGACCCTCCAGGCCAAGGGTGGTGTTGTATTCTTGGGTGGTTCTTCCATAGCTGAAGGAGCATGCAGAGATCCTAGAATTCGCCTCCACTACTTCAGAGCTGGAAGGAGAAGCTGCTTTGGGCCTTCTTTCAGGACTTGTATCAGTCAGCTTTTGCTGCAGAACAAACAACTCCAAAACTTGATAGCTTGAGACAGTAAACATCATTTATCATGATTCTGTGGGTCATCAGGGTAGTTTTCCTGGTGTGGACAGCTCAGCTGGGGCTGGATGGTCTAGGATGGCCTCACTTACCTGTCTGGTGGTTAGGAGGCTGGTTGACCTAGAGCAGCCTAGACAGGATCGGCTTATCCCATTCTATGGAGGCCAGCTTGGCCTTCTTCATGTGAGGTGTCAGGGTTCCAAAGAGCAGCAGGAGAGGGCAAACAAAGCCCAGTGCACAAGTACTTTCTGTCTGTTTGTGTCACGTTTGCCATTGTCTCATTGGCCAAGGCAAGTAGCATGATCAAGCCCAGAATCGGTGTGGGAGGGGAACACCCAGGGGCATGGATCTGCAGAAGAGTAAACACACTGGGGGTCATTCCTGTGAGGATCTGCCCCAGGAGTGGCTTGTCAAAGGGGTGTCCTATCCTGTCCCTGTATGGGAGTGTGCAGGGTTAGTATAGGGTGGCTTTTTCGAGGAAAACGTGAATGGAGGTCTTGACCCACTTGCTAGCAGTGTGACTACAGGCTGGTAACTTCACTTCTCTGAGGCCCAGTTTCTTTGCCTGTAAACTGGGCCTGAGCGAGCCTCCTTCACCATCTCCTTCCGAAGACTGAGACGACGTTTGTGAAGCAGCACGGTGTCTGGCACACAGTTGGCACCTGTGCTAGCTGCTGTCGCTGCAGGCAGCTCAGAGGCACTTGTGGTGGCAGGTTGGGCAGAGGGGGGCGGGGGTCTCCCTTGCACAGGAGGTGCGGCTGAGTGGTGAACTGCAGGAGGCCAGGTGAAGACCCCTGAAGGGCAAAGAAGGCTCTCCTGGCCTCTTACAGACCCAAAGCTTATTTAAATATGTGTTCTTTAAAATCAAAACAAACCAATCACCCTTCATTGATTGCATGTCCCAGCAGTGACCACTTGACTTCCACACCCCACCTTTCCCCCAAAATAGCTTTTGTTCCTCGTTGTCAGGCGTCGGACACTTTGCAGCTACTTGAGGTCTCCGTGCACTGGACTCCATTGCCTGCATCCTCCTCGGTGCCTTGTCGTGGCTCACTGCCTGCCCCTCTGAGCATCCCTTCTCAGCTTCCTGCACCGGCCCCTTCCCCCCATCTTGTCCTTTCCTGGTCGGTGTTCCCAAGTTCCATCCTCAGTCCTGCTGTCGGCAGCATCATTTCACAGGCTGACCCCCACCATGTCCCCTAGTATCTACGTGCTCATGATTGTCTCAGTCTTTCTCTGGCCCCAACTTGCCTCTTAAACTGCCAATCAATTGCTCAAACTCAATAGGTTACAAAACAAATATAACTGCCCCATCTGTCTTCGTCCTTCAGGCTGCCAGACAAAATACCGTAGACTGGGTGTCTCAAAGAGCAGAAATTTATTTCTCACGGTTCCAGGGACTGGAAGTCCAAGATCAGACTGTCAGCACGGTTGATTCCTGGCAAGGCCCCTCTTCCTGGCTCGCAGATGGCTGGGTCCTCACACGGCAGAGAGAGGGCAAACCCTGGTGTCTCTTCCTCTTCTTGTAAGGGCACTAATCCCATCAGGAGGGCCCCATCCTCATGACCTCATCGAAACCTAATTATCTCCCAAAGGCCCCATCTCTAAATACCATCACATGGAAGGAAGTTAGGCCTTCAACGTGTGAATTTGGGGGGACATCATTCAGTCCACAGCACCGTGCATGCCCTCCTGCTGTATTCTCATCCACCTTGCCCTCTTCCCAGTATCCCAAGCCAGAAAGCGGCTGGTCATTTCCCACAGTGGGTCAGTGCTGATTGTCCTCTGGGTCCTTCATCCTGTCTATCCCTGCAGCCACTGCCCCCAGGTCAGACACCAGCACCCTCCTCAAAGCAGCCTCCTCACCTCCAGGCTTGTCCCAGTAAGCTCAGCATTGCCTCCAAAACACCCACTCCATCTCTGCTCTCCACGCTCTCCTTCTCATACACACGCACACACAGTAAAACCTGGCCTCCCCACCTCTGCGGTCCCATCTCCTGCCCTTCTTCCCGGTACCCTCGTCTTTGCCACACTCACCTACCTGAGGTACCCTGAACAGACCATACCATCTCACTCTTCTGCTTTCCCTCTACCTGGGGTGCTCCTCCACCCTAGCCTGCCTGGGAACTCCTGCTCATCTGTCTGGACCCACCTCTGGGGTCATCCTGGGGAAGCCCCCACCCCCTGCCGCACCCGGCTCTCCCTCCTTTGTACTCTGTACACACCCTGTTTACCATGTGTCATAGTGAATCATGGGCCAGCTTCCCTTAATGACAGGGAGCTCCTTGAGGGCAGGAATTAATTCATTTCTCTGAACCCCAGTGCCTGGCATTTAGTAATGGCAATAAATAAGCATTGAATGAATGAATGAATGAATGAATGGGTACGGGAGTTGATGATGGCACTCAGTGGGCCCAACAGTCTCCTCTTTCCTGCACTGAGTCACCACGGGTGCCATCAGCTGCCAGCCTCCACACAGGAGGCGTGGGTGCCCCCCTTCCTGCCTCTAGCACCAGGGGCCCCTGCCAAGATCTTCTCTCTGCCCACAGAGGCCACCCTCTGAGAGCAAGCCCTTGCCACCTCGGCCCGAGTTCACTGCTCCCTCCTCCAGCTCCCTTTGCCCTTTCTGCCTGTTCTGCTAGGTTCCCACATCACTTCATACTGTCCTGTTCTCTAATTGTCTGGCACAGTTTAGCCGTTTATTCTACCAGTACATTCTGCTGTCTGGCTCGTTCGTTGTTTTGGAAGCGTCCGTTGTCCTAGCTGCACCCTCGTGTGGACGGTACTTCCTCTGAATAAATCAGTCCCTGGACATTTGCTAAATGCTACTTTGCTTGTAACCCTACCTGTTCCTGTCACTTCCCCACCGGTCTCCTTTCCTCCGAGCCGCCGTCCTCTTTGCAAAGGCAGAAATGCCTGGGAGTGAAGAGTCAGCAGACTAGCGTTCACATGTTGGCTCCACCACTTCCAAGCTGTGAGCCTGGCAGCAAATAGCTTCCCCTCTTTGAGCTTCTATTTCCTTATCTAGACAATGGAGAGACCATCGCCCCTGCAGGGCTACTGTGAGAATTAAATGAAACAATCAGCGTAAAGCACTTAGCACAGTGCCTAGCAGGGAATAAATAAATGATAGTAAATGTTGGCTGCTGTGATGGATGTTGTTTTCAATAATATTATTTTATCAATAAATTTTCCCCTTAAGACTCTAGCATAGATCAGACCCTGGCCGGCACCTAACACATGGCATGAGTGTTTGTAGAAACGTCAGGTTAGCGTGCAAATGGTTTCATAGAGCTGCCCCAGAAGTTCTACCCCTTACTTGTTGCTTGGAAGGCGAGGCTGATTTCGTCTCGGATGAGAGGAGGGAGTGGTGGCATTTCCGTTCCTCGCCGACAAGAGCTCCCCTCTTCTCTGAACTTCATGCTGTTCTGCATCTAGTTTGGTGCAGGACCGGGTGTGCTGGCTCTTTACTCAGACACGCAAGCGCCTGGGACAGCTGGGCACAGGGGCCCCCCTTTCATCAGGCTTTTGTAGAGGTAAGACAGCGAGGCCCTTCCTAGCCGTTCACATCAGGGGCTTAGGGCTGCCTTTTCCTGGTTTGAGTTGGTCCCAGCATGGCTGTGGCTTGTCTTGAAGGGCTTTTCCTGGCACGTCCATGAGGGGAAGGCAGCCTGGGGGACCTGACAGGGTATCCCGGGCAGAAAGGAGGCCAGGGCCACACCTGTGCAGCCCCAGGGGTGTGCCTGGGCCCAGGCGCCCTTGCTGAGGGCTCCCTCTTCCTCTTCCTTTTACCCAAGGAGTTCTGGGTAAGGGGTGCGGCTGAAACCCGAAAAGGGTGACACCCGTCCCTCACCTGGGGTGGCCCCTTCCTGAGTTGCCTTCTGTGGTTGGCTGGAGGCCACTCAGCTGGGCCACAGAGGGCCCTGAATATTCTTCTCCCCTCTCTTGCCTCTAGAGAGGCAAGTCAGCAGATGTTTCTTAGCCCCGTGCTTTCCCTTCCCCCTCTCGGCTCATAAATGGTGAAAGTATGTAAGATAATAGGCTGTTTTTATGGAAAGTGACCTTTGGGGGAGTCTAGCCCGGTGCTGGGTTGAACAGCTACATCAAAATCACAGGCGAAGCTTTGTTCCAACATCCAGATTCCTGGGACTCACCCCTAGAGTTTCTAATTCAGTTAGTCTGGCTACAGGCCAGGAATCTGTACCTTAAAAGCTGAGAGATTCTGCCACTCGGCCAGGTATGGAACCACACACCTGGTCCCACCGCCTTGTATCACCGGCCGGGGCAGGAGCAGGGGGGCGCTCTGGGGACCCAGAGAGGTCTCACGCCTTGACGAGTTACTGACAGAGGCCTGAAGCCCCAGAGACCGCTTGAGCCCTGCCGTCTTCTCACAACAGCCAGGGCCCAAGCGGTCCCTCCACTGGATGGGACCTGGGTCACTGGGGTGACGGCCAGCCGTGGGGCACTGACTCAGGGGGCCCCAGCAGCCCGTGGTGCCAGGGAAGCTGAGGAAGGAGCCAGGGCAGAGGAGAGGGGCTCTTCAACCATTCCTGGAAAAGGCATGCAGATTGAATGCACATATGACTTCACCCCTCCGTCACCCCCATCCCCGGCCCCCCAGGACAGTGTCTGGGGCACCTCTACCACCCACCACTGCTGGCAGTTGGAGGGTCCAGTTAAGGGTCCACATTGAAGTTGGCTGGACAGCGACCCAACTGGGTAGATTGGACACAGAGGCAGAGTTGGGATGAGGTCGAAGTTTACCAAGCCCTGAGTACACGGAGCACATTGTCTTCTGACCTGAGCATTTGGTTCTTCCGGGAAGCTGAGACTGTCCAAAGAGACCCGGCCCTGCCCCCAGGCAGTTTACACTGGGAAGCCTCTAGAATAGCAGACACGAGCCCCATGGAAATAGCCTGTGCATGTACATCAAAAACAGCATTTAAACCAGGAAATCAGATCTACGTGAGCTCTGGGCGGCCCTGGGACGGGCAGGCTGTGCCGGGAGCCTCCAGCCGCCGGGAATCAAGGGCCCAGAGCCGCAGGCCCTCTGGGAAAGTGTCTTCCTACAGCCGCTCTCCCCAGGGCAGACAGCATTTGTGCCCGGGAGACTGGCCGCAGGACTTTAGGGGCCGGAGGAGAAGGCCATGCGGCCACTCCAGGGCCGGTAGTGTTCCAGGAAGGTGGGATCTTTTTTTTTTCTGGGAAGTGAGAAGCAGCTTGATAGCACTATGAGAAAGCTTCCCCAGGCCTGCAGGCCTTAAATAAATAAAAGCACAAAAATAGATTTTTCAGACCGTGTCCTTCCGGAGCATAGTAGGATTTCCTGAGAAATTGGATTGAGTTCTCCCTGACTCACCTGACTGCTGAGTGGAGAAATTCAGAGGAAAAATGTATGTTTCCCGCAGCCGTATCTGCCGAAACGGGGCTGAATGCAGGGCTTACGGCCCTTAACGGGTGACCTTTTGAAAGGCAGCTGGGGGGGTGGGTCTGAAGAGCAGGCTGGGGATTGGGGCTGAAGCTTCGCTGGGCCACCCCTGTACCTGAACCACCACTCTCAGGGATGAGAAGGAGATTTATCGTGGAACCTCTGCCCTGCCTGGGCGTTGTAGGTTGGTTTCCTGCAGGTAGAGGCCACTGGGCAGGTAGAGGCCACTGGGCAGTCCTCAGTTTTTCCAGCAGTGATGAGGGGTTGGCCCCAAAGCATCCACACCAAGTTGACCCCACTCCACCTGGGTATCAAGACTGCGATCTGCTGGATGGCCAGCCCAGTGCTGGGGCTTAGGATGCGACTGCGGAGCACAAAGCAGGTTTTCTCCTGAGCCAATCCCTGAGGACTAGACATGCAAACACTATTAGCATCTTTCTTACCTGGGTTTTCAGAAACCAGGCTTTAACTGGCCCCAATCCATCCAAGGACCTAAATATAGTGCGCTGGACCACTTTCAGTGGAGTTTGGGTTCCAGCATGGAACTTTATTATGGGAGAGAACCAGTGGAGTGCTGGTATACTGGCTCTCTGCGCAAATTTAAGAGCCCTGATTTGTAGGCTTTGCCTTGCCAGGGTGCAAATACTCTCACTATGGTGAATTTCAAACAACCAATGTGAAGTGGCTAAATGTGGAGTTGGGAAGAGAGGTACACAGTTGGCTCCAGCCCACTACTGGACTATGTCCCTGACTCAGAGATCCAAAGAGCTTACAAGTAGAGGTACCTAAGAGGGGCACACTGAACCACATGCTAGGGGTACCCACAGTGGCCCCCCTACATGTACAGGAAACTACCCCTTGGGCAAGAGAACCTTTTAACCAGCAAGAGGATCCATATCACCCAACTAACACTGGATGTACTGGTGAGTGTCTCCGTGTTCGTAGTTTCCATGATAGGACAGTGATTGGACACATGGTTTGGGTTTATCACATCCCTTGATGAGTTTGCTAAAAGTGCATCCTCCTGGGCTCCACCCCCAGAGAATCTCACTCCATAGATCTGGGATAGGGTCTAGGCATCTACATTCGGCACCCAAGTTTCAGGTAAAATTCACACCTTGGGAAATCCTCAGCTACTGTTTACTCACCCTGTGGCTTCCATGACTGAAAGTTCAAGGTCTGGTGGCTTTTAACATAATGACTTCATTTTCAACACTCACTGTTTTGTTCCAGTGAAACAGAATTGTTTTGTTAAAGTCCCACCATGCAAAATTAGATTCCTGATCATAGTAATAGCTAACACTTATCGAGAGCTTTCCAAGCACCAGACATCAAATGTGTGTGCCTCATCTCATACTGACAACCATCCTATTATTACCATCCCCATTTTGTGGATGAGGAAACTGAGGCCAGAGGAATTTTCCAAGGAGGTGGTGCCAGGAATAAAATCCAGGCAAGCCGACTCCAGAACCTGCCTTCCAAGCATGACACTGAACTGTCTCTGTAAAATACTGTTCCTCTGTGAGTCTTTGACTTTTGACTTAGCTAGTTCAGGCTAAAGTTCAGTTCGATTTCATGGGCATGTGAATGCCTATAAGATGCTGGCACTGGCGTAACTTACCTCATTTAATACTCCCAGCAACCTTGTGGGGAAGATATGCTACTATTTTCCAGAAAAGGAAATGCAAATCCAGAGAGGCTGTGTGGCTTGCCCGGCGTTGCACAGAGGGCAGGGCGGGAACTAGTTGCTCATCCCACACACAGCCATGCAGCCACGCCACCTGTTTCCTGGGTGGTTCCTTAGTCTAAGGCGGTTGAGGCATTGGCACTCTTTTAAGCATTTGAGTGTGTTTCTGACAGTCTTAGTATTTAACTGTTAAATGTCTGAGTCAGCATATAAAACATTAGTGTACAAATGGGGGAAGATAGGTGTATCTATCTGTAAGCACCAGGTAGAGTGGGCTAAGTGTGGCCATAAAAGCAAGGGACTATGCAAATACAGAGAAAGGGTTATTGTCTCTGCGGGAACCAGAGAAGGCTCTCTGGAGGAGGTTGCACTAAAGCTGGCCTGGAAGGATGTGTAGGACTTTGGTGAGTGTGGAGGGAGGGGTAAAGGAGGGGCAGTGATGGGGGAGGGCGTGGTGGAAGCTGAACCTGGGACTCAAGGGTAGGGCTGGATCCCAGAGCCTCAGGAACCTCGCTGAGAGCCTGTGCCTTTTCTCCTCGGGCACAGAACTAGCTTCATGCTTGATTTGTGATTGAAGACGTTGTGACTTTTCTCCTCCAGCTGATCGATCCTATTTTCCATTACATTAAAATAGCTTTCTGTAATCTTCTCTGTGGTGGATTTTGTCATCCTGGGCCTCTGTGCTCAGAAGGCTGCCGGCTTTAGGCACCAGCCCATCTGAGTAGTTGCCAGGTGTTGTGTGACTGGTTTTAGCAGCCTGCATGTGATGGATGCTCAAACACTTCTTTTCATTTTCTTAGAGCAAAGGTCCTTTCTGTCCCTCACGAGCACTGGTGCAGTGGCAGGTCCAGCCGGAGTCGCTCTGGCTCCCCTGTAAGCCCCCCTTTCCCAGGGGAATGCCTTGGGATATCTGTCAGCAACTTCCTGCAGCCCAGCTGTCCCGATGGCTTGAATGCTTTGGACACTGATTCCCAGGGACATTAAGCAGTTCCTGCCGCTGCCCTCTGGGTATGCCAAGTGAACGCGTCTCGTAACAGAGCCAAATGGCACGTTTACCTCTGAGCTCTGGCGGCATCGTCTGGGTGATCACTGTGATCTTTGAAGGGCGCACGCGGGCACCATACCCTTGACAAACGGCCTCGGGAAAAAAGTGTCACCGTCTCTTTGCCAGTTATGGATAAACCATGGCCAGAGCCAACTCTGCTTTGCACTCAGAGCCACTGACAAGTGCCATAGGATCCAGGGGTCTCTTGCTGTAAGTGCTCTGAATAGGAATCAGCTCACCATTGCCTGGGACTCACCAGGACCCCCAAGCTCTGGGACTGCCTCGCGTTCCTGGCCCCAGTCTGACAGATTCTGAGTGTGTACCTCTTCTTCATCCCTGAATCTGCAAGCGGAGCATTGACAGAACCCTCACAGCTGAGCGGGGGCTGGCATGTCTGGGGTGGGCGTTTTCTTGACCTTTCACCCCCCCCCCCCCACTGCATGTTCCGGATGGCATTCGTGGCAATACCTTGATAGCTGAGGCCTGCCATGATGGGGCAGTCTCCTGGGGGCCTCTGCTTGTGCCTTTAAAAATGTCACGTTTCCTGCATTCACAAGGCACCGCTGGTGGGCTTCTTCATGGACTCTGCTTTCAGTGTGGTCCACAACGCGTCATCCAAGAAATCAGCCAGCTCGCTGTGCTGGGAGGGGTGGACCATCCCTGTGGTAGGAGTGCCTGGCCCCGCCAGTCCGTTTCTAAATTAATCTCTAAACAGTGCCGGAAGGCCCAATAGGAAGTGCTGCTTTCATCGCTGCTCTGGTTTTAGCAGGGCTGTGAAAGCCCTCGGTGCGCATGGCTTGACTCCCGCAGACAGCCGGGGACCCCCGGCCCGCCCCTTCGCCCCGGGCTCTTGATGTTGTTTTCCTCAAGATGGAATGAAAGCCTCCGGGCCCATGCATCTCAAGAAGCAAGATGGCAGACAGAGGTGTGCCTCAGAGCAGGCTTTTTTGAAGCCTACAGTCTATTCAGATTTCAGAGAGAAGGCTAAATTCAGGGAGGACTTCGATTCAGACTCCCGCTTGGCTCCTGCCGTGTGAATGGAACAGACAGGGCTGTGCATGTGGCTCTCTCATGCAGTTCACAGTGCAGCCCCTGAAAACCAGATGATGGTTTTTGCTATTGTCTAGGTTCTTTTTTTTTTCCTTCTTTTTAAAATTTTTATTTATTTTTGTAAAGCCATGTCTCAGCCTTGTCACCTAAAAATGTAGCATTTGTAGCAATAAAACAGGCTGAGACTGAGTTAAGTCCACCTCAGAACCACAGTGCTCAAAACTATAGTGCTTCCTAAGATAGGAAGAGAGATGACAGAGATAAAAAGATAGAGATTAGAGATAGATAGATATGATAGATAAGACACACAGGTAGATGAGATAAGAGATAAACATATAGGGATAGAATAGATATGATAGATCAAGGTAGATACTTTCTTTAATTTAATTTTTATTTTGTATTGGGGTACAGTTGATTTACAATTTTGTGTTTCATGTGTACAGCAAAGTGAATCTGTTATACATATACATATATCCATTCTTTTTCAGATTCTTTTCTCATATAGGTTATTACAGAATATTGGGTAGAGTTCCCTGTGCTATACAGTAGGTCCTTGTTGTCAAGATAGATGATTGATATAGATGATAAAGATAGATGCTATCGTTTATATAGGTATTATCTCTATAGATAGACAGAGAGATAGCCAGCCCTCACTAACTCTTCTTAAGAATAAACCACTCAGATTTTATGCTCTATTTATCTTTTATCTATTTATTCCATTTATCTATTTATCTTTACAAAGGGGATTTCCTTTGTAACATGGGTGTAGCATCCTCCCCTTCTTCCCCTCTTCCTCACCCATTCTTCTCCTGTTTACTCCCTGATGGACCAGTCATTGTAACTGAGGAGCTGCAAGGGAACTAAGGGACCAGTTAGTCTATCCTCCAGACTCAGTCAGCTTGCCACAAGAAAGTGGACCATCTCGTATGAAAAGAGATGTTTTCATTGATTTCCCTTGACCCATTTAAGTTGTTCTTAATAGCACCGTTCTGTTCAGTCTGGAAATTCTCTTTGACCAAACCCACTGCCTTGTTCCCTGAAATATGGCACCTACCTCCACGTCACAGAGGTCTCTCTTGGGTGGAGGTGGAAAGAGGAAAGGCATCACAGACTGTGCCAGGGGACCCAACCTGGACCCTGGACATGCCCAGGGATGGAGATGGGACGAGTCACCCCCAAATCAGCTGGAAACTGGCCTCGCACAGACAAGCTCTTAAACTTCTCTGACCAGGGAGGCTCAGGGGAGGAAAAGCCTGTTCCAAAGAAACAAAGCAAGGCCCACTGAAGAAGCACTGCGGAAAAATGCCCAGGGAGGCCTCCTGAGTTTATGAAAACAAATATTATCTCAACTATAGTTCTCAGGTGGATGGTAATGCAGACATAAAGATTTAAGTGAGCATTTAAGCTTGTAAATGACCCAGGCAGGAGAGCCTGGGAAGGAAGGGAGCCTGTGATGACGTGTGACCTTTCCAAAGCATCGTAGACCCCTCCACTTGTCTACTCTTTAAGTGTCACAAAGCAGGAAAGCTCAGGAAGGGACCAGAATTTTCCCCAGTATGTTGATGCTTCTCTTCTCTCTCTAACTGAATCAGAGTGAACTAAACAGCCTGTACTTCCAGGCCCTTGGTGAACGTGCTGTACCCGTCCTGTCCCCTACACAGAATTTCTCCCTGGCTGGGCCAGGGCACGGGGGCCAACTTGGTGAGGGGCAAACGGGGGTGTCCTGTCCACGCAGCGCATCTCTAAGCCCAAGCAACCTTTGCTGTAAGAAGTGCTTTAGCCAGGTTACCTCCTCAGCACTCAGCATCCCGCCAGAGTGGTTACGTGTTCCTCGTCTGTCCTGCCGGCCAGAGGTGGGGATGTCAGGCCAGAAGCCACCAGCCCGCCAGGCTGGAATGATGGACAGGGATGTGTCTGCCGGACAGGGGAGGAGCCTGGGTGTCCCTGCAGGTGCTTGAGAGAGAGAACCGGGGCTGGGCCGACACCCTGGGAATATTTTTAGGGGCAGTTTGTTGGCATTGTTGCCTAAGCCAGACATAGGCAAAGGGGAGCCCTTTACAGAATGATTCTCTTGGCTACCAGGGTCATCACTGCCCAGCAGCCAGTCAGACCCTCTGTCGGATTGGGCTGAGATGGCTCAGTGTGCCTGGGGCTCAGCCTGGCTGCTATGCTGGTCCAGAGCTGAAACAGGAAGGGGTGGGAGGAGTCTGGATCTTCCAGGCCCTGCATCACCCACCGTCCTGATGATGTACAAGACCCACTGCAGCCCCAGGGTGAGGAAACAGAAAATGGGACCAGAGGGAGCATCCCGGAAGCCCCCCTAAGCCCACCCCAAGCACTGGCTCTGGGTCGGGCGGGGGTGGGGAGTAGCTATGTTTGCCGGGGAGGAAGCAGCCAGCCTTCACGAGCCTGGCACGCTGGGGTCAGGAATCCACCGCGTGTGCACGACAGTGGCCGCCCGAGCACACCTCCTTCGTAGCTTCACGTAGCGCTTGTCTTCCAAGGAGCTCCCACCCAGAATGAACAGACAGATAGAATCATTGACCTTGTGATCTTAGTCAGCAACATAGATATTAGGGCAATGTTTTGTCATCTACAACTTGCCCCTTTAACAGAAGAGAAAATAAAGGAACGTGGGATATAAATCAACTTCCTGGGAACTTCAGCCTAGTTAGCTTACTAACGTTTATTAAGCGGCCACTATGCGCCGGGCTGATTGGCTGTGGCCATGTAAAGGGCACTAAGTCATGACTCCAGGCTGATTGGCTGTGGACATGTAAAGGGCACCAAGTCATGACTCCTGTCTGCAGGAAGATCCCAGTGTGGTGAGAGGGGTGTAAACCGGTGACTCCAGTGCAGCCCTAGGAAAGCTCTGGTCACAAAGCTGAGGGTGGGCCGGGAGGGAGAGGAGGAGGGAGAACCCACCTCCTCTCCGGGTTCCTTAAAAGGAGGCTTCCCAGAGGAGTTGACTGGTGAGTTGGAGAGGCAGAAAGTCGTAGATAATAACGTGCTGTATTCTTCACATCCTTCCCGTGTGCCAGCCCCTTCACAAACACGTCGTCGTTTAATCCCAGATGAGAAAACAGAAGCTTAGAGGGGGTTATGGTGCCAAAGGACAGAGGCAGGATTTGAACTCCCGGCTGCCTGAGTCCGGAGCCCAGCTCTCAGGCGCTGCATTTCTCAAGGCCCACCTCTCATAGTTTTTGTTCTAAACTCCAGGTTCCGATCACCTCCCGGTCCAGCCGGCTCCGTCTCTCTTCCTTCGTTGTGCTGCGGGGTGTGAGAGGGGGAGGGGCTGGCCCGGGGGACGCCCCCGGGGCCTCCGTACACCGTGGGTGCCCGTCTGTAGAGGCCCGTCTCCTGCGGCAGGGGGATGGGCTGTCTGACGTGGGGTTTGTGGGCGGGTTGGAGGTGCGAGGGGACGGTTCCGGCGGCAGAGTGGGGAGCGCCCACCTGCTCCAGGCCTCGCTCCTGGCTGCAGCCTGGCGAGGGAGCGCCTTGTGGCCCAGCCTCCGCTGGAAGACGCCGGGGCTTCTGAGTCCGTGGTTTATACGAGAAGCAAGGCCCTGTGCCTGCTGCCAGCCCTCGCTGATGCTGGCGAGCTCGCCCGCGCCGCTTGCTGCCTGCTTTTCTAATCCTCCTGCTTCCCTCTCCGTTTCCAGATTCCATGAAGCCCTCACAGTCAGGCCCCGGGTTTTCAGAGATCTGAAAAACGGAAAGTGACCACATTTTTTTCTTTTTGAATTTTCCTCGAGGGGAGTTCAGCATTCTGCTGGGGGAATGGGAGGTGTCAGGTCTGAGGTCATTGCTTTGAAGACCCCAGATTGGTTTGTTCTGTGACTTTAAGGAGATTTGGGAGTTGGGGGACACATAGAATCGCGCCATCAGAGCAAAGGAGGAAGGTTCCGCACCCCGCCTCATGCTTTGCATTTGACATAAGTGATTAAAATAGAGCTGAAAATTCCACTAGCAGAGAGAAAAGACACATTAATAAAAACTGTATAATGAGTGTATTAAGATTAATGGGAGAAAGGGAGGCCTTTAGGACCAGCCTCTCCCAGTGTGAAAGGTGCTTCTACTGAGTGGCAGCCGTGTCCAGATGTGAATCCATGCTTGGAGGCAGCCGTGTGTGTCCTTGAACCAGGGTTACTGTTGTTGCCAATAATCTCCTGTCTGAGTTTATGTAAGTGGAAGCCCTCACATCAAAGCCACTGCCTGCCCAGCTCATCCTTTTGGTGGTTTTCCAAGGAAGTCCATTGGCACCCGCTCTCCAGCCATCATCACAGGGTTGTCACATCCGTAGGTCCCACCAAGGTCTGTGGATCCGTTACCCACCACGGGCAGAGGCTCACGTTTACCTTCCTGGAGACGGCTCGGTGTGTTGAAATCACATAAACTCAATGTTTGTCATTATATTGTTTTTTTAGAGTCCATTCAGAAGGGAAGCCTAATTTTAAAAGTATATGAAACCGTTGTTATACTAGAGGCATATGCTATCTTGATATTTTCATAATTCCTATAGCAACCGGGGTGGTTTCACAACCCCAGAAAAGACTTTGGGGGAAACTTGAGTCTGTTTTCTGGGGCTTTTTTTTTTTTTTTTTTTTCCCCAAGAAACTAACATTCAAAGTTGTCTGCTTTGCTGTCCTCCTTTTCCCGCTGCGGGGTCTTCTGTAGCGAGCACAGGCATCACCGATTGCTGATAAGCTGTCCCCCAGCCTTCAAGCTAGTCTGCTTCTAGCTGCTTCTCTGTGCAGCCTGTGCTTGACTTGGCATTCCCATTTGCAAAGGGAAGGAATCACTCTTTCTTAAGGTTTTCATCTTTTGAGCTCTCACCAGTTGTTGCTTCGTAATGCCCAAGTCTTGAGCTTTGGAATGTGTCCAGGGGCAAATGCAAAAGTGCGCAGAATCTAGTGTGATCCTGAAGCCACAAAACCAGCTGTCTTCCCATTCTTAGAAACGACTCCTGTACAAATAGCAAATTGGACACGTCACCCTGCCTTTTCCTTTACTTCAGC
Organism: Balaenoptera musculus; assembly: GCF_009873245.2. NCBI lineage: Eukaryota > Metazoa > Chordata > Mammalia > Artiodactyla > Balaenopteridae > Balaenoptera > Balaenoptera musculus. The sequence continues at coordinate 90,010,068 of NC_045793.1, read as the reverse complement.
CATTTTCTCGAAGTGAATACTGGATATAAAGGAAAGTTAATACACTCACGACTTTCCTTGTCGGAAGTGTTCCCCTCGGAAAGCTGTTTATAAAATGCTGCTCCCATTCTGCCAATTTCTTTTTCAGTATTGACTTAAGAAGCAGGTTATCAACTACACCAGAAAATCAGAGTTATTATTCTTTTTTTAAAAAATAAATTTATATATTTATTTATTGTTTATTTTTGGCTGCGTTGGGTCTTCATTGCTGTGCGCGGACTAGAAGTTAATTTCAAGATCTCTAGTTGCGGCGAGTGGGGGCTACTCTTCGTTGCGGTGCGCGGGCTTCTCATTGTGGTGTCTTCTCTTGTTGCGGAGCACCAGCTGTAGGACCGCAGGCTTCAGTAGTTGTGGCGCGCAGGCTCAGTAGTTGTGGCTCGTGGGCTCTAGAGCGCAGGCTCAGTAGTTGTGGCGCATGGACTTAGTTGCTCTGCGGCATCTAAGGGATCTTCCCAGACCAGGGCTCGAACCCGTGTCCCCTGCATTGGCAGGCAGATTCTTAACCACTGCGCCACCAGGGAAGTCCCACAGAGTTATTATTTTACCTTCGTAGGAACCATTCTGGTGTCCTAAACTTTGTCTCTTCTTCCACCCCAGCTGGGTTCTGTCCCCTCCATCCCTCCTCTGCCATCTGAGAGAGGAGAGGGGCAGAGGGGTGTGGGAGGGAGGTGTTCAGGGGAGTTGAAGCTGTGAGAGCCAGACTAGCCCTGCGGGAACCTAAGTGCTATGGGGAGGCAGGCCTAGGATGCCAGACGAAGTGGATAACATGAATGCCATTGACGACTGACTCTGCTGCAGATGAGACTTCCACCAGAAGTAAAGGAAGAGAAGAAGTAAAGAACTGCCTGCTTTAAATAGGGGCACTGAGAATAGCCTGTGTGTGATCCATGTATAAGCAGCATTAATTTAATACTCTGAGCCTAATGTGTGAATAATCTCCATGAATAGCCCTTAAAGAGTAAGCATTAAATTGACAGACGTTGAAGAGAACTTAATTCTCTACTCCAGCATTCCCACTCCCCCTCCCCCTCCCCCAGTCCCCTTCTCACCACCAGAGCTGGACAAGTGGCAGCTTTTTTGTGCTCGTTTGATACAGAAAGTGATCAATATGTTTACCTGGCTCTGTTGTGCGTATGTTTTTGGGTTAATGATCAATATCATTACCATAATTTTAGATTAACATAATGATTTCCTCCCAAGTTCACAGAAGCCTTTCTGCATCCAGTGTGGTAGATGACAGATATAATTTTCTCCATTTCTATAACTAAGGAAATTGATCCAGGGAGGAGTGATGGTGGGTGCTAGTCAGTGGTGTGCTGGTAAATATTTTCACAGCTAGCTCTCCAAGAGAAGCAGCCCTGGTTTGTAGTGGATGCTGATTACCATGGTGTAAATACTCCCACCTTGGCTGATTCAGGCCACCGACATGCCTCACTGAATGCAGAGTTAGGAAGAGATACAGTCAGCTCCTGTGAGCTGGCACGGCACACTCCAGCTTATAATTGGCACAAATTCATGGCTTCAGACTCCCAGGCGACTCCTAAGGACCAGCTCCAACCTCTGTAAATGCCCAGTTAACTCTCAGGCTCAGCTCAGCCTCTAACTCAGTGGATTGCCTTGAAGAGTGTTTTTCACACTTTGAGTTGTGACCCATTAAAGGGTCAAGAATTTAATTTCAAGATCTCAATGAGCTGGGCTTCCCTGGTGGCGCAGTGGTTAAGAATCCGCCTGCCAATGCAGGGGACACGGGTTCAAGCCCTGGTCCGGGAAGATCCCACACGCCGCAGAGCAACGAAGCCCGTATGCCACAACTACTGAGCCTGTGCTCTAGAGCCCACGAGCCACAACTCCTGAAGTCCGACGCCTAGAGCCCGTGCTCTGCAACAAGAGAAGCCACCGCAATGAGAAGCCCGTGCACCGCAACAAAGAGTAGCCTCCGCTCACTGCAACTAGAGAAAGCCAGCGCACAGCAACAAAGACCCAACGCAGCCAAAAATAAATAAATAAAATAAATAATAATAAAATAAAAAAAAAGATCTCAGTGAGCATTTTTTTAAATGAAATAGAACAGAATAAAATAAAAAGAAATGAGTAGACCAGAACATATCAGAGTGTAACGTACATGTTCCAGCGATAGATGATGGATAGATGGATGAGTGGATAGATAGGTAGATAGATAGATACATAGATAGATAGATAAAATAGGTATGTATTTGTGTATAGTGAGTTGGGGTTAAAAAAAACAAAAACAAAAAATACTGACCTACAAGCAGGAGTATCTCTGTTTCCCCATCTGCAAAATGGAGCTATGGAGCTTGCTCTCACCCTGCCCATGATCAGGCCAGGAGGAGGACTAAGGTCACCTGTGTGACAGTGCCATGGTGGTACTATCTGATCTGTCTGATCAACAGTTGATTCATTTGCGGGGGCAAAATGGGGCAAAACAGACCGGCGTGGCTTTGTCTGTTTGGGAGATGGATGAACAGAGTGATGGGCACAGTCCCATCACCTTTATGCACGTTTTCTCGGGGCCTGACCACAGCCTAGAGAGTGTCCTCCCAGTGGCTCTCACCCCTCATCTGTCCACACAGCGCGCGATGGTGTACCTGCGCACACAGGAAATTCTGCAGGTTGGAGGGAGCACTGAGGTTCCCCAGGAGGCTGGCTGTGAGCGGTTACGCAGGAGAGTCAAAGAATGTGCTGGCTGGAGCAACTCTCCCACTGGAGTGAGAACAAGTTAGTTTTGAAAAATAGGGGAGAAGACCTTGATTAAAGCTTTTTCCACACTTTCTTCCAAATCCCTGGAGGAAGAAAATACAAAGCCAGGCAGCTTTTATGAGCCTTCACAGCAACCCCATGAGGCAAGAACTGTGAGCCCCGTCTTATGGAAGAGGAAACTGACACTCAGAAAGGTTAGGCACCTTCCCTGAAGTTGCACAGCAAAGGACACTGTGCTGTAAATCCCTCCTTCTGACCCCAGGCCTGTGCAAACGCCAGCGGCTCCCTCGGAACGTGTTAGTCATCCATGCAAGCGCTCCAAACGGGTTTCTTCATCTTGGAAATGGGATCTTGCTCTTATGAAACACGTGGCCTTTTGCTGAGATGGGAGCGTGGGCTGTAGAGTAGGAATCTCATCCTACTTTAAAGATCACTGCCTTGGGATCTCTTACCTTTGTTTCCTTGCCTGGAAAGTGGGATGATGGCAACTTTGTGGGTTAGTTATGAGGATTAACTAAGATAATGTTATGAGATAACGAAGTCTAGAAGGATATATATTAACATGCCAACAGTGGTTATCCCAAGGTGGTGTCATTACAGGTGGTTTCACTTTTCCCTTTTCTTCCCATCTTTGTTCAGTGGTGCACCGGTAAATGTTTAACAACGCGGCTTTCCAAAGAAAAGACAAGATTTGTAGTGCCCATTTCCGTGGTGCAAATACTCTCACCAGGGCTGATTTCAGCTACCACCTTGATCTCACTGAACGAGTTGGGAGACTTGCACAGTTGGCTCTCGGAAGCTGGTACAAACCCACGTCAACACACTCCTGTTTTTAACTGTGAGCTGCAAGCTCTATTTGGGTGGTAAATTGAGAGAGAGGGAGGGAGAATTAATAATAGGATGCCTAGCATGATGCCAGACATAGTAGTTTCCAATTCTCCCTGGCCTTCCTTCCTCATACCCAAGCAGACAGCACATGGACCGAGATGGCCTGGCCCTGGGAAGTGGTGGTTCTTCTGAGAAGCCAGCTGCCCTTATCTTGCTCCACATCTGCCAGACTCTCCCAGAGCCTGGGCAGCCTGTCGAGGAGATTCTAAGGTCTGATCACTGAGGAATAATCAAGTAGGCCAGCAGGTCCTCTCAGTTTCCACAGGAGACACGCTCTGAGCAGACGTGTGCATGATTGAAACTGCCCTGGAGGAAACCAAGAAGAGTCCCAGTGGAGTGAAGGGCCTGGAGTAGGACACCCCCAGGGTGGCCAGTCTCCGACCAGCCTAACCTTCACCTTCAACTCTTGACCTAGAGCTGCGTGTAGGGGGCGAGGTCTACAGGTTCCTGGAGGAATCCTGAAATGGGACAGCAGCTGGAGGCCTGACAGGCCTTGGGCACGTCATCAGGCGCGCACGACAAAGGGGCAGAGGTGCGTTCCTCGCCCCCAGCTCTCAGCCTCCCATACTCCACAGAGCTTCTGGCGCAGAGTAGGTGCTCAAGAAACTTTTGTGAATGCGCTTTTTTGTTTTTTTAATTAATGCATTTCTTTCATGCCTTTATAGCCTGATCTATTGCAGAAAGGCTGGAAGGCAGCTCAGGAAATGCTGTTGAATAAATAAATGTCTTAGCCCTTGCCAGCTCCTGGTTTCACATGTTCCTGGATAGAAAATGTGACTAAATCTAAATGAGATGCAAAGTGTTAATAAAGATTGCCAGTGATTTTTTTTTTTAAATTTCTTCTGGCTTTTCTGTATTTTTCATATGTATCCTCAAAGAACATGGATCACTTTTGTTATTTTTTTTTTAAAAAAAGGCTATATATTATAAAAATAATCTGTAAATAAAATGTAAAGGGGGAGTGGTGTCAGCAATGTGGGACCGGGTGCATCCTCTGCGCGCTGGGAGGCTGTGAAGCGAGGGCCCCGGACACACTGGGTGGGCCCGGCCTGGGCCTCCCCACGCCGCAGGCCTTTGTCACAGCTGGGTTCTCTCTCAGCCTCTCTTTCCACAGGCCTCCGCCTACCAGGCACTGACTAATAACGCTCCCCTCCAGTAACGTCTTAGTCAGAGTGGAAACAGAGGCAAGTCCTGGAGGGGAAATGATGGGCTGCGACCAGAGCCACAGAGATGCCGAGGCTCAGTGCGCCCGTGCCGAGGTCTGGCCCGCATCCCGCCGCAGGCGCGCGGGTCCCGCGCACGTGGAGGGGACCCAGCAACGGGGGCCCTTCTCACCCTTCCAGTCTAGCCTCCTCTGGGGCGGGGGTCTTGGCTCCCGGCCGCGTGACAAGTGTGTCGGTTCCATTTCCCTCTAAGCGTCGGGGCTGCACTGGAAGCCTGTGTTGGCTTATAAATGAGCCGTCCCTGAATCAGGAGGAACTCGGCTTCCCTGTGGCCTCGCCCTGCAGCTGGGAGAACCATCGTGCGCCTGGTGGTTTTCAGTAAAGACACAGGTTGAGTCTAAAAAAACGAGGGCGTGGGGGGCTGGGGAGAGGAAGCTCAGCTCTGTGACGCAAAGACTTTCATGCAGAACGTGTCTTTTATTTCCTCTGTCCGCCCTGCTCGCAGTGGCCCTGGAGCCAGTCAGCTAAGGAGAGGCCGGCAGAGTGCCCTCCACCCCACGGTGGGCGAGGAGGTATGAACTCCGAATCCCCCTACACACACACAGCTTTCCTGAGACATAATTCACATATACAATTCACCTGTATAAAGCATGCAGTTCGGTGGTTTGTAGTATGCTCACAGCGTTGTGCAGCCATCACCGCTATCAATCTTAGAACATTATTATCACCCCCAAAAGAAACCCGTAGCCTTTAGCAATTGTCCGACAGTTCCCTCCAGGGCCCCCCCAGCCCAAGGCAAGCACTAATCTGCTTTCTGTCTCTCTAGTTTTGCCTGTTCTGGACAGTTCATATAAATGGAATCATATAATATGTGGGCTTTTGTGACTGGCTCCTTACACTTAGCATATGTTTTCAAGGTTCATCCATGTTGCAGCAGGTATCAGTACTTCACTCCTTTTTATGGCCAAATAATATCCCATTGTATGGATATATCACATTTCATTTATGTGTTCAGCAGTTGATGGGTATCTGGCTTGCTTCCACCCTTGGGCTGTTACGAATAATGCTACAGTGAACATGCGTGGGCAGGTTTTTGTGTGGACCTATGCGATTGTCTCTCGTAGGCCACATAACTGATCTTCTAACAGTGTCCATCTGACTCTGTCACTTCTTTGCTTAAAAACCTTCAGTAGCTTCCCACTGATCTTAAAGTCAGGTTCAAAATCTCTACCTTGGTCCACAAGGCTTACACCTTCTGGGCTCCCCCCTTGTTCTTCTCTTCCAGCCAAGAGGTTCTGCTGACACACAGAATCTCCTTCCTCGGCAGAGCTGGAACTTTGCTCTCCCTCCCCTGGCCTTTTCTTTCTCTAACCCCTCCTCAGGGAAGCCTCTCCAATGCCTCAGACAAGGTTAGGTCTACCTACCACACACTCTCGTGGGACCCTGTACATCTCCTCCTTAGGAGGTACCACTGTTACAACCAAGTGATGACTTGTGTGGTTCTGGTTAATTCTTCTCTTTTCTGCTCCAGCAGAGCAGGGCACTCGCTCTTATTCACCAGTTATCCCTGGAACCCAGCACAGTCAGTGCCCGGCACACTTAGGCACTCAGTAAATCTTTGCCACGTAAAGAATGGATAATGATGGCAGCCAACAAGCCACTTGTCTGGACACTTCCTTTTACCCTGGAGTCTCCCACAGGTGATGGGGAACCCAGGCAGCTGACGAGACCAGGATGACTCCTCTCTCTCTCCAGGCTTTCTCGCCCCGTCACTCACCTGGGAGGGCTCTGCCTACGCTGAAATGGGTTTGGAGGAGCTCCCACATCCTAAAATGACTAGAGCCTCGTAGGGTCCCAGCTAACCCTGGGGCCCTCTTTCAGAACAGGGTCACTCCCCATAGCATGTGATTCCAGGCAGCCCAACCCCGCTGACCAAACCAACAGGGGTAGCCGCCTGTTTGCAAGGAAAATAAAGAGGGGTTCTCTGAGGCACGGGCTTCCCTGAGAGTAGGGAGCTGCATTAGGACAAACTGCGTTCCCTTTCGTAAAGATGATTGGCTTTCTGCGCGTCTTGTTTGAAAAACTGTCCTCGAGGAAATGCCAAGAAGAAACCGTCCACCTTCTGAGACGTGGTTGCTTTTTCAAAACAACCTGTTTTCCTTTCCCCCACAGATATGCACTTGTTTGGCCACTACCCAGCACACGACGACTTCTACCTCGTGGTGTGCAGTGCCTGTAACCAGGTCGTCAAGCCGCAGGTCTTCCAGTCCCACTGCGGTAAGTGGACTCCTGCAGCGGCCAGTGTCCGACGTCAGGGAGGCACCGTCCCCTGTGGTCTGGCCCTGGGTCTGTCTTAGCCCAAGGCCATGGGTGAATTCCTCCCGGGGCTTTACCTCTGCTCCCAGGCTGCCTGTCTTAGGAGCTGCAGTCCTTCTGCCGACACCCTCACTCCTGCCGGGACACCAGAGAGAAAGCCTCCCATTGTTTAGGTAGATAGGTGGTGGCCTCTGCAGATGACGAAGGGGAGGGGCAGTGGTGGCTCGAGCAGTCCCTCCTGCAGCCTCACAACCTGCCATTGGGTCCCCCTGAGAGAGGGCGCGGCGGAGTCTCCCTGTATGGACACACAGGAGGGGTGGGTCCCGTGTGGGACCACTGGGCTGCTGCCCCCAAGAAATGCGTGTAGCAAAGCCACAGGTTCAGCTTCTCCTCTTCCAAGAATCATCCTTGTTAAAAAAAAGCCAGGCCTGTTTGGGAACTCACTTTCCCTCTGTATCTTTACATCCTTGAAGTGAGAAATTCCCTTCAGCTGTTCCACAGCAAATGCTGGTCTCCTTCAGTGCAGGTGCTGTGTGGACTTACAACAGATAACCTCCACGAGGCTGCTCCCCTATAGCAAATAAACAGCTACTGACCTGAGACAGGAAGTGACTTAACCTCTCTGAGCGGAGGTTTCCTCTCTTCACACGGGGCGTTGGACCAGCCAATTTCCAAAGTTGTCATATGCTCTGAGTTCCAGAACAGTAGTTCCCAGTCTTTTGGTTTAAACTCTCCTCTTTTTTTGTTGAACGTAAAATCCAAATGCCCTTCTTTACTGTTAAATTTCAAAGCACATTAAATATTGTGCCTAAAAAAAAAAAAAAAATCAAAGCAATTATAATATCAAATACGCTTTTGCAAATTACGCGCTTCCCCTTTCTCACGCTCAGGATTTCTTATTTTACCACAGTCCCGCAGTTATCACCATTCTGTAATAAACAGGTATAAAATAAAAGGAGATGAGCTTATCTAAGCTCTCTAGTAAATGTATTTGGGACTATAGAATAGTTATATATATCCTAATATCACTTACGAATATGTATATACGTATATGTCATTTACATAGCTGCATATATATGTATAACCTGCGTCTGTGTGTAAACTCTAGGTGTGTTTTGTGTTTATAATACATAGAAAGAGAATCCAGGCTTCTGAGACTTTCTGACCTGCACAGGCATAGAGGCTCCTAGAAAGTGCCGTAAAAAGAGCTCTGTTGAGAGGCCAGGTCTCCTGCCCCTCCTAGCAGCCAGCTCTGTGACTTGGGGCTACTTGCTAAATGTCTCAGTGTTTGGTTTCCTCGTTTCTTCCACGAGAGATGACTTCCGCCGCCGCTTCCAGCTCTAACGTTTTCGTTTCTGGTAGAATGAGCATGAAAGAGCAAGTCGTGTGCTGGGCACGAGCTGATCTTCTTGCCTGATGCTCTGTAGCAAATGACCCTTCCTTCTCCTCGGAGGAGAGAAAAGGTCAAACCTGTCCCAGGGAGACTGTCAGAGGCCCGGCGGTGGTGCTACCAGCTGGGGTGACAGGTGGGGAAGTCAAGAGCAGAGCAGTGGCAAGAAGATCCCACCCAACTGCTGGGTCAGGGGGTGACTGTGGAGGCCCCGTGGCCCCTGCTTCTGTTTGTCTCATGAAGATGCCAAAAGGGATCGTCATTCATTCATTCATGGGATGTGCTGCTGTTCTGGGCACTGGGGCACAGCAGTGAACAAGACAGACAGAAATCCCATAAGCCGTCAAAACCTCCTCTGGGAACTTAATTCACTGGCAGGGTCTCTGACGGCAAGAACCTAAAAGGGACCCGGGACCCCACTGTGCCCTGCAGAATTCCGCCCAAGGCAAGGCCTCATCTAGCCAGCGAAGGAGGCTTCTGGGGCTCGGCTGGGCTCAGACACGTGCCTCCCTCGGTCCTAGGCCTTTGGGTGCAAGAGCAAGTTGAGCTTAGCGGGAGAGCCAAGGGTTTTGCGGCCATCTCCTGAACGGTGGCAGTAAATTAGCTTGGGGGTTTGGGGTTACCGATCTCATGCCCCGAAGCCCCGCCTCCATTGAGCTTCTTGCTGAATCAGCTGACAAGCAGTGGTGGGGACATGACCACATCTCAGCAGATGGAGGGAGACCCCTAAGCCTCCCTCATCTTCCGGGTGTGTGTCCCGCGGACGCGCAGCCCGCGTTTATCAAGGGCAGGAGAACACGAGGCAGAGCTCAGAACCAGAGCAACACTCCGGGAACAGTGAGGACTTCTTAGTTGCCCTAAAAATTCCTCCTATAGTGTCATGGTGTTTCCTTTTTCGCTCTTTTACCTCCTACGACTAGCCTCGCTGTAATCAACAAGTTAACGAGAGTGGCGCTGTGCTAAGTGCCGGGCACTCTGCTATATGCTTTCTTTATCTTTGAACACGTAATCCTAATGCTCTCAACACCCCCATGAAGTAGGTACCAATGTTACCCCCACTTTGAACGTGAGGAAGTAAGGCTTAGGAGTACCTTGCCCAGGGTTGCAGAGCTGAGCAGGTGTAAAGCCTGATTCTGAACGCAGGCCGTATCGCTCCAGAGCGAGGGAGGTGCGTGCTTCGCCCGCTTGCTTAGCCATCGTCCCTCACTGCCTCCCAGCGTGGGTCACACGCCCTTCTTGTCCCGGCCCGAACTCCAAGGCCTGACCCACTTGCCTTCCAGGTAGCACGTCATAGTACAGGACTTCAAACTTGATCTTGTTAGCAGCAGAGCTTTCTCTCAAACGGAGTCTCATCTGTAGAACCCAAATATGGAGATAGATGCACAGCAGAGCCAAAGAGGTTGAAATTGGGGTGGGTGCTCAAGCTCCACCTCCCTGGCCTACTCCTGGCCTCTCAGCCCGCCAGGGCTCCGCAGAACAGCATCTGAAGTTTTAAAATGGACAGAACATGGGCTTTGGAGGCGGGCAAAGCAGTTCACATGACTCCCTCACTAACTGCGTGATCTCAGGCCGGTAGCCTCCTGTCTCTCCACCTGGTCCGTAAGATCGGTGCGCTGCCCGCCTCGGGGGAGTTGTTGGTGCAGAATGACTGGCGAGAGGCGCCTTCCTGCAGGTACACCCAGAGCATGCGTTCATTCCTCTTCTCCCCGTGCCATCTCCCCATGGCCAGCAGCTGGACGCCATTCATCCCTCTTCATGTCCATAGAACTGTGTTCTCCAATGCCTCCCACCTTCTGCCGTGCACTTGACTTATCTGTGGACTGTCTCAGCACGTCCACCAGCTTCTAGGATCCTCTCAGGACTAGGGATGTACCTTTTCAGCTCTGTATTCCCAGCACCTAGAAATGAGTTCATCATCACCGGCCGTGGCCCCGGGAAGCAGAGCTGAGGTGCGGTGGGAGGGACACAGCCCAGGGTCCAGCACACCTGGGGCCAGATCCCAGCTTGGCCTCGCCCAGCCCTTAGACCCTGGACTTGTCACCGTTTTAAATGACAGGGGACTGGACTCTGTGTTCTCTTGGAAACTTGCTCATTCTTAGCACCTGTGATTCGGCTCCTGATTTTAAGGATCGTAACATATCCAGAGAGATGGATGCATGGCAGCCTTCAGGATTTCAGTGACCTGGTTAAGTTAAATGAAAAAAGGGTGTGTGTGTGTGTGTGTGTGTGTGTGTGTGTGTGTAGGCAGTTGGATCTGAGGACTTTGGAGGTTGACAGTAATGTGAAACAGTGAAAGCCATTGTGGAAAAGTCATGAATTTTGGAGTCAAACGGACCCAAGTTACTAGCTGTGAGACCTTGGGCTAATTACATGACCTTTCTGAGCCTCCTTTTCCTCTAAAATGAAGGCGATAGTTCCTGCCTTGCAGAGTTACTATGAGGAACAGAGATAAAGTAGTTTCCTGGCACATAGTAAGGAAATAAAGAAAGGGTAGCTATTATTGTCAATAAAGTATGGCTATTTTTTATTAAGTTGAATGTTTCTTATGAAAAATGGGAAAACCAATTCAGTCAAGTGCTTCCTGCCTTCGTTTCTCTCTCTGTCTCGGGGGATGTGTGCGCAGAGGTCAGCCTGCGGACTCTGGCCTGTGATTCATCTTCGGCTTCCCACACTCTTGAGGCAGGACTTGTTGGCCTGAAGATGATTACATTGCCAGGAGTTCTGAGGATCTGCCTTTATGAATATGGTTTACGTTCACATGGGCCCCCAGTGTCAGCTCCTTTTGGAAACACCATGAAGCTCCCAGTGTCTCTCTGGGGTCCCTGCCGAGGTCCATCTGGCCTTGGCCGCCTCCCCGTATGGGGGTGATGTGAAGCCCCGCTCCCAGGACTGTCTGCTTTCCTGTTGCTCCTGACTTTGCGCCCCAAGCTGGTGTCCCAGACGTAAAAAGTAGGCATGCCCACTGCTCAGGAGACCCTCCGCTTGGCGTAGGGGTAGGGGCTCCCTGCAGGCCATTTTCTGTGCCGCCCTATCTGTGTGGGCCCCTTAGGTCTGTTTCCTCTGTACAAGGGCCCTTTGGATGCTTTTTAAACCTCTACCCAGGAGATCTAGGATTTGGAGGGATTGGTTTGTTCCTCAAGTCCCTTAGGTTAGTTGATGAGGTTATTTAGGCGTAGAAAAGGGAAAAACAGAAAAAGCCTTGCCTTGGGCGTCCCGATCCCATTCAGCAGGCGTCCCTGTCTCTCATAGCTGTCCAGCCCAGGTTGTGGCTTGACGCACTGACACGATGTAGGAGCCTCGTGGTTGGGAATAGCCTCCCTGGGGTCAGTCTGCCTAGATTCAAGTTCCAGCTCTTCCACTTATTAGCTGTGTGACCTTGGGCAGGTTACTTTGCCTCTCTGTGCTTCAGTCTCCTTATTCTTAAAATGGGATCGTAGTTTATCTCGTAAGATTGTTGTGATGATTCAAGGAACTCGCATGTGGGAAATACTTAGCACAGTGGTGGAACAGAGTTTGCTTTAGGAAAAAAAAAATAGTTAAGCTATCATCAACCAAGTGATAAGCTACAGAGATTTATAATGAAATCTTTTCCAGAGAATATTCACTTATGATTACCATGGAGTGTGAGGGTGACATTTGTGACTCTTCCTCTTGTGTCAATTCTGTGGGTCCCCACCTCAACCCAGAGAGGGTGGTATTGCCGTTTCTTCCGAAAAGAATCCTCTGTGTGTGGTGTGTGCATGTGTGTGTGTGGGAGCGGGGGGGTCCCATCTGTGTCCACAAGCCTGTATACAAGCTCAAAACTAGGAGGCGCAAGATACCTGCAATGGAAACATATTTGTATTACTTTTAGTAGTTGCATACGTTTAATCAAATTGAAATATTATAAGTAAAGGGAAAAATAACAGGTAGATCCAAGCTGTGGTGTTGTAATTGGGTTGGGCATTTATGGAGTTGTATGATTTGCCTAAATGAAAGGAGTATGATTTTGTTTCTGTCCTTATCTCCTAATATATTTACGTAATGAGCTACCATGAAGAAGAGTTTCTCAGCAGCAGCACTCTTACCATTTGGGGCTGGATAATTCTGTTATGGGGGCGTCTTGTGCGTTGTAGGATGTCGAACAGCTTCCCTGTATTTTATCCACTGGATGCCAGAAGCAGCCCCCACCCCCAGTCATGACAGCGAAAACTGTCTCCAGGAATTGCCAGGGTCCTCTAGGCGACAAAATCGCCCCCAGTTGAAAGCCACTGCCATAAAATATAACCTCTTCATTTGTCCTATCATATTCTGTGCTTTTCTATATTTAAGTTTTTATCCACATTCAAATGAGTGTGTGTGCACGGGTCAGCAGGGTAATTTCCCCATCACAGTCATATTCAAAGCATAAAACAAGATACATTGCAGAAGTCCATAAAGTTGCAGTCCTCCCCACCTTCCCACCTTTTTTGATTTTGATTCCAAAATCAAAAAAGGGGGGAAAATGGCAAAAGAAATAACCCATCCATATGCACAGATCCTTCAGAATTTTCCAGCCACATTTGGTGCTCACCCTCCAAGCAGAGAACTATGCAGCCCCACACCCCATCCATCAGACAGAGATAATCCTTGGATGTCACTGCTACTTAAAAAATATACATGTTAGAACCAAAGAACCTAGTTGTCACTCAGTAGACAAGAGAGGATTAATTTTTGTCCCTCTTTCTCAGAGAGGGCTTTTTATTCCCTTTTCTGATTATATTTTTGAATGCCCTTCAAGTAGCTGTTTTGCATGTTGATGGTGATGCAGTAGAATTTAATGAACTGTGAGCTAAAGCAGAGGGGCTGAGCTGCAAAATAAATGAGTGACAGCAACTGGCTGCTGGAGGCTGTTACCTCTGTCCGTCCCGTCCACATCCAGATGCCGATGCTGGGTGGGTACCAAGGGCAGCAGAGCCCAGCAGTGCCACACATGGAAGCCTCATTAATGAGGTTCCAAGGTTTCCTGCAATTGTTCTTTTTCTTTTGTCTATCTCCGGGTGACCTCTGGTTGAGGAGGAAACAAACCATTTGTGCTTCGGGCGCCCTAGAGAAAGTCAGTCCCTCCCAATGTCAGTGCCCCTGGGCTTCCCAGGTACCATCACCGGCTAATTATCCTGCCAGAACTTCCTTTCTGAAAGTGTAGATTGCCACAGAGCAGGGCTGGAGTTTTTGGTCAATTAAGTTGAATTTGTTTGTTGAGATTAAATTTCTGTTGTTGTTATTGTGAGTTGTCTTTTATGAGACTAGATTATTTATACCAGAGATGTATAAAATAATTAAAGTAAATTGGTCTCATCAAACATATTCTTTGTCATGTCTGACAGTATTAACTAATAAGACTTGGCAAGAACGAGTGAATCTGTGCAAACTTGATTTTGTTAGTGGGATTCTTTTTTAACCTTAATTTGATGAATGGATCCCCGATCCAGAATTAACTCTTGGCTTGATATATCTTTCGGGCTCCTTACGATCAGAAACAGTGTCTGCTGTTCTTTCTTCTTCTTTCATCTTTCCATAGTCCCTGGTAAAGTGCAGTCAGTCATACGACAGATCCTAAGGAAATCCCTATAATAAGAAAATCCCTAAGGAAAAAAATCACGGACTAACAAATGGTTCTGCCTTAAATCAAGCATTACAACTGAAAGAATCTACAATAAAGTGGGACCACATTTTGCTCCACTTCAAATGTTTGTATTTTGAACTTACTGCTGCTCAAATTAGAATTAAAGGTGTGTCTAGAACATAGCAGGCTGACCTGGTCCCAAACCCTGGCTTTTCTTTTTTCTCTGCTAATGGCAGACAAAAATACCAAAAACAACAATAAAGCTAATGTACTTATTGAGCACTTATATATGCTAAGCTTTTTGTTATTTAATCCTATTGCAACCCTAAGGTGCTATGGTCATAGTATTCTCATCTCACAACCAAAGACAGGGAGACTCAGAGGATTTAAGAAACTTCCTCAAAATCAGGCTGATGTAAGTGGCAGAACCAAGATTTCAATCTATGTCTGACTCTAGATCACTTTAACCACTGTACTGGTTCAATGTTTTGGATCTCAAACTCCCTGCAGCAGTGTAACTACACTTCCATACAGAAAGGTTGTTTTGGTCCTCTGTAGGATGCTGGAGACTAAATGCAGTGCTTGGGGGCACCTGAGCTCCCTGTTTCTTTCTCATCTTTCTAACCTACGCCACTGATCTTGTCTGCTTGTTGGCTTAGGTAAAGAACTTGGGCACAATTTTTTTTTTTAATAAATTTATTTATTTATTAATTTATTTTTGGCTGCGTTGGGTCTTAGTTGCTGCGTGCGGGCTTCTCTCTAGTTGTGGCGAGCGGGGACCACCCTTCGCTGTGGTGCGCGGGCCTCTCATTGCGGTGAGTTCTCTTGTTGAGGAGCACCGGCTCCAGGCGTGCAGGCTTCAGTAGCTGTGGCTCGTGGGCTCTAGAGCGCAGGCTCAGTAGTTGTGGCACACAGGCCTAGCCGCTCCACGGCATGTGGGATCCTCCCGGACCAGGGCCCGAACACGCTTCCCCTGCATTGGCAGGCGGACTCTCAACCACTGCGCCACCAGGGAAGCCTTGGGCACAATTTTGAGGGAATTCAGAAAGGAGGAATAAATCATTTACAGTCCACGTTTTGAGAGCCACAGCATTTGCATAGACCTTTAAATATCAAAAAGTAAAAAGAAGCAAGCTTGCAGAAGAGGTGGAGTGTGTACCACCATCAGTTCTGTCTTTAGTCTCTTGCTCATCTCCAGCAAATGAGCAGATCCATGAGACGCTCCCCCCGTCAAACAGTAGATGGTTTCCTCTAAGTTCAATGGAATTCCCTTTTCTTGCATGTTTCTGTGAACCAGGTAAAATTTTACAAGTAAACAAACCAAGGACTTCCCTGGTGGTTCAGTGGTTAAGGGTTAAGACTCCGTGCTTCCACTCTAGGGGGCATGGGTTCAATCCCTGGTCGGGGGAACTAAGACCCCACATGCCACGTGGTATGGCCAAAAAAAAAAAAAAAATAGCAGATATAATGGTTCAGCTCAAATTTAGAGATAGATTAAGAGGATCTTCATAACTTTAGTATTTTTTTTTTACTTTAGTATTATTGAATTCATCTTTAATTGAAAAAAAAAAAAAAAACTTATAGTTATAATCTCATTCAAGCCTATTTCTTGAAGGCTGAATCTCTTGGATTACATTCTCCAGAGTCACATAGCTTTGATTCGTTAATTTATTTAAAAAATATTTATTGAGCACCTACTGTATGCCAGGCATTGTTCTAATGCTGCAGATACAGTGGTGAATGAGACAAATAAGAGTGTGGGTGTCTTGAAGCCTGTGTTCTGGTTGGTTAAATAATGTATTGATAAACAGTAATGCGATCGAGCCGTAGGTAGAGCACACCAGGCGAGGTGTGTTTGAGGGCTTCAGAGAGGTGGCGGGGACCACTACTGTAGAGCCGTGTAGGGCAGAGCCCAAAGTTCGGGCTTCATTCTAGGTGTGGTGAGAAAACATGGGAGGACCCTGTGTGAGGGAAAGACATCATCTGGTTTGTGTTTTTAGAAGGTCACTCTGGCTGCTTGGAGCCTGGGAGACCTCGTAGGGACTGATGCATAGCTGTGAAGGTGGATAACAAAGGATAAACTTGAGATCTATTTCGGAAATGTAGCTGACAGCATTTGCTGATGGATTGAGGTGGAAAAGGGAGAGGTCAACATTTAGGGTTAGTTAGAAGGGGAACGGCCAGTGACCTGGTAGGAAAAGCAGCAGAAGATGACAACATGGGAGCCAAGAGAAGAAAGCGTTTTGTAGAGCCAGTCAAATGCCAAGCGGTTGAGTGAGAGGAGAAAAGAGGTTGCTAGTTGCCACCAAAGGCTGCTGTTGACCTTGACAATAGCCATTTTAATGTCTTTGGATTTTATTTCCAAGTACGGATGACTTCATTTTTACATCACTGATAGACCTCTTTTTAGGCTAGCAACACCCTAAGTGTTTTTCCACATTTCTGCTGAGCTCAGCTACCACCCGACTAAATTGTCAGCTGGTCCCTGTGCCCCCTGCATCCCCCCGTCCGATGGTACCAATCACGGTGCCGCAGTCACCTGTGAGCACTAGGTACTGAGCTCCCAAGCGCTGAGGCTGTGTCTTTTGCATCCCCGAGTCCCAGCCCGGAGCACATTTTCTGACTTGGGGCACAGACAGAGAGAAAGAAGGATTCTTCCAATCCCAATTCAAGCGCTCTTGGCACTCCCCACGTTACCGAGGTTCACATATATGACCGCCATTGCAAATGCTCGTTTACTTATCCACCCCTGTTGCGTGCACATGCGCGCGCACAGACACACACCCCCTCCACCCCAGCCTAGGAGTTTCAAGGAGCCCTGTCATTTTGCTCACCATTGTGTTCCCTGAGTTAACACGATGAATGCTGGATCTACGATTGGTGCTCAATACACTTTTTAAAAAATGAATCTTGGAAGAAAGGAGGGAGAAAGTGAGCATGGAAGGAAATCGGCTTCCCAGTTGTGAGTAAGCCAAATTCCACGGGTAAGCGAGGACATTCGTTCAGAAGATGTTGCTCCTCCAAAGAGAATGACCATCTCTATTCAGGTACAGTTGGAGAGGTGGATGCAGGGGAACCGTCCTTCCTCACTGAGCACTGGTGAGGCTGCTCCTTTGATCCCTGACCACAGCTGAGTTCTGGAAGGCTGACACTGTAACATGACCCCCGGCTTCTGACTCATCACTGGCTTGTCCTCGCTGCATGGGCTGCTCCATTCCATTCCTCCGAGCTGTATCAACCGAGAAAAATTAGGGGAACAGCCATCTCTTTATTTAAATCCGAGCAAAGAATGTTGCCAGCACTGATTCAAAAGGTCATTTTGGAGTTGTCCCCATCCGAAGCAATGAGCAGAGCAGGGTTTCCGAAGCAGTGTTCCCTTCCCATAGTAGTGCATCTGTGCTCTGAGAGCTGGAGTTTGGGGGCACACACACGCTCGGGAAAGACCACATGCCAGATTACCCTCTGGAGGTTCTCGGCAGCTATTAGCCCATCAAAGCACTCAGAGGTCTTGCAGTAAAAAACAAAAATGCGCCTCTTTCGATTTGGAGTCCCATCGCTCTTAATTTATCAGAGTTCAGCCACGTGCACTGGGTGATGATGATGATGATAATAATAATAATGCACTGTTTTGGATTAATAATGCAGTCCCACATACAAGCCCACTTCTTCATCTGGTGTCCAAGCAGAGAAACAAAGCTCCTTTCCAATCCTGGAGGAGAAACTGGCCATGAAGAGAGCCCGCTATCCCCAAACCATGTCTACCGTACTTTATGAGTGGAAGGGTTTTCAAGGGTGGGCTTGATTATCCATCCTTTTCACCTCACGCCCTAATGCTAGAGCCCAACTCCCATCCAAACTGCCACTCCACCATCACAGTTTTCCTTGTGGAAGAGCATCTGGAGTATTCGCTCAGGGAGCTGATTCTGAGTGCTTTGCCTGGGGTCACTGAGAGGTCCCTCCCAAAGTGTCACAAACCAGGCACCGCGTAGAGGCTCACCTTGGGGCTGCGGGAGTGGGGGGGCGGGGGGCGCAGGGAGTCTCTAAAGAAGGTTCCCAACCCTATTGTTTCTAAAGTCCAAGTGCTTCTTCCCATATCATGTGTATATTTACTATGGCAGGGGTTTTTTTTCTCTTCTGGAAAAGGTGCTGGTAAGTTGATGTGGCCTCTTACAGTCGGTGGCATCCTGGAATTGAGGAAATCCTGTAGTGCAGAGCTTGCCCAAGTCCTTTCCTTTGGTCTTTCATGGGGCCAGGCACTACTGAAAAATGAGTGCACATTGGGGAATTGCTGTGTAGGAGGTGCATGGGAAATAAATACATCCGGGGGAAAATGTAAATCGAGGAGAGTAAATGTTGAAAGAATAAGTAAACAATTTCACTATGATGAATCTTCCTTCACGTGGAATGAATAATCATTTTTTTTCCCCAGAGAAAGCAACTCTGGTCTTTGTTTTACAAAACTGGAACTATGGATTTCTGTCTAAGGTTTGGTTTCTGACTAACCCTGTTACTTGTTTGTTTATTAGCATCGTAGATGCTTTGCTTTTCTCTCCCAGGAATTATTTCTTCAAATTCCTGAGGCTTCTCCAGAGATGCATTTTTCTCAGATGAGTATGGCTCCTCTGGTGCGGTGGCTGCGATTTTCCGCTCGTCTCGCTAAGTGGCTGTCCCCACCCCGTAGGTATCCCTCTCAAACGAGCCGCCTCCACCAGGAGCCCTGCTGCCCGGTCCCCAGCAGTGAGGTCCCATTAACACCAGCCCCGACTGACCCCTGACTCAGTGACCTGCATGACAGTCAGCTCTAGGGCATCGTCCGATGGCGGCACTCTCTCCAGGTGCGTATGAATTAAGTCACCGGAGCATTGTAAGAGGCAGGACCTGGACAGCATCTCTGAAAATTCTTGTGCCACTTTTTCAGCTGCCCGTGTCATGTGCTTACCACTGTGACACTCACCCGAGGGGGTGGTTGGTGGGAAGCCTCTGTGCTGACGACACACCTCTGCCTCGGATACCCTTTGATGGGGGGCAGTGTTGGTGATGTTTGAGAGGGATTGGGAGACCAGTGAGGAGGCCCAGGGCAGCGGGGGTCCCCTGAGAGCTGCCGCACTCTGTGGCTTGTGTGTGAGCCAGGGAACCACGGGGCTGTTTTGACCAACACAGGTGCCTGTGGCACAGGCAGAAGAGCTCTGGTCCTCTCTTTTATTTTCTTATTACTCCACCTGCCCCGCCCCCGCTGGCCCACAGAACTTGCAGACCTGTCATCAATGTGATTTGATCAGTATCACCCCATCCTGCATTCTATTCTTTTTAGGTTGTTTGGTGTTTTTCTCTTTAATATTTCTTTCATTATTCGGCCAGCACTGGAATTGTGTTGAACTGGCAACACAGTCCAGAGGAAGTGGTTGTTTTGGGATTGGTTTGGGGGGATTTCTCAGGGGGACTGGGGGACTGCTTTCTACCCCAGGGACACATGGACCTATATTTTTCTTGTGTGTCTCCTGTGCAGCATTCTGCGATCATTTTTAAGAAGTGCTTGGCCCTGTGAACAGGCAGACAGAAGGTCTCATGTAAACTGTTAACTACAGAATTTGCTCGGTTCCAGGACCCTACTGATTGTAGGATGCCACATCAATTGAGTAGCACCTTTTCCCAGGTGACTAGAGCACTTCTAGGACAGTCTCTGCGTCCAGCCAGTAGTGGCTGGCAGCAAGAGATGGGTATAGTGTAGTAGAATAGGGCACAGTCTGGGGAATGAGCCAACGGCAGCTTCTGGTGCTGTACGACTCGGTTGTAATTAACCCACGCACACCCCTTCTTTTCTTCCTGGAGTCAGGTACTTCACCTTCCCTTTGGGTTAGAATTTATTTCAAAGTACAAAATAATGAAGTTAAACGGCTTGGGGAGTTTCCTGTTTCTGGTGATAGCCGTGACAAATGTCATATAAATTAACCTGGTCCCATAGCAACTAGGCCACACATAGAAAAAAAAAAATCACATCATTGCCAAGTAGTAATTGAGGAGCATAGTTTTAGTTTCCAAATGTAAAGGGTGGTGGGGGGGGGCCCTTACTCTTGTTTTATTTTTGATTTCTAGTTTAATTTGTGATGGCCAGGGAAAGTTATGTTACCCGTTTTATAACTTAGGATATCTCCTTTGTGATCATGCTTTTTTTTTTAATGTGTCATATGTTATTAGAAAACTTGTATAATCTCCTTTTATGTGCAGGGTTCCATATATTAATTGTTTATTTTGTTATTCAAATCCTATTTATCCTCACCATTTTTGTCTGCTTGGTCTATAGTTTCTGAGAAGGGAGTTTTAAGTCTCCTATGATGGTTGTGTGTCTGTCTCTCCTGAAATTCTAATACCTTTTGCAGTACAATTTTCAGGTTGTGCTATTGGATACATGTAAGTTTATGACTCATGTCATTTTAGTGGTGGAGTCTTCATCCCTATTAATGCTTTTGCCTTAGGTCCTACTTTATCTGATTAACATTGCCACCTAATTTTCTTTTGGTCAATGTGTATTTGCCTTATCTCTTTCCAATCTTTTATTTTCAACCTTTCTGTGTCATTTTGTTTTAGGTGTCTCTCTTGTAAGTAGTATATAGCTGGCTTTTTTTAAAGTCCAATCTGATAGTGACTTTTAATAGGTGAGTTTTATCCATTTACATTTATTGTGATTACTTTATATATTTGGACTTATCTCTGTCTTTTAATTTGCATTCTGTGTACCTTGCATTTTATTTGTTTTTGTTCTCCTTTCCTGCCTTCCCTTAAATTAGCAAAGTTTTCTTAACCGTCTTGCCATTTTTCCCTCTGCTAGCTTGGCCGCAATAGATTTTATTTTATTTCTTTATCTATCTCTTTAAATCTATCTATTTATTTAGTGCATTAAGTTTTCAACATGTATACTGAACGATAATTTTTTTCTCATAAAGAATACAGTTGTTCAGGATCTCTGTCTTCTCAAACAACATAGATTTTTACATACATATCCCACTTAAAGTCAACTGGTAATTACAACAAAGAATTGAAATCCTGGCTCAAAACATTGCCATGCGTTCTCAGCCTCCTGATTCACAAGAGGATTATGATTGATTTATAAAGCATGAACTTTCTGCTAATTCACTCTGTTTTACACCATGAGGTGTTTCGGGTCATATCTCTAGTTCAGAGTGATACATTCATTCCCAGCTCATAAAAACCTTTCAAGTTCCTGAAAATGTTCTGAAGTAGGATTGGACAAAAGAGAGGTCAGAATCATTCAGCCCACTCTTAGGACCTGTTCCCATAAATCCTGTTTGTCACTTGTCATGATTTCCAGTGTGAAAATCAAGGGGTTCGTCCCTGTTAACACCTGCTTACTTATCCCTTGATGCCCCAAATTTAATGTACATATAAGCCCCCTGGGGGGTTCTTGCTAAAATGCAGATTTGAATTCAGCAGGTTTGTGTTTCTAACATGCTCCCAGGTGATGCTGGTGCTTTTGGTCCATGGACCACACTTTGAGGAGCAAGTGCTTAGAGAATAAAATGTAGTTAGTTAAAAGTGGGGCTTCGGCTCCAGGTCAAGGTGCCTTGATACTTCACGGAACAGCAGATTCCAGAAGAAGCATTTTCTTTGAATTGATGGGGTTCAGGATCATTTGAATTTTGAAGATATCCTTAAGGCCCTGCAGAGCCCTCCCACCCCTCTCCTGGCCCAGAGCCAGAAGTAAGTGCTCATTCAGACCCATGCAAAGTCCCTCTTACCTCCTTCCCACTGGAGGTCAGCACAGCACATGCTTTGACTCTCAGGCTTGTCACTGTGTCATTTAGATGTGACTCTGTGAGTCAGTGCCCCGAGGAAGAGCCTGCCTGGGGCCAGGGGCAGGCTTCCTGGTAATTTATGTCTAAGACAAGCTTTTAATAGAGATACACTTTTAAACAGTAACCAGGAAAAAGGTTCTCTCTTCTTAACGGGTACCCATTTATAGGACTCAGCTGTTGAAGCTCAAGGGTAGCATTAGGCTTAAGTTTAATCTTCTGTATACCGTAATTTACAGCACTGAGTAAAGCATTGTACGTATAACTATTTCAGTCATTTGCTATGATAAATAGCTATTGCTTTTGGCGGAACAGAAACGCCATCTCTGCTTTCCACTTATGAATACTGAATAGTCTCAGGCAGGCTTTTGCTGTAAGTTTTTAAAGGGGAAATCCCCACTGATCACATCTCCTCAGTGGCCCAAAATGTCATTTCCCTGCTGTGTGCACCAGTCATTGCTCGATCCAGATGGCAATTCTGCAGCACACGTGTGTTCCTGGTGAATGTTGCACAGGGCACGCCCAACAGCTCCAGGTCCAAGCCCTGCTGAAGGCTGCAGTTTTGCACCGAATGCCTCGAGCTGTTAGGTAGGAGATTTAGCTAGTGGCAGGAAGCCACCAACAGGGATCAGGGATCTATCTTAGAGGTGATAATGCGGTGCAGGAAAAATAGAAGGGGTGTGAGTCTGTTGGATTCCTGACAGTGAAAAGATGGTGTCAGCTAGGGAAATTGAAACTAATAGGGACAAAAGGAGAGGGGAAATGCCCAGGCTATAAATCTCTAGGGATAAACTCTTTAGGAACTCAGAGACACACATGCTTTCCACCGGACTTCCCTTAGTTCAGATACTTTATTCCCTGCCAGCTGGGAGGAGGCAAAATGGATATTCAAATATGACGCTCAGGTCGAGTGACCAGTTTGTCCCAGAAATCCAAGGCCAAGTTGGCTGGTTACCCTAGACTCAGGCTCCCAGAAATCCTCCCAGTTTCTTTCCCACGGACGACCTTTCTGCACCAGAGGGACTGAAATCTTCAGACTAGCATTCTTTGGTTTGTCTCACATGTATGAGTACCCACCGGGTGCTCGTTAAGTACTCCAAGTATCGCACTGGATGGTGAGATAAGGACTCAAGGGCAAACATGAGCAGAGATGGTGAACGAGTCAAACAGCGCGCTCTTGCCTGCTTTTGAATCCTGTGACGTAGACGGGCTTCCGCGGTCGCACTCCCAAATGCCACTTCTCAGCAGTATGTCTAGAAGGTGATTCCTTTGAAAACAGAGATGAGAGACTTCTGTTCTCACTACCGCCTTTGGAGGGTGATCATATATCTTTAGAAATATCTACAGCGTCTTTACGAAGCACTCTCTCATGGCGTGTTCATTTTGATTTGAGTAACAACTCAGTAAGGTAGACTGCTGGGGGCTGGCTTCCCAGATTTGGGAGCTCAAAGAAGTTTAGCGACTTTCCTAACGTCACACAACCGATAGGGGCACAGCCGGGACTAGTCCTCAGGACTCCTGATTCTGACCCCAGGGCATTTGCCCTGAACAGAGACCCCAGTGAAAAAAATGCACAGCAACCACCGAAGAGTGTGTCCACGCTTGGAGGCAAATTCACCTTTATGAAACTTCCAACCTTTGTAGTTTCTAATTCCAGGCTCCGGGCAATGAACATATCCTCTGGCTCTCTCGTATCTCTTTCACCTGGGATCTGAGCTTTCTCTAATAACTATTTGAAAAACACAGTCTTACAGTGTTGACTCTGAAGGACTATTATTCAGTCTGCCTATAAGGTTATGATCTACCTTTCCATTTCTTGGCCTGAGGATTCCATCAGAAGAAGGTCACGGTCATTTCAGCAGACACTGAAGGCGGTTGGTTGTGTTCTGCATGCGAATAAATCCGCTCAGCATTCTGATTAGTTATAACGGGTGATGAGAGAATTGTGCAGACTGAAAACTCCACATATGTGTTTCATGCATGTAAGCCTACTAATGAGAGTGGGTTTTGGCAGAAAGCTAAGCATTGGTGTTCCTGCCGCTGGACCTTAGAGTTGCTCGTTGGTATTCTGGGAACTGGAGTGCAGACACAGATACAGTACGACTTGATCTTGAGAGCACCTCTCACTCCCAGGCCTTCGATACGTTTGTTAAACAGGAAGATGAGAGAAAGCAGTCTGGAGAGAGGATTGTATAGAAGTGGCTCAAGAGACCTGGCAGTTTAGGACTCCTTGGAAACCTTGCTGTGACCTCCCACCTCTCCTTGCCCATCTGTGGAATGGGCATGGTGACTGCGCTCCAAGGTTATTATTCCAAATGATAAACTTGAGAACGCCTTGGCATGTGACTTGTGCTATAAATACTCCTCTCTGCCACGTGGAAATAAGGAGTTTTCAGCTGAAATGTATAATGAGGTGAGGCAGGGAACGTCAGTCCCTGGCAGCAGGAGTGTTGCCAGAGGTGGGAGGTGTGCGGGGAGGGGTCCAGATGCTCGCCTAAGGAAGGAGAACAGAGAGACCGTCTGTGAAGCATCTGGGGGCATCATGGTGGAATGTTCAAAACAAACAAACACAGAATAAGCGCTTGGATGTCTGGCCTGAACTTTGAAACCAGTCAGGGGGATTGGAGATGAGCCCTGTGTCTTTTCACGTTGCAGGCTCTGTGCTCCAGCTCCGGGCATCCACTGAATCCAGAGGCCTGGGACGGAGAAAGGCCTGGCCTAACCAGGACCCACGTGGGCTTCAGCTGCTGTGTTGGAAGGCGGGTTGTGTTGGAAAGGTAGCAGCAAGGGGTTAGCGCCAGCCAGAGCCTGAAGCCAAGCTGTCTGGGCGTGACTGTGGCTCTGCCACTGACCAGCTAGGTGACCTTCAGCCAAAGCCTCAATCTCTCTGTGCCTCAGTTTCCCCATCTACAAAATGAGGATAATATTAGTACCTGTCTCAAAGATTGTCAGGAGGATAAAATGAGTAGATACCAGCACAATGCTTAGAATAGGCACCTGGCATCTGTATATGTCAGCGTAGCAAGGCACTTCTCCAGCCTTGCGAATTCCAGCACATGGCAGAGAAGAAACACAAAGTGGATGGGCTGAGGAACGTTCACCTCCAGAGGACTGAGTGTATCGACCATGAATTATATGGTCATTCCCAGAGAGGAAGCATCAGCTGGAAAGAAGGAAGACGGGTCACAGCCAGAATGATGCCCAGCCTTGGCTGGATCACCGGCTGTAAGCAGAGGCATGGTGGAGGGCTCGGGCTATGCTCGGGTCTTGAAACCATCTTGAAACTCCAATGTGCCTTCTCCCTGCTCCCAGGGAAGTTGGAAGCTTGGGGTGGAGGGAGGTCTGTATCCACAAAAGCAGATTCCAGTGGCCAGTATCCTAGGAATTTTTATCTCCTTATCTTGCACAAGTCAGTCTTTCCCAGAGTCATTTGCTGATATTGTATCTCTGCTGTAGAATCCTACAAAATCATTCCCCTGTTATCTGTCTGCCTCAACATGGGGAAAAAAATCCCTCTCATCTGGAACTCTTGTCTAATGCCTGCCATCCTGCCTGACAGCAGTGTGTGGGCAGGTCTGCTCTGTGCTGTACACAACTTCAGAATGACTGGATTTCAGGCTTTCAGAGCAAGTGTCTTTAAATCCACTGGTGAAAGGAGACAGCAGTCATCTGCCGGTTGGCGTTTGCCAAAATGTGGCCTCATAGCAGGATGAAGTGATGGCTGCTGGCATGAAACCTGGTTCCCCCTGGGAGTACACCCAGCCTGAACAGCTCCTTTAAAACCAGAAACAATTTGTCATCTTTTGATTCTCTTCCAGCGCTGTCCCTGTCACAGGTAGATAAATGAGGCGGCGTATGGGTGTCCAAACGCAGGATCATCTAATCCCAGCGGTTTCCTGTGGAGCCATCACTCCGTGAGGGTGGAGAGCACAGTGGGATGGTCCCCAGCTTCGGGATTGTTACCATAAGCAAATTTTTTCCTCGCATGTGCCGTTTATATGCATGAAGTGCTTTCTCAGAGTCTCCCAGCCTCCAGCGTGCCATCAATAGGTGTGTTCCCCATTTCAGAATCCTGAAATAAATCATAACACTGGTAAGCTCAACATCTCATGTCTGTAGTTCCATGGAATGCCAGTAATCAAATCAGTGTCTCAGCAGAAGCCAACAAGCACCCCTGAATTAGAGCTAAGGGTTGGACTTGATGTTCTAAAAAGCCTTGATTACAGAAAGCCGATGGTGAAGGAGGATGTATTTGGGTTCACCTCAAGTTGCGTGCTCTGTATGTGGCTTGAAAGATACCTGCGTGGTTTTCTACACAGCCCACGTGGACCTCAGATTTTCTCAGCTGCGTAGAACTAAAGTCACCAGGTTATTCCCAAGAATGCAACAGGCAGAAGCGGTCTCCTGGTGCCTCTTAGTTGCCCCGTGGGTGAGCCGTGGCGCCCCCGTAAATGAACGCTAGGCCTGTGTGGTGGATGAACTTGGCTGGCCGGGGCAGGCCTTGTGCTCGCGTCAAGGGGCTGAGTGTGTTACTGGTCCAGCCAGACAGCTTTGGTTTCTTCTGTGGCCACCAGTCATACCTTTCACCCCTGCAGCAGCTGGGTTCACTGGGCATCCATAGTCCCAAGGGCCCAGGCTTGGCTGGATTAACTCAACTTCATGCCTAACCACAGGAAAGTTATCTGCCCCAGTAGTGTTTCAGTGAATCCTTGAACGTCACTGAAGCAGCCTGAGAAAGGAACAGATGTGGAGCGTCTTCTCAAAGCTAGATCTGCTGAGCATCGAGCAGATTCTCACACAGGCCACGGGTGCTGGTGACCAGGAGGAGTTTATGGCCAGCTCCTCATGATCCAGGGTACTGAAGGAGGAATGTAGCGTGAACTTCAATGTTTAAAAATAAATCCCCCGGGGCTTCCCTGGTGGCACAGTGGTTGAGAATCTGCCTGCTAATGCAGGGGACACGGGTTTGAGCCCTAGTCTGGGAGGATCCCACATGCCGCAGAGCAACTAGGCCCGTGAGCCACAACTACTGAGCCTGCGCGTCTGGAGCCTGTGCTCCGCAACAAGAGAGGCCGTGATAGTGAGAGGCCCGCGCACCGCGATGAAGAGTGGCCCCCGCTTGCCACAACTAGAGAAAGCCCTCGCACAGAAATGAAAACCCAACACAGCCAAAAATAAATAAATAAAAAATAAGTAAAAATTTAAAAAAAAATAAAAATAAAAATAAATCCCCCAATTGAGCTTTAGCCAGTGGTTCAGACGAGCAGTCTTCTAGGGGAGGGTGTATTTCCTTTTATGTTCCCCCAATTACCGAGCAGCAAAATGACCCAGTGGGGCTTCGACTACAGCACAGGGATAATCTGCGTGGGGTTAAAGATGGGTCTGGGTTCCTGTTCCTGCCTCTTCCAGCCTCTGTTCTTCACCTGTAGACCTGTTTGCTGCATCTACTTTATAAGGTTGGGAGGATCAAATGAGTTAACAAATGTAGAGATATCGAGTCCAGTATAGGAAGCACGATACATCTTAGCTCTAAGGCTGAATAAGGCATCTACTTACAGAAAAGAGAGGAGGAAGTGTGACCTCATGGAACATGATGAAACCACAGAATGGCTTGTTCGTTAAACGACAGGCACAAAACTAAGTGAATCTTTAAGGTAGTTCTGCATTTCATTCATGGTGAGATCACATAATCTTTTTTTCTTTTTTTTAAGCTAAAAAGGCTGAGCCAGCTGTACATGATATATTAAACCCACACATTTACTTACTTTAGAAAAGTTACTATTTTGAGAGTATGATCATTCCTGGAAAAAAAAAACAATTTTGGTGTGCCTCCTGTCCATTGAAAAGACTCTTTACATGTAAAGAGTGGTTCCATTCCTTGGATCAGTGTCTTCGAGTTCTGCTCTCTTCTCACGCTTTGTCACAAAGAGAGGGAAGGGAGGACTGTGAAATCCTTGAGGAAGGAGTTCCTTCCAATTCTGCTTCATCGCCCCAGAGTGTCTGGAAATAGTAGGCACTCAGTCAACGTCTTATGAATGAATGGATGAATGAATGATTTAGATATTTAATCCCTTAAGTCAGTGATATTCAGCCTTTAGCCGTGCATCAGAATTGTTCCTTTGGGGTGGTGGAGGGGTTCGTTTAAATACAGGTGACTGGGTCCCACCCCCAGAGTTTCTGCCTCAGTGGGTCTGGGGTCGGGCCCAAAG
Organism: Balaenoptera musculus; assembly: GCF_009873245.2. Classification (NCBI taxonomy): domain Eukaryota; kingdom Metazoa; phylum Chordata; class Mammalia; order Artiodactyla; family Balaenopteridae; genus Balaenoptera; species Balaenoptera musculus. The sequence continues at coordinate 89,981,953 of NC_045793.1, read as the reverse complement.
AATTTGCATTTCCGCCAAGCCAGCAGGCGATGCTGACGCTGTTTCCCCGGAGCCGTACTTTGAGAACCACTGCTTTGAGGGCCACTCCGCTTCTCCGAGCCTTCCAAAAGTGTGACATCTATAACTGTCTGACCTTGCCCCGTAAACTGAGATATAAAATTGCTAGGGTTTGATCAGACGGAAGAGCTGCCTGAATATTTTTTTATCAAAACTACATTGTGCCTCTTGTACGATTATGAGAGAAGCGAGAATGGGATCTCCTCCTCCTTTATGACCGTGGCAGGACACAGCCAGCGGGCTGGGGTAGCGGGGCGCACCTTGCAACATTTAAGCCAGATTATATCTCCATCCAGTTCTGGAATCCACACTTAGTGTCAGATGCACTTAACTGCAAAGTTGAAATGAGACATGACCTTTTGCAGAAGCTGCAGATGGGCAGAAAGGGTACAGGAGAGGCGCATATGATACACAAGGGAACACGTTATTTTGGTTATCTTGCAAAGTCTTTTCCTGCTGCCTGTCGGCCTAAGTAAAGTCATTAAGCCCCACCGAGTTCACAAACGAGGGAATTGCATAGCCTGTGGAAGGCTGCTCTCTGCAAAGAGTCATTCTCCTAATGCCACATGTCACTTTGGATCGTAGGCAAGGAGCTAGAATTCCAAACCCAGGCCACAGGGGAGCTCCTTCCTTCCATCCCCCTCTTGTCGGGAAAGAGCCCTTGAGACTGTGGGGACCCACAGTAGAGGCCGGGGACAGACGGTAGAGGGTACCAGAGGGACATCAGACTCCCTGAACAGAAAGGAGATCAAGATGGACCTGAGAAAAGCATTGAAGGGAGGGAGGGGGACCAAGGCCTTCCTCTGAGGTAGTGAGAGTGTATTAGTAACCTACTGCTACATAACAAGTGACCCCAACATTTAGCCACTTAACACAATAAATATTTATTGTCAAGACGTGGGAGCAGCTTAGCTGGGTGGTTCGTGCTCAGGGTCTCTCGTGAGGTTGCAGTCAAGCTGTCTTCCAGAGCTGCTGTCATCCGAAGGCTTGGCTGGCGCCTGAAGACCCACTTCCAAGGTGGCCCGCTCACCTGGCTGGTGGCAGGAGGCCTTGGTTCCTCACTCTCAGTACCTTAGCCTCCCCACAGGGCTGCTGACAGCATGGCGTTCACTGCTCTCAGAGCCAACAACCTGAGGAAGAGGAGGGGGAGTCAGAAGGCCATTTATGACCTCTTCTCAGGAGTGACACACTGTCAGCCGCTTCTGCTTGATGCTGCCCATTAGAAACAAGTCACTAGGTGCAGCCCATAGTCTTGGGGAAGGGAATGAGTCTCCACCCTCCTGAAGGAGTGCCACCACAAAGAGAGAGCCTCTTCATCCTCCTCTTGCTGGGCTCAGAAAAGCACAAGGGTGATTGGTAAAGGATCTTTGGTGAAAAACGGTGGGAGGTCCTTTTAAAAGGACCCCAGAACGGGCTGTGGGACTTTTGCCTGCTTGAGCTGAGGACGGGTGGTAGGGGAGGGGAAAAGGCATTGGGAACTCTCTGAGGGCTTTGAGCCCACCATCCTGTAGGGGTCACGTGGGCCCCCTCTCTCTTGCTTAGAAAGGACTGAAGCCACCTCTGAGCCCCAAGGCTCAGGCTTGCTTCCAGAGAAGAGGGAGGAGAGGCTGGCTGCTTAGAGCCAACTCCGTGCTGGTGAGAGAGCGATAAACAGCCCTGTGCATCTCCTTCTAGATTCTCTGCCTGCCAGGTCCCCAGCAGGGGAAGAACAGGGATCTCAGGCTGCAGTGGTGTCCTGGAATAAAGAGGAGCTTCTGAGCTGTGCCTCTCAGGAAGGATATTTGGGGGGCGGGGGATGTTAGGAAGCAGGAGGGAGAGAAGCCTCGCTCTTTTTTATTGAAGTGATCCCACTCAGGACGATGGCTCGGTGCCACCAGGCATGACAGCGGCCAACCCTTTGTGGCTATGGCTCCTGGGTACCACACAGACACCCTCTCATGGGGGGCAGATGTTTATGTGGCCACCCCAGCTCTGTAAGTGGATTCCGCTTAGCTGTCTGCTCTTGAGGATGCCAAACCCTTGGTGGTCATGTTGTTCTTTGTCTCTTCTTATCTTCCCCATCATCCCCAGGGAATAAGCTAATCAAACTTGCTGATGATTTTACACTGAGAAGGAGATAGCTAATAACTTGGATGACAAGTATTAGAATACAATGTGATGTGGATAAATTGGGTCCATGTATTAAGGGCTATAAAATGAGATTCCATCAAGGCATGAATAATGGTGCCTGTGGAAAGGATTAATCAAATACCCCATTCAAAGGTATAGGAATTCTGGTCAGAGAGCTCCTGTTTAATTACACTGCTGACCGCACCGCCCCCCCACTCCATTCCCCCTGAAACTGCTTTCTACTAGGAGATATATGGAAAAGAGTTTAGAGGAAAGAATTGAAAAATTGGGACATACGTTTTGATAGAACAAGATCATGAAGACAGATTTAAAGCAACCAGTGTTTAATTTAGAAAAAAAAAAAAAGGCATTTGGCATGAGTAATCATTTACAAATGTCATTTCCAGAGGAGCCCTGTTGACACCATTCAGCAAATGCCAACAAAGCATTTACTTTCCAAAGGGAGAAAGCAAGACAAGAGAAATGAAGGCATCTTCAGGAATGGATCGGAGAATAGCCAAGCCATAGAGAAGAAGCAGGTTTGAAGTGAACAATGCAGAAGGTAGACTCAACTTCTGAAAGACCTCGGAGGACTAGCATTATCTGGCGAAGACTTCCTGGGAGAGGAGACTCCCGCAGAGCCCTGAAGTGTGGACAAGCTTCCACGTACTGCAAATTCGTGAGCACACTCTGGTGACAGGGTTTAGGGAGAAAATGGGCTGGAGCAGCTCAGGGGGCACCCGTGGGATTCGTCTCTCCATTTCCACCACCACCACCCTGGTCCAAGCTATCATCACCTCTCACCTGGACAACTACAGAAGCCCTCCAGCTGTTTTCCCTGCTTCCACTCTTGCTCCTCTACGATTCATTCTGCACACAGAAGTTAGAATCAAAGAAGTTAATCATGTCATTCTCTTAACTTGTGTCTACCCATTGCTCTGAAGCTTTAAAAGTAAAAATCATTGTCGTGGCTACAAAGTCTGCGTGGTCTGAACCAACATCCTGTGCTGGGCTCCCTTTCAGTCTCTATATGCCAGTCAAGCTGGCCTTTAAAATTTCAGCACATTGGGTCTCTCCTGCCACAGGGCCTTGCACGTGCTTTTCCTTCTCTGTATATGATTTTCTTTCATCCCCTCTTCCCAAAACTCTGACTTATCCT